>NW_028270156.1:89690922-90290922 GCF_037043375.1 Chiloscyllium plagiosum | reverse complement strand
CAGTGACAGGGATTGACCCTCAGTCAGTGACAGGGATGGAATCTCAGTCAATGACAGGGATTGAGTTTCAGTCAGTGATAGGGATTGAACCTCAGTCAGTGACAGGGATTTATCCTCCGTCAGCGACAGGGATTGAATCTCAGTCTGTGAAAGGGATTGAGCCTCAGTCAGTGTCAGGGAATGAACCTCAGTCAGTGGCAGGGATTGAATCTCAGTCTGTGACAGGGATTAAATCTCAGTCATTGACAAGGATTAACCCTCAGTCAGTCACAGGGAATCAGCCTCAGTAAGTGACAGGGATTGAGCCTCAATCTGTGACAGAGATTGAACCACAGTCAGTGACAGGAACTGAACATCAGTCAGTGACAGGGATTGAACCTCAGTCAGTGACAGCGATTGAACTTCTGTCAGTGTCTGGGATTGAACCTCTGTGAGTGACTGGGATTGAATCTCAATCAGTGACAGGGATAGAATCACAGTCAGTGACAGGGATTGATTCTCAGTCAGTGACACAGATTGGACCTCAGTCAGTGACAGGGATTGAATCTCAGTCAGTGACAGGGACTGAGGCTCTGTCAGTGACAGGGATTGAGCCTCAATCTGTGACAGGGATTGATCCTCAGTCAGTGACAGGGATTGAATCTCAGTCAGTGACAGGAATTGAATCTCAGTCTGTGACAGGGATTGAGCCTCAAATAGTGACAGGGATTGAATCTCAATTAGTGACAGGAAGTGAATCTCAGTCAGTGCCAGGGATTGAATGTCAGTCAGTGGTACGAATTGCATCTCAGTTAGTGACATGGATTGAACCTCAGTCAGTGACAGGGATTGAACCTAAGTCAGTGACAGGGATGGAATCTCAGTCAGTGAAAGGAAATGAATCTCATTCAGTGACAGGGATTGACCTCAGTCAGTGACAGGGATTAAACCTCAGTCAGTGACAGGAATGGAATCTCAGTCAGTGAAAGGAAATGAATCTCATTCAGTGACAGGGATTGACCTCTGTCAGTGACAGGGATTGAACCTCTGTCAGTGACAGGGATTGAATCTCAGTCAGTGACAGGGATTGAATCTCAGTCAGTGAAAGGAAATGAATCTCATTCAGTGACAGGGATTGACCTCAGTCAGTGACAGGGATTAAACCTCAGTCAGTGACAGGAATTGACCTCTGTCAGTGACAGGGATTGAACCTCTGTCAGTGACAGGGATTGAATCTCAGTCAGTGACAGGGATTGAATCTCAAAGAGTGACAGGGATTGAATCTCAGTCAGTGACAGGGATTGAATTTCAGTCAGTGACAGGGATTGACCCTCAGTCAGTGACAGGGATTGAATCTCAGTCAATGACAGGGATTGAGTTTCAGTCAGTGATAGGGATTGACTTCAGTCAGTGACAGGGATTCAGTCTCAGTCTGTGACAGGGATTGAACCTCAGTCTGTGACTGGGATTGAAACTCAGTCAGTGACAGGAATTAAACCTCAGTCAGTGACAGGGATTGAATCTCAGTCAGTGATAGGGATTGAACCTCAGTCAGTGGCAGGGCTGGAATCTCGGTCAGTGACAGAGATTGAATCTCAGTCAGTGACAGGGATTGAGTTTCAGTCAGTGATAGGGATTGACCCTCAGTGAGTGACAGGGATTGAATCTCAGTCAGTACAGGAATTGAATCTCAGTCTGTGACAGGGATTGAACGTCAGTCAGTGACAGCGATTGAACCTCAGTCAGTGACAGGGATTGAATCTCAGTCAGTGACACTGATTGAAACACTGTCAGTGTCTGGGATTAATCCTCAGTCAGTGACTGGGATTGAAACTCAGTCAGTGTCAGGGATTGAACCTCAGTCAGTGACAGGGATTGAATCTCAGTCAGTGTCTTGGATTGAAACTCTGTCAGTGACTGGGATTGAATCTCAATCAGTGACAAGGATTGAATCCCAGTCAGTGACAGGGATTGAATCTCAGTAAATGACTGGGATTAACACTCATTCAGTGCCAAGGATTGAACCTCAGTCAGTGACAGGGAATGAATGTCCGTCAGTGACTGGGATTGAACCTCAGTCTGTGTCAGGGATTGAACCTCAGTCAGTGACAGGGATTGATCCTCAGACAGTGACAGGACTTGAATCTCAGTCAGAGACAGGGATTGAATCTCAGTCAGTCACAGGGATTGAATCTCAGTCTGTGACAGGGATTGAATCTCAGTCTGTGACTGGGATTGGACCTCATTCAGTGACAGGAATTGAAGCTCAGTCAGTGACAGAGATTGAATCTCATTCACTGACTGGGATTAACCCTCAGTCAGTCACAGGGAATGAGCCTTAGTCAGTGACAGGGATTGAATCTCAGTCAGTGGCAGGGATTGAGAATCAATCTGTGACAGGGATTGAATCTCAGTCTGTGACAGGGATTGAATCTCAGTCAGTGACAGGGATTGAATTTCTGTCAGTGACAGGGATTGAATCTCAGTCAGTGATAGGGATTGAACCTCAGTCAGTGACTGGGATTGAACCTCTGTCAGTGACAGGGATTGAATCACAGTCTGTGACAGGGATTGAGCCTCAAATAGTGACAGGGATTGCCCCTCAGTCAGTGACAGGGATTGAATCTCAGCCTGTGGCAGGAATTAAACGTCAGTCAGTGACAGGGATTGACCCTTAGTCAGTGACAGTGATTGAATCTCAGTTAGTGTCAGGGATTGAATCTCAGTCAGTGACAGGGATTGAACCTCAGGCAGTGACAGGGATTGAAACTCCGTCAGTGACAGGGATTGAATCACAGTCTGTGACAGGGATTGATACTCAGTCACTGACAGGGATTGAACCTCAGTCAGTGACAGGGATTGAGCCTCAGTCAGTGACAGGGATTCAACCTCAGTCAGTGACAGGGATTGAATCTCAGTCAATGTCTGGGATTGAGTCTCAGACAGTGACTGGGATTGAACCTCAGACAGTGACAGGGATTGAACCTCAGTCAGTGACACGGATTGAACCTCCGCCAGTGACTGGGATTGTACCTCAGACTGTATCAGGGATTGAACCTCAGTTTGTGTCAGGGATTGATCCTCAGACTGTGACAGGGATTGAGTTTCAGTCAGTGACACGGATTAAATCTCAGTCAGTGACACAGATTGAATCTCAGTTAGTGACAGGGATTGAAGCTGAGTCAGTGACTGGGATTGAATCTCAGTCAGTGACAAGGATTGAATCTCAGTCAGTGACACAGATTGAATCTCAGTCAGTGACAGGGATTGAACCTCAGTCAGTGACAGGGATTGAACCTCAGTCAGTGACTGGGATTGAACCTCAGAGAGAGACAGGGATTGAACCTCAGTCAGTGACAGGAAATGAATCTCAGTCTGTGATAGGGATTGAATCTGAGTCAGTGACTGGGATTGAATCTCAGTCAGTGACAAGGGTTGAATCTCAGTCAGTGACACAGATTGAATCTCAGTCAGTGACAGGGATTGAACCTCTGGCAGTGACTGGGATTGAACCTCAATCAGTGACAGGGATTGAAGCTCAGGCAGTGAGAGGAATTGAACCTCAGTCAGTGACTTGGATTGAATGTCAGTCTGTGACAGGGATTGAATTTCTGTCAGGGACAGGGATTGAATCTCAGTCAGTGACAGGGATTGAACCTCAGTCAGTGACAGGGATTGAATCTCAGTCAGTGACAGGGATTGAACCTCAGGCAGTGACAGGGATTGAACCTCCGTCAGTGACAGAGATTGAATCCCAGTCTGTGACAGGGATTGAAACTCTGGCAGTGCCAGGGATTGAACCTCAGTCAGTGACAGGGATTGAACCTCCATCAGTGACAGGGATTGAATCTCAGTCAGTGACAGGGATTGAACATCAGTCTGTGTCAGGGATTGATCCTCAGACTGTGAAAGGGATTGAGTTTCAGTAAGTGACAGGGATTGAACCTTAGTATGTGACACGGATTGAATCTCAGTTAGTTACAGGGATTGAATCTGAGTCAGTGACAGGGATTGAAGCTCAGGCAGTGACAGGGATTGAACCTCCGTCAGTGACAGGGATTGAACCACAGGCAGTGACAGGGATTGAATCTCATTCAGTGACACGGATTGAACCTCCGTCAGTGACAGGGATTGAACCACAGGCAGTGACAGGGATTGAAACTCAGTCAGTGAATGGGATTTAACATCAGTCAGTGACAGGGATTGACCCGCAGTCAGTGACAAGGATTGAACATCAGTCAGTGACAGGGATTGAACCTCAGTCAGTGACAGGAATTGAACCTCAGTCAGTGACAGGGATTGAATCTCAGTAAGTGACAGGGATTGATGCTCAGTCAGTGACAGGGATTGAGCCTCAATCAGATACAGGGATTGAGCTTCAGTCAGTGACAGGGATTGAATCTCAGTCAGTGACAGGAATTGAATCTCATTCAGTGACAGGGATTGAACCTCAGTCAGTGACAGGGATTGAATCTCATTCAGTGACAGGGATTGAATCTCAGTCAGTGACAGGGATTGCATCTCAGTTAGTGACAGGGATTGAACCTCAAACAGTGACAGGGATTGACCCTCAGACAGTGTTCGGAATGGAATCTCAGTCAGTGACAGGCATTGAACCTCAGTCAGTGACAGGGATTGAACCTCAGTCAGTGACAGTGATTGAACCTCAAACAGTGACAGGGATTGACCCACAGACAGTGTTCGGAATGGAATCTCAGTCAGTGACAGGCATTGAATCTCAGTCAGTGACAGGGATTGAATTTCTGACAGTGACAGGGATTGAATCTCAGTCAGTGACAGGGATTGAACCTCAGTCAGTGACAGGGATTGAACCTCAGGCAGTGACAGGGATTGAACCTCCATCAGTGACAGGGATTGAATCACAGTCAGTGACAGGGATTGAACCTCAGTCAATGACTGGGATTGAATTTCAGTCAGTGACAGGGATTGAACCTCAGTCACTGACAGGGATTGAATCTCAGTCAGTGACACAGATTGATCTTCAGTCAGTGACAGGGTTTGAACCTCAGACAGTGACAGGGATTGAATCTCAGTCTGTGACAGGAATTGAATCTCAGTCAATGACTGGGATTGAATTTCAGTCAGTGACAGGGATTGAACCTCAGTCAATGACTGGGATTGAATTTCAGTCAGTGACAGGGATTGAACCTCAGACAGTGACAGGGATTGAATCTCAGTCTGTGACAGGAATTGAATCTCAGTCAGTGACAGGCATTGAATCGTAGTCAGTGACAGGGATTGAATCTCAATCATTGACAGGGATTGAACCTCATTCCGTGACAGCGATTGAACCTCAGTCAATGACATGAACTGAGCCTCAGTCAGTGGTAGGAATGGAATCTCAGTCAGTGACAGGGATTGAATCTCAGTTAGTGATAGGGTTTGATTCTCAGTCAGTGACTGGGATTGACCCTCAGTCAGTGTCAGGGATTGAACCTCAGTCAAGACAGGGATTGAACTTCTGTCAAGACAGGGATTGAAACTTTGTCAGTGACAGGGATTGAATCTCAGTTAGTGACGGGAATTCAATCTCAGTCAGTGACAGGGTTTGGATCTCAATCAGTGACTGGGATTGAACCTCAAACAGTGACAGGGATTGACCCTCAGACAGTGTTCGGAATGGAATCTCAGTCAGTGACAGGCAATGAACCTCAGTCAGTGACAAGGATTGAACATCAGACAGTGACAGGGATTGAATCTCTGTCAGTGACAGGGATTTAACAGCAGTCAGTGACAGGGATTGAATCTCTGTCAGTGACAGGGATTGAATCTCAGTTAGTGACACGGATTGAGCCTCAGTCAGTGACAGGGATTGAACCTCAGTCCGTGACAGGGATTGAACCTCAGTCAAGACAGGAATGAAACTTTGTCAGTGACAGGGATTGAATCTCAGTTAGTGACGGGGATTCCATCTCAGTCAGTGACAGGGTTTGGATCTCAATCAGTGACTGGGATTGAGGCTCAGTCAGTGACAAGGATTGAACATCAGACAGTGACAGGGATTGAATCTCTGTCAGTGACAGGGATTTAACCGCAGTCAGTGACAGGGATTGAATCTCTGTCAGTGACAGGGATTGAATCTCAGTCTGTGACAGGGATTGACCCTCAGTCAGTGACAGGGAATGAACCTCCGTCAGTGACTGGGATTGAATCTCAAGCAGTGACAGGGATTGATCCTCAGTCAGTGACAGGGATTGAATTTCAGTCAGTGACAGGGATTGACCCTCATCAATGACAGGGATTGAATCTCAAGCAGTGACAGGGATTGATCCTCAGTCAGTGACAGGGATTGAATTTCAGTCAGTGACAGGGATTGACCCTCATCAATGACAGGGATTGAATCTCAGTCAATGACAGGGATTGAACCTCAGTCTGTGACTGGGATTCATCCTCAGTCAGTGACACGGATTGAACCTCAGTCAGTGACAGGGATGGAACCTCAGTCAGTGACAGGGATTGAATCTCAGTCAGTGACAAGGATTAACCCTCAAACAGTGACAGGGATTGAATTTCTGTCAGTGACAGGGATTGAATCTCAGTCAGTGAGAGGGAATGATTCTCAGTCAGTGACAGGGATTGAATCTCAGTGAGTGACTGGGATTGAATCTCAGTCAGTGACAAGGATTGAATCTCAGTCAATGTCACAGATTGAATCTCAGTCAGTGACAGGGATTGAATCTCAGTCAGTGACAGAGATTGAATCTCAGTCAGTGAAATGAATTGAACCTCAGACAGTGACAGGGATTGAATCTCAGTCAGTGACTGGGATTAACCCTCAAACAGTGACAGGGATTAAATCTCAGTCAGTGATAGGGATTGAGCCTCAATTAGTCACAGGTTTTGAGCCTCAGTCAGTGACAGGGATTGAAGTACAGTCAGTGACAGAAATTGAACATCAGTCAGTGACAGGGATTGAATCTCAGTCAGTGACTGGGATTAACCCTCAAACAGTGACAGGAATTGTATCTTAGTCAGTGACAGGGATTGAGCCTCAGTCAGTGACAGGGATTAAACCTCCGTCAGTGACAGGGATTGAATCTCAGTCCGTGACAGGGATTGAATCTCAGTCAGTGACAAGGATTGAATCTCAGTCAGTGACAGGGATTGATCCTCAGACAGTGGCAGGGATTGAATCTCAGTCATTGACAGGGATTGAGTTTCAGTCAGTGTTCGGGATTGACCCTCAGTCAGTGACAGGAAATGAATCTCAGTTAGTGACAGGGATTGAATCTCAGTGAGTGGCTGGGATTGAATCTCAGTCAGTGACATGGATTGAATCTCAGTCAGTGACACTTTGAATCTTAGTCAGTGACAGGGCTTGAACCTCAGCTAGTGACAGGGATTGAATCGCAACCAGTGACAGGGATTGAATCTCAGTCAGTGACAGGGATTGAATCACATTTAGTGACAGGGATTGTCCCCTCAGACAGTGATAGGATTGGAATCTCAGTCAGTGACAGGCATTGAATCGCTGTCAGTGACAGGGATTCAATCTCAGTCTGTAACAAGGATTGAATTTCAGTCAGTGACAGGAATTGATCCTCAGACAGTGGCAAGGATTGAATCTCAGTCAGTGACAGGGATTGAGTTTCAGTCAGTGTTCGGGATTGACCCTCAGTCAGTGACAGGAAATGAATCTCAGTTAGTGACAGGGATTGAATCTCAGTGAGTGGCTGGGATTGAATCTCAGTCAGTGACATGGATTGAATCTCAGTCAGTGACACTTTGAATCTTAGTCAGTGACAGGGCTTGAACCTCAGCTAGTGACAGGGATTGAATCGCAACCAGTGACAGGGATTGACCCTCTGTCAGTGACAGGGATGGAATCTCAGTCAATGACAGGGATTGAGTTTCAGTCAGTGATAGGGATTGAGTTTCAGTCAGTGATAGGGATTGAGCCTCAATCAGATACAGGGATTGAACCTCAGTCAGTGACAGGGATGGAACCTCAGTCAGTGACAGGGATTGAATCTCAGTCAGTGACAGGAATTGAATCTCAGTCAGTGACAGGCATTGAATCGTAGTCAGTGACAGGGATTGAATCTCAATCATTGACAGGGATTGAACCTCATTCCGTGACAGCGATTGAACCTCAGTCAATGACATGAACTGAGCCTCAGTCAGTGGTAGGAATGGAATCTCAGTCAGTGACAGGGATTGAATCTCAGTTAGTGATAGGGTTTGATTCTCAGTCAGTGACTGGGATTGAACCTCAAACAGTGACAGGGATTGACCCACAGACAGTGTTCGGAATGGAATCTCAGTCAGTGACAGGCATTGAATCTCAGTCAGTGACAGGGATTGAATTTCTGACAGTGACAGGGATTGAATCTCAGTCAGTGACAGGGATTGAACCTCAGTCAGTGACAGGGATTGAACCTCAGGCAGTGACAGGGATTGAACCTCCATCAGTGACAGGGATTGAATCACAGTCAGTGACAGGGATTGAACCTCAGTCAATGACTGGGATTGAATTTCAGTCAGTGACAGGGATTGAACCTCAGTCACTGACAGGGATTGAATCTCAGTCAGTGACACAGATTGATCTTCAGTCAGTGACAGGGATTGAACCTCAGACAGTGACAGGGATTGAATCTCAGTCTGTGACAGGAATTGAATCTCAGTCAATGACTGGGATTGAATTTCAGTCAGTGACAGGGATTGAACCTCAGTCAATGACTGGGATTGAATTTCAGTCAGTGACAGGGATTGAACCTCAGACAGTGACAGGGATTGAATCTCAGTCTGTGACAGGAATTGAATCTCAGTCAGTGACAGGCATTGAATCGTAGTCAGTGACAGGGATTGAATCTCAATCATTGGCAGGGATTGAACCTCATTCCGTGACAGCGATTGAACCTCAGTCAATGACATGAACTGAGCCTCAGTCAGTGGTAGGAATGGAATCTCAGTCAGTGACAGGGATTGAATCTCAGTTAGTGATAGGGTTTGATTCTCAGTCAGTGACTGGGATTGACCCTCAGTCAGTGTCAGGGATTGAACCTCAGTCAAGACAGGGATTGAACCTCAGTCAAGACAGGGATTGAAACTTTGTCCGTGACAGGGATTGAATCTCAGTTAGTGACGGGAATTCAATCTCAGTCAGTGACAGGGTTTGGATCTCAATCAGTGACTGGGATTGAACCTCAAACAGTGACAGGGATTGACCCTCAGACAGTGTTCGGAATGGAATCTCAGTCAGTGACAGGCAATGAACCTCAGTCAGTGACAAGGATTGAACATCAGACAGTGACAGGGATTGAATCTCTGTCAGTGACAGGGATTTAACAGCAGTCAGTGACAGGGATTGAATCTCTGTCAGTGACAGGGATTGAATCTCAGTTAGTGACACGGATTGAGCCTCAGTCAGTGACAGGAAATGAATCTCAGTCTGTGATAGGGATTGAATCTGAGTCAGTGACTGGGATTGAATCTCAGTCAGTGACAAGGGTTGAATCTCAGTCAGTGACACAGATTGAATCTCAGTCAGTGACAGGGATTGAACCTCTGGCAGTGACTGGGATTGAACCTCAATCAGTGACAGGGATTGAAGCTCGGGCAATGAGAGGAATTGAACCTCAGTCAGTGACTTGGATTGAACGTCAGTCTGTGACAGGGATTGAATTTCTGTCAGGGACAGGGATTGAATCTCAGTCAGTGACAGGGATTGAACCTCAGTCAGTGACAGGGATTGAATCTCAGTCAGTGACAGGGATTGAACCTCAGGCAGTGACAGGGATTGAACCTCCGTCAGTGACAGAGATTGAATCCCAGTCTGTGACAGGGATTGAAACTCTGGCAGTGCCAGGGATTGAACCTCAGTCAGTGACAGGGATTGAACCTCCATCAGTGACAGGGATTGAATCTCAGTCAGTGACAGGGATTGAACATCAGTCTGTGTCAGGGATTGATCCTCAGACTGTGAAAGGGATTGAGTTTCAGTAAGTGACAGGGATTGAACCTTAGTATGTGACACGGATTGAATCTCAGTTAGTTACAGGGATTGAATCTGAGTCAGTGACTGGGATTGAATCTCAGTCAGTGACATGGATTGAACATCAGTCAGTGACAGGGATTGAAGCTCAGGCAGTGACAGGGATTGAACCTCCGTCAGTGACAGGGATTGAACCACAGGCAGTGACAGGGATTGAATCTCATTCAGTGACACGGATTGAACCTCCGTCAGTGACAGGGATTGAACCACAGGCAGTGACAGGGATTGAACCTCAGTCAGTGAATGGGATTTAACATCAGTCAGTGACAGGGATTGACCCGCAGTCAGTGACAAGGATTGAACATCAGTCAGTGACAGGGATTGAACCTCAGTCAGTGACAGGAATTGAACCTCAGTCAGTGACAGGGATTGAATCTCAGTAAGTGACAGGGATTGATGCTCAGTCAGTGACAGGGATTGAGCCTCAATCAGATACAGGGATTGAGCTTCAGTCAGTGACAGGGATTGAATCTCAGTCAGTGACAGGAATTGAATCTCATTCAGTGACAGGGATTGAACCTCAGTCAGTGACAGGGATTGAATCTCATTCAGTGACAGGGATTGAATCTCAGTCAGTGACAGGGATTGCATCTCAGTTAGTGACAGGGATTGAACCTCAAACAGTGACAGGGATTGACCCTCAGACAGTGTTCGGAATGGAATCTCAGTCAGTGACAGGCATTGAACCTCAGTCAGTGACAGGGATTGAACCTCAGTCAGTGACAGTGATTGAACCTCAAACAGTGACAGGGATTGACCCACAGACAGTGTTCGGAATGGAATCTCAGTCAGTGACAGGCATTGAATCTCAGTCAGTGACAGGGATTGAATTTCTGACAGTGACAGGGATTGAATCTCAGTCAGTGACAGGGATTGAACCTCAGTCAGTGACAGGGATTGAACCTCAGGCAGTGACAGGGATTGAATCACAGTCAGTGACAGGGATTGAACCTCAGTCAATGACTGGGATTGAATTTCAGTCAGTGACAGGGATTGAACCTCAGTCACTGACAGGGATTGAATCTCAGTCAGTGACACAGATTGATCTTCAGTCAGTGACAGGGATTGAACCTCAGACAGTGACAGGGATTGAATCTCAGTCTGTGACAGGAATTGAATCTCAGTCAATGACTGGGATTGAATTTCAGTCAGTGACAGGGATTGAACCTCAGTCAATGACTGGGATTGAATTTCAGTCAGTGACAGGGATTGAACCTCAGACAGTGACAGGGATTGAATCTCAGTCTGTGACAGGAATTGAATCTCAGTCAGTGACAGGCATTGAATCGTAGTCAGTGACAGGGATTGAATCTCAATCATTGACAGGGATTGCACCTCATTCCGTGACAGCGATTGAACCTCAGTCAATGACATGAACTGAGCCTCAGTCAGTGGTAGGAATGGAATCTCAGTCAGTGACAGGGATTGAATCTCAGTTAGTGATAGGGTTTGATTCTCAGTCAGTGACTGGGATTGACCCTCAGTCAGTGTCAGGGATTGAACCTCAGTCAAGACAGGGATTGAACCTCAGTCAAGACAGGGATTGAAACTTTGTCAGTGACAGGGATTGAATCTCAGTTAGTGACGGGAATTCAATCTCAGTCAGTGACAGGGTTTGGATCTCAATCAGTGACTGGGATTGAACCTCAAACAGTGACAGGGATTGACCCTCAGACAGTGTTCGGAATGGAATCTCAGTCAGTGACAGGCAATGAACCTCAGTCAGTGACAAGGATTGAACATCAGACAGTGACAGGGATTGAATCTCTGTCAGTGACAGGGATTTAACAGCAGTCAGTGACAGGGATTGAATCTCTGTCAGTGACAGGGATTGAATCTCAGTTAGTGACACGGATTGAGCCTCAGTCAGTGACAGGGATTGAACCTCAGTCCGTGACAGGGATTGAACCTCAGTCAAGACAGGAATGAAACTTTGTCAGTGACAGGGATTGAATCTCAGTTAGTGACGGGGATTCCATCTCAGTCAGTGACAGGGTTTGGATCTCAATCAGTGACTGGGATTGAGGCTCAGTCAGTGACAAGGATTGAACATCAGACAGTGACAGGGATTGAATCTCTGTCAGTGACAGGGATTTAACCGCAGTCAGTGACAGGGATTGAATCTCTGTCAGTGACAGGGATTGAATCTCAGTCTGTGACAGGGATTGACCCTCAGTCAGTGACAGGGAATGAACCTCCGTCAGTGACTGGGATTGAATCTCAAGCAGTGACAGGGATTGATCCTCAGTCAGTGACAGGGATTGAATTTCAGTCAGTGACAGGGATTGACCCTCATCAATGACAGGGATTGAATCTCAGTCAATGACAGGGATTGATTTTCAGTCTGTGATAGGGATTGACCCTCAGTCAGTGACACGGATTGAACCTCAGTCAGTGACAGGGATGGAACCTCAGTCAGTGACAGGGATTGAATCTCAGTCAGTGACAAGGATTAACCCTCAAACAGTGACAGGGATTGAATTTCTGTCAGTGACAGGGATTGAATCTCAGTCAGTGAGAGGGAATGATTCTCAGTCAGTGACAGGGATTGAATCTCAGTGAGTGACTGGGATTGAATCTCAGTCAGTGACAAGGATTGAATCTCAGTCAATGTCACAGATTGAATCTCAGTCAGTGACAGGGATTGAATCTCAGTCAGTGACAGAGATTGAATCTCAGTCAGTGAAATGAATTGAACCTCAGACAGTGACAGGGATTGAATCTCAGTCAGTGACTGGGATTAACCCTCAAACAGTGACAGGGATTAAATCTCAGTCAGTGATAGGGATTGAGCCTCAATCAGTCACAGGTTTTGAGCCTCAGTCAGTGACAGGGATTGAAGTACAGTCAGTGACAGAAATTGAACATCAGTCAGTGACAGGGATTGAATCTCAGTCAGTGACTGGGATTAACC
The DNA here is from genome assembly GCF_037043375.1 of Chiloscyllium plagiosum. Classification (NCBI taxonomy): domain Eukaryota; kingdom Metazoa; phylum Chordata; class Chondrichthyes; order Orectolobiformes; family Hemiscylliidae; genus Chiloscyllium; species Chiloscyllium plagiosum. Next base: position 90,278,014 of record NW_028270156.1, on the reverse strand, counting down.
CTCAAACAGTGACAGGAATTGTATCTTAGTCAGTGACAGGGATTGAGCCTCAGTCAGTGACAGGGATTAAACCTCCGTCAGTGACAGGGATTGAATCTCAGTCCGTGACAGGGATTGAATCTCAGTCAGTGACAAGGATTGAATCTCAGTCAGTGACAGGGATTGATCCTCAGACAGTGGCAGGGATTGATTCTCAGTCATTGACAGGGATTGAGTTTCAGTCAGTGTTCGGGATTGACCCTCAGTCAGTGACAGGAAATGAATCTCAGTTAGTGACAGGGATTGAATCTCAGTGAGTGGCTGGGATTGAATCTCAGTCAGTGACATGGATTGAATCTCAGTCAGTGACACTTTGAATCTTAGTCAGTGACAGGGCTTGAACCTCAGCTAGTGACAGGGATTGAATCGCAACCAGTGACAGGGATTGAATCTCAGTCAGTGACAGGGATTGAATCACATTTAGTGACAGGGATTGTCCCCTCAGACAGTGATAGGATTGGAATCTCAGTCAGTGACAGGCATTGAATCGCTGTCAGTGACAGGGATTCAATCTCAGTCTGTAACAAGGATTGAATTTCAGTCAGTGACAGGGATTGATCCTCAGACAGTGGCAAGGATTGAATCTCAGTCAGTGACAGGGATTGAGTTTCAGTCAGTGTTCGGGATTGACCCTCAGTCAGTGACAGGAAATGAATCTCAGTTAGTGACAGGGATTGAATCTCAGTGAGTGGCTGGGATTGAATCTCAGTCAGTGACATGGATTGAATCTCAGTCAGTGACACTTTGAATCTTAGTCAGTGACAGGGCTTGAACCTCAGCTAGTGACAGGGATTGAATCGCAACCAGTGACAGGGATTGACCCTCTGTCAGTGACAGGGATGGAATCTCAGTCAATGACAGGGATTGAGTTTCAGTCAGTGATAGGGATTGAGTTTCAGTCAGTGATAGGGATTGAGCCTCAATCAGATACAGGGATTGAACCTCAGTCAGTGACAGGGATGGAACCTCAGTCAGTGACAGGGATTGAATCTCAGTCAGTGACAGGAATTGAATCTCAGTCAGTGACAGGCATTGAATCGTAGTCAGTGACAGGGATTGAATCTCAATCATTGACAGGGATTGAACCTCATTCCGTGACAGCGATTGAACCTCAGTCAATGACATGAACTGAGCCTCAGTCAGTGGTAGGAATGGAATCTCAGTCAGTGACAGGGATTGAATCTCAGTTAGTGATAGGGTTTGATTCTCAGTCAGTGACTGGGATTGAACCTCAAACAGTGACAGGGATTGACCCACAGACAGTGTTCGGAATGGAATCTCAGTCAGTGACAGGCATTGAATCTCAGTCAGTGACAGGGATTGAATTTCTGACAGTGACAGGGATTGAATCTCAGTCAGTGACAGGGATTGAACCTCAGTCAGTGACAGGGATTGAACCTCAGGCAGTGACAGGGATTGAACCTCCATCAGTGACAGGGATTGAATCACAGTCAGTGACAGGGATTGAACCTCAGTCAATGACTGGGATTGAATTTCAGTCAGTGACAGGGATTGAACCTCAGTCACTGACAGGGATTGAATCTCAGTCAGTGACACTGATTGATCTTCAGTCAGTGACAGGGATTGAACCTCAGACAGTGACAGGGATTGAATCTCAGTCTGTGACAGGAATTGAATCTCAGTCAATGACTGGGATTGAATTTCAGTCAGTGACAGGGATTGAACCTCAGTCAATGACTGGGATTGAATTTCAGTCAGTGACAGGGATTGAACCTCAGACAGTGACAGGGATTGAATCTCAGTCTGTGACAGGAATTGAATCTCAGTCAGTGACAGGCATTGAATCGTAGTCAGTGACAGGGATTGAATCTCAATCATTGGCAGGGATTGAACCTCATTCCGTGACAGCGATTGAACCTCAGTCAATGACATGAACTGAGCCTCAGTCAGTGGTAGGAATGGAATCTCAGTCAGTGACAGGGATTGAATCTCAGTTAGTGATAGGGTTTGATTCTCAGTCAGTGACTGGGATTGACCCTCAGTCAGTGTCAGGGATTGAACCTCAGTCAAGACAGGGATTGAACCTCAGTCAAGACAGGGATTGAAACTTTGTCAGTGACAGGGATTGAATCTCAGTTAGTGACGGGAATTCAATCTCAGTCAGTGACAGGGTTTGGATCTCAATCAGTGACTGGGATTGAACCTCAAACAGTGACAGGGATTGACCCTCAGACAGTGTTCGGAATGGAATCTCAGTCAGTGACAGGCAATGAACCTCAGTCAGTGACAAGGATTGAACATCAGACAGTGACAGGGATTGAATCTCTGTCAGTGACAGGGATTTAACAGCAGTCAGTGACAGGGATTGAATCTCTGTCAGTGACAGGGATTGAATCTCAGTTAGTGACACGGATTGAGCCTCAGTCAGTGACAGGGATTGAACCTCAGTCCGTGACAGGGATTGAACCTCAGTCAAGTTAGGAATGAAACTTTGTCAGTGACAGGGATTGAATCTCAGTTAGTGACGGGGATTCCATCTCAGTCAGTGACAGGGTTTGGATCTCAATCAGTGACTGGGATTGAGGCTCAGTCAGTGACAAGGATTGAACATCAGAGAGTGACAGGGATTGAATCTCTGTCAGTGACAGGGATTTAACCGCAGTCAGTGACAGGGATTGAATCTCTGTCAGTGACAGGGATTGAATCTCAGTCTGTGACAGGGATTGACCCTCAGTCAGTGACAGGGAATGAACCTCCGTCAGTGACTGGGATTGAATCTCAAGCAGTGACAGGGATTGATCCTCAGTCAGTGACAGGGATTGAATTTCAGTCAGTGACAGGGATTGACCCTCATCAATGACAGGGATTGAATCTCAGTCAATGACAGGGATTGATTTTCAGTCTGTGATAGGGATTGACCCTCAGTCAGTGACACGGATTGAACCTCAGTCAGTGACAGGGATGGAACCTCAGTCAGTGACAGGGATTGAATCTCAGTCAGTGACAAGGATTAACCCTCAAACAGTGACAGGGATTGAATTTCTGTCAGTGACAGGGATTGAATCTCAGTCAGTGAGAGGGAATGATTCTCAGTCAGTGACAGGGATTGAATCTCAGTGAGTGACTGGGATTGAATCTCAGTCAGTGACAAGGATTGAATCTCAGTCAATGTCACAGATTGAATCTCAGTCAGTGACAGGGATTGAATCTCAGTCAGTGACAGAGATTGAATCTCAGTCAGTGAAATGAATTGAACCTCAGACAGTGACAGGGATTGAATCTCAGTCAGTGACTGGGATTAACCCTCAAACAGTGACAGGGATTAAATCTCAGTCAGTGATAGGGATTGAGCCTCAATCAGTCACAGGTTTTGAGCCTCAGTCAGTGACAGGGATTGAAGTACAGTCAGTGACAGAAATTGAACATCAGTCAGTGACAGGGATTGAATCTCAGTCAGTGACTGGGATTAACCCTCAAACAGTGACAGGAATTGTATCTTAGTCAGTGACAGGGATTGAGCCTCAGTCAGTGACAGGGATTAAACCTCCGTCAGTGACAGGGATTGAATCTCAGTCCGTGACAGGGATTGAATCTCAGTCAGTGACAAGGATTGAATCTCAGTCAGTGACAGGGATTGATCCTCAGACAGTGGCAGGGATTGAATCTCAGTCATTGACAGGGATTGAGTTTCAGTCAGTGTTCGGGATTGACCCTCAGTCAGTGACAGGAAATGAATCTCAGTTAGTGACAGGGATTGAATCTCAGTGAGTGGCTGGGATTGAATCTCAGTCAGTGACATGGATTGAATCTCAGTCAGTGACACTTTGAATCTTAGTCAGTGACAGGGCTTGAACCTCAGCTAGTGACAGGGATTGAATCGCAACCAGTGACAGGGATTGAATCTCAGTCAGTGACAGGGATTGAATCACATTTAGTGACAGGGATTGTCCCCTCAGACAGTGATAGGATTGGAATCTCAGTCAGTGACAGGCATTGAATCGCTGTCAGTGACAGGGATTCAATCTCAGTCTGTAACAAGGATTGAATTTCAGTCAGTGACAGGGATTGATCCTCAGACAGTGGCAAGGATTGAATCTCAGTCAGTGACAGGGATTGAGTTTCAGTCAGTGTTCGGGATTGACCCTCAGTCAGTGACAGGAAATGAATCTCAGTTAGTGACAGGGATTGAATCTCATTGAGTGGCTGGGATTGAATCTCAGTCAGTGACATGGATTGAATCTCAGTCAGTGACACTTTGAATCTTAGTCAGTGACAGGGCTTGAACCTCAGCTAGTGACAGGGATTGAATCGCAACCAGTGACAGGGATTGACCCTCTGTCAGTGACAGGGATGGAATCTCAGTCAATGACAGGGATTGAGTTTCAGTCAGTGATAGGGATTGAGTTTCAGTCAGTGATAGGGATTGACCCTCAGTCAGTGACAGGGATTGAACCTCAGTCAGTGACAGGGATGGAACCTCAGTCAGTGACAGGGATTGAATCTCAGTCAGTGACAAGGATTAACCCTCAAACAGTGACAGGGATTGAATCTCAGTCTGTGACAGGGATTGAATCTCAGTGAATGACTGGGATTAACACTCAGTCAGTGACAAGGATTGAACCTCCGTCAGTGACTGGGATTGAACCTCAGTCTGTGTCAGGGATTGAACCTCAGTCAGTGACAGGGATTGATCCTCAGACAGTGACTGCGATTGAATCTCAGTCTGTGACAGGGATTGAACCTCAGTCAGTGACAGGAATTGAAGCTCAGTCAGTGACAGTGATTGAATCTCAGTCAGTGACTGGGATTAACCCTCAAACAGTGACAGGTATTGAATCTCAGTCAGTGACAGGGATTGAGCCTCAATCTGTGACAGGGATTGATCCTCCGTCAGTGACAGTGATTGAACCTCTGTCAGTGACTGGGATTGAATCTCAAACAGTCAGGAATTGAATCACAGTCAGTGACAGGGATTGAGCCTCAATCTGTGACAGCGATTGATCCTCCGTCAGTGACAGTGATTGAACCTCTGTCAGTGACTGGGATTGAATCTCAATCAGTGACAGGAAGTGAAATCACAGTCAGTGCCGGGGATTGAACCTCTGTCAGTGTCTCGGATTGAACCTCAGTCAGTGACTGGGATTGAACCTCAGTCAGTGACAGAGTTTGAACCTCAGTCAGTGACAGGGATTGAACCTCTGTCAGTGACTGGGATTGAATCTCAAACAGTGTCAGGAATTGAATCACAGTCAGTGACAGGGATTGAGCTTCAGTCAGTGACAGATATTGAATCTCTGTCAGTGACACAGATCGGACCTCACTCAGTGACAGGGACAGAGGCTCTGTCAGTGACAGGGATTGATCCTCAATCTGACAGGGATTGATCCTCAGTCAGTGACAGAGATTGAATCTCAGTCTTTGACAGGAATTGAGCCTCAAATAGGGACAGGAAATTCTCCTCAGTTAGTGACAGGGATTGAATCTCATTCAGTGACAGAGATTGAATCTCAGTCAGTGACATGAATTGAACCTCAGACAGTGACAGGGATTGAATATCAGTCAATGACTGGGATTGAACCTCCGTCAGAGACTGGGATTGACCCTCAAACAGTGACAGGGATTGAATCTCAGGCCTGTGACAGGGATTAAAGGTCAGTCAGTGACAGGGATTGAACTTTAGTCAGTGACATGGATTGACCCTCAGTCAGTGACAGGAATTGAACCTCAGTCAGTGACAGGGATTGAGTCTCAGTCAGTGACTGGGATTGAACCTCAGTCAGTGACAAGGATTGAATCTCAGTCAGTGCCCGGGATTGAACGTCAGTCAGTGACAGGGAATGAATCTCAGTCAGTGACAGGGATTGAATCTAATTTAGTGGCAGGGATTGAATCTCAGTCAGTGACAAGGATTGAGTTTCAGTCAGTGGTAGGGATTGACCCTCAGTCAGTGACAGGGATTGAATCTCAGTCAGTGACTGTGGTTGAATTTCAGTCAGTGACAGGGATTGATCCTCAGTCAGTGACAGGGATTGAATCTCAGTCAATGACAGGGATTGAGTTTTAGTCAGTGATAAGGATTAACCCTCAAACAGTGACAGGGATTGAATCTCAGTCAGTGACAGGGTTTGAGCCTCAGTCAGTCACAGGGATTGAGCTTCAGTCAGTGACAGGGATTGAACCTCAGTCAGTGACAGTGATTGAACCTCAGTCAGTGACATGGATTGAACCTCCATCAGTGACAGTGGTTGAATCTCAGTCAGTGACAGGGATTGAATATCATTCAGTGACTGGGATTGAACCTCCGTCAGAGACTGGGAACGACCCTCAGTCAGTGACAGGGATTGAATCTGAGGCCTGTGACAGGGATTAAACGTCAGTCAGTGACAGGGATTGAACTTTAGTCAGTGACATGGATTGACCCTCAGTCAGTGACATGGATTGACCCTCAGTCAGTGACAGGGATTGAATATCAGTCAATGACAGGGATTGAATCTCAGTCAGTGACAGGGATTGAATCTCAGTCTGTGACAGGGATTGAACCTCAGTCAGTGACAGGAATTGAACCTCAGTCTGTGACTGGGATTCATCCTCAGTCAGTGACAGGCATTGAACCTCAGTCAGTGACAGGGATTGAGTCTCAGTCAGTGACTGGGATTGAACCTCAGTCTGTGACAGGCATTGAATCTCAGTCAGTGCCCGGGATTGAACGTCAGTCAGTGACAGGGAATGAATCTCAGTCAGTGACAGGGATTGAATCTAATTTAGTGGCAGGGATTGAATCTCAGTCAATGACAAGGATTGAGTTTCAGTCAGTGATAGGGATTGACCCTCAGTCAGTGACAGGGATTGAATCTCAGTCAGTGACAGGGATTGAATCACAGTCAGTGACAGGGATTTACCTTCAGTCAGTGACAGGGATTGAACCTCATTCCGTGACAGCGATTGAACCTCAGTCAATGACATGAACTGAGCCTCAGTCAGTGGTAGGAATGGAATCTCAGTCAGTGACAGGGATTGAATCTCAGTTAGTGATAGGGTTTGATTCTCAGTCAGTGACTGGGATTGACCCTCAGTCAGTGTCAGGGATTGAACCTCAGTCAAGACAGGGATTGAACCTCAGTCAAGACAGGGATTGAAACTTTGTCAGTGACAGGGATTGAATCTCAGTTAGTGACGGGAATTCAATCTCAGTCAGTGACAGGGTTTGGATCTCAATCAGTGACTGGGATTGAACCTCAAACAGTGACAGGGATTGACCCTCAGACAGTGTTCGGAATGGAATCTCAGTCAGTGACAGGCAATGAACCTCAGTCAGTGACAAGGATTGAACATCAGACAGTGACAGGGATTGAATCTCTGTCAGTGACAGGGATTTAACAGCAGTCAGTGACAGGGATTGAATCTCAGTTAGTGACACGGATTGAGCCTCAGTCAGTGACAGGGATTGAACCTCAGTCCGTGACAGGGATTGAACCTCAGTCAAGTTAGGAATGAAACTTTGTCAGTGACAGGGATTGAATCTCAGTTAGTGACGGGGATTCCATCTCAGTCAGTGACAGGGTTTGGATCTCAATCAGTGACTGGGATTGAGGCTCAGTCAGTGACAAGGATTGAACATCAGAGAGTGACAGGGATTGAATCTCTGTCAGTGACAGGGATTTAACCGCAGTCAGTGACAGGGATTGAATCTCTGTCAGTGACAGGGATTGAATCTCAGTCTGTGACAGGGATTGACCCTCAGTCAGTGACAGGGAATGAACCTCCGTCAGTGACTGGGATTGAATCTCAAGCAGTGACAGGGATTGATCCTCAGTCAGTGACAGGGATTGAATTTCAGTCAGTGACAGGGATTGACCCTCATCAATGACAGGGATTGAATCTCAGTCAATGACAGGGATTGATTTTCAGTCTGTGATAGGGATTGACCCTCAGTCAGTGACACGGATTGAACCTCAGTCAGTGACAGGGATGGAACCTCAGTCAGTGACAGGGATTGAATCTCAGTCAGTGACAAGGATTAACCCTCAAACAGTGACAGGGATTGAATTTCTGTCAGTGACAGGGATTGAATCTCAGTCAGTGAGAGGGAATGATTCTCAGTCAGTGACAGGGATTGAATCTCAGTGAGTGACTGGGATTGAATCTCAGTCAGTGACAAGGATTGAATCTCAGTCAATGTCACAGATTGAATCTCAGTCAGTGACAGGGATTGAATCTCAGTCAGTGACAGAGATTGAATCTCAGTCAGTGAAATGAATTGAACCTCAGACAGTGACAGGGATTGAATCTCAGTCAGTGACTGGGATTAACCCTCAAACAGTGACAGGGATTAAATCTCAGTCAGTGATAGGGATTGAGCCTCAATCAGTCACAGGTTTTGAGCCTCAGTCAGTGACAGGGATTGAAGTACAGTCAGTGACAGAAATTGAACATCAGTCAGTGACAGGGATTGAATCTCAGTCAGTGACTGGGATTAACCCTCAAACAGTGACAGGAATTGTATCTTAGTCAGTGACAGGGATTGAGCCTCAGTCAGTGACAGGGATTAAACCTCCGTCAGTGACAGGGATTGAATCTCAGTCCGTGACAGGGATTGAATCTCAGTCAGTGACAAGGATTGAATCTCAGTCAGTGACAGGGATTGATCCTCAGACAGTGGCAGGGATTGAATCTCAGTCATTGACAGGGATTGAGTTTCAGTCAGTGTTCGGGATTGACCCTCAGTCAGTGACAGGAAATGAATCTCAGTTAGTGACAGGGATTGAATCTCAGTGAGTGGCTGGGATTGAATCTCAGTCAGTGACATGGATTGAATCTCAGTCAGTGACACTTTGAATCTTAGTCAGTGACAGGGCTTGAACCTCAGCTAGTGACAGGGATTGAATCGCAACCAGTGACAGGGATTGAATCTCAGTCAGTGACAGGGATTGAATCACATTTAGTGACAGGGATTGTCCCCTCAGACAGTGATAGGATTGGAATCTCAGTCAGTGACAGGCATTGAATCGCTGTCAGTGACAGGGATTCAATCTCAGTCTGTAACAAGGATTGAATTTCAGTCAGTGACAGGGATTGATCCTCAGACAGTGGCAAGGATTGAATCTCAGTCAGTGACAGGGATTGAGTTTCAGTCAGTGTTCGGGATTGACCCTCAGTCAGTGACAGGAAATGAATCTCAGTTAGTGACAGGGATTGAATCTCATTGAGTGGCTGGGATTGAATCTCAGTCAGTGACATGGATTGAATCTCAGTCAGTGACACTTTGAATCTTAGTCAGTGACAGGGCTTGAACCTCAGCTAGTGACAGGGATTGAATCGCAACCAGTGACAGGGATTGACCCTCTGTCAGTGACAGGGATGGAATCTCAGTCAATGACAGGGATTGAGTTTCAGTCAGTGATAGGGATTGAGTTTCAGTCAGTGATAGGGATTGACCCTCAGTCAGTGACAGGGATTGAACCTCAGTCAGTGACAGGGATGGAACCTCAGTCAGTGACAGGGATTGAATCTCAGTCAGTGACAAGGATTAACCCTCAAACAGTGACAGGGATTGAATCTCAGTCTGTGACAGGGATTGAATCTCAGTGAATGACTGGGATTAACACTCAGTCAGTGACAAGGATTGAACCTCCGTCAGTGACTGGGATTGAACCTCAGTCTGTGTCAGGGATTGAACCTCAGTCAGTGACAGGGATTGATCCTCAGACAGTGACTGCGATTGAATCTCAGTCTGTGACAGGGATTGAACCTCAGTCAGTGACAGGAATTGAAGCTCAGTCAGTGACAGTGATTGAATCTCAGTCAGTGACTGGGATTAACCCTCAAACAGTGACAGGTATTGAATCTCAGTCAGTGACAGGGATTGAGCCTCAATCTGTGACAGGGATTGATCCTCCGTCAGTGACAGTGATTGAACCTCTGTCAGTGACTGGGATTGAATCTCAAACAGTCAGGAATTGAATCACAGTCAGTGACAGGGATTGAGCCTCAATCTGTGACAGCGATTGATCCTCCGTCAGTGACAGTGATTGAACCTCTGTCAGTGACTGGGATTGAATCTCAATCAGTGACAGGAAGTGAAATCACAGTCAGTGCCGGGGATTGAACCTCTGTCAGTGTCTCGGATTGAACCTCAGTCAGTGACTGGGATTGAACCTCAGTCAGTGACAGAGTTTGAACCTCAGTCAGTGACAGGGATTGAACCTCTGTCAGTGACTGGGATTGAATCTCAAACAGTGTCAGGAATTGAATCACAGTCAGTGACAGGGATTGAGCTTCAGTCAGTGACAGATATTGAATCTCTGTCAGTGACACAGATCGGACCTCACTCAGTGACAGGGACAGAGGCTCTGTCAGTGACAGGGATTGATCCTCAATCTGACAGGGATTGATCCTCAGTCAGTGACAGAGATTGAATCTCAGTCTTTGACAGGAATTGAGCCTCAAATAGGGACAGGAAATTCTCCTCAGTTAGTGACAGGGATTGAATCTCATTCAGTGACAGAGATTGAATCTCAGTCAGTGACATGAATTGAACCTCAGACAGTGACAGGGATTGAATATCAGTCAATGACTGGGATTGAACCTCCGTCAGAGACTGGGATTGACCCTCAAACAGTGACAGGGATTGAATCTCAGGCCTGTGACAGGGATTAAAGGTCAGTCAGTGACAGGGATTGAACTTTAGTCAGTGACATGGATTGACCCTCAGTCAGTGACAGGAATTGAACCTCAGTCAGTGACAGGGATTGAGTCTCAGTCAGTGACTGGGATTGAACCTCAGTCAGTGACAAGGATTGAATCTCAGTCAGTGCCCGGGATTGAACGTCAGTCAGTGACAGGGAATGAATCTCAGTCAGTGACAGGGATTGAATCTAATTTAGTGGCAGGGATTGAATCTCAGTCAGTGACAAGGATTGAGTTTCAGTCAGTGGTAGGGATTGACCCTCAGTCAGTGACAGGGATTGAATCTCAGTCAGTGACTGTGGTTGAATTTCAGTCAGTGACAGGGATTGATCCTCAGTCAGTGACAGGGATTGAATCTCAGTCAATGACAGGGATTGAGTTTTAGTCAGTGATAAGGATTAACCCTCAAACAGTGACAGGGATTGAATCTCAGTCAGTGACAGGGTTTGAGCCTCAGTCAGTCACAGGGATTGAGCTTCAGTCAGTGACAGGGATTGAACCTCAGTCAGTGACAGTGATTGAACCTCAGTCAGTGACATGGATTGAACCTCCATCAGTGACAGTGGTTGAATCTCAGTCAGTGACAGGGATTGAATATCATTCAGTGACTGGGATTGAACCTCCGTCAGAGACTGGGAACGACCCTCAGTCAGTGACAGGGATTGAATCTGAGGCCTGTGACAGGGATTAAACGTCAGTCAGTGACAGGGATTGAACTTTAGTCAGTGACATGGATTGACCCTCAGTCAGTGACATGGATTGACCCTCAGTCAGTGACAGGGATTGAATATCAGTCAATGACAGGGATTGAATCTCAGTCAGTGACAGGGATTGAATCTCAGTCTGTGACAGGGATTGAACCTCAGTCAGTGACAGGAATTGAACCTCAGTCTGTGACTGGGATTCATCCTCAGTCAGTGACAGGCATTGAACCTCAGTCAGTAACAGGGATTGAGTCTCAGTCAGTGACTGGGATTGAACCTCAGTCTGTGACAGGCATTGAATCTCAGTCAGTGCCCGGGATTGAACGTCAGTCAGTGACAGGGAATGAATCTCAGTCAGTGACAGGGATTGAATCTAATTTAGTGGCAGGGATTGAATCTCAGTCAATGACAAGGATTGAGTTTCAGTCAGTGATAGGGATTGACCCTCAGTCAGTGACAGGGATTGAATCTCAGTCAGTGACAGGGATTGAATCACAGTCAGTGACAGGGATTTACCTTCAGTCAGTGACAGGGATTGAACCTCAGTCTGTGACTGGGATTCATCCTCAGTCAGTGACAGGCATTGAACCTCCATCAGTGACAGTGGTTGAATCTCAGTCAGTGACAGGAATTGAATATCATTCAATGACTGGGATTGAACCTCCGTCAGAGACTGGGAACGACCCTCAGTCAGTGACAGGGATTGAATCTCAGGCCTGTGACAGGCTTTAAACGTCAGTCAGTGACAGGGATTGAACTTTAGTCAGTGACATGGATTGACCCTCAGTCAGTGACAGGGATTGAATATCTGTCAATGACAGGGATTGAATCTCAGTCAGTGACAGGGATTGAATCTCAGTCTGTGACAGGGATTGAACCTCAGTCAGTGACAGGAATTGAATCTCAGTCTGTGACTGGGATTCATCCTCAGTCAGTGACAGGAATTGAACCTCAGTCAGTGACAGGGATTGAGTCTCAGTCAGTGACTGGGAATGAACCTCAGGCAGTGACAGGGATTGAATCTCAGTCAGTGCCCGGGATTGAACGTCAGTCAGTGACAGGGAATGAATCTCAGTCAGTGACAGGGATTGAATCTAATTTAGTGGCAGGGATTGAATCTCAGTCAATGACAAGGATTGAGTTTCAGTCAGTGATAGGGATTGACCCTCAGTCAGTGACAGGTATTGAATCTCAGTCAGTGACAGGGATTGAATCACAGTCAGTGACAGGGATTTACCCTCAGTCAGTGACAGGGATTGAATCTCAGTCAGTGACAGGGATTGAATCTCAGTCAGTGACTGTGGTTGAATTTCAGTCAGTGACAGGGATTGATCCTCTGTCAATGACAGGGATTGAATCTCAGTCAATGACAGGGATTGAGTTTTAGTCAGTGAAAGGGATTAAGCCTCAAACAGTGACATTGATTGAATCTCAGTCAGTGACAAGGTTTGAGCCTCAGTCAGTCACAGGGATTGCGCTTCAGTCAGTGACAAGGATTGAACCTCAGTCAGTGACAGTGATTGAACCTCAGTCAGTGACAGGGATTGAACCTCCATCAGTGACAGTGGTTGAATCTCAGTCAGTGACAGGGATTGAATATCATTCAATGACTGGGATTGAACCTCCGTCAGAGACTGGGAACGACCCTCAGTCAGTGACAGGGATTGAATCTGAGGCCTGTGACAGGGATTAAACGTCAGTCAGTGACAGGGATTGAACTTTAGTCAGTGACATGGATTGACCCTCAGTCAGTGACAGGGATTGAATATCAGTCAATGACAGGGATTGAATCTCAGTCAGTGACAGGGATTGAATCTCAGTCTGTGACAGGGATTGAACCTCAGTCAGTGACAGGAATTGAACCTCAGTCTGTGACTGGGATTCATCCTCAGTCAGTGACAGGCATTGAACCTCAGTCAGTGACAGGGATTGAGTCTCAGTCAGTGACTGGGATTGTTCCTCAGTCAGTGACAGGGATTGAACCTCAGTCAGTGACAGGGATTGAACCTCAGTCAGTGACAGGGATGAAGCTCAGGCAGTGAAAGGGATTGAACCTCAGTCAGTGACAGGGATTGAAGCACAGGCAGTGACATGGATTAAAGCTCAGGCAGTGACAGGGATTGAACCTCCGTCAGTGACAGGGATTGAATCTCAGTCAGTGACAGGGATTGAATCTCAGTCAGTGACAAGGATTAACCCTCAAACAGTGACAGGGATTGAATCTCAGTCTGTGACAGGGATTGAATCTCAGTGAATGACTGGGATTAACACTCAGTCAGTGACAAGGATTGAACCTCCGTCAGTGACTGGGATTGAACCTCAGTCTGTGTCAGGGATTGAACCTCAGTCAGTGACAGGGATTGATCCTCAGACAGTGACTGCGATTGAATCTCAGTCTGTGACAGGGATTGAACCTCAGTCAGTGACAGGAATTGAAGCTCAGTCAGTGACAGTGATTGAATCTCAGTCAGTGACTGGGATTAACCCTCAAACAGTGACAGGTATTGAATCTCAGTCAGTGACAGGGATTGAGCCTCAATCTGTGACAGGGATTGATCCTCCGTCAGTGACAGTGATTGAACCTCTGTCAGTGACTGGGATTGAATCTCAAACAGTGTCAGGAATTGAATCACAGTCAGTGACAGGGATTGAGCCTCAATCTGTGACAGCGATTGATCCTCCGTCAGTGACAGTGATTGAACCTCTGTCAGTGACTGGGATTGAATCTCAATCAGTGACAGGAAGTGAAATCACAGTCAGTGCCGGGGATTGAACCTCTGTCAGTGACTGGGATTGAACCTCAGTCAGTGACAGAGTTTGAACCTCAGTCAGTGACAGGGATTGAACCTCTGTCAGTGACTGGGATTGAATCTCAAACAGTGTCAGGAATTGAATCACAGTCAGTGACAGGGATTGAGCTTCAGTCAGTGACAGATATTGAATCTCTGTCAGTGACACAGATCGGACCTCACTCAGTGACAGGGACAGAGGCTCTGTCAGTGACAGGGATTGATCCTCAATCTGACAGGGATTGATCCTCAGTCAGTGACAGAGATTGAATCTCAGTCTTTGACAGGAATTGAGCCTCAAATAGGGACAGGAAATTCTCCTCAGTTAGTGACAGGGATTGAATCTCATTCAGTGACAGAGATTGAATCTCAGTCAGTGACATGAATTGAACCTCAGACAGTGACAGGGATTGAATATCAGTCAATGACTGGGATTGAACCTCCGTCAGAGACTGGGATTGACCCTCAAACAGTGACAGGGATTGAATCTCAGGCCTGTGACAGGGATTAAAGGTCAGTCAGTGACAGGGATTGAACTTTAGTCAGTGACATGGATTGACCCTCAGTCAGTGACAGGAATTGAACCTCAGTCAGTGACAGGGATTGAGTCTCAGTCAGTGACTGGGATTGAACCTCAGTCAGTGACAAGGATTGAATCTCAGTCAGTGCCCGGGATTGAACGTCAGTCAGTGACAGGGAATGAATCTCAGTCAGTGACAGGGATTGAATCTAATTTAGTGGCAGGGATTGAATCTCAGTCAGTGACAAGGATTGAGTTTCAGTCAGTGGTAGGGATTGACCCTCAGTCAGTGACAGGGATTGAATCTCAGTCAGTGACTGTGGTTGAATTTCAGTCAGTGACAGGGATTGATCCTCAGTCAGTGACAGGGATTGAATCTCAGTCAATGACAGGGATTGAGTTTTAGTCAGTGATAAGGATTAACCCTCAAACAGTGACAGGGATTGAATCTCAGTCAGTGACAGGGTTTGAGCCTCAGTCAGTCACAGGGATTGAGCTTCAGTCAGTGACAGGGATTGAACCTCAGTCAGTGACAGTGATTGAACCTCAGTCAGTGACATGGATTGAACCTCCATCAGTGACAGTGGTTGAATCTCAGTCAGTGACAGGGATTGAATATCATTCAGTGACTGGGATTGAACCTCCGTCAGAGACTGGGAACGACCCTCAGTCAGTGACAGGGATTGAATCTGAGGCCTGTGACAGGGATTAAACGTCAGTCAGTGACAGGGATTGAACTTTAGTCAGTGACATGGATTGACCCTCAGTCAGTGACATGGATTGACCCTCAGTCAGTGACAGGGATTGAATATCAGTCAATGACAGGGATTGAATCTCAGTCAGTGACAGGGATTGAATCTCAGTCTGTGACAGGGATTGAACCTCAGTCAGTGACAGGAATTGAACCTCAGTCTGTGACTGGGATTCATCCTCAGTCAGTGACAGGCATTGAACCTCAGTCAGTGACAGGGATTGAGTCTCAGTCAGTGACTGGGATTGAACCTCAGTCAGTGACAGGCATTGAATCTCAGTCAGTGCCCGGGATTGAACGTCAGTCAGTGACAGGGAATGAATCTCAGTCAGTGACAGGGATTGAATCTAATTTAGTGGCAGGGATTGAATCTCAGTCAATGACAAGGATTGAGTTTCAGTCAGTGATAGGGATTGACCCTCAGTCAGTGACAGGTATTGAATCTCAGTCAGTGACAGGGATTGAATCACAGTCAGTGACAGGGATTTACCTTCAGTCAGTGACAGGGATTGAACCTCAGTCTGTGACTGGGATTCATCCTCAGTCAGTGACAGGCATTGAACCTCCATCAGTGACAGTGGTTGAATCTCAGTCAGTGACAGGAATTGAATATCATTCAATGACTGGGATTGAACCTCCGTCAGAGACTGGGAACGACCCTCAGTCAGTGACAGGGATTGAATCTCAGGCCTGTGACAGGCTTTAAACGTCAGTCAGTGACAGGGATTGAACTTTCGTCAGTGACATGGATTGACCCTCAGTCAGTGACAGGGATTGAATATCTGTCAATGACAGGGATTGAATCTCAGTCAGTGACAGGGATTGAATCTCAGTCTGTGACAGGGATTGAACCTCAGTCAGTGACAGGAATTGAATCTCAGTCTGTGACTGGGATTCATCCTCAGTCAGTGACAGGAATTGAACCTCAGTCAGTGACAGGGATTGAGTCTCAGTCAGTGACTGGGAATGAACCTCAGTCAGTGACAGGGATTGAATCTCAGTCAGTGCCCGGGATTGAACGTCAGTCAGTGACAGGGAATGAATCTCAGTCAGTGACAGGGATTGAATCTAATTTAGTGGCAGGGATTGAATCTCAGTCAATGACAAGGATTGAGTTTCAGTCAGTGATAGGGATTGACCCTCAGTCAGTGACAGGGATTGAATCTCAGTCAGTGACTGTGGTTGAATTTCAGTCAGTGACAGGGATTGATCCTCTGTCAATGACAGGGATTGAATCTCAGTCAATAACAGGGATTGAGTTTTAGTCAGTGAAAGGGATTAAGCCTCAAACAGTGACATTGATTGAATCTCAGTCAGTGACAGGGTTTGAGCCTCAGTCAGTCACAGGGATTGCGCTTCAGTCAGTGACAAGGATTGAACCTCAGTCAGTGACAGTGATTGAACCTCAGTCAGTGACAGGGATTGAACCTCCATCAGTGACAGTGGTTGAATCTCAGTCAGTGACAGGGATTGAATATCATTCAATGACTGGGATTGAACCTCCGTCAGAGACTGGGAACGACCCTCAGTCAGTGACAGGGATTGAATCTGAGGCCTGTGACAGGGATTAAACGTCAGTCAGTGACAGGGATTGAACTTTAGTCAGTGACATGGATTGACCCTCAGTCAGTGACAGGGATTGAATATCAGTCAATGACAGGGATTGAATCTCAGTCAGTGACAGGGATTGAATCTCAGTCTGTGACAGGGATTGAACCTCAGTCAGTGACAGGAATTGAACCTCAGTCTGTGACTGGGATTGAGTCTCAGTCAGTGACTGGGATTGTTCCTCAGTCAGTGACAGGGATTGAACCTCAGTCAGTGACAGGGATTGAACCTCAGTCAGTGACAGGGATGAAGCTCAGGCAGTGAAAGGGATTGAACCTCAGTCAGTGACAGGGATTGAAGCTCAGGCAGTGACATGGATTAAAGCTCAGGCAGTGACAGGGATTGAACCTCCGTCAGTGACAGGGATTGAATCTCAGTCAGTGACAGGGATTGAATCTCAGTTAGCGACAGGGATTGAACCTCAGTTAGTGACAGGGATTGAATCTCATTCAGTGACAGAGATTGAATCTCAGTCAGTGACATGAATTGAACCTCAGACAGTGACAGGGATTGAATATCAGTCAATGACTGGAATTGAACCTCCGTCAGAGACTGGGATTGACCCTCAAACAGTGACAGGGATTGAATCTCAGGCCTGTGACAGGGATTAAAGGTCAGTCAGTGACAGGGATTGAAGTTTAGTCAGTGACATGGATTGACCCTCAGTCAGTGACAGGAATTGAACCTCAGTCAGTGACAGGGATTGAATATCATTCAGTGACTGGGATTGAACCTCCGTCAGAGACTGGGAACGACCCTCAGTCAGTGACAGGGATTGAATCTGAGGCCTGTGACAGGGATTAAACGTCAGTCAGTGACAGGGATTGAACTTTAGTCAGTGACATGGATTGACCCTCAGTCAGTGACATGGATTGACCCTCAGTCAGTGACAGGGATTGAATATCAGTCAATGACAGGGATTGAATCTCAGTCAGTGACAGGGATTGAATCTCAGTCTGTGACAGGGATTGAACCTCAGTCAGTGACAGGAATTGAATCTCAGTCTGTGACTGGGATTCATCCTCAGTCAGTGACAGGCATTGAACCTCAGTCAGTGACAGGGATTGAGTCTCAGTCAGTGACTGGGATTGAACCTCAGTCAGTGACAGGCATTGAATCTCAGTCAGTGCCCGGGATTGAACGTCAGTCAGTGACTGGGAACGACCCTCAGTCAGTGACAGGGATTGAATCTCAGGCCTGTGACAGGCTTTAAACGTCAGTCAGTGACAGGGATTGAACTTTCGTCAGTGACATGGATTGACCCTCAGTCAGTGACAGGGATTGAATATCTGTCAATGACAGGGATTGAATCTCAGTCAGTGACAGGGATTGAATCTCAGTCTGTGACAGGGATTGAACCTCAGTCAGTGACAGGAATTGAATCTCAGTCTGTGACTGGGATTCATCCTCAGTCAGTGACAGGAATTGAACCTCAGTCAGTGACAGGGATTGAGTCTCAGTCAGTGACTGGGAATGAACCTCAGTCAGTGACAGGGATTGAATCTCAGTCAGTGCCCGGGATTGAATCTCAGTCAATGACAGGGATTGAGTTTTAGTCAGTGATAAGGATTAACCCTCAAACAGTGACAGGGATTGAATGTCAGTCAGTGACAGGGTTTGAACCTCAGTCAGTCACAGGGATTGAGCTTCAGTCAGTGACAGGGATTGAACCTCAGTCAGTGACAGTGATTGAACCTCAGTCAGTGACAGGGATTGAACCTCCATCAGTGACAGTGGTTGAATCTCAGTCAGTGACAGGGATTGAATATCATTCAGTGACTGGGATTGAAGCTCCGTCAGAGACTGGGAACGACCCTCAGTCAGTGACAGGGATTGAATCTCAGGCCTGTGACAGGGATTAAACGTCAGTCAGTGACAGGGATTGAACTTTAGTCAGTGACATGGATTGATCCTCAGTCAGTGACAGGGATTGAATATCAGTCAATGACAGGGATTGAATCTCAGTCATTGACAGGGATTGAATCTCAGTCAGTGACAGGGATTGAATCTCAGTCTGTGACAGGGATTCAACCTCAGTCAGTGATAGGAATTGAATCTCAGTCTGTGACTGGGATTCATCCTCAGTCAGTGACAGGAATTGAACCTCGGTCTGTGACAGGGATTGAGTCTCAGTCAGTGACTGGGATTGAACCTCAGTCAGTGACAGGGATTGAATCTCAGTCAGTGCCCGGGATTGAACGTCAGTCAGTGACAGGGAATGAATCTCAGTCAGTGACAGGCATTGAATCTAATTTAGTGGCAGGGATTGAATCTCAGTCAATGACAAGGATTGAGTTAAAGTCAGTGATAGGGATTGACCCTCAGTCAGTGACAGGGATTGAATCTCAGTCAGTGACAGGGATTGAATCACAGTCAGTGACAGGGATTTACCTTCAGTCAGTGACAGGGATTCATCCTCAGTCAGTGACAGGCATTGAACCTCAGTTAGCGACAGGGATTGAAACTCAGTTAGTGACAGGGATTGAATCTCATTCAGTGACAGGGATTGAACCTCAGTCAGTGACAGGGATTGAAGCTCAGGCAGTGACAGGGATTGAATCTCAGTCAGTGACAGGGATTGAAGCTCAGGCAGTGACAGGGATTGAACCTCCGTCAGTGACAGGGATTGAATCTCAGTCAGAGACAGGGATTGTACCTTAGTCAGTGACAGGGATTGAATCTCATTCAGTGACAGAGATTGAATCTCAGTCAGTGACATGAATTGAACCTCAGACAGTGACAGGGATTGAATATCAGTCAATGACTGGGATTGAACCTCCGTCATAGACTGGGATTGACCCTCAAACTGTGACAGGGATTGAATCTCAGGCCTGTGACAGGGATTAAAGGTCAGTCAGTGACAGGGATTGAAGTTTAGTCAGTGACATGGATTGACCCTCAGTCAGTGACAGGGATTGAATCTCAGGCCTGTGACAGGCTTTAAACGTCAGTCAGTGACAGGGATTGAACTTTAGTCAGTGACATGGATTGACCCTCAGTCAGTGACAGGGATTGAATATCTGTCAATGACAGGGATTGAATCTCAGTCAGTGACAGGGATTGAATCTCAGTCTGTGACAGGGATTGAACCTCAGTCAGTGACAGGAATTGCATCTCAGTCTGTGACTGGGATTCATCCTCAGTCAGTGACAGGAATTGAACCTCAGTCAGTGACAGGGATTGAACCTCAGTCAGTGACTGGGATTGAACATCAGTCAGTGACAGGGATTGAACCTCAGTCAGTGACAGGGATTGAATCTCAGGCAGTGACAGGGATTGAACCTTCGTCAGTGACGGGGATTGAATATCAGTCAGTGACAGAGATTGGATCTCAGTCAGTGACAGGGATTGAACCTCAGTTAGTGACAGGGATTGAATCTCAGTCAGTGATAGGGATTGAACCTCAGTCAGTGACAGGGATTGAGCTTCAGTCAGTGACAGGGATTGAGTTCCAGTAAGTGATAGGGATTATCCCTCAGTCAGTGACAGGGATTGAACCTCAGTCAGTGACAGGGATTGAATCACAGTCAGTGACTGTGGTTGAATTTCAGTCAGTGACAGGGATTGATCCTCAATCAGTGACAGGGATTGAATCTCAGTCAATGACAGGGATTGAGTTTTAGTCAGTGATAAGGATTAACCCTCAGTCAGTGACAGGGATTGCATCTCAGTCAGTGACAGGGTTTGAGCCTCAGTCAGTCACAGGGATTGAGCTTCAGTCAGTGACAGGGATTGAACCTCAGTCAGTGACAGTGATTGAACCTCAGTCAGTGACATGGATTGAACCTCCATCAGTGACAGTGGTTGAATCTCAGTCATTGACAGGGATTGAATATCATTCAGTGACTGGGATTGAACCTCCGTCAGAGACTGGGAACGACCCTCAGTCAGTGACAGGGATTGAATCTGAGGCCTGTGACAGGGATTAAACGTCAGTCAGTGACAGGGATTGAACTTTAGTCAGTGACATGGATTGACCCTCAGTCAGTGACAGGGATTGAATATCTGTCAATGACAGGGATTGGATCTCTGTCAATGACAGGGATTGAATCTCAGTCTGTGACAGGGATTGAACCTCAGTCAGTGACAGGAATTGAACCTCAGTCTGTGACTGGGATTCATCCTCAGTCAGTGACAGGAATTGAAACTCAGTCAGTGACAGGGATTGAGTCTCAGTCAGTGACTGGGATTGAACCTCAGTCAGTGACAGGGATTGAACCTCAGTCAGTGACAGGGATTGAAGCTCAGGCAGTGACAGGGATTGAACCTTCGTCAGTGACGGGGATTGAATATCAGTCAGTGACAGGGATTGGATCTCAGTCAGTGACAGGGATTGAATCTCAGTTAGCGACAGGGATTGAACCTCAGTTAGTGACAGGGATTGAATCTCATTCAGTGACAGAGATTGAATCTCAGTCAGTGACATGAATTGAACCTCAGACAGTGACAGGGATTGAATATCAGTCAATGACTGGGATTGAACCTCCGTCAGAGCCTGGGATTGACCCTCAAACAGTGACAGGGATTGAATCTCAGGCCTGTGACAGGGATTAAAGGTCAGTCAGTGACAGGGATTGAAGTTTAGTCAGTGACATGGATTGACCCTCAGTCAGTGACAGGGATTAAATATCTGTCAATGACAGGGATTGAATCTCAGTCAGTGACAGGGATTGAATATCATTCAATGACTGGGATTGAACCTCCGTCAGAGACTGGGAACGACCCTCAGTCAGTGACAGGGATTGAATCTCAGGCCTGTGACAGGCTTTAAACGTCAGTCAGTGACAGGGATTGACCCTCAGTCAGTGACAGGGATTGAATATCTGTCAATGACAGGGATTGAATCTCAGTCAGTGACAGGGATTGAATCTCAGTCTGTGACAGGGATTGAACCTCAGTCAGTGACAGGAATTGAATCTCAGTCTGTGACTGGGATTCATCCTCAGTCAGTGACAGGAATTGAACCTCAGTCAGTGACAGGGATTGAGTCTCAGTCAGTGACTGGGATTGAACCTCAGTCAGTGACAGGAATTGAATCTCAGTCTGTGACTGGGATTCATCCTCAGTCAGTGACAGGAATTGAACCTCAGTCAGTGACAGGGATTGAATCTCAGTCAGTGCCCGGGATTGAACGTCAGTGAGTGACAGGGAATGAATCTCAGTCAGTGACAGGGATTGAATCTAATTTAGTGGCAGGGATTGACCCTCAGTCAGTGACAGGGATTGAATCTCAGTCAGTGACTGTGGTTGAATTTCAGTCAGTGACAGGGATTGATCCTCAGTCAGTGACAGGGATTGAATCTCAGTCAATGACAGGGATTGAGTTTTAGTCAGTGATAAGGATTAACCCTCAAACAGTGACAGGGATTGAATCTCAGTCAGTGACAGGGTTTGAGCCTCAGTCAGTCACAGGGATTGAGCTTCAGTCAGTGACAGGGATTGAACCTCAGTCAGTGACAGTGATTGAACCTCAGTCAGTGACAGGGATTGAACCTCCATCAGTGACAGTGGTTGAATCTCAGTCAGTGACAGGGAATGAATATCATTCAGTGACTGGGATTGAACCTCCGTCAGAGACTGGAACGACCCTCATGAAGTGACAGGGATTGAATCTCAGGCCTGTGACAGGGATTAAACGTCAGTCAGTGACAGGGATTGAACTTTAGTCAGTGACATGGATTGACCCTCAGTCAGTGACAGGGATTGAACCTCAGTCAGTGACAGGGATTGACCCTCAGTCAGTGACAGGGATTGAATAGATGTCAATGACAGGGATTGAATCTCAGTCAGTGACAGGGATTGAATTTCAGTCTGTGACAGGGATAGAACCTCAGTCAGTGACAGGAATTGAACCTCAGTCTGTGACTGGGATTCATCCTCAGTCAGTGACAGGCATTGAACCTCAGTCAGTGACAGGGATTGAGTCTCAGTCAGTAACTGGGATTGATCCTCAGTCAGTGACAGGGATTGAACCTCAGGCAGTGACAGGGATTGAACCTCAGTCAGTGACAGGGATTGAACCTCAGTCAGTGACAGTGATGAAGCTCAGGCAGTGACAGGGATTGAACCTCAGTCAGTGACAGGGATTGAAGCGCAGGCAGTGACATGGATTATAGCTCAGGCAGTGACAGGGATTTAACCTCCGTCAGTGACAGGGATTGAATCTCAGTCAGAGACAGGGATTGAACCTTAGTCAGTGACAGGGATTGAAGCTCAGGCAGTGACAGGGATTGAACCTTCGTCAGTGACGGGGATTGACCCTCAAACAGTGACAGGGATTGAATCTCAGGCCTGTGACAGGGATTAAAGGTCAGTCAGTGACATGGATTGACCCTCAGTCAGTGACAGGAATTGAACCTCAGTCTGTGACTGGGATTCATCCTCAGTCAGTGACAGGAATTGAAACTCAGTCAGTGACAGGGATTGAGTCTCAGTCAGTGACTGGGATTGAACCTCAGTCTGTGACAGGGATTGAACCTCAGTCAGTGACAGGAATTGAACCTCAGTCTGTGACTGGGATTCATCCTCAGTCAGTGACAGGAATTGAAACTCAGTCAGTGACAGGGATTGAGTCTCAGTCAGTGACTGGGATTGAACCTCAGTCAGTGACAGGGATTGAACCTCAGTCAGTGACAGGGATTGAATCTCAGGCAGTGACAGGGATTGAACCTTCGTCAGTGACGGGGATTGAATATCAGTCAGTGACAGGGATTGGATCTCAGTCAGTGACAGGGATTGAACCTCAGTTAGTGACAGGGATTGAATCTCAGTCAGTGATAGGGATTGAACCTCAGTCAGTGACAGGGATTGAGCTTCAGTCAGTGACAGGGATTGAGTTTCAGTAAGTGATAGGGATTATCCCTCAGTCAGTGACAGGGAATGAATCTCAGTCAGTGACAGGGATTGTATCTCAGTCTGTGCCCGGGTTTGAACGTCAGTCAGTGACAGGGAATGATTCTCAGTCAGTGACAGGGATTGAATCTAAGTTAGTGGCAGGGATTGAATCTCAGTCAGTGACAGGGATTTACCTTCAGTCAGTGACAGGGATTGAATCTCAGTCAGTGACAGGGATTGAATCACAGTCAGTGACAGGGATTTACCTTCAGTCAGTGACAGGGATTGAACCTCAGTCAGTGACAGGGATTGAACCTCAGTCAGTGACAGGGATTGAATCTCAGGCAGTGACAGGGATTGAACCTTCGTCAGTGACGGGGATTGAATATCAGTCAGTGACAGAGATTGGATCTCAGTCAGTGACAGGGATTGAATCTCAGGCAGTGACAGGGATTGAACCTTCGTCAGTGACGGGGATTGAATATCAGTCAGTGACAGAGATTGGATCTCAGTCAGTGACAGGGATTGAACCTCAGTTAGTGACAGGGATTGAATCTCAGTCAGTGATAGGGATTGAACCTCAGTCAGTGACAGGGATTGAGCTTCAGTCAGTGACAGGGATTGAGTTCCAGTAAGTGATAGGGATTATCCCTCAGTCAGTGACAGGGATTGAACCTCAGTCAGTGACAGGGATTGAATCACAGTCAGTGACTGTGGTTGAATTTCAGTCAGTGACAGGGATTGATCCTCAGTCAGTGACAGGGATTGAATCTCAGTCAATGACAGGGATTGAGTTTTAGTCAGTGATAAGGATTAACCCTCAGTCAGTGACAGGGATTGCATCTCAGTCAGTGACAGGGTTTGAGCCTCAGTCAGTCACAGGGATTGAGCTTCAGTCAGTGACAGGGATTGAACCTCAGTCAGTGACAGTGATTGAACCTCAGTCAGTGACATGGATTGAACCTCCATCAGTGACAGTGGTTGAATCTCAGTCATTGACAGGGATTGAATATCATTCAGTGACTGGGATTGAACCTCCGTCAGAGACTGGGAACGACCCTCAGTCAGTGACAGGGATTGAATCTGAGGCCTGTGACAGGGATTAAACGTCAGTCAGTGACAGGGATTGAACTTTAGTCAGTGACATGGATTGACCCTCAGTCAGTGACAGGGATTGAATATCTGTCAATGACAGGGATTGGATCTCTGTCAATGACAGGGATTGAATCTCAGTCTGTGACAGGGATTGAACCTCAGTCAGTGACAGGAATTGAACCTCAGTCTGTGACTGGGATTCATCCTCAGTCAGTGACAGGAATTGAAACTCAGTCAGTGACAGGGATTGAGTCTCAGTCAGTGACTGGGATTGAACCTCAGTCAGTGACAGGGATTGAACCTCAGTCAGTGACAGGGATTGAAGCTCAGGCAGTGACAGGGATTGAACCTTCGTCAGTGACGGGGATTGAATATCAGTCAGTGACAGGGATTGGATCTCAGTCAGTGACAGGGATTGAATCTCAGTTAGCGACAGGGATTGAACCTCAGTTAGTGACAGGGATTGAATCTCATTCAGTGACAGAGATTGAATCTCAGTCAGTGACATGAATTGAACCTCAGACAGTGACAGGGATTGAATATCAGTCAATGACTGGGATTGAACCTCCGTCAGAGCCTGGGATTGACCCTCAAACAGTGACAGGGATTGAATTTCAGGCCTGTGACAGGGATTCAAGGTCAGTCAGTGACAGGGATTGAAGTTTAGTCAGTGACATGGATTGACCCTCAGTCAGTGACAGGGATTAAATATCTGTCAATGACAGGGATTGAATCTCAGTCAGTGACAGGGATTGAATATCATTCAATGACTGGGATTGAACCTCCGTCAGAGACTGGGAACGACCCTCAGTCAGTGACAGGGATTGAATCTCAGGCCTGTGACAGGCTTTAAACGTCAGTCAGTGACAGGGATTGACCCTCAGTCAGTGACAGGGATTGAATATCTGTCAATGACAGGGATTGAATCTCAGTCAGTGACAGGGATTGAATCTCAGTCTGTGACAGGGATTGAACCTCAGTCAGTGACAGGAATTGAATCTCAGTCTGTGACTGGGATTCATCCTCAGTCAGTGACAGGAATTGAACCTCAGTCAGTGACAGGGATTGAGTCTCAGTCAGTGACTGGGATTGAACCTCAGTCAGTGACAGGGATTGAATCTCAGTCAGTGCCCGGGATTGAACGTCAGTGAGTGACAGGGAATGAATCTCAGTCAGTGACAGGGATTGAATCTAATTTAGTGGCAGGGATTGAATCTCAGTCAGTGACAAGGATTGAGTTTCAGTCAGTGATAGGGATTGACCCTCAGTCAGTGACAGGGATTGAATCTCAGTCAGTGACTGTGGTTGAATTTCAGTCAGTGACAGGGATTGATCCTCAGTCAGTGACAGGGATTGAATCTCAGTCAATGACAGGGATTGAGTTTTAGTCAGTGATAAGGATTAACCCTCAAACAGTGACAGGGATTGAATCTCAGTCAGTGACAGGGTTTGAGCCTCAGTCAGTCACAGGGATTGAGCTTCAGTCAGTGACAGGGATTGAACCTCAGTCAGTGACAGTGATTGAACCTCAGTCAGTGACAGGGATTGAACCTCCATCAGTGACAGTGGTTGAATCTCAGTCAGTGACAGGGAATGAATATCATTCAGTGACTGGGATTGAACCTCCGTCAGAGACTGGAACGACCCTCATGAAGTGACAGGGATTGAATCTCAGGCCTGTGACAGGGATTAAACGTCAGTCAGTGACAGGGATTGAACTTTAGTCAGTGACATGGATTGACCCTCAGTCAGTGACAGGGATTGAACCTCAGTCAGTGACAGGGATTGACCCTCAGTCAGTGACAGGGATTGAATAGCAGTCAATGACAGGGATTGAATCTCAGTCAGTGACAGGGATTGAATTTCAGTCTGTGACAGGGATAGAACCTCAGTCAGTGACAGGAATTGAACCTCAGTCTGTGACTGGGATTCATCCTCAGTCAGTGACAGGCATTGAACCTCAGTCAGTGACAGGGATTGAGTCTCAGTCAGTAACTGGGATTGATCCTCAGTCAGTGACAGGGATTGAACCTCAGGCAGTGACAGGGATTGAACCTCAGTCAGTGACAGGGATTGAACCTCAGTCAGTGACAGTGATGAAGCTCAGGCAGTGACAGGGATTGAACCTCAGTCAGTGACAGGGATTGAAGCGCAGGCAGTGACATGGATTATAGCTCAGGCAGTGACAGGGATTGAACCTCCGTCAGTGACAGGGATTGAATCTCAGTCAGAGACAGGGATTGAACCTTAGTCAGTGACAGGGATTGAAGCTCAGGCAGTGACAGGGATTGAACCTTCGTCAGTGACGGGGATTGACCCTCAAACAGTGACAGGGATTGAATCTCAGGCCTGTGACAGGGATTAAAGGTCAGTCAGTGACAGGGATTGAACTTTAGTCAGTGACATGGATTGACCCTCAGTCAGTGACAGGAATTGAACCTCAGTCTGTGACTGGGATTCATCCTCAGTCAGTGACAGGAATTGAAACTCAGTCAGTGACAGGGATTGAGTCTCAGTCAGTGACTGGGATTGAACCTCAGTCTGTGACAGGGATTGAACCTCAGTCAGTGACAGGAATTGAACCTCAGTCTGTGACTGGGATTCATCCTCAGTCAGTGACAGGAATTGAAACTCAGTCAGTGACAGGGATTGAGTCTCAGTCAGTGACTGGGATTGAACCTCAGTCAGTGACAGGGATTGAACCTCAGTCAGTGACAGGGATTGAATCTCAGGCAGTGACAGGGATTGAACCTTCGTCAGTGACGGGGATTGAATATCAGTCAGTGACAGGGATTGGATCTCAGTCAGTGACAGGGATTGAACCTCAGTTAGTGACAGGGATTGAATCTCAGTCAGTGATAGTGATTGAACCTCAGTCAGTGACAGGGATTGAGCTTCAGTCAGTGACAGGGATTGAGTTCCAGTAAGTGATAGGGATTATCCCTCAGTCAGTGACAGGGATTGAACCTCAGTCAGTGACAGGGATTGAACCTCAGTTAGTGACAGGGATTGAATTTCAGTCAGTGACAGGGATTGATCCTCAGTCAGTGACAGGGATTGAATCTCAGTCAATGACAGGGATTGAGTTTTAGTCAGTGATAAGGATTAACCCTCAGTCAGTGACAGGGATTGCATCTCAGTCAGTGACAGGGTTTGAGCCTCAGTCAGTCACAGGGATTGAGCTTCAGTCAGTGACAGGGATTGAACCTCAGTCAGTGATAGTGATTGAACCTCAGTCAGTGACATGGATTGAACCTCCATCAGTGACAGTGGTTGAATCTCAGTCATTGACAGGGATTGAATATCATTCAGTGACTGGGATTGAACCTCCGTCAGAGACTGGGAACGACCCTCAGTCAGTGACAGGGATTGAATCTGAGGCCTGTGACAGGGATTAAACGTCAGTCAGTGACAGGGATTGAACTTTAGTCAGTGACATGGATTGACCCTCAGTCAGTGACAGGGATTGAATATCAGTCAATGACAGGGATTGGATCTCTGTCAATGACAGGGATTGAATCTCAGTCTGTGACAGGGATTGAACCTCAGTCAGTGACAGGAATTGAACCTCAGTCTGTGACTGGGATTCATCCTCAGTCAGTGACAGGAATTGAAACTCAGTCAGTGACAGGGATTGAGTCTCAGTCAGTGACTGGGATTGAACCTCAGTCAGTGACAGGGATTGAACCTCAGTCAGTGACAGGGATTGAAGCTCAGGCAGTGACAGGGATTGAATCTTCGTCAGTGACGGGGATTGAATATCAGTCAGTGACAGGGATTGGATCTCAGTCAGTGACAGGGATTGAATCTCAGTTAGCGACAGGGATTGAACCTCAGTTAGTGACAGGGATTGAATCTCATTCAGTGACAGAGATTGAATCTCAGTCAGTGACATGAATTGAACCTCAGACAGTGACAGGGATTGAATATCAGTCAATGACTGGGATTGAACCTCCGTCAGAGCCTGGGATTGACCCTCAAACAGTGACAGGGATTGAATCTCAGGCCTGTGACAGGGATTAAAGGTCAGTCAGTGACAGGGATTGAAGTTTAGTCAGTGACATGGATTGTCCCTCAGTCAGTGACAGGGATTAAATATCTGTCAATGACAGGGATTGAATCTCAGTCAGTGACAGGGATTGAATATCATTCAATGACTGGGATTGAACCTCCGTCAGAGACTGGGAACGACCCTCAGTCAGTGACAGGGATTGAATCTCAGGCCTGTGACAGGCTTTAAACGTCAGTCAGTGACAGGGATTGACCCTCAGTCAGTGACAGGGATTGAATATCTGTCAATGACAGGGATTGAATCTCAGTCAGTGACAGGGATTGAATCTCAGTCTGTGACAGGGATTGAACCTCAGTCAGTGACAGGAATTGAATCTCAGTCTGTGACTGGGATTCATCCTCAGTCAGTGACAGGAATTGAACCTCAGTCAGTGACAGGGATTGAGTCTCAGTCAGTGACTGGGATTGAACCTCAGTCAGTGACAGGGATTGAATCTCAGTCAGTGCCCGGGATTGAACGTCAGTGAGTGACAGGGAATGAATCTCAGTCAGTGACAGGGATTGAATCTAATTTAGTGGCAGGGATTGAATCTCAGTCAGTGACAAGGATTGAGTTTCAGTCAGTGATAGGGATTGACCCTCAGTCAGTGACAGGGATTGAATCTCAGTCAGTGACTGTGGTTGAATTTCAGTCAGTGACAGGGATTGATCCTCAGTCAGTGACAGGGATTGAATCTCAGTCAATGACAGGGATTGAGTTTTAGTCAGTGATAAGGATTAACCCTCAAACAGTGACAGGGATTGAATCTCAGTCAGTGACAGGGTTTGAGCCTCAGTCAGTCACAGGGATTGAGCTTCAGTCAGTGACAGGGATTGAACCTCAGTCAGTGACAGTGATTGAACCTCAGTCAGTGACAGGGATTGAACCTCCATCAGTGACAGTGGTTGAATCTCAGTCAGTGACAGGGAATGAATATCATTCAGTGACTGGGATTGAACCTCCGTCAGAGACTGGAACGACCCTCATGAAGTGACAGGGATTGAATCTCAGGCCTGTGACAGGGATTAAACGTCAGTCAGTGACAGGGATTGAACTTTAGTCAGTGACATGGATTGACCCTCAGTCAGTGACAGGGATTGAACCTCAGTCAGTGACAGGGATTGACCCTCAGTCAGTGACAGGGATTGAATAGCAGTCTGTGACAGGGATAGAACCTCAGTCAGTGACAGGAATTGAACCTCAGTCTGTGACTGGGATTCATCCTCAGTCAGTGACAGGCATTGAACCTCAGTCAGTGACAGGGATTGAGTCTCAGTCAGTAACTGGGATTGATCCTCAGTCAGTGACAGGGATTGAACCTCAGTCAGTGACAGGGATTGAACCTCAGTCAGTGACAGGGATTGAACCTCAGTCAGTGACAGGGATGAAGCTCAGGCAGTGACAGGGATTGAACCTCAGTCAGTGACAGGGATTGAAGCGCAGGCAGTGACATGGATTATAGCTCAGGCAGTGACAGGGATTGAACCTCCGTCAGTGACAGGGATTGAATCTCAGTCAGAGACAGGGATTGAACCTTAGTCAGTGACAGGGATTGAAGCTCAGGCAGTGACAGGGATTGAACCTTCGTCAGTGACGGGGATTGACCCTCAAACAGTGACAGGGATTGAATCTCAGGCCTGTGACAGGGATTAAAGTTCAGTCAGTGACAGGGATTGAACTTTAGTCAGTGACATGGATTGACCCTCAGTCAGTGACAGGAATTGAACCTCAGTCTGTGACTGGGATTCATCCTCAGTCAGTGACAGGAATTGAAACTCAGTCAGTGACAGGGATTGAGTCTCAGTCAGTGACTGGGATTGAACCTCAGTCTGTGACAGGGATTGAACCTCAGTCAGTGACAGGAATTGAAACTCAGTCAGTGACAGGGATTGAACTTTAGTCAGTGACATGGATTGACCCTCAGTCAGTGACAGGAATTGAACCTCAGTCTGTGACTGGGATTCATCCTCAGTCAGTGACAGGAATTGAAACTCAGTCAGTGACAGGGATTGAGTCTCAGTCAGTGACTGGGATTGAACCTCAGTCTGTGACAGGGATTGAACCTCAGTCAGTGACAGGAATTGAAACTCAGTCAGTGACAGGGATTGAGTCTCAGTCAGTGACTGGGATTGAACCTCAGTCAGTGACAGGGATTGAACCTCAGTCAGTGACAGGGATTGAATCTCAGGCAGTGACAGGGATTGAACCTTCGTCAGTGACGGGGATTGAATATCAGTCAGTGACAGGGATTGGATCTCAGTCAGTGACAGGGATTGAAACTCAGTTAGTGACAGGGATTGAATCTCAGTCAGTGATAGGGATTGAACCTCAGTCAGTGACAGGGATTGAGCTTCAGTCAGTGACAGGGATTGAGTTTCAGTAAGTGATAGGGATTATCCCTCAGTCAGTGACAGGGAATGAATCTCAGTCAGTGACAGGGATTGTATCTCAGTCTGTGCCCGGGTTTGAACGTCAGTCAGTGACAGGGAATGATTCTCAGTCAGTGACAGGGATTTACCTTCAGTCAGTGACAGGGATTGAATCTCAGTCAGTGACAGGGATTGAATCTCAGTCAGTGACAGGGATTGAGCTTCAGTCAGTGACAGGGATTGATCCTCAGTCAGTGACAGTGATTGAACCTCCATCAGTGACAGTGGTTGAATCTCAATCAGTGACAGGGATTGAATATCATTCAATGACTGGGATTGAACACCCGTCAGAGACTGGGATTGAATCTCAGTCAGTGACAGGGATTGAATCTCAGTCAGTGACAGGGATTTACCTTCAGTCAGTGACAGGGATTCAATCACAGTCAGTGACAGGGATTTACCTTCAGTCAGTGACAGGGATTGAATCTCATTCAGTGACAGGGATTGACCCTCAGTCAGTGACAGGGATTGAATCTCAGACAATGACAGGGATTGAGTTTTAGTCAGTGATAAGGATTAACCCTCAAACAGTGACAGGGATTGAATCTCAGTCAGTGACAGGGTTTGAGCCTCAGTCAGTCACAGGGATTGAGCTTCAGTCAGTGACTGGGATTGAACCTCAGTCAGTGACAGGGATTGAATATCATTCAGTGACTGGGATTGAACACCCGTCAGAGACTGGGAACGACCCTCAATCAGTGACAGGGATTGAATCTCAGGCCTGTGACAGGCTTTAAACGTCAGTCAGTGACAGGGATTGAACTTTAGTCAGTGACAAGGATTGACCCTCAGTCAGTAACAGGGATTGAATATCTGTCAATGACAGGGATTGAATCTCAGTCAGTGACAGGGATTGAATCTCAGTCTGTGACAGGTATTGAACCTCAGTCAGTGACAGGAATTGAATCTCAGTCTGTGACTGGGATTCATCCTCAGTCAGTGACAGGAATTGAACCTCAGTCAGTGACAGGGATTGAACCTCAGTCAGTGACAGGGATTGAACCTCAGTCAGTGACAGGGATTGAAGCTCAGGCAGTGACATGGATTAAAGCTCAGGCAGTGACAGGGATTGAACCTCCGTCAGTGACAGGGATTGAATCTCAGTCAGAGACAGGGATTGAACCTTAGTCAGTGACAGGGATTGAAGCTCAGGCAGTGACAGGGATTGAACCTTCGTCAGTGACGGGGATTGAATATCAGTCAGTGACAGGGATTGGATCTCAGTCAGTGTCAGGGATTGAATCTCAGTTAGAGAGAGGGATTGAACCTCAGTTAGTGACAGGGATTGAATCTCATTCAGTGACAGAGATTGAATCTCAGTCAGTGACATGAATTGAACCTCAGAAAGTGACAGGGATTGAATATCAGTCAATGACTGGGATTGAACCTCCATCAGAGACTGGGATTGACCCTCAAACAGTGACAGGGATTGAATCTCAGGCCTGTGACAGGGATTAAAGGTCAGTCAGTGACAGGGATTGACCCTCAGCCAGTGACAGGAATTGAACCTCAGTCAGAGACAGGGATTGAGTCTCAGTCAGTGACTGGGATTGAACCTCAGTCAGTGACAGGGATTGAATCTAAGTCAGCGCCCGGGATTGAACGTCAGTCAGTGACAGGGAATGAATCTCAGTCAGTGACAGGGATTGAATCTAATTTAGTGGCAGGGATTGAATCTCAGTCAGTGACAAGGATTGAGTTTCAGTCAGTGATAGGGATTGACCCTCAGTCAATGACAGGGATAGAATCTCAGTCAGTGACAGGGATTGAATCTCAGTCTGTGACAGGGATTGAACCTCAGTCAGTGACAGGAATTGAATCTCAGTCTGTGACTGGGATTCATTCTCAGTCAGTGACAGGAATTGAACCTCAGTCAGTGACAGGGATTGAGTCTCAGTCAGTGACTGGGATTGAACCTCAGTCAGTGACAGGGATTGAATCTCAGTCAGTGCCCGGGATTGAACGTCAGTCAGTGACAGGGAATGAATCTCAGTCAGTGACAGGGATTGAATCTAATTTAGTGGCAGGGATTGAATCTCAGTCAGTGACAAGGATTGAGTTTCAGTCAGTGATAGGGATTGACCCTCAGTCAGTGACAGGGATTGAATCTCAGTCAGTGACTGTGGTTGAATTTCAGTCAGTGACAGGGATTGATCCTCTGTCAGTGACAGGGATTGAATCTCAGTCAATGACAGGGATTGAGTTTTAGTCAGTGATAAGGATTAACCCTCAAACATTGACAGGGATTGAATCTCAGTCAGTGACAGGGTTTGAGCCTCAGTCAGTCACAGGGATTGAGCTTCAGTCAGTGACAGGGATTGAACCTCAGTCAGTGACAGTGATTGAACCTCAGTCAGTGACAGGGATTGAACCTCCATCAGTGACAGTGGTTGAATCTCAGTCAGTGACAGGGAATGAATATCATTCAGTGACTGGGATTGAACCTCCGTCAGAGACTGGGAACGACCCTCAGGAAGTGACATGGATTGAATCTCAGGCCTGTGACAGGGATTAAACGTCAGTCAGTGACAGGGATTGAACTTTAGTCAGTGACATGGATTGACCCTCAGTCAGTGACAGGGATTGAATATCAGTCAATGACAGGGATTGAATCTCAGTCAGTGACAGGGATTGAATCTCAGTCTGTGACAGGGATAGAACCTCAGTCAGTGACAGGAATTGGACCTCAGTCTGTGACTGGGATTCATCCTCAGTCAGTGACAGGAATTGAACCTCAGTAAGTGACAGGGATTGAGTCTCAGTCAGTAACTGGGATTGATCCTCAGTCAGTGACAGGGATTGAACCTCAGGCAGTGACAGGGATTGAACCTCAGTCAGTGACAGGGATTGAACGTCAGTCAGTGACAGGGATTGAGTCTCAGTCAGTAACTGGGATTGATCCTCAGTCAGTGACAGGGATTGAAACTCAGGCAGTGACAGGGATTGAACCTCAGTCAGTGACAGGGATTGAACCTCAGTCAGTGACAGGGATGAAGCTCAGGCAATGACAGGGATTGAACCTCAGTTAGTGACAGGGATTGAAGCTCAGGCAGTGACATGGATTAAAGCTCAGGCAGTGACAGGGATTGAACCTCCGTCAGTGACAGGGATTGAATCTCAGTCAGAGACAGGGATTTAACCTTAGTCAGTGACAGGGATTGAAGCTCAGGCAGTGACTGGGATTGAACCTTCGTCAGTGACGGGGATTGAATATCAGTCAGTGACAGGGATTGGATCTCAGTCAGTGACAGGGATTGAATCTCAGTTAGCGACAGGGATTGAACCTCTGTTAGTGACAGGGATTGAATCTCATTCAGTGACAGAGATTGAATCTCAGTCAGTGACATGAATTGAACCTCAGACAGTGACAGGGATTGAATATCAGTCAATGACTGGGATTGAACCTCCGTCAGAGACTGGGATTGACCCTCAAACAGTGACAGGGATTGAATCTCAGGCCTGTGACAGGGATTAAATGTCAGTCAGTGACAGGGATTGAACTTTAGTCCGTGACATGGATTGACCCTCAGTCAGTGACAGGGATTGAATATCTGTCAATGACAGGGATTGAACCTCAGTCAGTGACAGGAATTGAACCTCAGTCTGTGACTGGGATTCATCCTCAGTCAGTGACAGGAATTGAAACTCAGTCAGTGACAGGGATTGAGTCTCAGTCAGTGACTGGGATTGAACCTCAGTCAGTGACAGGGATTGAACCTCAGTCAGTGACAGGGATTGAATCTCAGGCAGTGACAGGGATTGAACCTTCGTCAGTGACGGGGATTGAATATCAGTCAGTGACAGGGATTGGATCTCAGTCAGTGACAGGGATTGAACCTCAGTTAGTGACAGGGATTGAATCTCAGTCAGTGATAGGGATTGAACCTCAGTCAGTGACAGGGATTGAGCTTCAGTCAGTGACAGGGATTGAGTTTCAGTAAGTGATAGGGATTATCCCTCAGTCAGTGACAGGGAATGAATCTCAGTCAGTGACAGGGATTGTATCTCAGTCTGTGCCCGGGTTTGAACGTCAGTCAGTGACAGGGAATGATTCTCAGTCAGTGACAGGGATTGAATCTAAGTCAGTGGCAGGGATTGAATCTCAGTCAGTGACAGGGATTTACCTTCAGTCAGTGACAGGGATTGAATCTCAGTCAGTGACAGGGATTGAATCTCAGTCAGTGACAGGGATTTACCTTCAGTCAGTGACAGGGATTGAGCCTCAGTCAGTGACAGTGATTGAACCTCCATCAGTGACAGTGGTTGAATCTCAGTCAGTGACAGGGATTGAATATCATTCAATGACTGGGATTGAACTCCCGTCAGAGACTGGGAACGACCCTCAGTCAGTGACAGGGATTGAATCTCAGGCCTGTGACAGGCTTTAAACGTCAGTCAGTGACAGGGATTGAACATTAGTCAGTGACATGGATTGACCCTCAGTCAGTGACAGGGATTGAATATCTGTCAATGACAGGGATTGAATCTCAGTCAGTGACAGGGATTGAATCTCAGTCTGTGACAGGCATTGAACCTCAGTCTGTGACAGGCATTGAACCTCAGTCAGTGACAGGAATTGAATCTCAGTCTGTGACAGGGATTCATCCTCAGTCAGTGACAGGAATTGAACCTCAGTCAGTGACAGGGATTGAGTCTCAGTCAGTGACTGGGATTGAATCTCAGTCAGTGACAGGGATTGAATCTCAGTCTGTGACAGGCATTGAACCTCAGTCAGTGACAGGAATTGAATCTCAGTCTGTGACAGGGATTCATCCTCAGTCAGTGACAGGGATTGAGTCTCAGTCAGTGACTGGGATTGAACCTCAGTCAGTGACAGGGATTGAATCTCAGTCAGTGCCCGGGATTGAACGTCAGTCAGTGACAGGGAATGAATCTCAGTCAGTGACAGGGATTGAATCTACTTTAGTGGCAGGGATTGAATCTCAGTCAATGACAAGGATTGAGTTTCAGTCAGTGATAGGGATTGACCCTCAGTCAGTGACAGGGATTGAATCTCAGTCAGTGACAGGGATTGAATCACAGTCAGTGACAGGGATTTACCTTCAGTCAGTGACAGGGATTGAATCTCAGTCAGTGACAGGGATTGAATCTCAGTCAGTGACTGTGGTTGAATTTCAGTCAGTGACAGGGATTGATCCTCTGTCAGTGACAGGGATTGAATCTCAGTCAATGACAGGGATTGAGTTTTAGTCAATGGTAAGGATTAACCCTCAAACAGTGACATTGATTGAATCTCAGTCAGTGACAGGGTTTGAACCTCAGTCAGTCACAGGGATTGTGCTTCAGTCAGTGACAGGGATTGAACCTCAGTCAGTGACAGTGATTGAACCTCAGTCTGTGACAGGGATTGAACCTCCATCAGTGACAGTGGTTGAATCTCAGTCAGTGACAGGGATTGAATATCATTCAATGACTGGGATTGAACCTCCGTCAGAGACTGGGAATGACCCTCAGTCAGTGACAGGGATTGAATCTCAGGCCTGTGACAGGGATTACACGTCAGTCAGTGACAGGGATTGAACTTTAGTCAGTGACATGGATTGACCCTCAGTCAGTGACAGGGA
This sequence comes from Chiloscyllium plagiosum, assembly GCF_037043375.1. NCBI lineage: Eukaryota > Metazoa > Chordata > Chondrichthyes > Orectolobiformes > Hemiscylliidae > Chiloscyllium > Chiloscyllium plagiosum. The sequence continues at coordinate 90,240,962 of NW_028270156.1, read as the reverse complement.
TTGAATATCAGTCAATGACAGGGATTGAATCTCAGTCAGTGACAGGGACTGAATCTCAGTCTGTGACAGGGATTGAACCTCAGTCAGTGACAGGAATTGAACCTCAGTCTGTGACTGGGATTCATCCTCAGTCAGTGACAGGCATTGAACCTCAGTCAGTGACAGGGATTGAGTCTCAGTCAGTGACTGGGATTGATCCTCAGTCAGTGACAGGGATTGAACCTCAGTCAGTGACAGGGATTGAACCTCAGTCAGGGACAGGGATTGAACCTCAGTCAGTGACAGGGATGAAGCTCAGGCAGTGACAGGGATTGAACCTCAGTCAGTGACAGGGATTGAAGCTCAGGCAGTGACATGGATTAAAGCTCAGGCAGTGACAGGGATTGAACCTCCGTCAGTGACAGGGATTGAATCTCAGTCAGAGACAGGGATTGAACCTTAGTCAGTGACAGGGATTGAAGCTCAGGCAGTGACAGGGATTGAACCTTCGTCAGTGACGGGGATTGAATATCAGTCAGTGACAGGGATTGGATCTCAGTCAGTGACAGGGATTGAATCTCTGTTAGCGACAGGGATTGAACCTCAGTTAGTGACAGGGATTGAATCTCATTCAGTGACAGAGATTGAATCTCAGTCAGTGACATGAATTGAACCTCAGAAAGTGACAGGGTTTGAATATCAGTCAATGACTGGGATTGAACCTCCGTCAGAGACTGGGATTGACCCTCAAACAGTGACAGGGATTGAATTTCATGCCTGTGACAGGGATTAAAGGTCAGTCAGTGACAGGGATTGAAGTTTAGTCAGTGACATGGATTGACCCTCAGCCAGTGACAGGAATTGAACCTCAGTCAGAGACAGGGATTGAGTCTCAGTCAGTGACTGGGATTGAACCTCAGTCAGTGACAGGGATTGAATATCAGTCAATGACTGGGATTGAACCTCCATCAGAGACTGGGATTGACCCTCAAACAGTGACAGGGATTGAATCTCAGGCCTGTGACAGGGATTAAAGGTCAGTCAGTGACAGGGATTGACCCTCAGCCAGTGACAGGAATTGAACCTCAGTCAGAGACAGGGATTGAGTCTCAGTCAGTGACTGGGATTGAACCTCAGTCAGTGACAGGGATTGAATCTAAGTCAGCGCCCGGGATTGAACGTCAGTCAGTGACAGGGAATGAATCTCAGTCAGTGACAGGGATTGAATCTAATTTAGTGGCAGGGATTGAATCTCAGTCAGTGACAAGGATTGAGTTTCAGTCAGTGATAGGGATTGACCCTCAGTCAATGACAGGGATAGAATCTCAGTCAGTGACAGGGATTGAATCTCAGTCTGTGACAGGGATTGAACCTCAGTCAGTGACAGGAATTGAATCTCAGTCTGTGACTGGGATTCATTCTCAGTCAGTGACAGGAATTGAACCTCAGTCAGTGACAGGGATTGAGTCTCAGTCAGTGACTGGGATTGAACCTCAGTCAGTGACAGGGATTGAATCTCAGTCAGTGCCCGGGATTGAACGTCAGTCAGTGACAGGGAATGAATCTCAGTCAGTGACAGGGATTGAATCTAATTTAGTGGCAGGGATTGAATCTCAGTCAGTGACAAGGATTGAGTTTCAGTCAGTGATAGGGATTGACCCTCAGTCAGTGACAGGGATTGAATCTCAGTCAGTGACTGTGGTTGAATTTCAGTCAGTGACAGGGATTGATCCTCTGTCAGTGACAGGGATTGAATCTCAGTCAATGACAGGGATTGAGTTTTAGTCAGTGATAAGGATTAACCCTCAAACATTGACAGGGATTGAATCTCAGTCAGTGACAGGGTTTGAGCCTCAGTCAGTCACAGGGATTGAGCTTCAGTCAGTGACAGGGATTGAACCTCAGTCAGTGACAGTGATTGAACCTCAGTCAGTGACAGGGATTGAACCTCCATCAGTGACAGTGGTTGAATCTCAGTCAGTGACAGGGAATGAATATCATTCAGTGACTGGGATTGAACCTCCGTCAGAGACTGGGAACGACCCTCAGGAAGTGACATGGATTGAATCTCAGGCCTGTGACAGGGATTAAACGTCAGTCAGTGACAGGGATTGAACTTTAGTCAGTGACATGGATTGACCCTCAGTCAGTGACAGGGATTGAATATCAGTCAATGACAGGGATTGAATCTCAGTCAGTGACAGGGATTGAATCTCAGTCTGTGACAGGGATAGAACCTCAGTCAGTGACAGGAATTGGACCTCAGTCTGTGACTGGGATTCATCCTCAGTCAGTGACAGGAATTGAACCTCAGTAAGTGACAGGGATTGAGTCTCAGTCAGTAACTGGGATTGATCCTCAGTCAGTGACAGGGATTGAACCTCAGGCAGTGACAGGGATTGAACCTCAGTCAGTGACAGGGATTGAACGTCAGTCAGTGACAGGGATTGAGTCTCAGTCAGTAACTGGGATTGATCCTCAGTCAGTGACAGGGATTGAAACTCAGGCAGTGACAGGGATTGAACCTCAGTCAGTGACAGTTATTGAACCTCAGTCAGTGACAGGGATGAAGCTCAGGCAATGACAGGGATTGAACCTCAGTTAGTGACAGGGATTGAAGCTCAGGCAGTGACATGGATTAAAGCTCAGGCAGTGACAGGGATTGAACCTCCGTCAGTGACAGGGATTGAATCTCAGTCAGAGACAGGGATTTAACCTTAGTCAGTGACAGGGATTGAAGCTCAGGCAGTGACTGGGATTGAACCTTCGTCAGTGACGGGGATTGAATATCAGTCAGTGACAGGGATTGGATCTCAGTCAGTGACAGGGATTGAATCTCAGTTAGCGACAGGGATTGAACCTCAGTTAGTGACAGGGATTGAATCTCATTCAGTGACAGAGATTGAATCTCAGTCAGTGACATGAATTGAACCTCAGACAGTGACAGGGATTGAATATCAGTCAATGACTGGGATTGAACCTCCGTCAGAGACTGGGATTGACCCTCAAACAGTGACAGGGATTGAATCTCAGGCCTGTGACAGGGATTAAAGGTCAGTCAGTGACAGGGATTGAACTTTAGTCAGTGACATGGATTGACCCTCAGTCAGTGACAGGGATTGAATATCTGTCAATGACAGGGATTGAACCTCAGTCAGTGACAGGAATTGAACCTCAGTCTGTGACTGGGATTCATCCTCAGTCAGTGACAGGAATTGAAACTCAGTCAGTGACAGGGATTGAGTCTCAGTCAGTGACTGGGATTGAACCTCAGTCAGTGACAGGGATTGAACCTCAGTCAGTGACAGGGATTGAATCTCAGGCAGTGACAGGGATTGAACCTTCGTCAGTGACGGGGATTGAATATCAGTCAGTGACAGGGATTGGATCTCAGTCAGTGACAGGGATTGAACCTCAGTTAGTGACAGGGATTGAATCTCAGTCAGTGATAGGGATTGAACCTCAGTCAGTGACAGGGATTGAGCTTCAGTCAGTGACAGGGATTGAGTTTCAGTAAGTGATAGGGATTATCCCTCAGTCAGTGACAGGGAATGAATCTCAGTCAGTGACAGGGATTGTATCTCAGTCTGTGCCCGGGTTTGAACGTCAGTCAGTGACAGGGAATGATTCTCAGTCAGTGACAGGGATTGAATCTAAGTCAGTGGCAGGGATTGAATCTCAGTCAGTGACAGGGATTTACCTTCAGTCAGTGACAGGGATTGAATCTCAGTCAGTGACAGGGATTGAATCTCAGTCAGTGACAGGGATTTACCTTCAGTCAGTGACAGGGATTGAGCCTCAGTCAGTGACAGTGATTGAACCTCCATCAGTGACAGTGGTTGAATCTCAGTCAGTGACAGGGATTGAATATCATTCAATGACTGGGATTGAACTCCCGTCAGAGACTGGGAACGACCCTCAGTCAGTGACAGGGATTGAATCTCAGGCCTGTGACAGGCTTTAAACGTCAGTCAGTGACAGGGATTGAACATTAGTCAGTGACATGGATTGACCCTCAGTCAGTGACAGGGATTGAATATCTGTCAATGACAGGGATTGAATCTCAGTCAGTGACAGGGATTGAATCTCAGTCTGTGACAGGCATTGAACCTCAGTCTGTGACAGGCATTGAACCTCAGTCAGTGACAGGAATTGAATCTCAGTCTGTGACAGGGATTCATCCTCAGTCAGTGACAGGAATTGAACCTCAGTCAGTGACAGGGATTGTGTCTCAGTCAGTGACTGGGATTGAATCTCAGTCAGTGACAGGGATTGAATCTCAGTCTGTGACAGGCATTGAACCTCAGTCAGTGACAGGAATTGAATCTCAGTCTGTGACAGGGATTCATCCTCAGTCAGTGACAGGAATTGAACCTCAGTCAGTGACAGGGATTGAGTCTCAGTCAGTGACTGGGATTGAACCTCAGTCAGTGACAGGGATTGAATCTCAGTCAGTGCCCGGGATTGAACGTCAGTCAGTGACAGGGAATGAATCTCAGTCAGTGACAGGGATTGAATCTACTTTAGTGGCAGGGATTGAATCTCAGTCAATGACAAGGATTGAGTTTCAGTCAGTGATAGGGATTGACCCTCAGTCAGTGACAGGGATTGAATCTCAGTCAGTGACAGGGATTTACCTTCAGTCAGTGACAGGGATTGAATCTCAGTCAGTGACAGGGATTGAATCTCAGTCAGTGACAGGGATTTACCTTCAGTCAGTGACAGGGATTGAGCCTCAGTCAGTGACAGTGATTGAACCTCCATCAGTGACAGTGGTTGAATCTCAGTCAGTGACAGGGATTGAATATCATTCAATGACTGGGATTGAACTCCCGTCAGAGACTGGGAACGACCCTCAGTCAGTGACAGGGATTGAATCTCAGGCCTGTGACAGGCTTTAAACGTCAGTCAGTGACAGGGATTGAACATTAGTCAGTGACATGGATTGACCCTCAGTCAGTGACAGGGATTGAATATCTGTCAATGACAGGGATTGAATCTCAGTCAGTGACAGGGATTGAATCTCAGTCTGTGACAGGCATTGAACCTCAGTCTGTGACAGGCATTGAACCTCAGTCAGTGACAGGAATTGAATCTCAGTCTGTGACAGGGATTCATCCTCAGTCAGTGACAGGAATTGAACCTCAGTCAGTGACAGGGATTGAGTCTCAGTCAGTGACTGGGATTGAATCTCAGTCAGTGACAGGGATTGAATCTCAGTCTGTGACAGGCATTGAACCTCAGTCAGTGACAGGAATTGAATCTCAGTCTGTGACAGGGATTCATCCTCAGTCAGTGACAGGAATTGAACCTCAGTCAGTGACAGGGATTGAGTCTCAGTCAGTGACTGGGATTGAACCTCAGTCAGTGACAGGGATTGAATCTCAGTCAGTGCCCGGGATTGAACGTCAGTCAGTGACAGGGAATGAATCTCAGTCAGTGACAGGGATTGAATCTACTTTAGTGGCAGGGATTGAATCTCAGTCAATGACAAGGATTGAGTTTCAGTCAGTGATAGGGATTGACCCTCAGTCAGTGACAGGGATTGAATCTCAGTCAGTGACAGGGATTGAATCTCAGTCAGTGACTGTGGTTGAATTTCAGTCAGTGACAGGGATTGATCCTCTGTCAGTGACAGGGATTGAATCTCAGTCAATGACAGGGATTGAGTTTTAGTCAATGGTAAGGATTAACCCTCAAACAGTGACATTGATTGAATCTCAGTCAGTGACAGGGTTTGAACCTCAGTCAGTCACAGGGATTGTGCTTCAGTCAGTGACAGGGATTGAACCTCAGTCAGTGACAGTGATTGAACCTCAGTCTGTGACAGGGATTGAACCTCCATCAGTGACAGTGGTTGAATCTCAGTCAGTGACAGGGATTGAATATCATTCAATGACTGGGATTGAACCTCCGTCAGAGACTGGGAATGACCCTCAGTCAGTGACAGGGATTGAATCTCAGGCCTGTGACAGGGATTACACGTCAGTCAGTGACAGGGATTGAACTTTAGTCAGTGACATGGATTGACCCTCAGTCAGTGACAGGGATTGAATATCAGTCAATGACAGGGATTGAATCTCAGTCAGTGACAGGGACTGAATCTCAGTCTGTGACAGGGATTGAACCTCAGTCAGTGACAGGAATTGAACCTCAGTCTGTGACTGGGATTCATCCTCAGTCAGTGACAGGCATTGAACCTCAGTCAGTGACAGGGATTGAGTCTCAGTCAGTGACTGGGATTGATCCTCAGTCAGTGACAGGGATTGAACCTCAGTCAGTGACAGGGATTGAACCTCAGTCAGGGACAGGGATTGAACCTCAGTCAGTGACAGGGATGAAGCTCAGGCAGTGACAGGGATTGAACCTCAGTCAGTGACAGGGATTGAAGCTCAGGCAGTGACATGGATTAAAGCTCAGGCAGTGACAGGGATTGAACCTCCGTCAGTGACAGGGATTGAATCTCAGTCAGAGACAGGGATTGAACCTTAGTCAGTGACAGGGATTGAAGCTCAGGCAGTGACAGGGATTGAACCTTCGTCAGTGACGGGGATTGAATATCAGTCAGTGACAGGGATTGGATCTCAGTCAGTGACAGGGATTGAATCTCTGTTAGCGACAGGGATTGAACCTCAGTTAGTGACAGGGATTGAATCTCATTCAGTGACAGAGATTGAATCTCAGTCAGTGACATGAATTGAACCTCAGAAAGTGACAGGGTTTGAATATCAGTCAATGACTGGGATTGAACCTCCGTCAGAGACTGGGATTGACCCTCAAACAGTGACAGGGATTGAATTTCATGCCTGTGACAGGGATTAAAGGTCAGTCAGTGACAGGGATTGAAGTTTAGTCAGTGACATGGATTGACCCTCAGCCAGTGACAGGAATTGAACCTCAGTCAGAGACAGGGATTGAGTCTCAGTCAGTGACTGGGATTGAACCTCAGTCAGTGACAGGGATTGAATCTCAGTCAGTGCCCGGGATTGAACGTCAGTCAGTGACAGGGAATGAATCTCAGTCAGTGACAGGGATTGAATCTAATTTAGTGGCAGGGATTGAATCTCAGTCAGTGACAAGGATTGAATATCATTCAATGACTGGGATTGAACACCCGTCAGAGACTGGGATTGAATCTCAGTCAGTGACAGGGATTGAATCTCAGTCAGTGACAGGGATTTACCTTCAGTCAGTGACAGGGATTCAATCACAGTCAGTGACAGGGATTTACCTTCAGTCAGTGACAGGGATTGAATCTCATTCAGTGACAGGGATTGACCCTCAGTCAGTGACAGGGATTGAGTCTCAGTCAGTGACTGGGATTGATCCTCAGTCAGTGACAGGGATTGAACCTCAGTCAGTGACAGGGATTGAACCTCAGTCAGGGACAGGGATTGAACCTCAGTCAGTGACAGGGATGAAGCTCAGGCAGTGACAGGGATTGAACCTCAGTCAGTGACAGGGATTGAAGCTCAGGCAGTGACATGGATTAAAGCTCAGGCAGTGACAGGGATTGAACCTCCGTCAGTGACAGGGATTGAATCTCAGTCAGAGACAGGGATTGAACCTTAGTCAGTGACAGGGATTGAAGCTCAGGCAGTGACAGGGATTGAACCTTCGTCAGTGACGGGGATTGAATATCAGTCAGTGACAGGGATTGGATCTCAGTCAGTGACAGGGATTGAATCTCTGTTAGCGACAGGGATTGAACCTCAGTTAGTGACAGGGATTGAATCTCATTCAGTGACAGAGATTGAATCTCAGTCAGTGACATGAATTGAACCTCAGAAAGTGACAGGGTTTGAATATCAGTCAATGACTGGGATTGAACCTCCGTCAGAGACTGGGATTGACCCTCAAACAGTGACAGGGATTGAATTTCATGCCTGTGACAGGGATTAAAGGTCAGTCAGTGACAGGGATTGAAGTTTAGTCAGTGACATGGATTGACCCTCAGCCAGTGACAGGAATTGAACCTCAGTCAGAGACAGGGATTGAGTCTCAGTCAGTGACTGGGATTGAACCTCAGTCAGTGACAGGGATTGAATCTCAGTCAGTGCCCGGGATTGAACGTCAGTCAGTGACAGGGAATGAATCTCAGTCAGTGACAGGGATTGAATCTAATTTAGTGGCAGGGATTGAATCTCAGTCAGTGACAAGGATTGAATATCATTCAATGACTGGGATTGAACACCCGTCAGAGACTGGGATTGAATCTCAGTCAGTGACAGGGATTGAATCTCAGTCAGTGACAGGGATTTACCTTCAGTCAGTGACAGGGATTCAATCACAGTCAGTGACAGGGATTTACCTTCAGTCAGTGACAGGGATTGAATCTCATTCAGTGACAGGGATTGACCCTCAGTCAGTGACAGGGATTGAATCTCAGACAATGACAGGGATTGAGTTTTAGTCAGTGATAAGGATTAACCCTCAAACAGTGACAGGGATTGAATCTCAGTCAGTGACAGGGATTTACCTTCAGTCAGTGACAGGGATTGAATCTCAGTCAGTGACAGGGATTGAATCTCAGTCAGTGACAGGGTTTGAGCCTCAGTCAGTCACAGGGATTGAGCTTCAGTCAGTGACAGGGATTGATCCTCAGTCAGTGACAGTGATTGAACCTCCATCAGTGACAGTGGTTGAATCTCAATCAGTGACAGGGATTGAATATCATTCAATGACTGGGATTGAACACCCGTCAGAGACTGGGATTGAATCTCAGTCAGTGACAGGGATTGAATCTCAGTCAGTGACAGGGATTTACCTTCAGTCAGTGACAGGGATTGAATCTCATTCAGTGACAGGGATTGACCCTCAGTCAGTGACAGGGATTGAATCTCAGACAATGACAGGGATTGAGTTTTAGTCAGTGATAAGGATTAACCCTCAAACAGTGACAGGGATTGAATCTCAGTCAGTGACAGGGTTTGAGCCTCAGTCAGTCACAGGGATTGAGCTTCAGTCAGTGACTGGGATTGAACCTCAGTCAGTGACAGGGATTGAATATCATTCAGTGACTGGGATTGAACACCCGTCAGAGACTGGGAACGACCCTCAGTCAGTGACAGGGATTGAATCTCAGGCCTGTGACAGGCTTTAAACGTCAGTCAGTGACAGGGATTGAACTTTAGTCAGTGACAAGGATTGACCCTCAGTCAGTAACAGGGATTGAATATCTGTCAATGACAGGGATTGAATCTCAGTCAGTGACAGGGATTGAATCTCAGTCTGTGACAGGTATTGAACCTCAGTCAGTGACAGGAATTGAATCTCAGTCTGTGACTGGGATTCATCCTCAGTCAGTGACAGGAATTGAACCTCAGTCAGTGACAGGGATTGAGTCTCAGTCAGTGACTGGGATTGAACCTCAGTCAGTGACAGGGATTGAATCTCAGTCATTGCCCGGGATTGAACGTCAGTCAGTGACAGGGAATGAATCTCAGTCAGTGACAGGGATTGAATCTACTTTAGTGGCAGGGATTGAATCTCAGTCAATGACAAGGATTGAGTTTCAGTCAGTGATAGGGATTGACCCTCAGTCAGTGACAGGGATTGAATCTCAGTCAGTGACAGGGATTGAATCACAGTCAGTGACAGGGATTTACCTTCAGTCAGTGACAGGAATTGAATTTCAGTCAGTGACAGGGATTGATCCTCTGTCAGTGACAGGGATTGAATCTCAGTCAATGACAGGGATTGAGTTTTAGTCAATGATAAGGATTAACCCTCAAACAGTGACATTGATTGAATCTCAGTCAGTGACAGGGTTTGAGCCTCAGTCAGTCACAGGGATTGAGCTTCAGTCAGTGACAGGGATTGAACCTCAGTCAGTGACAGTGATTGAACCTCAGTCAGTGACAGGGATTGAACCTCCATCAGTGACAGTGGTTGAATCTCAGTCAGTGACAGGGATTGAATATCATTCAATGACTGGGATTGAACCTCCGTCAGAGACTGGGAACGACCCTCAGGCAGTGACAGGGATTGAATCTCAGGCCTGTGACAGGGATTACACGTCAGTCAGTGACAGGGATTGAACTTTAGTCAGTGACATGGATTGACCCTCAGTCAGTGACAGGGATTGAATATCAGTCAATGACAGGGATTGAATCTCAGTCAGTGACAGGGACTGAATCTCAGTCTGTGACAGGGATTGAACCTCAGTCAGTGACAGGAATTGAACCTCAGTCTGTGACTGGGATTCATCCTCAGTCAGTGACAGGCATTGAACCTCAGTCAGTGACAGGGATTGAGTCTCAGTCAGTGACTGGGATTGATCCTCAGTCAGTGACAGGGATTGAACCTCAGTCAGTGACAGGGATTGAACCTCAGTCAGGGACAGGGATTGAACCTCAGTCAGTGACAGGGATGAAGCTCAGGCAGTGACAGGGATTGAACCTCAGTCAGTGACAGGGATTGAAGCTCAGGCAGTGACATGGATTAAAGCTCAGGCAGTGACAGGGATTGAACCTCCGTCAGTGACAGGGATTGAATCTCAGTCAGAGACAGGGATTGAACCTTAGTCAGTGACAGGGATTGAAGCTCAGGCAGTGACAGGGATTGAACCTTCGTCAGTGACGGGGATTGAATATCAGTCAGTGACAGGGATTGGATCTCAGTCAGTGACAGGGATTGAATCTCTGTTAGCGACAGGGATTGAACCTCAGTTAGTGACAGGGATTGAATCTCATTCAGTGACAGAGATTGAATCTCAGTCAGTGACATGAATTGAACCTCAGAAAGTGACAGGGTTTGAATATCAGTCAATGACTGGGATTGAACCTCCGTCAGAGACTGGGATTGACCCTCAAACAGTGACAGGGATTGAATTTCAGGCCTGTGACAGGGATTAAAGGTCAGTCAGTGACAGGGATTGAAGTTTAGTCAGTGACATGGATTGACCCTCAGCCAGTGACAGGAATTGAACCTCAGTCAGAGACAGGGATTGAGTCTCAGTCAGTGACTGGGATTGAACCTCAGTCAGTGACAGGGATTGAATCTCAGTCAGTGCCCGGGATTGAACGTCAGTCAGTGACAGGGAATGAATCTCAGTCAGTGACAGGGATTGAATCTAATTTAGTGGCAGGGATTGAATCTCAGTCAGTGACAAGGATTGAGTTTCAGTCAGTGATAGGGATTGACCCTCAGTCAATGACAGGGATTGAATCTCAGTCAGTGACAGGGATTGAATCTCAGTCTGTGACAGGGATTGAACCTCAGTCAGTGACAGGAATTGAATCTCAGTCTGTGACTGGGATTCATCCTCAGTCAGTGACAGGAATTGAACCTCAGTCAGTGACAGGGATTGAGTCTCAGTCAGTGACAGGGATTGAATCTCAGTCAGTGCCCGGGATTGAACGTCAGTCAGTGACAGGGAATGAATCTCAGTCAGTGACAGGGATTGAATCTAATTTAGTGGCAGGGATTGAATCTCAGTCAGTGACAAGGATTGAGTTTCAGTCAGTGATAGGGATTGACCCTCAGTCAGTGACAGGGATTGAATCTCAGTCAGTGACTGTGGTTGAATTTCAGTCAGTGACAGGGATTGATCCTCAGTCAGTGACAGGGATTGAATCTCAGTCAATGACAGGGATTGAGTTTTAGTCAGTGATAAGGATTAACCCTCAAACAGTGACAGGGATTGAATCTCAGTCAGTGACAGGGTTTGAGCCTCAGTCAGTCACAGGGATTGAGCTTCAGTCAGTGACAGGGATTGAACCTCAGTCAGTGACAGTGATTGAACCTCAGTCAGTGACAGGGATTGAACCTCCATCAGTGACAGTGGTTGAATCTCAGTCAGTGACAGGGAATGAATATCATTCAGTGACTAGGATTGAACCTCCGTCAGAGACTGGGAACGACCCTCAGGAAGTGACAGGGATTGAATCTAAGGCCTGTGACAGGGATTAAACGTCAGTCAGTGACAGGGATTGAACTTTAGTCAGTGACATGGATTGACCCTCAGTCAGTGACAGGGATTGAATATCAGTCAATGACAGGGATTGAATCTCAGTCAGTGACAGGGATTGAATCTCAGTCTGTGACAGGGATAGAACCTCAGTCAGTGACAGGAATTGAACCTCAGTCTGTGACTGGGATTCATCCTCAGTCAGTGACAGGCATTGAACCTCAGTCAGTGACAGGGATTGAGTCTCAGTCAGTAACTGGGATTGATCCTCAGTCAGTGACAGGGATTGAACCTCAGGCAGTGACAGGGATTGAACCTCAGTCAGTGACAGGGATGAAGCTCAGGCAGTGACAGGGATTGAACCTCAGTCAGTGACAGGGATTGGAGCTCAGGCAGTGACATGGATTAAAGCTCAGGCAGTGACAGGGATTGAACCTCCGTCAGTGACAGGGATTGAATCTCAGTCAGAGACAGGGATTGAACCTTAGTCAGTGACAGGGATTGAAGCTCAGGCAGTGACAGGGATTGAACCTTCGTCAGTGACGGGGATTGAATATCAGTCAGTGACAGGGATTGGATCTCAGTCAGTGACAGGGATTGAATCTCAGTTAGCGACAGGGATTGAACCTCAGTTAGTGACAGGGATTGAATCTCATTCAGTGACAGAGATTGAATCTCAGTCAGTGACATGAATTGAACCTCAGACAGTGACAGGGATTGAATATCAGTCAATGACTGGGATTGAACCTCCGTCAGAGACTGGGATTGACCCTCAAACAGTGACAGGGATTGAATCTCAGGCCTGTGACAGGGATTAAAGGTCAGTCAGTGACAGGGATTGAACATTAGTCAGTGACATGGATTGACCCTCAGTCAGTGACAGGAATTGAATATCTGTCAATGACAGGGATTGGATCTCAGTCAGTGACAGGAATTTAACCTCAGTCTGTAACTGGGATTCATCCTCAGTCAGTGACAGGAATTGAAACTCAGTCCGTGACAGGGATTGAGTCTCAGTCAGTGACTGGGATTGAACCTCAGTCTGTGACAGGGATTGAACCTCAGTCAGTGACAGGAATTGAACCTCAGTCTGTGACTGGGATTCATCCTCAGTCAGTGACAGGAATTGAAACTCAGTCAGTGACAGGGATTGAGTCTCAGTCAGTGACTGGGATTGAACCTCAGTCAGTGACAGGGATTGAACCTCCGTCAGTGACAGGGATTGAATCTCAGGCAGTGACAGGGTTTGAACCTTCGTCAGTGACGGGGATTGAATATCAGTCAGTGACAGGGATTGGATCTCAGTCAGTGACAGGGATTGAACCTCAGTTAGTGACAGGGATTGAATCTCAGTCAGTGACAGGGATTGAGCTTCAGTCAGTGACAGGGATTGAGTTTCAGGAAGTGATAGGGATTATCCCTCAGTCAGTGACAGGGAATGAATCTCAGTCAGTGACAGGGATTGAATCTAAGTTAGTGGCAGGGATTGAATCTCAGTCAGTGACAGGGATTTACCTTCTGTCAGTGACAGGGATTGAATCTCAGTCAGTGACAGGGATTGAATCTCAGTCAGTGACAGGGATTTACCTTCAGTCAGTGACAGGGATTCAATCACAGTCAGTGACAGGGATTTACCTTCAGTCAGTGACAGGGATTAAATCTCAGTCAGTGACAGGGATTGACCCTCAGTCAGTGACAGGGATTGAATCTCAGACAATGACAGGGATTGAGTTTTAGTCAGTGATAAGGATTAAACCTCAAACAGTGACAGGGATTGAATCTCAGTCAGTGACAGGGTTTGAGCCTCAGTCAGTGACAGGGATTGAATCTCAGGCCTGTGACAGGCTTTAAACGTCAGTCAGTGACAGGGATTGAACTTTAGTCAGTGACATGGATTGACCCTCAGTCAGTGACAGGGATTGAATATCTGTCAATGACAGGGATTGAATCTCAGTCAGTGACAGGGATTGAATCTCAGTCAGTGACAGGTATTGAACCTCAGTCAGTGACAGGGATTTACCTTCAGTCAGTGACAGGGATTCAATCACAGTCAGTGACAGGGATTTACCTTCAGTCAGTGACAGGGATTAAATCTCAGTCAGTGACAGGGATTGACCCTCAGTCAGTGACAGGGATTGAATCTCAGACAATGACAGGGATTGAGTTTTAGTCAGTGATAAGGATTAAACCTCAAACAGTGACAGGGATTGAATCTCAGTCAGTGACAGGGTTTGAGCCTCAGTCAGTCACAGGGATTGAGCTTCAGTCAGTGACAGGGATTGAGCCTCAGACAGTGACAGTGATTGAACCTCCATCAGTGACAGTGGTTGAATCTCAGTCAGTGACAGGGATTGAATCTCATGCCTGTGACAGGCTTTAAACGTCAGTCAGTGACAGGGATTGAACTTTAGTCAGTGACATGGATTGACCCTCAGTCAGTGACAGGGATTGAATATCTGTCAATGACAGGGATTGAATCTCAGTCAGTGACAGGAATTGAACCTCAGTCTGTGACTGGGATTCATCCTCAGTCAGTGACAGGCATTGAACCTCAGTCAGTGACAGGGATTGGGTCTCAGTCAGTAACTGGGATTGATCCTCAGTCAGTGACAGGGATTGAACCTCAGTCAGTGACAGGGATTGAACCTCAGTCAGTGACAGGGATTGAAGCTCAGGCAGTGACATGGATTAAAGCTCAGGCAGTGACAGGGATTGAACCTCCGTCAGTGACAGGGATTGAATCTCAGTCAGAGACAGGGATTGAACCTTAGTCAGTGACAGGGATTGAAGCTCAGGCAGTGACAGGGATTGAACCTTCGTCAGTGACGGGGATTGAATATCAGTCAGTGACAGGGATTGGATCTCAGTCAGTGACAGGGATTGAATCCCAGTTAGCGACAGTGATTGAACCTCAGTTAGTGACAGGGATTGAATCTCATTCAGGGACAGAGATTGAATCTCAGACAGTGACATGAATTGAACCTCAGGAAGTGACAGGGATTGAATATCAGTCAATGACTGGGATTGAACCTCCGTCAGAGACTGGATTGACCCTCAAACAGTGACAGGGATTGAATCTCAGGCCTGTGACAGGGATTAAAGGTCAGTCAGTGACAGGGATTGAAGTTTAGTCAGTGACATGGATTGACCCTCAGCCAGTGACAGGAATTGAACCTCAGTCAGAGACAGGGATTGAGTCTCAGTCAGTGACTGGGATTGAACCTCAGTCAGTGACAGGGATTGAATCTCAGTCAGTGCCCGGGATTGAACGTCAGTCAGTGACAGGGAATGAATCTCAGTCAGTGACAGGGATTGAATCTAATTTAGGGGCAGGGATTGAATCTCAGTCAGTGACAAGGATTGAGTTTCAGTCAGTGATAGGGATTGACCCTCAGTCAGTGACAGGGATTGAATCTCAGTCAGTGACTGTGGTTGAATTTCAGTCAGTGACAGGGATTGATCCTCAGTCAGTGACAGGGATTGAATCTCAGTCAATGACAGGGATTGAGTTTTAGTCAGTGATAAGGATTAACCCTCAAACAGTGACAGGGATTGAATCTCAGTCAGTGACAGGGTTTGAGCCTCAGTCAGTCACAGGGATTGAGCTTCAGTCAGTGACAGGGATTGAACCTCAGTCAGTGACAGTGATTGAACCTCAGTCAGTGACAGGGATTGAACCTCCATCAGTGACAGTGGTTGAATCTCAGTCAGTGACAGGGATTGAATATCATTCAGTGACTGGGATTGAACCTCCGTCAGAGACTGGGAACGACCCTCAGTCAGTGACAGGGATTGAATCTCAGGCCTGTGACAGGGATTAAACGTCAGTCAGTGACAGGGATTGAACTTTAGTCAGTGACATGGATTGACCCTCAGTCAGTGACATGGATTGACCCTCAGTCAGTGACAGGGATTGAATATCAGTCAATGACAGGGATTGAATCTCAGTCAGTGACAGGGATTGAATCTCAGTCTGTGACAGGGATTGAACCTCAGTCAGTGACAGGAATTGAACCTCAGTCTGTGACTGGGATTCATCCTCAGTCAGTGACAGGCATTGAACCTCAGTCAGTGACAGGGATTGAGTCTCAGTCAGTGACTGGGATTGAACCTCAGTCAGTGACAGGGATTGAATCTCAGTCAGTGCCCGGGATTGAACGTCAGTCAGTGACAGGGAATGAATCTCAGTCAGTGACAGGGATTGAATCTAATTTAGTGGCAGGGATTGAATCTCAGTCAATGACAAGGATTGAGTTTCAGTCAGTGATAGGGATTGACACTCAGTCAGTGACAGGGATTGAATCTCAGTCAGTGACAGGGATTGAATCACAGTCAGTGACAGGGATTTACCTTCAGTCAGTGACAGGGATTGAACCTCAGTCTGTGACTGGGATTGAATCTCAGTCAATGTCAGGGATTGAGTTTTAGTCAGTGATAAGGATTAACCCTCAAACAGTAACAGGGATTGAATCTCAGTCAGTGACAGGGTTTGAGCCTCAGTCAGTCACAGGGATTGAGTTTCAGTCAGTGACAGGGATTCATCCTCAGTCAGTGACAGGGATTGAACCTCCATCAGTGACAGTGGTTGAATCTCAGTCAGTGACAGGGATTGAATATCATTCAATGACTGGGATTGAACCTCCGTCAGAGACTGGGAACGACCGTCAGTCAGTGACTGCGATTGAATCTCAGGCCTGTGACAGGGATTAAACGTCAGTCAGTGACAGGGATTGAACTTTAGTCAGTAACATGGATTGATCCTCAGTCAGTGACAGGGATTGAATATCAGTCAATGACAGGGATTGAATCTCAGTCAGTGACAGGGATTGAATCTCAGTCTGTGACAGGGATTGAACCTCAGTCAGTGACAGGAATTGAACCTCAGTCTGTGACTGGGATTCATCCTCAGTCAGTGACAGGCATTGAACCTCAGTCAGTGACAGGGATTGAGTCTCAGTCAGTGACTGGGATTGTTCCTCAGTCAGTGACAGGGATTGAACCTCAGTCAGTGACAGGGATTGAACCTCAGTCAGTGACAGGGATTGAACCTCAGTCAGTGACAGGGATGAAGCTCAGGCAGTGACAGGGATTGAACCTCAGTCAGTGACAGGGATTGAAGCTCAGGCAGTGACAGGGATTGAACCTTCGTCAGTGACGGGGATTGAATATCAGTCAGTGACAGGGATTGGATCTCAGTCAGTGACAGGGATTGAATCTCAGTTAGCGACAGGGATTGAACCTCAGTTAGTGACAGGGATTGAATCTCATTCAGTGACAGAGATTGAATCTCAGTCAGTGACATGAATTGAACCTCAGACAGTGACAGGGATTGAATATCAGTCAATGACTGGGATTGAACCTCCGTCAGAGACTGGGATTGACCCTCAAACAGTGACAGGGATTGAATCTCAGGCCTGTGACAGGGACTAAAGGTCAGTCAGTGACAGGGATTGAAGTTTAGTCAGTGACATGGATTGACCCTCAGTCAGCGACAGGAATTGAACCTCAGTCAGTGACAGGGATTGAATCTCAGTCAGTGCCCGGGATTGAACATCAGTCAGTGACAGGGAATGAATCTCAGTCAGTGACAGGGATTGAATCTCAGTCAATGACAGGGTTTGAGTTTTAGTCAGTGATAAGGATTGAGTTTCAGTCAGTGATAGGGATTGACCCTCAGTCAGTGACAGGGATTGAATCTCAGTCAGTGACTGTGGTTGAATTTCAGTCAGTGACAGGGATTGATCCTCAGTCAGTGACAGGGATTGAATCTCAGTCAATGACAGGGTTTGAGTTTTAGTCAGTGATAAGGATTAACCCTCAAACAGTGACAGGGATTGAATCTCAGTCAGTGATAGGGTTTGAGCCTCAGTCAGTCACAGGGATTGAGCTTCAGTCAGTGACAGGGATTGAACCTCAGTCAGTGACAGTGATTGAACCTCAGTCAGTGACAGGGATTGAACCTCCATCAGTGACAGTGGTTGAATCTCAGTCAGTGACAGGGATTGAATGTCATTCAATGACTGGGATTGAACCTCCTTCAGAGACTGGGAACGACCCTCAGTCAGTGACAGGGATTGAATCTCAGGCCTGTGACAGGGATTAAACGTCAGTCAGTGACAGGGATTGAACTTTAGTCAGTGACATGGATTGACCCTCAGTCAGTGACAGGGATTGAATATCAGTCAATGACAGGGATTGAATCTCAGTCAGTGACAGGGATTGAATCTCAGTCTGTGACAGGGATAGAACCTCAGTCAGTGACAGGAATTGAACCTCAGTCTGTGACTGGGATTCATCCTCAGTCAGTGACAGGCATTGAACCTCAGTCAGTGACAGGGATTGAGTCTCAGTCAGTGACTGGGATTGAACCTCAGTCAGTGACAGGGATTGAGTCTCAGTCAGTGACTGGGATTGACCCTCAGTCAGTGACAGGGATTGAATATCTGTCAATGACAGGGATTGGATCTCTGTCAATGACAGGGATTGAATCTCAGTCTGTGACAGGGATTGAACCTCAGTCTGAGATTGGGATTCACCCTCAGTCAGTGACAGGAATTGAAACTCAGTCAGTGACAGGGATTGAGTCTCAGTCAGTGACTGGGATTGAACCTCAGTCAGTGACAGGGATTGAACCTCAGTCAGTGACAGGGATTGAAGCTCAGGCAGTGACAGGGATTGAACCTTCGTCAGTGACGGGGATTGAATATCAGTCAGTGACAGGGATTGGATCTCAGTCAGTGACAGGGATTGAATCTCAGTTAGCGACAGGGATTGAACCTCAGTTCGTGACAGGGATTGAATCTCATTCAGTGACAGAGATTGAATCTCAGTCAGTGACATGAATTGAACCTCAGAAAGTGACAGGGTTTGAATATCAGTCAATGACTGGGATTGAACCTCCGTCAGAGACTGGGATTGACCCTCAAACAGTGACAGGGATTGAATTTCAGGCCTGTGACAGGGATTAAAGGTCAGTCAGTGACAGGGATTGAAGTTTAGTCAGTGACATGGATTGACCCTCAGCCAGTGACAGGAATTGAACCTCAGTCAGAGACAGGGATTGAGTCTCAGTCAGTGACTGGGATTGAACCTCAGTCAGTGACAGGGATTGAATCTCAGTCAGTGCCCGGGATTGAACGTCAGTCAGTGACAGGGAATGAATCTCAGTCAGTGACAGGGATTGAATCTAATTTAGTGGCAGGGATTGAATCTCAGTCAGTGACAAGGATTGAATATCATTCAATGACTGGGATTGAACACCCGTCAGAGACTGGGATTGAATCTCAGTCAGTGACAGGGATTGAATCTCAGTCAGTGACAGGGATTTACCTTCAGTCAGTGACAGGGATTCAATCACAGTCAGTGACAGGGATTTACCTTCAGTCAGTGACAGGGATTGAATCTCATTCAGTGACAGGGATTGACCCTCAGTCAGTGACAGGGATTGAATCTCAGACAATGACAGGGATTGAGTTTTAGTCAGTGATAAGGATTAACCCTCAAACAGTGACAGGGATTGAATCTCAGTCAGTGACAGGGATTTACCTTCAGTCAGTGACAGGGATTGAATCTCAGTCAGTGACAGGGATTGAATCTCAGTCAGTGACAGGGTTTGAGCCTCAGTCAGTCACAGGGATTGAGCTTCAGTCAGTGACAGGGATTGATCCTCAGTCAGTGACAGTGATTGAACCTCCATCAGTGACAGTGGTTGAATCTCAATCAGTGACAGGGATTGAATATCATTCAATGACTGGGATTGAACACCCGTCAGAGACTGGGATTGAATCTCAGTCAGTGACAGGGATTGAATCTCAGTCAGTGACAGGGATTTACCTTCAGTCAGTGACAGGGATTGAATCTCATTCAGTGACAGGGATTGACCCTCAGTCAGTGACAGGTATTGAATCTCAGACAATGACAGGGATTGAGTTTTAGTCAGTGATAAGGATTAACCCTCAAACAGTGACAGGGATTGAATCTCAGTCAGTGACAGGGTTTGAGCCTCAGTCAGTCACAGGGATTGAGCTTCAGTCAGTGACAGGGATTGAACCTCAGTCAGTGACAGGGATTGAATATCATTCAGTGACTGGGATTGAACACCCGTCAGAGACTGGGAACGACCCTCAGTCAGTGACAGGGATTGAATCTCAGGCCTGTGACAGGCTTTAAACGTCAGTCAGTGACAGGGATTGAACTTTAGTCAGTGACAAGGATTGACCCTCAGTCAGTAACAGGGATTGAATATCTGTCAATGACAGGGATTGAATCTCAGTCAGTGACAGGGATTGAATCTCAGTCTGTGACAGGTATTGAACCTCAGTCAGTGACAGGAATTGAATCTCAGTCTGTGACTGGGATTCATCCTCAGTCAGTGACAGGAATTGAACCTCAGTCAGTGACAGGGATTGAGTCTCAGTCAGTGACTGGGATTGAACCTCAGTCAGTGACAGGGATTGAATCTCAGTCATTGCCCGGGATTGAACGTCAGTCAGTGACAGGGAATGAATCTCAGTCAGTGACAGGGATTGAATCTACTTTAGTGGCAGGGATTGAATCTCAGTCAATGACAAGGATTGAGTTTCAGTCAGTGATAGGGATTGACCCTCAGTCAGTGACAGGGATTGAATCTCAGTCAGTGACAGGGATTGAATCACAGTCAGTGACAGGGATTTACCTTCAGTCAGTGACAGGAATTGAATTTCAGTCAGTGACAGGGATTGATCCTCTGTCAGTGACAGGGATTGAATCTCAGTCAATGACAGGGATTGAGTTTTAGTCAATGATAAGGATTAACCCTCAAACAGTGACATTGATTGAATCTCAGTCAGTGACAGGGTTTGAGCCTCAGTCAGTCACAGGGATTGAGCTTCAGTCAGTGACAGGGATTGAACCTCAGTCAGTGACAGTGATTGAACCTCAGTCAGTGACAGGGATTGAACCTCCATCAGTGACAGTGGTTGAATCTCAGTCAGTGACAGGGATTGAATATCATTCAATGACTGGGATTGAACCTCCGTCAGAGACTGGGAACGACCCTCAGGCAGTGACAGGGATTGAATCTCAGGCCTGTGACAGGGATTACACGTCAGTCAGTGACAGGGATTGAACTTTAGTCAGTGACATGGATTGACCCTCAGTCAGTGACAGGGATTGAATATCAGTCAATGACAGGGATTGAATCTCAGTCAGTGACAGGGACTGAATCTCAGTCTGTGACAGGGATTGAACCTCAGTCAGTGACAGGAATTGAACCTCAGTCTGTGACTGGGATTCATCCTCAGTCAGTGACAGGCATTGAACCTCAGTCAGTGACAGGGATTGAGTCTCAGTCAGTGACTGGGATTGATCCTCAGTCAGTGACAGGGATTGAACCTCAGTCAGTGACAGGGATTGAACCTCAGTCAGGGACAGGGATTGAACCTCAGTCAGTGACAGGGATGAAGCTCAGGCAGTGACAGGGATTGAACCTCAGTCAGTGACAGGGATTGAAGCTCAGGCAGTGACATGGATTAAAGCTCAGGCAGTGACAGGGATTGAACCTCCGTCAGTGACAGGGATTGAATCTCAGTCAGAGACAGGGATTGAACCTTAGTCAGTGACAGGGATTGAAGCTCAGGCAGTGACAGGGATTGAACCTTCGTCAGTGACGGGGATTGAATATCAGTCAGTGACAGGGATTGGATCTCAGTCAGTGACAGGGATTGAATCTCTGTTAGCGACAGGGATTGAACCTCAGTTAGTGACAGGGATTGAATCTCATTCAGTGACAGAGATTGAATCTCAGTCAGTGACATGAATTGAACCTCAGAAAGTGACAGGGTTTGAATATCAGTCAATGACTGGGATTGAACCTCCGTCAGAGACTGGGATTGACCCTCAAACAGTGACAGGGATTGAATTTCAGGCCTGTGACAGGGATTAAAGGTCAGTCAGTGACAGGGATTGAAGTTTAGTCAGTGACATGGATTGACCCTCAGCCAGTGACAGGAATTGAACCTCAGTCAGAGACAGGGATTGAGTCTCAGTCAGTGACTGGGATTGAACCTCAGTCAGTGACAGGGATTGAATCTCAGTCAGTGCCCGGGATTGAACGTCAGTCAGTGACAGGGAATGAATCTCAGTCAGTGACAGGGATTGAATCTAATTTAGTGGCAGGGATTGAATCTCAGTCAGTGACAAGGATTGAGTTTCAGTCAGTGATAGGGATTGACCCTCAGTCAATGACAGGGATTGAATCTCAGTCAGTGACAGGGATTGAATCTCAGTCTGTGACAGGGATTGAACCTCAGTCAGTGACAGGAATTGAATCTCAGTCTGTGACTGGGATTCATCCTCAGTCAGTGACAGGAATTGAACCTCAGTCAGTGACAGGGATTGAGTCTCAGTCAGTGACAGGGATTGAATCTCAGTCAGTGCCCGGGATTGAACGTCAGTCAGTGACAGGGAATGAATCTCAGTCAGTGACAGGGATTGAATCTAATTTAGTGGCAGGGATTGAATCTCAGTCAGTGACAAGGATTGAGTTTCAGTCAGTGATAGGGATTGACCCTCAGTCAGTGACAGGGATTGAATCTCAGTCAGTGACTGTGGTTGAATTTCAGTCAGTGACAGGGATTGATCCTCAGTCAGTGACAGGGATTGAATCTCAGTCAATGACAGGGATTGAGTTTTAGTCAGTGATAAGGATTAACCCTCAAACAGTGACAGGGATTGAATCTCAGTCAGTGACAGGGTTTGAGCCTCAGTCAGTCACAGGGATTGAGCTTCAGTCAGTGACAGGGATTGAACCTCAGTCAGTGACAGTGATTGAACCTCAGTCAGTGACAGGGATTGAACCTCCATCAGTGACAGTGGTTGAATCTCAGTCAGTGACAGGGAATGAATATCATTCAGTGACTAGGATTGAACCTCCGTCAGAGACTGGGAACGACCCTCAGGAAGTGACAGGGATTGAATCTAAGGCCTGTGACAGGGATTAAACGTCAGTCAGTGACAGGGATTGAACTTTAGTCAGTGACATGGATTGACCCTCAGTCAGTGACAGGGATTGAATATCAGTCAATGACAGGGATTGAATCTCAGTCAGTGACAGGGATTGAATCTCAGTCTGTGACAGGGATAGAACCTCAGTCAGTGACAGGAATTGAACCTCAGTCTGTGACTGGGATTCATCCTCAGTCAGTGACAGGCATTGAACCTCAGTCAGTGACAGGGATTGAGTCTCAGTCAGTAACTGGGATTGATCCTCAGTCAGTGACAGGGATTGAACCTCAGGCAGTGACAGGGATTGAACCTCAGTCAGTGACAGGGATGAAGCTCAGGCAGTGACAGGGATTGAACCTCAGTCAGTGACAGGGATTGGAGCTCAGGCAGTGACATGGATTAAAGCTCAGGCAGTGACAGGGATTGAACCTCCGTCAGTGACAGGGATTGAATCTCAGTCAGAGACAGGGATTGAACCTTAGTCAGTGACAGGGATTGAAGCTCAGGCAGTGACAGGGATTGAACCTTCGTCAGTGACGGGGATTGAATATCAGTCAGTGACAGGGATTGGATCTCAGTCAGTGACAGGGATTGAATCTCAGTTAGCGACAGGGATTGAACCTCAGTTAGTGACAGGGATTGAATCTCATTCAGTGACAGAGATTGAATCTCAGTCAGTGACATGAATTGAACCTCAGACAGTGACAGGGATTGAATATCAGTCAATGACTGGGATTGAACCTCCGTCAGAGACTGGGATTGACCCTCAAACAGTGACAGGGATTGAATCTCAGGCCTGTGACAGGGATTAAAGGTCAGTCAGTGACAGGGATTGAACATTAGTCAGTGACATGGATTGACCCTCAGTCAGTGACAGGGATTGAATATCTGTCAATGACAGGGATTGGATCTCAGTCAGTGACAGGAATTTAACCTCAGTCTGTAACTGGGATTCATCCTCAGTCAGTGACAGGAATTGAAACTCAGTCAGTGACAGGGATTGAGTCTCAGTCAGTGACTGGGATTGAACCTCAGTCTGTGACAGGGATTGAACCTCAGTCAGTGACAGGAATTGAACCTCAGTCTGTGACTGGGATTCATCCTCAGTCAGTGACAGGAATTGAAACTCAGTCAGTGACAGGGATTGAGTCTCAGTCAGTGACTGGGATTGAACCTCAGTCAGTGACAGGGATTGAACCTCAGTCAGTGACAGGGATTGAATCTCAGGCAGTGACAGGGTTTGAACCTTCGTCAGTGACGGGGATTGAATATCAGTCAGTGACAGGGATTGGATCTCAGTCAGTGACAGGGATTGAACCTCAGTTAGTGACAGGGATTGAATCTCAGTCAGTGACAGGGATTGAGCTTCAGTCAGTGACAGGGATTGAGTTTCAGGAAGTGATAGGGATTATCCCTCAGTCAGTGACAGGGAATGAATCTCAGTCAGTGACAGGGATTGAATCTAAGTTAGTGGCAGGGATTGAATCTCAGTCAGTGACAGGGATTTACCTTCTGTCAGTGACAGGGATTGAATCTCAGTCAGTGACAGGGATTGAATCTCAGTCAGTGACAGGGATTTACCTTCAGTCAGTGACAGGGATTCAATCACAGTCAGTGACAGGGATTTACCTTCAGTCAGTGACAGGGATTAAATCTCAGTCAGTGACAGGGATTGACCCTCAGTCAGTGACAGGGATTGAATCTCAGACAATGACAGGGATTGAGTTTTAGTCAGTGATAAGGATTAAACCTCAAACAGTGACAGGGATTGAATCTCAGTCAGTGACAGGGTTTGAGCCTCAGTCAGTGACAGGGATTGAATCTCAGGCCTGTGACAGGCTTTAAACGTCAGTCAGTGACAGGGATTGAACTTTAGTCAGTGACATGGATTGACCCTCAGTCAGTGACAGGGATTGAATATCTGTCAATGACAGGGATTGAATCTCAGTCAGTGACAGGGATTGAATCTCAGTCAGTGACAGGTATTGAACCTCAGTCAGTGACAGGGATTTACCTTCAGTCAGTGACAGGGATTCAATCACAGTCAGTGACAGGGATTTACCTTCAGTCAGTGACAGGGATTAAATCTCAGTCAGTGACAGGGATTGACCCTCAGTCAGTGACAGGGATTGAATCTCAGACAATGACAGGGATTGAGTTTTAGTCAGTGATAAGGATTAAACCTCAAACAGTGACAGGGATTGAATCTCAGTCAGTGACAGGGTTTGAGCCTCAGTCAGTCACAGGGATTGAGCTTCAGTCAGTGACAGGGATTGAGCCTCAGACAGTGACAGTGATTGAACCTCCATCAGTGACAGTGGTTGAATCTCAGTCAGTGACAGGGATTGAATCTCATGCCTGTGACAGGCTTTAAACGTCAGTCAGTGACAGGGATTGAACTTTAGTCAGTGACATGGATTGACCCTCAGTCAGTGACAGGGATTGAATATCTGTCAATGACAGGGATTGAATCTCAGTCAGTGACAGGAATTGAACCTCAGTCTGTGACTGGGATTCATCCTCAGTCAGTGACAGGCATTGAACCTCAGTCAGTGACAGGGATTGGGTCTCAGTCAGTAACTGGGATTGATCCTCAGTCAGTGACAGGGATTGAACCTCAGTCAGTGACAGGGATTGAACCTCAGTCAGTGACAGGGATTGAAGCTCAGGCAGTGACATGGATTAAAGCTCAGGCAGTGACAGGGATTGAACCTCCGTCAGTGACAGGGATTGAATCTCAGTCAGAGACAGGGATTGAACCTTAGTCAGTGACAGGGATTGAAGCTCAGGCAGTGACAGGGATTGAACCTTCGTCAGTGACGGGGATTGAATATCAGTCAGTGACAGGGATTGGATCTCAGTCAGTGACAGGGATTGAATCCCAGTTAGCGACAGTGATTGAACCTCAGTTAGTGACAGGGATTGAATCTCATTCAGGGACAGAGATTGAATCTCAGACAGTGACATGAATTGAACCTCAGGAAGTGACAGGGATTGAATATCAGTCAATGACTGGGATTGAACCTCCGTCAGAGACTGGATTGACCCTCAAACAGTGACAGGGATTGAATCTCAGGCCTGTGACAGGGATTAAAGGTCAGTCAGTGACAGGGATTGAAGTTTAGTCAGTGACATGGATTGACCCTCAGCCAGTGACAGGAATTGAACCTCAGTCAGAGACAGGGATTCAGTCTCAGTCAGTGACTGGGATTGAACCTCAGTCAGTGACAGGGATTGAATCTCAGTCAGTGCCCGGGATTGAACGTCAGTCAGTGACAGGGAATGAATCTCAGTCAGTGACAGGGATTGAATCTAATTTAGGGGCAGGGATTGAATCTCAGTCAGTGACAAGGATTGAGTTTCAGTCAGTGATAGGGATTGACCCTCAGTCAGTGACAGGGATTGAATCTCAGTCAGTGACTGTGGTTGAATTTCAGTCAGTGACAGGGATTGATCCTCAGTCAGTGACAGGGATTGAATCTCAGTCAATGACAGGGATTGAGTTTTAGTCAGTGATAAGGATTAACCCTCAAACAGTGACAGGGATTGAATCTCAGTCAGTGACAGGGTTTGAGCCTCAGTCAGTCACAGGGATTGAGCTTCAGTCAGTGACAGGGATTGAACCTCAGTCAGTGACAGTGATTGAACCTCAGTCAGTGACAGGGATTGAACCTCCATCAGTGACAGTGGTTGAATCTCAGTCAGTGACAGGGATTGAATATCATTCAGTGACTGGGATTGAACCTCCGTCAGAGACTGGGAACGACCCTCAGTCAGTGACAGGGATTGAATCTCAGGCCTGTGACAGGGATTAAACGTCAGTCAGTGACAGGGATTGAACTTTAGTCAGTGACATGGATTGACCCTCAGTCAGTGACATGGATTGACCCTCAGTCAGTGACAGGGATTGAATATCAGTCAATGACAGGGATTGAATCTCAGTCAGTGACAGGGATTGAATCTCAGTCTGTGACAGGGATTGAACCTCAGTCAGTGACAGGAATTGAACCTCAGTCTGTGACTGGGATTCATCCTCAGTCAGTGACAGGCATTGAACCTCAGTCAGTGACAGGGATTGAGTCTCAGTCAGTGACTGGGATTGAACCTCAGTCAGTGACAGGGATTGAATCTCAGTCAGTGCCCGGGATTGAACGTCAGTCAGTGACAGGGAATGAATCTCAGTCAGTGACAGGGATTGAATCTAATTTAGTGGCAGGGATTGAATCTCAGTCAATGACAAGGATTGAGTTTCAGTCAGTGATAGGGATTGACACTCAGTCAGTGACAGGGATTGAATCTCAGTCAGTGACAGGGATTGAATCACAGTCAGTGACAGGGATTTACCTTCAGTCAGTGACAGGGATTGAACCTCAGTCTGTGACTGGGATTGAATCTCAGTCAATGTCAGGGATTGAGTTTTAGTCAGTGATAAGGATTAACCCTCAAACAGTAACAGGGATTGAATCTCAGTCAGTGACAGGGTTTGAGCCTCAGTCAGTCACAGGGATTGAGTTTCAGTCAGTGACAGGGATTCATCCTCAGTCAGTGACAGGGATTGAACCTCCATCAGTGACAGTGGTTGAATCTCAGTCAGTGACAGGGATTGAATATCATTCAATGACTGGGATTGAACCTCCGTCAGAGACTGGGAACGACCGTCAGTCAGTGACTGCGATTGAATCTCAGGCCTGTGACAGGGATTAAACGTCAGTCAGTGACAGGGATTGAACTTTAGTCAGTAACATGGATTGATCCTCAGTCAGTGACAGGGATTGAATATCAGTCAATGACAGGGATTGAATCTCAGTCAGTGACAGGGATTGAATCTCAGTCTGTGACAGGGATTGAACCTCAGTCAGTGACAGGAATTGAACCTCAGTCTGTGACTGGGATTCATCCTCAGTCAGTGACAGGCATTGAACCTCAGTCAGTGACAGGGATTGAGTCTCAGTCAGTGACTGGGATTGTTCCTCAGTCAGTGACAGGGATTGAACCTCAGTCAGTGACAGGGATTGAACCTCAGTCAGTGACAGGGATTGAACCTCAGTCAGTGACAGGGATGAAGCTCAGGCAGTGACAGGGATTGAACCTCAGTCAGTGACAGGGATTGAAGCTCAGGCAGTGACAGGGATTGAACCTTCGTCAGTGACGGGGATTGAATATCAGTCAGTGACAGGGATTGGATCTCAGTCAGTGACAGGGATTGAATCTCAGTTAGCGACAGGGATTGAACCTCAGTTAGTGACAGGGATTGAATCTCATTCAGTGACAGAGATTGAATCTCAGTCAGTGACATGAATTGAACCTCAGACAGTGACAGGGATTGAATATCAGTCAATGACTGGGATTGAACCTCCGTCAGAGACTGGGATTGACCCTCAAACAGTGACAGGGATTGAATCTCAGGCCTGTGACAGGGACTAAAGGTCAGTCAGTGACAGGGATTGAAGTTTAGTCAGTGACATGGATTGACCCTCAGTCAGCGACAGGAATTGAACCTCAGTCAGTGACAGGGATTGAATCTCAGTCAGTGCCCGGGATTGAACATCAGTCAGTGACAGGGAATGAATCTCAGTCAGTGACAGGGATTGAATCTCAGTCAATGACAGGGTTTGAGTTTTAGTCAGTGATAAGGATTGAGTTTCAGTCAGTGATAGGGATTGACCCTCAGTCAGTGACAGGGATTGAATCTCAGTCAGTGACTGTGGTTGAATTTCAGTCAGTGACAGGGATTGATCCTCAGTCAGTGACAGGGATTGAATCTCAGTCAATGACAGGGTTTGAGTTTTAGTCAGTGATAAGGATTAACCCTCAAACAGTGACAGGGATTGAATCTCAGTCAGTGATAGGGTTTGAGCCTCAGTCAGTCACAGGGATTGAGCTTCAGTCAGTGACAGGGATTGAACCTCAGTCAGTGACAGTGATTGAACCTCAGTCAGTGACAGGGATTGAACCTCCATCAGTGACAGTGGTTGAATCTCAGTCAGTGACAGGGATTGAATGTCATTCAATGACTGGGATTGAACCTCCTTCAGAGACTGGGAACGACCCTCAGTCAGTGACAGGGATTGAATCTCAGGCCTGTGACAGGGATTAAACGTCAGTCAGTGACAGGGATTGAACTTTAGTCAGTGACATGGATTGACCCTCAGTCAGTGACAGGGATTGAATATCAGTCAATGACAGGGATTGAATCTCAGTCAGTGACAGGGATTGAATCTCAGTCTGTGACAGGGATAGAACCTCAGTCAGTGACAGGAATTGAACCTCAGTCTGTGACTGGGATTCATCCTCAGTCAGTGACAGGCATTGAACCTCAGTCAGTGACAGGGATTGAGTCTCAGTCAGTGACTGGGATTGAACCTCAGTCAGTGACAGGGATTGAGTCTCAGTCAGTGACTGGGATTGACCCTCAGTCAGTGACAGGGATTGAATATCTGTCAATGACAGGGATTGGATCTCAGTCAATGACAGGGATTGAATCTCAGTCTGTGACAGGGATTGAACCTCAGTCTGAGATTGGGATTCACCCTCAGTCAGTGACAGGAATTGAAACTCAGTCAGTGACAGGGATTGAGTCTCAGTCAGTGACTGGGATTGAACCTCAGTCAGTGACAGGGATTGAACCTCAGTCAGTGACAGGGATTGAAGCTCAGGCAGTGACAGGGATTGAACCTTCGTCAGTGACGGGGATTGAATATCAGTCAGTGACAGGGATTGGATCTCAGTCAGTGACAGGGATTGAATCTCAGTTAGCGACAGGGATTGAACCTCAGTTCGTGACAGGGATTGAATCTCATTCAGTGACAGAGATTGAATCTCAGTCAGTGACAAGAATTGAACCTCAGACAGTGACAGGGATTGAATATCAGTCAATGACTTGGATTGAACCTCCGTCAGAGCCTGGGATTGACCCTCAAACAGTGACAGGGATTGAATCTCAGGCCTGTGACAGGGATTAAAGGTCAGTCAGTGACAGGGATTGAAGTTTAGTCAGTGACATGGATTGACCCTCAGTCAGTGACAGGGATTAAATATCTATCAATGACAGGGATTGAGTCTCAGTCAGTGACAGGGATTGAATATCATTCAATGACTGGGATTGCACCTCCGTCAGAGACTGGGAACGACCCGCAGTCAGTGACAGGGATTGAATCTCAGGCCTGTGACAGGCTTTAAACGTCAGTCAGTGACAGGGATTGAACTTTAGTCAGTGACATGGATTGACCCTCAGTCAGTGATAGGGATTGAATATCTGTCAATGACAGGGATTGAATCTCAGTCAGTGACAGGGATTGAATCTCAGTCTGTGACAGGGATTGAACGTCAGTCAGTGACAGGGAATGAATCTCAGTCAGTGACAGGGATTGAATCTAATTTAGTGGCAGGGATTGAATCTCAGTCAGTGACAAGGATTGAGTTTCAGTCAGTGACAGGGATTGACCCTCAGTCAGTGACAGGGATTGAATCTCAGTCAGTGACAGGGATTGAATCTCAGTCTGTGACAGGGATTGAACCTCAGTCAGTGACAGGAATTGAATCTCAGTCTGTGACTGGGATTCATCCTCAGTCAGTGACAGGAATTGAACCTCAGTCAGTGACAGGGATTGAGTCTCAGTCAGTGACTGGGATTGAACCTCAGTCAGTGACAGGGATTGAATCTCAGTCAGTGCCCGGGATTGAACGTCAGTGAGTGACAGGGAATGAATCTCAGTCAGTGACAGGGATTGAATCTAATTTAGTGGCAGGGATTGAATCTCAGTCAGTGACAAGGATTGAGTTTCAGTCAGTGATAGGGATTGACCCTCAGTCAGTGACAGGGATTGAATCTCAGTCAGTGACTGTGGTTGAATTTCAGTCAGTGACAGGGATTGATCCTCAGTCAGTGACAGGGATTGAATCTCAGTCAATGACAGGGTTTGAGTTTTAGTCAGTGATAAGGATTAACCCTCAAACAGTGACAGGGATTGAATCTCAGTCAGTGATAGGGTTTGAGCCTCAGTCAGTCACAGAGATTGAGCTTCAGTCAGTGACAGGGATTTTACCTCAGTCAGTGACAGTGATTGAACCTCAGTCAGTGACAGGGATTGAACCTCCATCAGTGACAGTGGTTGAATCTCAGTCAGTGACAGGGATCGAATGTCATTCAATGACTGGGATTGAACCTCCTTCAGAGACTGGGAACGACCCTCAGTCAGTGACAGGGATTGAATCTCAGGCCTGTGACAGGGATTAAACGTCAGTCAGTGACAGGGATTGAACTTTAGTCAGTGACATGGATTGACCCTCAGTCAGTGACAGGGATTGAATATCAGTCAATGACAGGGATTGAATCTCAGTCAGTGACAGGGATTGAATCTCAGTCTGTGACAGGGATAGAACCTCAGTCAGTGACAGGAATTGAACCTCAGTCTGTGACTGGGATTCATCCTCAGTCAGTGACAGGCATTGAACCTCAGTCAGTGACAGGGATTGAGACTCAGTCAGTGACTGGGATTGACCCTCAGTCAATGACAGGGATTGAATATCTGTCAATGACAGGGATTGGATCTCTGTCAATGACAGGGATTGAATCTCAGTCTGTGACAGGGATTGAACCTCAGTCAGTGACAGGAATTGAACCTCAGTCGGAGATTGGGATTCATCCTCAGTCAGTGACAGGAATTGAAACTCAGTCAGTGACAGGGATTGAGTCTCAGTCAGTGACTGGAATTGAACCTCAGTCAGTGACAGGGATTGAACCTCAGTCAGTGACAGGGATTGAAGCTCAGGCAGTGACAGGGATTGAACCTTCGTCAGTGACGGGGATTGAATATCAGTCAGTGACAGGGATTGGATCTCAGTCAGTGACAAGGATTGAATCTCAGTTAGCGACAGGGATTGAACCTCAGTTAGTGACAGGGATTGAATCTCATTCAGTGACAGAGATTGAATCTCAGTCAGTGACAAGAATTGAACCTCAGACAGTGACAGGGATTGAATATCAGTCAATGACTGGGATTGAACCTCCGTCAGAGCCTGGGATTGACCCTCAAACAGTGACAGGGATTGAATCTCAGGCCTGTGACAGGGATTAAAGGTCAGTCAGTGACAGGGATTGAAGTTTAGTCAGTGACAGGGATTGACCCTCAGTCAGTGACAGGGATTAAATATCTGTCAATGACAGGGATTGAATCTCAGTCAGTGACAGGGGTTGAATATCATTCAATGACTGGGCTTGCACCTCCGTCAGAGACTGGGAATGACCCTCAGTCAGTGACAGGGATTGAATCTCAGGCCTGTGACAGGCTTTAAACATCAGTCAGTGACAGGGATTGAACTTTA
This sequence comes from Chiloscyllium plagiosum, assembly GCF_037043375.1. NCBI lineage: Eukaryota > Metazoa > Chordata > Chondrichthyes > Orectolobiformes > Hemiscylliidae > Chiloscyllium > Chiloscyllium plagiosum. Next base: position 90,208,765 of record NW_028270156.1, on the reverse strand, counting down.
GTCAGTGACATGGATTGACCCTCAGTCAGTGACAGGGATTGAATATCTGTCAATGACAGGGATTGAATCTCAGTCAGTGACAGGGATTGAATCTCAGTCTGTGACAGGGATTGAACCTCAGTCAGTGACAGGAATTGAACCTCAGTCAGTGACAGGGATTGAATCTCAGTCAGTGCCCGGGATTGAACGTCAGTCAGTGACAGGGAATGAATCTCAGTCAGTGACAGGGATTGAATCTAATTTAGTGGCAGGGATTGAATCTCAGTCAGTGACAAGGATTGAGTTTCAGTCAGTGATAGGAATTGACACTCAGTCAGTGACAGGGATTGAATCTCAGTCAGTGACTGTGGTTGAATTTCAGTCAGTGACAGGAATTGAACCTCAGTCTGTGACTGGGATTCATACTCAGTCAGTGACAGGAATTGAAACTCAGTCAGTGACAGGGATTGAGTCTCAGTCAGTGACTGGGATTGAACCTCAGTCAGTGACAGGGATTGAACCTCAGTCAGTGACAGGGATTGAAGCTCAGGCAGTGACAGGGATTGAACCTTCGTCAGTGACGGGGATTGAATATCAGTCAGTGACAGGGATTGGATCTCAGTCAGTGGCAGGGATTGAATCTCAGTTAGCGACAGGGATTGAACCTCAGTTAGTGACAAGGATTGAATCTCATTCAGTGACAGAGATTGAATCTCAGTCAGTGACATGAATTGAACCTCAGACAGTGACAGGGATTGAATATCAGTCAATGACTGGGATTGAACCTCCGTCAGAGCCTGGGATTGACCATCAAACAGTGACAGGGATTGAATCTCAGGCCTGTGACAGGGATTAAAGGTCAGTCAGTGACAGGGATTGAAGTTTAGTCAGTGACATGGATTGACCCTCAGTCAGTGACAGGGATTGAATCTCCGTCAGAGACTGGGAACGACTCTCAGTCAGTGACAGGGATTGAATCTCAGGCCTGTGACAGGCTTTAAACGTCAGTCAGTGACAGGGATTGAACTTTAGTAGGTGACATGGATTGACCCTCAGTCAGTGACAGGGATTGAATATCTGTCAATGACAGGGATTGAATCTCAGTCAGTGACAGGGATTGAATCTCAGTCTGTGACAGGGATTGAACCTCAGTCAGTGACAGGAATTGAATCTCAGTCTGTGACTGGGATTCATCCTCAGTCAGTGACAGGGATTGAATCTCAGTCAGTGCCCGGGATTGAACGTCAGTGAGTGACAGGGAATGAATCTTAGTCAGTGACAGGGATTGAATCTAATTTAGTGGCAGGGATTGAATCTCAGTCAGTGACAAGAATTGAGTTTCAGTCAGTGATAGGGATTGACCCTCAGTCAGTGACAGGGATTGAATTTCATTCAGTGACTGTGGTTGCATTTCAGTCAGTGACAGGGATTGATCCTCAGTCAGTGACAGGGATTGTATCTCAGTCAATGACAGGGTTTGAGTTTTAGTCAGTGATAAGGATTAACCCTCAAACAGTGACAGGGATTGAATCTCAGTCAGTGACAGGGTTTGAGCCTCAGTCAGTCACAGGGATTGAGCTTCAGTCAGTGACAGGGATTGAACCTCAGTCAGTGACAGTGATTGAACCTCAGTCAGTGACAGGGATTGAACCTCCATCAGTGACAGTGGTTGAATCTCAGTCAGTGACAGGGATTGAATATCATTCAATGACTGGGATTGAACCTCCGTCAGAGACTGGGAACGACCCTCAGTCAGTGACAGGGATTGAATCTCAGGCCTGTGACAGGGATTACACGTCAGTCAGTGACAGGGATTGAACTTTAGTCAGTGACATGGATTGACCCTCAGTCAGTGACAGGGATTGAATATCTGTCAATGACAGGGATTGAATCTCAGTCAGTGACAGGGATTGAATCTCAGTCAGTGACAGGGATTGAATATCATTCAATGACTGGGCTTGCACCTCCGTCAGAGACTGGGAATGACCCTCAGTCAGTGACAGGGATTGAATCTCAGGCCTGTGACAGGCTTTAAACATCAGTCAGTGACAGGGATTGAACTTTAGTCAGTGACATGGATTGACCCTCAGTCAGTGACAGGGATTGAATATCTGTCAATGACAGGGATTGAATCTCAGTCAGTGACAGGGATTGAATCTCAGTCTGTGACAGGGATTGAACCTCAGTCAGTGACAGGAATTGAACCTCAGTCAGTGACAGGGATTGAATCTCAGTCAGTGCCCGGGATTGAACGTCAGTCAGTGACAGGGAATGAATCTCAGTCAGTGACAGGGATTGAATCTAATTTAGTGGCAGGGATTGAATCTCAGTCAGTGACAAGGATTGAGTTTCAGTCAGTGATAGGGATTGACACTCAGTCAGTGACAGGGATTGAATCTCAGTCAGTGACTGTGGTTGAATTTCAGTCAGTGACAGGAATTGAACCTCAGTCTGTGACTGGGATTCATCCTCAGTCAGTGACAGGAATTGAAACTCAGTCAGTGACAGGGATTGAGTCTCAGTCAGTGACTGGGATTGAACCTCAGTCAGTGACAGGGATTGAACCTCAGTCAGTGACAGGGATTGAAGCTCAGGCAGTGACAGGGATTGAACCTTCGTCAGTGACGGGGATTGAATATCAGTCAGTGACAGGGATTGGATCTCAGTCAGTGGCAGGGATTGAATCTCAGTTAGCGACAGGGATTGAACCTCAGTTAGTGACAAGGATTGAATCTCATTCAGTGACAGAGATTGAATCTCAGTCAGTGACATGAATTGAACCTCAGACAGTGACAGGGATTGAATATCAGTCAATGACTGGGATTGAACCTCCGTCAGAGCCTGGGATTGACCATCAAACAGTGACAGGGATTGAATCTCAGGCCTGTGACAGGGATTAAAGGTCAGTCAGTGACAGGGATTGAAGTTTAGTCAGTGACATGGATTGACCCTCAGTCAGTGACAGGGATTGAATCTCCGTCAGAGACTGGGAACGACTCTCAGTCAGTGACAGGGATTGAATCTCAGGCCTGTGACAGGCTTTAAACGTCAGTCAGTGACAGGGATTGAACTTTAGTAGGTGACATGGATTGACCCTCAGTCAGTGACAGGGATTGAATATCTGTCAATGACAGGGATTGAATCTCAGTCAGTGACAGGGATTGAATCTCAGTCTGTGACAGGGATTGAACCTCAGTCAGTGACAGGAATTGAATCTCAGTCTGTGACTGGGATTCATCCTCAGTCAGTGACAGGAATTGAACCTCAGTCAGTGACAGGGATTGAGTCTCAGTCAGTGACTGGGATTGATCCTCAGTCAGTGACAGGGATTGAATCTCAGTCAGTGCCCGGGATTGAACGTCAGTGAGTGACAGGGAATGAATCTTAGTCAGTGACAGGGATTGAATCTAATTTAGTGGCAGGGATTGAATCTCAGTCAGTGACAAGAATTGAGTTTCAGTCAGTGATAGGGATTGACCCTCAGTCAGTGACAGGGATTGAATTTCAGTCAGTGACTGTGGTTGCATTTCAGTCAGTGACAGGGATTGATCCTCAGTCAGTGACAGGGATTGTATCTCAGTCAATGACAGGGTTTGAGTTTTAGTCAGTGATAAGGATTAACCCTCAAACAGTGACAGGGATTGAATCTCAGTCAGTGACAGGGTTTGAGCCTCAGTCAGTCACAGGGATTGAGCTTCAGTCAGTGACAGGGATTGAACCTCAGTCAGTGACAGTGATTGAACCTCAGTCAGTGACAGGGATTGAACCTCCATCAGTGACAGTGGTTGAATCTCAGTCAGTGACAGGGATTGAATATCATTCAATGACTGGGATTGAACCTCCGTCAGAGACTGGGAACGACCCTCAGTCAGTGACAGGGATTGAATCTCAGGCCTGTGACAGGGATTACACGTCAGTCAGTGACAGGGATTGAACTTTAGTCAGTGACATGGATTGACCCTCAGTCAGTGACAGGGAATGAATATCAGTCAATGACAGGAATTGAATCTCAGTCAGTGACAGGGATTGAATCTCAGTCTGTGACAGGGATAGAACCTCAGTCAGTGACAGGAATTGAACCTCAGTCTGTGACTGGGATTCATCCTCAGTCAGTGACAGGCATTGAACCTCAGTCAGTGACAGGGATTGAGTCTCAGTCAGTGACAGGGATTGAAGCTCAGGCAGTGACAGGGATTGAACCTCAGTCAGTGACAGGGATTGAACCTCCGTCAGTGACAGGGATTGAATCTCAGTCAGAGACAGGGATTGAATCTCAGTTAGCGACAGGGATTGAACCTCAGTTAGTGACAGGGATTGAACCTTCGTCAGTGACGGGGATTGAATATCAGTCAGTGACAGGGATTGGATCTCAGTCAGTGACAGGGATTGAATCTCAGTTCGCGACAGGGATTGAACCTCAGTTAGTGACAGGGATTGAATCTCATTCAGTGACAGAGATTGAATCTCAGTCAGTGACATGAATTGAACCTCAGACAGTGACAGGGATTGAATATCAGTCAATGACTGGGATTGAACCTCCGTCAGAGACTGGGATTGACCCTCAAACAGGGACAGGGATTCAATCTCAGGCCTGTGACAGGGATTAAAGGTCAGTCAGTGACAGGGATTGAACTTTAGTCAGTGACATGGATTGACCCTCAGTCAGTGACAGGGATTGAATATCTGTCAATGACAGGGATTGGATCTCAGTCAGTGACAGGGATTGAATCTCAGTCTGTGACTGGGATTGAACCTCAGTCAGTGACAGGAATTGAACCTCAGTCTGTGACAGGGATTCATCCTCAGTCAGTGACAGGAATTGAAAGTCAGTCAGTGACAGGGATTGAGTGTCAGTCAGTGACTGGGATTGAACCTCAGTCAGTGACAGGGATTGAACCTCAGTCAGTGACAGGGATTGAAGCTCAGGCAGTGACAGGGATTGAACCTTCGTCAGTGACGGGGATTGAATATCAGTCAGTGACAGGGATTGGATCTCAGTCAGTGACAGGGATTGAATCTCAGTTAGCGACAGGGATTGAACCTCAGTTAGTGACAGGGATTGAATCTCATTCAGTGACAGAGATTGAATCTCAGTCAGTGACATGAATTGAACCTCAGACAGTGACAGGGATTGAATCTCAGTCAGTGCCCGGGATTGAACGTCAGTCAGTGACAGGGAATGAATCTCAGTCAGTGACAGGGATTGAATCTAATTTAGTGGCAGGGATTGAATCTCAGTGAATGACAAGGATTGAGTTTCAGTCAGTGATAGGGATTGACCCTCAGTCAGTGACAGAGATTGAATCTCAGTCAGTGACAGGGATTGAATCACAGTCAGTGACAGGGATTTACCTTCAGTCAGTGACAGGGATTGAATCTCAGTCAGTGACTGTGGTTGAATTTCAGTCAGTGACAGGGATTGATCCTCTGTCAGTGACAGGGATTGAATCTCAGTCAATGACAGGGATTGAGTTTTAGTCAGTGATAAGGATTAACCCTCAAACAGTGACATTGATTGAATCTCAGTCAGTGACAGGGTTTGAGTCTCAGTCAGTCACAGGGATTGAGTGTCAGTCAGTGACAGGGATTCATCCTCAGTCAGTGACAGGGATTGAACCTCCATCAGTGACAGTGGTTGAATCTCAGTCAGTGACAGGGATTGAATATCATTCAATGACTGGGATTGAACCTCCGTCAGAGGCTGGGAACGACCGTCAGTCAGTGACAGGGATTGAATCTCAGGCCTGTGACAGGGATTAAACGTCAGTCAGTGACAGGGATTGAACTTTAGTCAGTGACATGGATTGATCCTCAGTCAGTGACAGGGATTGAATATCAGTCAATGACAGGCATTGAATCTCAGTCAGTGACAGGGATTGAATCTCAGTCTGTGACAGGGATTGAACCTCAGTCAGTGACAGGAATTGAACCTCAGTCTGTGACTGGGATTCATCCTCAGTCAGTGACAGGGATTGAACCTCAGTCAGTGACAGGGATTGAGTCTCAGTCAGTGACTGGGATTGTTCCTCAGTCAGTGACAGTGATTGAACCTCAGTCAGTGACAGGGATTGAACCTCAGTCAGTGACAGGGATTGAACCTCAGTCAGTGACAGGGATGAAGCTCAGGCGGTGACAGGGATTGAACCTCAGTCAGTGACAGGGATTGAAGCTCAGGCAGTGACAGGGATTGAACCTTCGTCAGTGACGGGGATTGAATATCAGTCAGTGACAGGGATTGGATCTCAGTCAGTGACAGGGATTGAATCTCAGTTAGCGACAGGGATTGAACCTCAGTTAGTGACAGGGATTGAATCTCATTCAGTGACAGAGATTGAATCTCAGTCAGTGACATGAATTGAACCTCAGACAGTGACAGGGATTGAATATCAGTCAATGACTGGGATTGAACCTCCGTCAGAGACTGGGATTGACCCTCAAACAGTGACAGGGATTGAATCTCAGGCCTGTGACAGGGATTAAAGGTCAGTCAGTGACAGGGATTGAAGTTTAGTCAGTGACATGGATTGACCCTCAGTCAGTGACAGGAATTGAACCTCAGTCAGTGACAGGGATTGAATCTCAGTCAGTGACTGGGATTGAACCTCAGTATGTGACAGGGATTGAATCTCAGTCAGTGCCCGGGATTGAACATCAGTCAGTGACAGGGAATGAATCTCAGTCAGTGACAGGGATTGAATCTCAGTCAGTGACAGGGATTGAATCACAGTCAGTGACAGGGATTTACCTTCAGTCAGTGACAGGGATTGAATCTCAGTCAGTGACAGGGATTGAATCTCAGTCAGTGACTGTGGTTGAATTTCAGTCAGTGACAGGGATTGATCCTCAGTCAGTGACAGGGATTGAATCTCAGTCAATGACAGGGTTTGAGTTTTAGTCAGTGATAAGGATTAACCCACAAACAGTGACAGGGATTGAATCTCAGTCAGTGACAGGGTTTGAGCCTCAGTCAGTCACAGGGATTGAGCTTCAGTCAGTGACAGGGATTGAACCTCAGTCAGTGACAGTGATTGAACCTCAGTCAGTGACAGGGATTGAACCTCCATCAGTGACAGTGGTTGAATCTCAGTCAGTGACAGGGATTGAATATCATTCAGTGACTGGGATTGAACCTCCGTCAGAGACTGGGAACGACCCTCAGTCAGTGACAGGGATTGAATCTCAGGCCTGTGACAGGGATTAAACGTCAGTCAGTGACAGGGATTGAACTTTAGTCAGTGACATGGATTGACCCTCAGTCAGTGACAGGGATTGAATATCAGTCAATGACAGGGATTGAATCTCAGTCATTGACAGGGATTGAATCTCAGTCAGTGACAGGGATTGAATCTCAGTCTGTGACAGTGATTGAACCTCAGTCAGTGACAGGAATTGAATCTCAGTCTGTGACTGGGATTCATCCACAGTCAGTGACAGGAATTGAACCTCAGTCAGTGACAGGGATTGAGTCTCAGTCAGTGACTGGGATTGAACCTCAGTCAGTGACAGGGATTGAATCTCAGTCAGTGCCCGGGATTGAACGTCAGTCAGTGACAGGGAATGAATCTCAGTCTGTGACAGGGATTGAATCTAATTTAGTGGCTGGGATTGAATCTCAGTCAGTGACAAGGATTGAGTTTCAGTCAGTGATAGGGATTGACCCTCAGTCAGTGACAGGGATTGAATCTCAGTCAGTGACAGGGATTGAATCACAGTCAGTGACAGGGATTTACCTTCAGTCAGTGACAGGGATTGAAGCTCAGGCAGTGACAGGGATTGAACCTTCGTCAGTGACGGGGATTGAATATCAGTCAGTGACAGGGATTGGATCTCAGTCAGTGACAGGGATTGAATCTCAGTTAGCGACAGGGATTGAACCTCAGTTAGTGACAGGGATTGAATCTCATTCAGTGACAGAGATTGAATCTCAGTCAGTGACATGAATTGAACCTCAGACAGTGACAGGGATAGAATATCAGTCAATGACTGGGATTGAACCTCCGTCAGAGATTGGGATTGACCCTCAAACAGTGACAGGGATTGAATCTCAGGCCTGTGACAGGGATTAAAGGTCAGTCAGTGACAGGGATTGAAGTTTAGTCAGTGACATGGATTGACCCTCAGTCAGTGACAGGGATTGAATATCTGTCAATGACAGGGATTGGATCTCAGTCAGTGACAGGGATTGAATCTCAGTCTGTGACAGGGATTGAACCTCAGTCAGTGACAGGAATTGAACCTCAGTCTGTGACTGGGATTCATCCTCAGTCAGTGACAGGGATTGAATATCATTCAATGACTGGGATTGAACCTCCGTCAGAGACTGGGAACAACCCTCAGTCAGTGACTGGGATTGAATCTCAGGCCTGTGACAGGCTTTAAAAGTCAGTCAGTGACAGGGATTGAACTTTAGTCAGTGACATGGATTGACCCTCAGTCAGTGACAGGGATTGAATATCTGTCAATGACAGGGATTGAATCTCAGTCAGTGACAGGGATTGAATCTCAGTCTGTGACAGGGATTGAACCTCAGTCAGTGACAGGAATTGAATCTCAGTCTGTGACTGGGATTCATCCTCAGTCAGTGACAGGAATTGAACCTCAGTCAGTGACAGGGATTGAGTCTCAGTCAGTGACTGGGATTGAACCTCAGTCAGTGACAGGGATTGAATCTCAGTCAGTGCCCGGGATTGAACTTCAGTCAGTGACAGGGAATGAATCTCAGTCAGTGACAGGGATTGAATCTCAGTCAGTGACAAGGATTGAGTTTCAGTCAGTGATAGGGATTGACCCTCAGTCAGTGACAGGGATTGAAACTCAGTCAGTGACAGGGATTGAATCTCAGTCAATGACAGGGATTGAGTTTTAGTCAGTGATAAGGATTAAACCTCAAACAGTGACAGGGATTGAATATCAGTCAGTGACAGGGTTTGAGCCTTCGTCAGTCACAGGGATTGAGCTTCAGTCAGTGACAGGGATTGAATATCATTCAGTGACTGGGATTGAACCTCCGTCAGAGACTGGGAACGACCCTCAGTCAGTGACAGGGATTGAATCTGAGGCCTGTGACAGGGATTAAACGTCAGTCAGTGACAGGGATTGAACTTTACTCTGTGACATGGATTGACCCTCAGTCAGTGACAGGGATTGAATATCTGTCAATGACAGGGATTGAATCTCAGTCTGTGACAGGGATTAAACCTCAGTCAGTGACAGGAATTGAACCTCAGTCTGAGATTGGGGTTCATCCTCAGTCAGTGACAGGAATTGAAACTCAGTCAGTGACAGGGATTGAGTCTCAGTCAGTGACTGGGATTGAACCTCAGTCAGTGACAGGGATTGAACCTCAGTCAGTGACAGGGATTGAAGCTCAGGCAGTGACAGGGATTGAACCTTCGACAGTGACGGGGATTGAATATCAGTCAGTGACAGGGATTGGATCTCAGTCAGTGACAGGGATTGAATCTCAGTTAGCGACAGGGATTGAACCTCAGTTAGTGACAGGGATTGAATCTCATTCAGTGACAGAGATTGAATCTCAGTCAGTGACAAGAATTGAACCTCAGACAGTGACAGGGATTGAATATCAGTCAATGACTGGGATTGAACCTCCGTCAGAGCCTGGGATTGACCCTCAAACAGTGACAGGGATTGAATCTCAGGCCTGTGACAGGGATTAAAGGTCAGTCAGTGACAGGGATTGAAGTTTAGTCAGTGACATGGATTGACCCTCAGTCAGTGACAGGGATTAAATATCTGTCAATGACAGGGATTGAATCTCAGTCAGTGACAGGGATTGAATATCATTCAATGACTGGGATTGAACCTCCGTCAGAGACTGGGAACGACCCTCAGTCAGTGACAGGGATTGAATTTCAGGCCTGTGACAGGCTTTAAACGTCAGTCAGTGACAGGGATTGAACTTTAGTCAGTGACATGGATTGACCCTCAGTCAGTGACAGGGATTGAATATCTGTCAATGACAGGGATTGAATCTCAGTCAGTGACAGGGATTGAATCTCAGTCTGTGACAGGGATTGAACCTCAGTCAGTGACAGGAATTGAACCTCAGTCAGTGACAGGGATTGAATCTCAGTCAGTGCCCGGGATTGACCGTCAGTCAGTGACAGGGAATGAATCTCAGTCAGTGACAGGGATTGAATCTAATTTAGTGGCAGGGATTGAATCTCAGTCAGTGACAAGGATTGAGTTTCAGTCAGTGATAGGGATTGACCCTCAGTCAGTGACAGGAATTGAACCTCAGTCTGTGACTGGGATTCATCCTCAGTCAGTGACAGGAATTGAAACTCAGTCAGTGACAGGGATTGAGTCTCAGTCAGTGACTGGGATTGAACATCAGTCAGTGACAGGGATTGAACCTCAGTCAGTGACAGGGATTGAAGCTCAGGCAGTGACAGGGATTGAACCTTCGTCAGTGACGGGGATTGAATATCAGTCAGTGACAGGGATTGGATCTCAGTCAGTGACAGGGATTGAATCTCAGTTAGCGACAGGGATTGAACCTCAGTTAGTGACAGGGATTGAATCTCATTCAGTGACAGAGATTGAATCTCAGTCAGTGACATGAATTGAACCTCAGACAGTGACAGGGATTGAATATCAGTCAATGACTGGGATTGAACCTCCGTCAGAGCCTGGGATTGACCCTCAAACAGTGACAGGGATTGAATCTCAGGCCTGTGACAGGGATTAAAGGTCAGTCAGTGACAGGGATTGAAGTTTAGTCAGTGACATGGATTGACCCTCAGTCAGTGACAGGGATTAAATATCTGTCAATGACAGGGATTGAATCTCAGTCAGTGACAGGGATTGAATATCATTCAATGACTGGGATTGAACCTCCGTCAGAGACTGGGAACGACCCTCAGTCAGTGACAGGGATTGAATCTCAGGCCTGTGTCAGGCTTTAAACGTCAGTCAGTGACAGGGATTGAACTTTAGTCAGTGACATGGATTGACCCTCAGTCAGTGACAGGGATTGAATATCTGTCAATGACAGGGATTGAATCTCAGTCAGTGACAGGGATTGAATCTCAGTCTGTGACAGGGATTGAACCTCAGTCAGTGACAGGAATTGAATCTCAGTCTGTGACTGGGATTCATCCTCAGTCAGTGACAGGAATTGAACCTCAGTCAGTGACAGGGATTGAGTCTCAGTCAGTGACTGGGATTGAACCTCAGTCAGTGACAGGGATTGAATCTCAGTCAGTGCCCGGGATTGAACGTCAGTGAGTGACAGGGAATGAATCTCAGTCAGTGACAGGGATTGAATCTAATTTAGTGGCAGGGATTGAATCTCAGTCAGTGACAAGGATTGAGTTTCAGTCAGTGATAGGGATTGACCCTCAGTCAGTGACAGGGATTGAATCTCAGTCAGTGACTGTGGTTGAATTTCAGTCAGTGACAGGGATTGATCCTCAGTCAGTGACAGGGATTGAATCTCAGTCAATGACAGGGTTTGAGTTTTAGTCAGTGATAAGGATTAACCCTCAAACAGTGACAGGGATTGAATCTCAGTCAGTGATAGGGTTTGAGCCTCAGTCAGTCACAGGGATTGAGCTTCAGTCAGTGACAGGGATTGAACCTCAGTCAGTGACAGTGATTGAACCTCAGTCAGTGACAGGGATTGAACCTCCATCAGTGACAGTGGTTGAATCTCAGTCAGTGACAGGGATTGAATGTCATTCAATGACTGGGATTGAACCTCCTTCAGAGACTGGGAACGACCCTCAGTCAGTGACAGGGATTGAATCTCAGGCCTGTGACAGGGATTAAACGTCAGTCAGTGACAGGGATTGAACTTTAGTCAGTGACATGGATTGACCCTCAGTCAGTGACAGGGATTGAATATCAGTCAATGACAGGGATTGAATCTCAGTCAGTGACAGGGATTGAATCTCAGTCTGTGACAGGGATAGAACCTCAGTCAGTGACAGGGATTCATCCTCAGTCAGTGACAGGCATTGAACCTCAGTCAGTGACAGGGATTGAGTCTCAGTCAGTGACTGGGATTGACCCTCAGTCAGTGACAGTGTTTGAATATCTGTCAATGACAGGGATTGGATCTCTGTCAATGACAGGGATTGAATCTCAGTCTGTGACTGGGATTGAACCTCAGTCAGTGACAGGAATTGAACCTCAGTCTGAGATTGGGATTCATCCTCAGTCAGTGACAGGAATTGAAACTCAGTCAGTGACAGGGATTGAGTCTCAGTCAGTGACTGGGATTGAACCTCAGTCAGTGACAGGGATTGAACCTCAGTCAGTGACAGGGATTGAAGCTCAGGCAGTGACAGGGATTGAACCTTCGTCAGTGACGGGGATTGAATATCAGTCAGTGACAGGGATTGGATCTCAGTCAGTGACAGGGATTGAATCTCAGTTAGCGACAGGGATTGAACCTCAGTTAGTGACAGGGATTGAATCTCATTCAGTGACAGAGATTGAATCTCAGTCAGTGACAAGAATTGAACCTCAGACAGTGACAGGGATTGAATATCAGTCAATGACTGGGATTGAACCTCCGTCAGAGCCTGGGATTGACCCTCAAACAGTGACAGGGATTGAATCTCAGGCCTGTGACAGGGATTAAAGGTCAGTCAGTGACAGGGATTGAAGTTTAGTCAGTGACATGGATTGACCCTCAGTCAGTGACAGGGATTAAATATCTGTCAATGACAGGGATTGAATCTCAGTCAGTGACAGGGATTGAATATCATTCAATGACTGGGATTGCACCTCCGTCAGAGACTGGGAACGACCCTCAGTCAGTGACAGGGATTGAATCTCAGGCCTGTGACAGGCTTTAAACGTCAGTCAGTGACAGGGATTGAACTTTAGTCAGTGACATGGATTGACCCTCAGTCAGTGACAGGGATTGAATATCTGTCAATGACAGGGATTGAATCTCAGTCAGTGACAGGGATTGAATCTCAGTCTGTGACAGGGATTGAACCTCAGTCATTGACAGGAATTGAACCTCAGTCAGTGACAGGGATTGAATCTCAGTCAGTGCCCGGGATTGAACGTCAGTCAGTGACAGTGAATGAATCTCAGTCAGTGACAGGGATTGAATCTAATTTAGTGGCAGGGATTGAATCTCATTCAGTGACAAGGATTGAGTTTCAGTCAGTGATAGGGATTGACCCTCAGTCAGTGACAGGGATTGAATCTCAGTCAGTGACTGTGGTTGAATTTCAGTCAGTGACAGGAATTGAACCTCAGTCTGTGACTGGGATTCATCCTCAGTCAGTGACAGGAATTGAAACTCAGTCAGTGACAGGGATTGAGTCTCAGTCAGTGACTGGGAATGAACCTCAGTCAGTGACAGGGATTGAACCTCAGTCAGTGACAGGGATTGAAGCTCAGGCAGTGACAGGGATTGAACCTTCGTCAGTGACGGGGATTGAATATCAGTCAGTGACAGGGATTGGATCTCAGTCAGTGACAGGGATTGAATCTCAGTTAGCGACAGGGATTGAACCTCAGTTAGTGACAGGGATTGAATCTCATTCAGTGACAGAGATTGAATCTCAGTCAGTGACATGAATTGAACCTCAGACAGTGACAGGGATTGAATATCAGTCAATGACTGGGATTGAACCTCCGTCAGAGCCTGGGATTGACCCTCAAACAGTGACAGGGATTGAATCTCAGGCCTGTGACAGGGATTAAAGGTCAGTCAGTGACAGGGATTGAAGTTTAGTCAGTGACATGGATTGACCCTCAGCCAGTGACAGGGATTAAATATCTGTCAATGACAGGGATTGAATCTCAGTCAGTGACAGGGATTGAATATCATTCAATGACTGGGATTGAACCTCCGTCAGAGACTGGGAACGACCCTCAGTCAGTGACAGGGATTGAATCTCAGGCCTGTGACAGGCTTTAAACGTCAGTCAGTGACAGGGATTGAACTTTAGTCAGTGACATGGATTGACCCTCAGTCAGTGACAGGGATTGAATATCTGTCAATGACAGGGATTGAATCTCAGTCAGTGACAGGGATTGAATCTCAGTCTGTGACAGGGATTGAACCTCAGTCAGTGACAGGAATTGAATCTCAGTCTGTGACAGGGATTGAATCTCAGTCAGTGCCCGGGATTGAACGTCAGTGAGTGACAGGGAATGAATCTCAGTCAGTGACAGGGATTGAATCTAATTTAGTGGCAGGGATTGAATCTCAGTCAGTGACAAGGATTGAGTTTCAGTCAGTGATAGGGATTGACCCTCAGTCAGTGACAGGGATTGAATCTCAGTCAGTGACTGTGGTTGAATTTCAGTCAGTGACAGGGATTGATCCTCAGTCAGTGACAGGGATTGAATCTCAGTCAATGACAGGGTTTGAGTTTTAGTCAGTGATAAGGATTAACCCTCAAACAGTGACAGGGATTGAATCTCAGTCAGTGATTGGGTTTGAGCCTCAGTCAGTCACAGGGATTGAGCTTCAGTCAGTGACAGGGATTGAACCTCAGTCAGTGACAGTGATTGAACCTCAGTCAGTGACAGGGATTGAACCTCCATCAGTGACAGTGGTTGAATCTCAGTCAGTGACAGAGATTGAATGTCATTCAATGACTGGGATTGAACCTCCTTCAGAGACTGGGAACGACCCTCAGTCAGTGACAGGGATTGAATCTCAGGCCTGTGACAGGGATTAAACGTCAGTCAGTGACTGGGATTGAACTTTAGTCAGTGACATGGATTGACCTTCAGTCAGTGACAGGGATTGAATATCAGTCAATGACAGGGATTGAATCTCAGTCAGTGACAGGGATTGAATCTCAGTCTGTGACAGGGATAGAACCTCAGTCAGTGACAGGAATTGAACCTCAGTCTGTGACTGGGATTCATCCTCAGTCAGTGACAGGCATTGAACCTCAGTCAGTGACAGGGATTGAGACTCAGTCAGTGACTGGGATTGACCCTCAGTCAGTGACAGGGATTGAATATCTGTCAATGACAGGGATTGGATCTCTGTCAATGACAGGGATTGAATCTCAGTCTGTGACAGGGATTGAACCTCAGTCAGTGACAGGAATTGAACCTCAGTCTGAGATTGGGATTCATCCTCAGTCAGTGACAGGAATTGAAACTCAGTCAGTGACAGGGATTGAGTCTCAGTCAGTGACTGGGATTGAACCTCAGTCAGTGACAGGGATTGAACCTCAGTCATTAACAGAATTGAACCTCAGTCTGTGACTGGGATTCATCCTCAGTCAGTGACAGGAATTGAACCTCAGTCAGTGACAGGGATTGAGTCTCAGTCAGTGACTGGGATTGAACCTCAGTCAGTGACAGGGATTGAATCTCAGTCAGTGCCCGGGATTGAACGTCAGTGAGTGACAGGGAATGAATCTCAGTCAGTGACAGGGATTGAATCTAATTTAGTGGCAGGGATTGAATCTCAGTCAGTGACAAGGATTGAGTTTCAGTCAGTGATAGGGATTGACCCTCAGTCAGTGACAGGGATTGAATCTCAGTCAGTGACTGTGGTTGAATTTCAGTCAGTGACAGGGATTGATCCTCAGTCAGTGACAGGGATTGAATCTCAGTCAATGACAGGGTTTGAGTTTTAGTCAGTGATAAGGATTAACCCTCAAACAGTGACAGGGATTGAATCTCAGTCAGTGATAGGGTTTGAGCCTCAGTCAGTCACAGGGATTGAGCTTCAGTCAGTGACAGGGATTGAACCTCAGTCAGTGACAGTGATTGAACCTCAGTCAGTGACAGGGATTGAACCTCCATCAGTGACAGTGGTTGAATCTCAGACAGTGACAGGGATTGAATGTCATTCAATGACTGGGATTGAACCTCCTTCAGAGACTGGGAACGACCCTCAGTCAGTGACAGGGATTGAATCTCAGGCCTGTGACAGGGATTAAACGTCAGTCAGTGACAGGGATTGAACTTTAGTCAGTGACATGGATTGACCCTCAGTCAGTGACAGGGATTGAATATCAGTCAATGACAGGGATTGAATCTCAGTCAGTGACAGGGATTGAATCTCAGTCTGTGACAGGGATAGAACCTCAGTCAGTGACAGGAATTGAACCTCAGTCTGTGACTGGGATTCATCCTCAGTCAGTGACAGGCATTGAACCTCGTCAGTGACAGGGATTGAGACTCAGTCAGTGACTGGGATTGGCCCTCAGTCAGTGACAGGGATTGAATATCTGTCAATGACAGGGATTGGATCTCTGTCAATGACAGGGATTGAATCTCAGTCTGTGACAGGGATTGAACCTCAGTCAGTGACAGGAATTGAACCTCAGTCTGAGATTGGGATTCATCCTCAGTCAGTGACAGGAATTGAAACTCAGTCAGTGACAGGGATTGAGTCTCAGTCAGTGACTGGGATTGAACCTCAGTCAGTGACAGGGATTGAACCTCAGTTAGCGACAGGGATTGAACCTCAGTTAGTGACAGGAATTGAACCTCAGTCAGTGACAGGGATTGAATCTCAGTCAGTGCCCGGGATTGAACGTCAGTCAGTGACAGGGAATGAATCTCAGTCAGTGACAGGGATTGAATCTAATTTAGTGGCAGGGATTGAATCTCATTCAGTGACAAGGATTGAGTTTCAGTCAGTGATAGGGATTGACCCTCAGTCAGTGACAGGGATTGAATCTCAGTCAGTGACTGTGGTTGAATTTCAGTCAGTGACAGGAATTGAACCTCAGTCTGTGACTGGGATTCATCCTCAGTCAGTGACAGGAATTGAAACTCAGTCAGTGACAGGGATTGAGTCTCAGTCAGTGACTGGGAATGAACCTCAGTCAGTGACAGGGATTGAACCTCAGTCAGTGACAGGGATTGAAGCTCAGGCAGTGACAGGGATTGAACCTTCGTCAGTGACGGGGATTGAATATCAGTCAGTGACAGGGATTGGATCTCAGTCAGTGACAGGGATTGAATCTCAGTTAGCGACAGGGATTGAACCTCAGTTAGTGACAGGGATTGAATCTCATTCAGTGACAGAGATTGAATCTCAGTCAGTGACATGAATTGAACCTCAGACAGTGACAGGGATTGAATATCAGTCAATGACTGGGATTGAACCTCCGTCAGAGCCTGGGATTGACCCTCAAACAGTGACAGGGATTGAATCTCAGGCCTGTGACAGGGATTAAAGGTCAGTCAGTGACAGGGATTGAAGTTTAGTCAGTGACATGGATTGACCCTCAGTCAGTGACAGGGATTAAATATCTGTCAATGACAGGGATTGAATCTCAGTCAGTGACAGGGATTGAATATCATTCAATGACTGGGATTGAACCTCCGTCAGAGACTGGAAACGACCCTCAGTCAGTGACAGGGATTGAATCTCAGGCCTGTGACAGGCTTTAAACGTCAGTCAGTGACAGGGATTGAACTTTAGTCAGTGACATGGATTGACCCTCAGTCAGTGACAGGGATTGAATATCTGTCAATGACAGGGATTGAATCTCAGTCAGTGACAGGAATTGAATCTCAGTCTGTGACAGGGATTGAACCTCAGTCAGTGATAGGAATTGAATCTCAGTCTGTGACTGGGATTCATCCTCAGTCAGTGACAGGAATTGAACCTCAGTCAGTGACAGGGAATGAGTCTCAGTCAGTGACTGGGATTGAACCTCAGTCAGTGACAGGGATTGAATCTCAGTCAGTGACTGTGGTTGAATTTCAGTCAGTGACAGGGATTGATCCTCAGTCAGTGACAGGGATTGAATCTCAGTCAGTGACAGGGAATGAATCTCAGTCAGTGACAGGGATTGAATCTAATTTAGTGGCAGGGATTGAATCTCAGTCAGTGACAAGGATTGAGTTTCAGTCAGTGATAGGGATTGACCCTCAGTCAGTGACAGAGATTGAATCTCAGTCAGTGACTGTGGTTGAATTTCAGTCAGTGACAGGGATTGATCCTCAGTCAGTGACAGGGATTGAATCTCAGTCAATGACAGGGTTTGAGTTTTAGTCAGTGATAAGGATTAACCCTCAAACAGTGACAGGGATTGAATCTCAGTCAGTGATTGGGTTTGAGCCTCAGTCAGTCACAGGGATTGAGCTTCAGTCAGTGACAGGGATTGAACCTCAGTCAGTGACAGTGATTGAACCTCAGTCAGTGACAGGGATTGAACCTCCATCAGTGACAGTGGTTGAATCTCAGTCAGTGACAGGAATTGAATGTCATTCAATGACTGGGATTGAACCTCCTTCAGAGACTGGGAACGACCCTCAGTCAGTGACAGGGATTGAATCTCAGGCCTGTGACAGGGATTAAACGTCAGTCAGTGACAGGGATTGAACTTTAGTCAGTGACATGGATTGACCTTCAGTCAGTGACAGGGATTGAATATCAGTCAATGACAGGGATTGAATCTCAGTCAGTGACAGGGATTGAATCTCAGTCTGTGACAGGGATAGAACCTCAGTCAGTGACAGGAATTGAACCTCAGTCTGTGACTGGGATTCATCCTCAGTCAGTGACAGGCATTGAACCTCAGTCAGTGACAGGGATTGAGACTCAGTCAGTGACTGGGATTGACCCTCAGTCAGTGACAGGGATTGAATATCTGTCAGTGACAGGGATTGGATCTCTGTCAATGACAGGGATTGAATCTCAGTCTGTGACAGGGATTGAACCTCAGTCAGTGACAGGAATTGAACCTCAGTCTGAGATTGGGATTCATCCTCAGTCAGTGACAGGAATTGAAACTCAGTCAGTGACAGGGATTGAGTCTCAGTCAGTAACTGGGATTGAACCTCAGTCAGTGACAGGGATTGAACCTCAGTCAGTGACAGGAATTGAACCTCAGTCTGTGACTGGGATTCATCCTCAGTCAGTGACAGGAATTGAACCTCAGTCAGTGACAGGGATTGAGTCTCAGTCAGTGACTGGGATTGAACCTCAGTCAGTGACAGGGATTGAATCGCAGTCAGTGCCCGGGATTGAACGTCAGTGAGTGACAGGGAATGAATCTCAGTCAGTGACAGGGATTGAATCTAATTTAGTGGCAGGGATTGAATCTCAGTCAGTGACAAGGATTGAGTTTCAGTCAGTGATAGGGATTGACCCTCAGTCAGTGACAGGGATTGAATCTCAGTCAGTGACTGTGGTTGAATTTCAGTCAGTGACAGGGATTGATCCTCAGTCAGTGACAGGGATTGAATCTCAGTCAATGACAGCGTTTGAGTTTTAGTCAGTGATAAGGATTAACCCTCAAACAGTGACAGGGATTGAATCTCAGTCAGTGATAGGGTTTGAGCCTCAGTCAGTCACAGGGATTGAGCTTCAGTCAGTGACAGGGATTGAACCTCAGTCAGTGACAGTGATTGAACCTCAGTCAGTGACAGGGATTGAACCTCCATCAGTGACAGTGGTTGAATCTCAGTCAGTGACAGGGATTGAATGTCATTCAATGACTGGGATTGAACCTCCTTCAGAGACTGGGAACGACCCTCAGTCAGTGACAGGGATTGAACGTCAGTCAGTGACAGGGATTGAACTTTAGTCAGTGACATGGATTGACCCTCAGTCAGTGACAGGGATTGAATATCAGTCAATGACAGGGATTGAATCTCAGTCAGTGACAGGGATTGAATCTCAGTTAGCGACAGGAATTGAACCTCAGTTCGTGACAGGGATTGAATCTCATTCAGTGACAGAGATTGAATCTCAGTCAGTGACAAGAATTGAACCTCAGACAGTGACAGGGATTGAATATCAGTCAATGACTGGGATTGAACCTCCGTCAGAGCCTGGGATTGACCCTCAAACAGTGACAGGGATTGAATCTCAGGCCTGTGACAGGGATTAAAGGTCAGTCAGTGACAGGGATTGAAGTTTAGTCAGTGACATGGATTGACCCTCAGTCAGTGACAGGGATTAAATATCTGTCAATGACAGGGATTGAATCTCAGTCAGTGACAGGGATTGAATATCATTCAATGACTGGGATTGAACCTCCGTCAGAGACTGGGAACGACCCTCAGTCAGTGACAGGGATTGAATCTCAGGCCTGTGACAGGCTTTAAACGTCAGTCAGTGACAGGGATTGAACTTTAGTCAGTGACATGGATTGACCCTCAGTCAGTGACAGGGATTGAATATCTGTCAATGACAGGGATTGAATCTCAGTCAGTGACAGGGATTGAATCTCAGTCTGTGACAGGGATTGAACCTCAGTCAGTGACAGGAATTGAACCTCAGTCAGTGACAGGGATTGAATCTCAGTCAGTGCCCGGGATTGAACGTCAGTCAGTGACAGGGAATGAATCTCAGTCAGTGACAGGGATTGAATCTAATTTAGTGACAGGGATTGAATCTCAGTCAGTGACTGTGGTTGAATTTCAGTCAGTGACAGGGATTGATCCTCAGTCAGTGACAGGGATTGAATCTCAGTCAATGACAGCGTTTGAGTTTTAGTCAGTGATAAGGATTAACCCTCAAACAGTGACAGGGATTGAATCTCAGTCAGTGATAGGGTTTGAGCCTCAGTCAGTCACAGGGATTGAGCTTCAGTCAGTGACAGGGATTGAACCTCAGTCAGTGACAGTGATTGAACCTCAGTCAGTGACAGGGATTGAACCTCCATCAGTGACAGTGGTTGAATCTCAGTCAGTGACAGGGATTGAATGTCATTCAATGACTGGGATTGAACCTCCTTCAGAGACTGGGAACGACCCTCAGTCAGTGACAGGGATTGAACGTCAGTCAGTGACAGGGATTGAACTTTAGTCAGTGACATGGATTGACCCTCAGTCAGTGACAGGGATTGAATATCAGTCAATGACAGGGATTGAATCTCAGTCAGTGACAGGGATTGAATCTCAGTTAGCGACAGGAATTGAACCTCAGTTCGTGACAGGGATTGAATCTCATTCAGTGACAGAGATTGAATCTCAGTCAGTGACAAGAATTGAACCTCAGACAGTGACAGGGATTGAATATCAGTCAATGACTGGGATTGAACCTCCGTCAGAGCCTGGGATTGACCCTCAAACAGTGACAGGGATTGAATCTCAGGCCTGTGACAGGGATTAAAGGTCAGTCAGTGACAGGGATTGAAGTTTAGTCAGTGACATGGATTGACCCTCAGTCAGTGACAGGGATTAAATATCTGTCAATGACAGGGATTGAATCTCAGTCAGTGACAGGGATTGAATATCATTCAATGACTGGGATTGAACCTCCGTCAGAGACTGGGAACGACCCTCAGTCAGTGACAGGGATTGAATCTCAGGCCTGTGACAGGCTTTAAACGTCAGTCAGTGACAGGGATTGAACTTTAGTCAGTGACATGGATTGACCCTCAGTCAGTGACAGGGATTGAATATCTGTCAATGACAGGGATTGAATCTCAGTCAGTGACAGGGATTGAATCTCAGTCTGTGACAGGGATTGAACCTCAGTCAGTGACAGGAATTGAACCTCAGTCAGTGACAGGGATTGAATCTCAGTCAGTGCCCGGGATTGAACGTCAGTCAGTGACAGGGAATGAATCTCAGTCAGTGACAGGGATTGAATCTAATTTAGTGGCAGGGATTGAATCTCAGTCAGTGACAAGGATTGAGTTTCAGTCAGTGATAGGGATTGACCCTCAGTCAGTGACAGGGATTGAATCTCAGTCAGTGACTGTGGTTGAATTTCAGTCAGTGACGGGAATTGAACCTCAGTCTGTGACTGGGATTCATCCTCAGTCAGTGACAGGAATTGAAACTCAGTCAGTGACAGGGATTGAGTCTCAGTCAGTGACTGGGATTGAACCTCAGTCAGTGACAGGGATTGAACCTCAGTCAGTGACAGGGATTGAAGCTCAGGCAGTGACAGGGATTGAACCTTCGTCAGTGACGGGGATTGAATATCAGTCAGTGACAGGGATTGGATCTCAGTCAGTGACAGGGATTGAATCTCAGTTAGCGACAGGGATTGAACCTCAGTTAGTGACAGGGATTGAATCTCATTCAGTGACAGAGATTGAATCTCAGTCAGTGACATGAATTGAACCTCAGACAGTGACAGGGATTGAATATCAGTCAATGACTGGGATTGAACCTCCGTCAGAGCCTGGGATTGACCCTCAAACAGTGACAGGGATTGAATCTCAGGCCTGTGACAGGGATTAAAGGTCAGTCAGTGACAGGGATTGAAGTTTAGTCAGTGACATGGATTGACCCTCAGTCAGTGACAGGGATTAAATATCTGTCAATGACAGGGATTGAATCTCAGTCAGTGACAGGGATTGAATATCATTCAATGACAGGGATTGAATCTCCGTCAGAGACTGGGAACGACTCTCAGTCAGTGACAGGGATTGAATCTCAGTCTGCTCCAGGCTTTAAATGTCAGTCAGTGACAGGGATTGAATATCTGTCAATGACAGGGATTGAATCTCAGTCAGTGACAGGGATTGAATCTCAGTCTGTGACAGGGATTGAACCTCAGTCAGTGACAGGAATTGAATCTCAGTCTGTGACTGGGATTCATCCTCAGTCAGTGACAGGAATTGAACCTCAGTCAGTGACAGGGATTGAGTCTCAGTCAGTGACTGGGATTGATCCTCAGTCAGTGACAGGGATTGAATCTCAGTCAGTGCCCGGGATTGAACGTCAGTCAGTGACAGGGAATGAATCTCAGTCAGTGACAGGGATTGAATCTAATTTAGTGGCAGGGATTGAATCTCAGTCAGTGACAAGGATTGAGTTTCAGTCAGTGATAGGGATTGACCCTCAGTCAGTGACAGGGATTGAATCTCAGTCAGTGACTGTGGTTGAATTTCAGTCAGTGACAGGGATTGATCCTCAGTCAGTGACAGGGATTGAATCTTAGTCAATGACAGGGTTTGAGTTTTAGTCAGTGATAAGGATTAACCCTCAAACAGTGACAGGGATTGAATCTCAGTCAGTGACAGGGTTTGAGCCTCAGTCAGTCACAGGGATTGAACTTCAGTCAGTGACAGGGATTGAACCTCAGTCAGTGACAGTGATTGAACCTCAGTCAGTGACAGGGATTGAACCTCCATCAGTGACAGTGGTTGAATCTCAGTCAGTGACAGGGATTGAATATCATTTAATGACTGGGATTGAACCTCCGTCAGAGACTGGGAACGACCCTCAGTCAGTGACAGGGATTGAATCTCAGGCCTGTGACAGGGATTACACGTCAGTCAGTGACAGGGATTGAACTTTAGTCAGTGACATGGATTGACTCTCAGTCAGTGACAGGGATTGAATATCAGTCAATGACAGGAATTGAATCTCAGTCAGTGACAGGGATTGAATCTCAGTCTGTGACAGGGATAGAACCTCAGTCAGTGACAGGAATTGAACCTCAGTCTGTGACTGGGATTCATCCTCAGTCAGTGACAGGCATTGAACCTCAGTCAGTGACAGGGATTGAGTCTCAGTCAGTGACAGGGATTGAAGCTCAGGCAGTGACCGGGATTGAACCTCAGTCAGTGACAGGGATTGAACCTCCGTCAGTGACAGGGATTGAATCTCAGTCAGAGACAGGGATTGAATCTCAGTTAGCGACAGGGATTGAACCTCAGTTAGTGACAGGGATTGAACCTTCGTCAGTGACGGGGATTGAATATCAGTCAGTGACAGGGATTGGATCTCAGTCAGTGACAGGGATTGAATCTCAGTTAGCGACAGGGATTGAACCTCAGTTAGTGACAGGGATTGAATCTCATTCAGTGACAGAGATTGAATCTCAGTCAGTGACATGAATTGAACCTCAGACAGTGACAGGGATTGAATATCAGTCAATGACTGGGATTGAACCTCCGTCAGAGACTGGGATTGACCCTCAAACAGTGACAGGGATTGAATCTCAGGCCTGTGACAGGGATTAAAGGTCAGTCAGTGACAGGGATTGAACTTTTGTCAGTGACATGGATTGACACTCAGTCAGGGACAGGGATTGAATATCTGTCAATGACAGGGATTGGATCTCAGTCAGTGACAGGGATTGAATCTCAGTCTGTGACAGGGATTGAACCTCAGTCAGTGACAGGAATTGAACCTCAGTCTGTGACAGGGATTCATCCTCAGTCAGTGACAGGAATTGAAACTCAGTCAGTGACAGGGATTGAGTGTCAGTCAGTGACTGGGAATGAACCTCAGTCAGTGACAGGGATTGAACCTCAGTCAGTGACAGGGATTGAAGCTCAGGCAGTGACAGGGATTGAACCTTCGTCAGTGACGGGGATTGAATATCAGTCAGTGACAGGGATTGGATCTCAGTCAGTGACAGGGATTGAATCTCAGTTAGCGACAGGGATTGAACCTCAGTTAGTGACAGGGATTGAATCTCATTCAGTGACAGAGATTGAATCTCAGTCAGTGACATGAATTGAACCTCAGACAGTGACAGGGATTGAATATCAGTCAATGACTGGGATTGAACCTCCGTCAGAGCCTGGGATTGACCCTCAAACAGTGACAGGGATTGAATCTCAGGCCTGTGACAGGGATTAAAGGTCAGTCAGTGACAGGGATTGAAGTTTAGTCAGTGACATGGATTGACCCTCAGTCAGTGACAGGGATTGAATATCTGTCAATGACAGGGATTGAATCTCAGACAGTGACAGGGATTGAATCTCAGTCTGTGACAGGGATTGAACCTCAGTCAGTGACAGGGATTGAAGCTCAGGCAGTGACAGGGATTGAACCTTCGTCAGTGACGGGGATTGAATATCAGTCAGTGACAGGGATTGGATCTCAGTCAGTGACAGGGATTGAATCTCAGTTAGCGACAGGGATTGAACCTCAGTTAGTGACAGGGATTGAATCTCATTCAGTGACAGAGATTGAATATCTGTCAATGACAGGGATTGAATCTCAGACAGTGACAGGGATTGAATCTCAGTCTGTGACAGGGATTGAACCTCAGTCAGTGACAGTGATTGAACCTCAGTCAGTGACAGGGATTGAACCTCCATCAGTGACAGGGATTGACCCTCAGTCAGTGACAGGGATTGAATCTCAGGCCTGTGACAGGGATTAAACGTCAGTCAGTGACAGGGATTGAACTTTAGTCAGTGACATGGATTGACCCTCAGTCAGTGACAGGGACTGAATATCTGTCAATGACAGGGATTGAATCTCAGTCAGTGACAGGGATTGAATCTCAGTCTGTGACAGGGATTGAACCTCAGTCAGTGACAGGAATTGAATCTCAGTCTGTGACTGGGATTCATCCTCAGTCAGTGACAGGAATTGAAACTCAGTCAGTGACAGGGATTGAGTCTCATTCAGTGACTGGGATTGAACCTCAGGCAGTGACAGGGATTGAACCTCCGTCAGTGACAGGGATTGAATCTCAGTCAGTGACAGGGATTGAACCTCCGTCAGTGACGGGGATTGAATATCAGTCAGTGACAGGGATTGGATCTCAGTCAGTGACAGGGATTGAATCTCATTCAGTGACTGGGATTGAACCTCAGGCAGTGACAGGGATTGAACCTCCGTCAGTGACAGGGATTGAATCTCAGTCAGTGACAGGGATTGAACCTCAGTCAGTGACAGGGATTGAAGCTCAGGCAGTGACAGGGATTGAACCTTCGTCAGTGACGGGGATTGAATATCAGTCAGTGACATGGATTGAACCTCAGTTAGTGACAGGGATTGAATCTCATTCAGTGACAGAGATTGAATCTCAGTCAGTGACATGAATTGAACCTCAGACAGTGACAGGGATTGAATATCAGTCAATGACTGGGATTGTAACTCCGTCAGAGTCTGGGATTGACCCTCAGTCAGTGACAGGGATTGAATCGCAGGCCTGTGACAGGGATTAAACGTCAGTCAGTGACAGGGATTGAAGTTTAGTCAGTGACATGGATTGACCCTCAGTCAGTGACAGGGACTGAATATCTGTCAATGACAGGGATTGAATCTCAGTCAGGGACAGGGATTGAACCTCAGTCTGTGACTGGGATTCTTCCTCAGTCAGTGACAGGAATTGAACCTCAGTCAGTGACAGGGATTGAGTCTCAGTCAGTGACTGGGATTGAACCTCAGTCAGTGACAGGGATTGAACCTCAGTCAGTGACAGGGATTGAGTCTCAGTCAGTGACTGGGATTGAATCTCAGTCAGTGACAGGAATTGAAGCTCAGTCAGTGACAGTGATTGAATCTCAGTCAGTGACTGGGATTAACCCTCAAACAGTGACAGGTATTGAATCTCAGTCAGTGACAGGGATTGAGCCTCAATCTGTGACAGGGATTGATCCTCCGTCTGTGACAGGGATTGAATCTGAATCAGTGACAGGAAGTGACTCTCAGTCAGTGACAGGGATTGAACCTCTGTCAGTGTCTGGGATTGAACCTCAGTCAGTGACTGGGATTGAACCTCAGTCAGTGACAGGGATTGAACCTCAGTCAGTGACAGGGATTGAACCTCTGTCAGTGACTGGGATTGAATCTCAAACAGTGTCAGGAATTGAATCACAGTCAGTGACAGGGATTGAGCTTTAGTCAGTGACAGATATTTAATCTCTGTCAGTGACACAGATTGGACCTTAGTCAGTGACAGGGACAGAGGCTCTGTCAGTGACAGGGATTGATCCTCAATCTGTGACAGGGATTGATCCTCAGTCAGTGACAGAGATTGAATCTCAGTCTGTGTAAGGGATTGAGCCTCAAATAGGGACAGGAAATTCCTCTCAGTCAGTGACAGGGATTGAATCTCAATCAGTGACTGGAATTGAATCTCAGTCAGTGCCAGGGATTGAATCTCAGACAGTGACAGGGATTGAACCTCAGTCAGTGACAGGGATGGAATCTCAATCAGTGACAGGGATTGAATCTCAGTCAGTGAAAGGAATTGAATCTCATTCAGTGACAGGGATTGACCTCAGTCAGTGACAGGGATTGAACCTCAGTCAGTGACAGGGATTGACCTCTGTCAGCGACAGGAATTGAACCTCTGTCAGTGACAGGGATTGAATCTCAATCAGTGACAGGGATTGAATCTCAGTGAGTGACAGTGGTTGAATTTCAGTCAGTGAGAGGGATTGACCCTCAGTCAGTGACAGGGATTGAATCTCAGTCAATGACAGGGATTGAGTTTCAGTCAGTGAAAGGAATTGAATCTCATTCAGTGACAGGGATTGACCTCAGTCAGTGACAGGGATTGAACCTCAGTCAGTGACAGGGATTGACCTCTGTCAGCGACAGGAATTGAACCTCTGTCAGTGACAGGGGTTGAATCTCAATCAGTGACAGGGATTGAATCTCAGTGAGTGACAGTGGTTGAATTTCAGTCAGTGAGAGGGATTAACCCTCAAACAGTGACAAGGATTGAATCTCAGTCAGTGACAGGGATTAAACGTCAGTCAGTGACAGGGATTGCACCTCAGTCAGTGACAGGGATTGACCCTCAATCAGTGACCGGGATTAACCCTCAAACAGTGACAGGTATTGAATCTCAGTCAGTGACAGGGATTGAATCTCAGTCAGTGACAGGGAGTGAGAATCTGTCGGTGACAGGGATTGAGTCTCAATCTGTGACAGGGATTGATCCTCAGTCAGTGACAGGGATTGAATCACAGTCTGTGACAGGGATTGATCCTCAAATAGTGAAAGGTAATGCCCCTCAGTCAGTGACAGGGATTGAATCTCAATTAGTCACAAAAAAGTGAATCTCAGTCAATGACAGGGATTGAGTTTCAGTCAGTGATAGGGATTAACCCTCAAACAGTGACAGGGACTGAATCGCAGTCAGTGACAGGGATTGAGCCTCTGTTAGTCACAGGGATTGAGCTTCAGTCAGTGACAGGGATTGAGCCTCAGTCAGTGACAGGGATTGAATCTCAATCAGTGACATGGATTGAATCTCAGTCAATGACTGGGATGGAAACTCAGTCTGTGTCAGGGTTTGAACCTCAGTCAGTGACAGGGATTGACCCTCAGTCAGTGACAGGGATTGAATCTCAGTCAATGACAGGGGTTAATCCTCAGTCAGTGACAGGGATTGAACCTTAGTCAGTGACATGGATTGACCCTCAGACAGTGACAGGGATTGAGTTTCAGGAAGTGATAGGGATTATCCCTCAGTCAGTGACAGGGAATGAAGCTCAGGCAGTGACAGGGATTAAAGCTCAGGCAGTGACAGGGATTGAACCTCCGTCAGTGACAAGGATTGAATCTCAGTCAGTGACAGGGATTGAACCTCAGTCAGTGACAGGGATTGAAGCTCAGGCAGTGACAGGGATTGAACCTTCGTCAGTGACGGGGATTGAATATCAGTCAGTGACAGGGATTGAAACTCAGTCAATGACTGGGATTGGCACTCAGTCAGTGACAGGGATTGAACCTCAGTCTGTGTCAGGGATTGAATCTCAGTCAGTGACAGGGATTGATCCTCAGACAGTGGCAGGGATTGAAGCTCAGTCAGTGACAGGCATTGAATCGCTGTCAGTGACAGGGATTGAATCTCAGTCAGTGACAGTGATTGAATCTCAGTTAGTGACAGGGATTGAATCTCAGTTAGTGACAGGGATTGAATCTCAGTAAGTGACAAGGATGGAA
The DNA here is from genome assembly GCF_037043375.1 of Chiloscyllium plagiosum. NCBI lineage: Eukaryota > Metazoa > Chordata > Chondrichthyes > Orectolobiformes > Hemiscylliidae > Chiloscyllium > Chiloscyllium plagiosum. The sequence goes on along the minus strand of NW_028270156.1, from coordinate 90,180,250 downwards.
TCCCTGTCAATGACAGGGATTGAGTTTGAGTCAGTGGTAGGGATTGACCCTCAGTGAGGGACAGTGATTGAATCTTAGTGTGTGAAAGGGATAGAGCCTCAGTCAGTGACAGGGATTGAACATCAGTCAGTGAAAAGGATTGAATCGCAGTCAGTGACAAGGATTAACACTCAAACAGTGACAGGGATTGAATATCAGTCAGTGACAGGGAATGATCCTCAGTCAGTGACAGGGATTGAACCTCTGTCAGTGACAGGGATTGAATCTCAGTCTGTGACAGGGATTGAATCTCAGTGAATGATTGGGATTAACACTCAGTCAGTGACAAGGATTGAACCTCCGTCAGTGTCTGGGATTGAACCTCAGTCTGTGTCAGGGAGTGAACCTCAGTCAGTGACAGGGATTAAACCTCAGTCAGTGACAGGGATTGAATCTCAGTCTGTGACAGGGATTGAACCTCAGTCAGTGACAGGGATTGAAGCTCAGGCAGTGACAGGGATTGAACCTCCGTCAGTGACGGGGATTGAATATCAGTCAGTGACAGGGATTGGATCTCAGTCAGTGACAGGGATTGAATCTCAGTTAGCGACAGGGATTGAACCTCAGTTAGTGACAGGGATTGAACGTCTGTCAGTGACAGGGATTGAAGCTCAGTCAGTGACAGGGATTGAACCTCCGTCAGTGACGGGGATTGAATATCAGTCAGTGACAGGGATTGGATCTCAGTCAGTGACAGGGATTGAATCTCATTCAGTGACAGAGATTGAATCTCAGTCAGTGACATGAATTGAACCTCAGACAGTGACAGGGATTGAATCTCCGACAGTGACTGGGATTAACCTTCAAACAGTGACAGCGATTGAATCACAGTCAGTGACAGGGATTGAGCCTCAACCAGTCACAGGGTTTGAACCTCAGTCAGTGACAGGGATTGACCCTAGGTCAATGTCAGGGATTGAACCTCAGTCTGTGACAGGGATTGAACCACAGTCAGTAGCAGGAACTGAACATCAGTCAGTGACAGGGATTGAATCTCAGTCAGTGACTGGGATTAACCCTCAAACAGTGACAAGAATTGAATCTTAGTCAGTGATAGGGATTGAGCCTCTGTCAATGACAGCGATTGAACCTCAGTCAGTGTCAGGGATTGAATCTCAGTCAGTGACAGGGATTGATCCTCAGACAGTGGCAGGGATTGAATCTCAGTCAGTGACAGGGATTAAATCTCAGTCAGTGACAGGGATTGAATCTCAGTCAGTGACAGGGATTGAACCTCAGTCAGTGACAGGGATTGAAGCTCAGGCAGTGACAGGGATTGAACCTCCGTCAGTGATGGGGATTGAATCTCAGTCAGTGACAGGGATTGAACGTCAGTCTGTGACAGGGATTGAATCTCATTCAGTGACAGAGATTGAATCTCAGTCAGTGACATGAATTGAACCTCAGACAGTGACAGGGATTGGGCCTCAACCAGTCACAGGGTTTGAACCTCAGTCAGTGACAGGGATTGACCCTTGGTCAATGTCAGTGATTGAACCTCAGTCTGTGACAGGGATTGAACCACAGTCAGTAGCAGGAACTGAACATCAGTCAGTGACAGGGATTGAATCTCAGTCAGTGACTGGGATTAACCCTCAAACAGTGACAAGAATTGAATCTTAGTCAGTGATAGGGATTGAGCCTCTGTCAATCACAGCGATTGAACCTCAGTCAGTGACAGGGATTATACCTCCGACAGTGACAAGGATTGAATCTCAGTCAGTGACAGGGATTGAGTTTCAGTCAGTGACAGTGATTGAATCTCAGTTAGTGACAGGGATTGAATCTCAGTCCGTGACAAGGATTGAATCTCAGTCAGTGACACATTGAATCTTAGTCAGTGACAGGGCTTGAACCTCAGCTAGTGACAGGGATTGAACATCAGTCACTGACACGGATTGAACCTCCGTCAGTGACACTGATTGAATTGCAATCAGTGACAGGGATTGAATCTCAGTCAGTGACAGGGATTGAATCTCATTTAGTGACAGGGATTATCCCTCAGACAGTGATAGGATTGGAATCTCAGTCAGTGTCAGGCATTGAATCGCTGTCAGTGACAAGGATTGAATCTCAGTCAGTGACAGGGATTGAATTTCAGTCAGTGTTCGGGATTGACCCTCAGTCAGTGATAGTGATTGAATCTCAGTCAATGACAGGGATTGAGTTTCAGTCAGTGACAGGGATTGACCCTCAGTGAGTGACAGGGATTGAATCTTAGTCTGTGAAAGGGATAGAGCCTCAGTCAGTGACAGGGATTGAACCTCAAATAGTGACAGGGATTGAATCTCAGTCAGTGACAAATATCAACCCTCAAACAGTGACAGGGATTGAATCTCAGTCAGTGACAGGGATTGAACCTCAGTCAGTGACAGGGATTGAACCTCTGTCAGTGACAGGGACTGAATCTCAGTCTGTGACAGGGATTGAAACTCAGTGAATGACTGGGATTCACACTGAGTCAGTGACAAGGATTGAACCTCCGTCAGTGACTGGGATTGAACCTCAGTCTGTGTCAGTGATTGAACCTCAGTCAGTGACAGGGATTGAATCTCAGTCAGTGACAGGGATTGAACCTCTGACAGTGACAGGGACTGAATCTCAGTCTGTGACAGGGATTGAAACTCAGTGAATGACTGGGATTAACACTGAGTCAGTGACAAGGATTGAACCTCCATCATTGACTGGGATTGAACCTCAGTCTGTGTCAGGGATTGAACCTCAGTCAGTGACAGGGATTGAACCTCAGTCAGTGACAGGGATTGAACCTCTGTCAGTGACAGGGATTGAATCTCAGTCTGTGACAGGGATTGAAACTCAGGAAATGACTGGGATTAACACTGAGTCAGTGACAAGGATTGAACCTCCGTCAGTGACTGGGATTGAACCTCAGTCTGTGTCAGGGATTGAACCTCAGTCAGTGACAGGGATTGAACCTCAGTCAGTGACAGGGATTGAACCTCTGTCAGTGACAGGGATTGAATCTCAGTCTGTGTCAGGCATTGAACCTCAGTCAGTAACAGGGATTGATCCTCAGACAGTGACAGGGATTGAAACTCAGTCAGTGACAGGGATTGATCCACAGTCTGTGACAGGAATAGAACCTCAGTCTGTGACTGGGATTGAACCTCAGTCAGTTACAGGAATTAAAGCTCAGTCAGTGACAGTGATTGAATCTCAGTCAGTGACTGGGATTAACCCTCAAACAGTGACAGGGATTGAATCTCAGTCAGTGACAGGGATTGAGCCTCAATCTGTGACAGGGATTGATTCTCAGTCAGTGACAGGGATTGAATCTCAATCAGTGACAGGAAGTGACTCTCAGCCAGTGACAGGGATTGAACCTCAGTCAGTGACAGGGATTGAAACTCTGTCAGTGTCCTGGATTGAACCTCTGTCAGTGACTGGGATTGAATCTCAATCAGTGTCAGGGATTGAATCACAGTCAGTGACAGTGATTGAGCTTCAGTCAGTGACAGGTATTGAATCTCTGTCAGTGACACAGATTGGACCTCAGTCAGTGACAGGGATTGAATCTCAGTCTGTGACAGAGATTGAGCCTCAGTCAGTGACAGGGATTTAATCTCAGTCTGTGACAGGGATTGAGCCTCAAATAGTGACAGGTAATGCTCCTCAGTCAGTGACAGGGATTGAATCTCAATCAGTGACAGGAAGTGAATCTCAGTCAGTGACAGGGATTGAACATCAGTCAATGACAGGGATTGAGTTTCAGTCAGTGATAGGGATTAACCCTCAAACAGTGACAGGGATTGAATGTCAGTCCGTGACAGGGATTGAGCCTCAGTCAGTCACAGGGATTGAGCCTCAGTCAGTGACAGGGATTGAACCTCAGTCAGTGACAGGGATGGAATCTCATTCAGTGACAGGGATTGAATCTGAGTCAGTGACAGGGATTGACCCTTGGTCAATGTCAGTGATTGAACCTCAGTCTGTGACAGGGATTGAACCACAGTCAGTAGCAGGAACTGAACATCAGTCAGTGACAGGGATTGAATCTCAGTCAGTGACTGGGATTAACCCTCAAACAGTGACAAGAATTGAATCTTAGTCAGTGATAGGGATTGAGCCTCTGTCAATCACAGCGATTGAACCTCAGTCAGTGACAGGGATTATACCTCCGACAGTGACAAGGATTGAATCTCAGTCAGTGACAGGGATTGAGTTTCAGTCAGTGACAGTGATTGAATCTCAGTTAGTGACAGGGATTGAATCTCAGTCCGTGACAAGGATTGAATCTCAGTCAGTGACACATTGAATCTTAGTCAGTGACAGGGCTTGAACCTCAGCTAGTGACAGGGATTGAACATCAGTCACTGACACGGATTGAACCTCCGTCAGTGACACTGATTGAATTGCAATCAGTGACAGGGATTGAATCTCAGTCAGTGACAGGGATTGAATCTCATTTAGTGACAGGGATTATCCCTCAGACAGTGATAGGATTGGAATCTCAGTCAGTGTCAGGCATTGAATCGCTGTCAGTGACAAGGATTGAATCTCAGTCAGTGACAGGGATTGAATTTCAGTCAGTGTTCGGGATTGACCCTCAGTCAGTGATAGTGATTGAATCTCAGTCAATGACAGGGATTGAGTTTCAGTCAGTGACAGGGATTGACCCTCAGTGAGTGACAGGGATTGAATCTTAGTCTGTGAAAGGGATAGAGCCTCAGTCAGTGACAGGGATTGAACCTCAAATAGTGACAGGGATTGAATCTCAGTCAGTGACAAATATCAACCCTCAAACAGTGACAGGGATTGAATCTCAGTCAGTGACAGGGATTGAACCTCAGTCAGTGACAGGGATTGAACCTCTGTCAGTGACAGGGACTGAATCTCAGTCTGTGACAGGGATTGAAACTCAGTGAATGACTGGGATTCACACTGAGTCAGTGACAAGGATTGAACCTCCGTCAGTGACTGGGATTGAACCTCAGTCTGTGTCAGTGATTGAACCTCAGTCAGTGACAGGGATTGAATCTCAGTCAGTGACAGGGATTGAACCTCTGACAGTGACAGGGACTGAATCTCAGTCTGTGACAGGGATTGAAACTCAGTGAATGACTGGGATTAACACTGAGTCAGTGACAAGGATTGAACCTCCATCATTGACTGGGATTGAACCTCAGTCTGTGTCAGGGATTGAACCTCAGTCAGTGACTGGGATTGAACCTCAGTCAGTGACAGGGATTGAACCTCTGTCAGTGACAGGGATTGAATCTCAGTCTGTGACAGGGATTGAAACTCAGGAAATGACTGGGATTAACACTGAGTCAGTGACAAGGATTGAACCTCCGTCAGTGACTGGGATTGAACCTCAGTCTGTGTCAGGGATTGAACCTCAGTCAGTGACAGGGATTGAACCTCAGTCAGTGACAGGGATTGAACCTCTGTCAGTGACAGGGATTGAATCTCAGTCTGTGTCAGGCATTGAACCTCAGTCAGTAACAGGGATTGATCCTCAGACAGTGACAGGGATTGAAACTCAGTCTGTGACAGGGATTGATCCACAGTCTGTGACAGGAATAGAACCTCAGTCTGTGACTGGGATTGAACCTCAGTCAGTTACAGGAATTAAAGCTCAGTCAGTGACAGTGATTGAATCTCAGTCAGTGACTGGGATTAACCCTCAAACAGTGACAGGGATTGAATCTCAGTCAGTGACAGGGATTGAGCCTCAATCTGTGACAGGGATTGATTCTCAGTCAGTGACAGGGATTGAATCTCAATCAGTGACAGGAAGTGACTCTCAGCCAGTGACAGGGATTGAACCTCAGTCAGTGACAGGGATTGAAACTCTGTCAGTGTCCTGGATTGAACCTCTGTCAGTGACTGGGATTGAATCTCAATCAGTGTCAGGGATTGAATCACAGTCAGTGACAGTGATTGAGCTTCAGTCAGTGACAGGTATTGAATCTCTGTCAGTGACACAGATTGGACCTCAGTCAGTGACAGGGATTGAATCTCAGTCTGTGACAGAGATTGAGCCTCAGTCAGTGACAGGGATTTAATCTCAGTCTGTGACAGGGATTGAGCCTCAAATAGTGACAGGTAATGCTCCTCAGTCAGTGACAGGGATTGAATCTCAATCAGTGACAGGAAGTGAATCTCAGTCAGTGACAGGGATTGAACATCAGTCAATGACAGGGATTGAGTTTCAGTCAGTGATAGGGATTAACCCTCAAACAGTGACAGGGATTGAATGTCAGTCCGTGACAGGGATTGAGCCTCAGTCAGTCACAGGGATTGAGCCTCAGTCAGTGACAGGGATTGAACCTCAGTCAGTGACAGGGATGGAATCTCATTCAGTGACAGGGATTGAATCTGAGTCAGTGACAGGGATTGAGTTTCAGTCAGTGGTAGGGATTGACCTTCAGTCAGTGACAGGGATTGAATCTCAGGCCTGTGACAGGGATTAAACGTCAGTCAGTGACAGGGATTGAACCTTAGTCAGTGACATGGATTGACCCTCAGTCAGTGACAGGGATTGAATCTCAGTCAGTGGTAGGAATTGCATCTCAGTTAGTGACAGGGATTGAACCTCAGTCAGTGACAGGGATTGACACTCAGTCAGTGACTGGAATGGAATCTCAGTCAGTGACAGGGATTGAATCTCTGTCAGTGACAGGGATTGAAACTCCATCAGTGACAGGGATTGAATCTCAGTCAGTGACAGGGATTGAAACTCCATCAGTGACAGGGATTGAATCTCAGTCAGTGACAGGGATTAAACCTCAGTCAGTGACAGGGATTGAACCTCAGTCAGTGACAGGAATTGAATCTCAGTCAGTGACAGGGATTGAACCTCAGTCAGTGACAGGGATTGAATCTCAGTCAATGACAGGGATTGAATCTCAGTCAGTGATAGGGATTAACCCTCAAACAGTGACAGGGATTGAATGTCAGTCAGTGACATGGATTGAATCTCAGTCAGTGACAGGGATTGAGCCTCAGTCAGTGACAGGAATTGAACCTCAGTCAGTGACAGAGATGGAATCTCATTCAGTGACAGAGATTGAATCTCAGTCAGTGACAGGGATTGACCCTCAGTCAGTGACAGGGATTGAATGTCAGGCCTGTGACAGGGATAAAACGTCAGTCATTTAAAGGGATTGAACCTTAGTCAGTGACATGGATTGACCCTCAGTCAGTGACAGGGATTGAATATCAGTCAATGACAGGGATTGAATCTCAGTCAGTGACAGGATTTGAACCTCAGTTTGTGACTGGGATTCATCCTCAATCAGTGACAGGAATTGAACCTCAGTCTGTGACAGGGATTGAACCACAGTCAGTGACAGGAACTGAACACCAGTCAGTGACAGGGATTGAATCTCAGTCAGTGACTGGGATTAACCCTCAAACAGTGACAGGAATTGAATCTTAGTCAGTGATAGGGATTGAGCCTCTGTCAATCACAGCGATTGAACCTCAGTCAGTGACAGGGATTATACCTCCATCAGTGACAGGGATTGAATCTCAGTCAGTGACAGGGATTGAATCTCAGTCAGTGACAAGGATTGAATCTCAGTCAATGACTGGGATTGGCACTCAGTCAGCGACAGGAATTGAACTTCAGTCTGTGTCAGGGATTGAATCTCAGTCAGTGACAGGGATTGATCCTCAGACAGTGGCAGGGATTGAGTTTCAGTCAGTGACAGTGATTGAATCTCAGTGACTGGCTGGGATTGAATCTCAGTCTGTGACAAGGATTGAATCTCAGTCAGTGACTCATTGAATCTTAGTCAGTGACAGGGATTGAACCTCAGTCAGTGACAGGGATTGAACATCAGTCAGTGACTGTGATTGACCCTCAGACAGTGACAGGGATTGAACCTCAGTCAGTGACACGGATTGAACCTCCGTCAGTGACAGTGATTGAATCGCAATCAGTGACAGGGAATGAATCTCAGCCAGTGATCGGATTGGAATCTCAGTCAGTGACAGACATTGAATCGCTGTCAGTGACAGGGATTGAATCTCAGTCAGTGACAGGGATTGAAGTTCAGTCAGTGTTCGGGATTGACCCTCAGTCAGTGACAGGGAAGGAATCCCTGTCAATGACAGGGATTGAGTTTGAGTCAGTGATAGGGATTGACCCTCAGTGAGGGACAGGGTTTGAATCTTAGTCTGTGAAAGGGATAGAGCCTCAGTCAGTGACAGGGATTGAACCTCAGTCAGTGACAGGGACTGAATCGCAGTCAGTGACAAGGATTAACACTCAAACAGTGACAGGGATTGAATCTCAGTCAGTGACAGGGATTGAACCTCAGTCAGTGACAGGGATTGAACCTCTGTCAGTGACAGGGATTGAACCTCAGTCTGTGACAGGGATTGAATCTCAGTGAATGACTGGGATTGAACCTCCGTCAGTGACGGGGATTGAATATCACTCAGTGACAGGGATTGGATCTGAGTCAGTGACAGGGATTGAATCTCAGTTAGCGACAGGGATTGAACCTCAGTCAGTGACAGGGATTGAATCTCATTCAGTGACAGAGATTGAGTCTCAGTCAGTGACATGAATTGAACCTCAGTCAGTGACAGGGATTGAATCTCAGACAGTGACTGGGATTAACCCTCAAACAGTGACAGGGATTGAATTACAGTCAGTGACAGGGATTGAGCCTCAACCAGTCAACGGGTTTCAACATCAGTCAGTGACAGGGATTGACCCTAGGTCAATGTCAGGGATTGAACCTCAGTCTGTGACAGGGATTGAACCACAGTCAGTAGCAGGAACTGAACATGAGTCAGTGACAGGGATTGAATCTCAGTCAGTGACTGGGATTAACCCTCCAACAGTGACAAGAATTGAATCTTAGTCAGTGATAGGGATTGAGCCTCTGTCAATCACAGCGATTGAACCTCATTCGGTGACAGGGATTATACCTCCGACAGTGACAAGGATTGAATCTCAGTCAATGACTGGGATTGGCACTCAGTCAGTGACAGGGATTGAACCTCAGTCAGTGTCAGGGATTGAATCTCAGTCAGTGACAGGGATTGATCCTCAGACAGTGGTAGGGATTGAATCTCAGTCAGTGACAGAGATTGAGTTTCAGTCAGTGTTCGGGATTGACCCTCATTCAGTGACAGTGATTGAATCTCAGTTAGTGACAGGGATTGAATCTCAGTGAGTGGCTGGGATTGAATCTCAGTCCGTGACAAGGATTGAATCTCAGTCAGTGACAGGGCTTGAACCTCAGCTAGTGACAGGGATTGAACCTCAGTCAGTGACAGGGATTGAACCTCAGTCAGTGACACGGATTGAACCTCACGCTGTGACAGGGATTGAACCTCAGTCAATGTCAGGGATTGAATCTCAGTCAGTGACAGGGATTGACTCTCAGTCAGTGACAGGGATTGAAACTCTGTCAGTGACAGGGATTGAATCTCAGTCAGTGACAGGGATTGAACCTCAGGCTGTGACAGGGATTGAACCTCAGTCAATGTCAGGGATTGAATCTCAGTCAGTGACAGGGATTAAGCCTCAAATCGTGACTACGATTGACCCTCAGTCAGTGACAGGGATTGAATCTCAATCAGTGACAGGGATTGAATCTCAGTCAGTGACAGGGATTGAATCTCCGTCAGTGGTAGGAATTGAATCTCAGTCAGTGACAGGGATTGAACATCAGTCAGTGACAAGGATTGAATCTCAGTAAGAGACAGGGATTGAATCTCAGTCAGTGACAGGGATTGAACCTCTGTCAGTGTCTGGGATTGAATCTCAGTCAGTGACAGGGATTGAATCTCAATCAGTGACAGGGATTGAATCTCAGTCAGTGACAGGGTTTGGATCTCAATCAGTGACAGAGATTGACTCACTGACAGTGATTGAAATGGAATGTCAGTTAGTTTCAGGGATTGGAGCTCAGTCAGTGACAGGGATTGAATCTCAGTCAGTGACTGGGATTGAATCTCAGTCTGTGACAGGGATTAAATGTCAGTCAGTGACAGGGATTGAACCTTAGTCATTGACAGGGATTGAATCTCAGTTAGTGACAGGGATTGAATTTCATTGAGTAACTGGGAATGAATCTCAGTCAGTGACAGAAATTGAACCTCAGTTAGTGACAGGAATTGAATCTCAGTCAGTGACAGGGATTGATATTCAGTGAGTGACAGGGATTGACCCTCAGTCAGAGACATAGATTGAATCTCAGTTAGTTACAGGGATTGAATCTCAGTCATTGACAGGGGTTGACCCGCAGACAGTGACAGGGATTGAAACTCAGTCAGTGACAGGGATTGAGTTTCAGTTAGTAATAGGGATTGACCCTCAGTCAGTGACCGGGATTGAATCTCCGTCTGTGGCAGGGATTGAAACTCAGCCTGTGACAGGGAATGAATCTCAGTCAGTGACAGGGATTGAATCTCAGTCTGTGACGGGGATTGAATCTCAGTCAGTGACTGGGATTGACCCTCAGACAGTGACAGGGATTGAGTTTCAGTCAGTGATAGGGATAAACCCTCAGTCAGTGACAGGGATTGAACTTCAGTCAGTGAAAGGGATTGATCCTCAGACAGTGACAGGTATTGAATCACGGTCAGTGACAGGGATTGAATCTCAGTCAGTGACAGGGATTTACCCTCAGTCAGTGGCAGGAATTGAAACTCAGTCTGTGTCAGGGATTGAACGTCAGTCAATGACAGGGATTGAACCAAAATCAGTGTCAGGGAATGAATCTCAGTTAGTGACAGGGATTGAATCTCAGTCAGTGACAGGGATTGAGCTTCAATCAGTGACTGGGAATGAACCTCAATCAGTGACAGGGATTGAACCTCAGTCAGTGACAGGGATTGTAACTCTGTCAGTGTCTGGGATTGAACCTCAGTCTGTGACAGGGATTGAATCTAAGTCTGTGGCAGTGATTGTATCTCAGTCAGTGACTGGGATTGAACGTCAGTCAGTGGCAGGGATTGAACCTCAGTCGGTGACAGGGATTGAATCTCAGTCAGTGACAGGGATTGAGCTTCAATCAGTGACAGGGAATGAACCTCTGTCAGAGTCTGGGATTGAACCTCAGTCAGTGACAGGGATTGAATCTCATTCAGTGACCGGAATTGAATCTCAATCAGTGACAGGGATTAATGCTCAGGCAGTGATAGGTATAGAATCTCAGTCAGTGACAGGCATAGAATCGCAGTCAGTGACAGGGATTGAATCTCAGACAGTGACAGGGATTGAAACTCAGTCAATGACAGGGATTGTGTTTCAGTCAGTGATAGGGATTGCATCTCAGTCTGTGATAGGGATTGCATCTCAGTCTGTGACAGGGATTGAACCTCAGCCAGTGACAGGGATTGAACCTTAGTCAGTGACCGGGATTGAATCTCAGTTAGTGACAGGGATTGAATCTCAGTCAGTGACAGGGATTGAGCCTCATTCAGTTACAGGGATTGAACCTCCGTCAGTGACAGTGATTGAATCTCAGTCAGTGACGGGGATTGAACCTCAGTCAGTGACAGGGATTGAATCTCAGTCAATGACAGGGATTGACGCTCAGACAGTGATAGGAATGGAATCTCAGTCATTGACAGGGATTGACCCTCCGACAGTGACAGGGATTGAAACTCAGTCAATTACAGGGATTGTGTTTCAGTCAGTGATCGGGATTGAATCTCAGTCTGTGACAGGATTTGAACCTCAGCCAGTGACAGGGATTGAACCTTAGTCAGTGACAGGGATTGAGCCTCAGTCAGTTACAGGGATTGAACCTCAGTCAGTGACAGGGATTGAATCTCAGTCAGTGATAGGAATTGACCTCAGTCATTGACAGGGATTGAATCTCAGTTAGTGACAGGGATAGAATTTCACTGAGTAACTGGGATTGAATCTCAGTCAGTGACAAGGATTGAATCTCAGTCAGTAACACAGATTGAATCTCAGTCAGTGACAGGGATTGAACCTCAGTCAGTGACAGGGATTGAGCCTCAGTCAGTGACAGGGATTGAGCCTCAGTCAGTGACAGGGATTGAACCTCAGTCAATTACAGGGATTGAATCTCCGTCAGTGACAGGTATTGAACCGTGCCACCGTGGGCGGCATGGTGGCACAGTGGTTAGCACTGCTGCCTCACAGCGCCTGAGAACCGGGTACAATTCCCGCTTAAGGCGACTGACTGTGTGGAGTTTGCACATTCTCCCGTGTCTGTGTGGGTTTCCTCCGGGTGCTCTAGTTTCCTCCCACAATCTAAAGATTTGCAGGTCAGGTGAATTGACCATGTTAAATTGCCCGTAGATTTAGGTAATGGGTAAATATAGCGGTATGGGTGTGTTGCGTTTCGGGGGGTCGGTGTGGTCTTGTTGGGCCGAAGGGCCTGTTTCCACACTGTAATGTAATGTAATCTAATGTAATGTAAAACCTGAGGCAGTGACAGGGATTGAACCTCAGGCAGTGACAGGGATTGAATCTCAGTCTGTGACAGGGATTGATCCTCAGACAGTGACAGGGATTGAATCTCAGTCAGTGACAGGGATTGAATCTCAGTCAGTGACTGGGATTGAAATTCAGTCAGTGAATAGGATTGAATCGCAGTCAGTGACAGGGATTGAATCTCAGTCAGTGACAGGGATTGAACATCAGTCAGTGACAGGGATTGAATCTCAGTCAGTGACAGGGAGTGAACCTCAGTCAGTGATAGGGATTGAATCGCAGTCAGTGACAGGGATTGAATCTCAATCAGTGACAGGGATTGAATCTCAATCAGTGACAGGGATTGATTCTCAGATCGTGACAGGGATTGAAACTCAGTCAGTGAAAGGGATTGAATCTCAATCAGTGACAGAGATTGACCCTCTGACAGTGATAGGAATGGAATCTCAGTTTGTTTCAGGGATTAAAGCTCTGTCAGTGACAGGGATTGAATCTCAGTTAGTGACAGGGATTGTATCTCAGTCAGTGACAGGGATTGAGCTTCAATCAGTGACAGGGAATGGACCTCAATCAGTGACAGGGATTGAACCTCAGTCAGTGACAGGGATTGAACCTCTGTCAGCGTCTGAGAATGAACCTCAGTCAGTGACAGGGATTGAATCGCATTCAGTGACAGGGATTGAATCTCAGTCAGTGACCAGAATTGAATCTCAGTCAGTGACAGGGATTGAGCCGCAGTCAGTAACAGGTATTGAATCTCACTCAGTGACAGGGATTGAATCACAATCAGTGACAGGTATTGACCCTCCAACCGTGAAAGGAATTGAATCTCAGTCAATGACAGGGATTATGTTTTATTCAGTGATAGGGATTGAATCTCACTCTGTGACAGGTATTGAACCTCTGCCAGGAACAGGGATTGAACCTTAGTCAGTGACAGGGATTGAATCTCAGTCAGTGACAGGGAAAAAACCCTCTAATAGTGACAGGGATTCAATCTCAGTCAGTGACAGGGAAAAAACCATCAAATAGTGACAGGGATTGAATCTCAGTCTGTGACAGGGATTGAACCTCCGTCGGTGACAGGGATTGAACCTCAGTCAGTGACTGGGATTGAATCTCAATCAGTGACGGGGACAAACCCTCAGACAGTGATAGAACTGGAATCTCAGTCAGTGACAGACATCGAATCGCAGTCAGTGACAGGGCTTGAATCTCAGTCAGTGACAGGGACTGAATCTCAGTCAGTGACAGGTTTTGAACCGTGCCACCATATTAAATTGCCCGTAGATTTAGATAATGGGTAATTATAGGGGTATGGGTGTGTTGCGTTTCGGGGGGTCGGTGTGGACTTGTTGGGCCGAAGGGCCTGTTTCCACACTGGATTGTAATGTAATCTAATGTAATGTAAATCCTCAGGCAGTGACAGGGATTGAACCTCAGGCAGTGACAGGGATTGAATCTCAGTCAGTGACAGGGATTGAATCTCAGTCAGTGACCTGGAGGGAACCTCAGTCAGTGACAGGGATTGAATCTCAATCAGTGACAGGGATTAAGCCTCAGGCAGTGACAGGGATTGAGCCTCAGTCAGTGACATAGAGTGAAACTCAGTCAGTGACAGGGATTGAATCTCAGTCAGTGACAGGGATTGAACCAAAGTCAGTGACAGGGAATGAATCTCAGTTAGTGACAGAGATTGAATCTCATTCAGTGACAGGGATTTAACTTCAGTCAGTGACAGGGATAGAACCTCAGTCAGTGACAGGGATTGAACCTCAGTCAGTGACAGGTATTGAATCTCAGTCTGTGACAGGGATAGAATCTCAGTAAGTGACAGGCTTTGACTCTCAGTCAGTGACAGGGATTGAATCTCAGTCAATGACAGGGTTTGAACATCAGTCAGTGACAGGGATTGAACCTAAGCCATTGACAGACATTGAATCTCAGTTAGTGACAGAGATAGAATTTCAGTGAGTAACTGGGATTGAATCTCAGTCAGTGACAAGGATTGAATCTCAGTCAGTGACACAGAATGAATCTCAGTCAGTGACAGGGATTGAATCTCAGTCAGTGACAGGGAGTGAACCTCAGTCAGTGACAGGGATTGAATCGCAGTCAGTGACAGGGATTGTATCTCAGTCAGTGACAGGGATTGAACATCAGTTAATGACTGGGATTGAATCTCAGTCAGTGACAGGGATTGAATCTCGGTCAGTGACAGGCATTGAATCTCAGTCAGTGACATGGATTGAATCTCATTCTGTGACAGGGATTGAATTTCAGTGAATAACTGGGATTGAATCTCAGTCAGTGACAGAAATTGAACCTCAGTTAGTGACAGGAATTGAATCTCAGTCAGTGACAGGGATTGAACCTCAGACAGTGACAGGGATTGAATCTCAGTCAGTGACAGGGATTGAATCTCAGTCAGTGACTGGGATTGACCCTCAGACAGTGACAGGGATTGAATCTCAGTCAGTGACTGGGATTGACCCTCAGACAGTGACTGGGATTGAATCTCAGTCAATGACAGGGATTGAATCTCAGTCTGTGACTGGGATTGAACCTCAGTCAGTGACAGGGATTGAATCTCAGTCAGTGACAGGGATTGACTCTCAGTCAGTGACAGGGATTGAAACTCAGTCAGTGACAGGGATTGAACCTCAGTCAGTGACAGGGGTTGATCCTCAGACAGTGACAGGTATTTAATCTCAGTCAGTGACAGGGATTGAATCTCAGTCAGTGACAGGGTTTGGATCTCAATCAGTGACAGGGATTGTGTTTCAGTCAGTGATAGGGATTGACCCTCAGTCAGTAACAGGAATTGAAACTTAGTCAGTATCAGGGATTGAATGTCAGTCAGTGACAGGGATTGAACCTCAGTCAGTGACAGGGATTGAACCTTAGTCATTGACAGGGATTGAATCTCAGTTAGTGACAGGGATAGAATTTCAGTGAGTAACTGGGATTGAATCTCAGTCAGTGACAGGGATTGAACCTCAGGCAGTGACAGGGATTGAATTTCAGTCAGTGACAGGGATTGAATCTCAGTCAGTGACCGGGAGGGAACCTCAGTCAGTGACAGGGATCGAAGCTCAGTCAGTGACAGAAATTGAGCCTCAGTCAGTGACAGGGATTGAACCTCAGTCAGTGACAGGGACTGAACCTCAGTCAGTGACAGGGACTGAACCTCAGTCAGTGCCAGGGATTGAATCTAAGTCAGTGACAGGGGTTGAGCCTCAGTCAGTGACATCTTGTGAACCTCAGTCAGTGACAGGGATTGAATGTCAATCAGTTCATTGGGTTGAACCTTAGTAAGTGACTGGGATTGAATCGCAGTCAGTGACAGGGATTGAATCTCTGTCAGTGACAGGGATTGAACTTCTGTCAGAGTCTGGGATTGAACCTCAGTCAGTGACTGGGATTGAATCGCATTCAGTGACAGGGATTGAATCTCAGTCAGTGACCAGAATTGAATCTCAGTCAGTGACAGGGATTGAATCTCAATCAGTGACAGGGATTGAGGCTCAGACATTGATAGGAATGGAATCTCAGTCAGTGAGAGGCATAGAATCGCAGTCAGTGACAGGGATTGAATCTCAGTCAGTGACAGGGATTGAGTTTCAGTCTGTGACAGGGATTGAATCTCAGTCAGTGACAGGAAATGAACCTCAGCCAGTGACAGGGATTGAATCTCAGTCAGTGACAGGGATTGAATCTCAGTCAGTGATAGGGATTGACCTCAGTCATTGACAGGGATTGAATCTCAGTTAGTGACAGGGATAGAATTTCAGTGAGTAACTGGGATTGAATCTCAGTCAGTGACAAGGATTGAATCTCAGTCAGTAACACAGATTGAATCTCAGTCAGTGACAGGGATTGAACCTCAGTCAGTGACAGGGATTGAATCTCAGTCAGTGACACGGATTGAACCTCAGTCAGTGACAGGGATTGAGCCTCAGTCAGTGACAGGGATTGAATCTCAGTCAGTGACAGGGATTGAACCTCAGTCAGTGAGAGTGATTGAATATCTGTCTGTGACAGGGATTGAACCTCAGTCAGTGACAGGAATTGAAACTCAGTTTGTGACAGTGATTGCATCTCAATTAGTGACAGGGATTGACCCTCAGACAATGATAGGAATGGAATCTCAGTGAGTGACAGGCATTGAATCGCTGTCAGTGACAGGGATTGATTCTCAGTCAGAGACAGGGATTGAATCTCAGGCAGTGACACAGGTTGAATCTGACTCAGTGACAGGCATTGAATCTTAGTCAGTGTCAGGGATTGAACCTCCGTCAGTGACAGGGATTGAACTCAATCAGTGACGAGGATTGAATCGCAGTCAGTGACAGGGATTGAACCTCAGTCAGTGACAGGGATTGAATCTCAGTCAGTGACAGGGATTGAACCAAAGACAGTGACAGGGATTGAATCTCAGTTAGTGACAGAGATTGAATCTCGGTCAGTGACTGGGATTGACCCTCAGAAAGTGACAGGGATTGAATCTCAATCAGTGACAGGGATTGAACCAAAGACAGTGACAGGGATTGAATCTCAGTTAGTGACAGAGATTGAATCTCGGTCAGTGACTGGGATTGACCCTCAGAAAGTGACAGGGATTGAATCTCAATCAGTGACAGGGATTGAACCAAAGACAGTGACAGGGATTGAATCTCAGTTAGTGACAGAGATTGAATCTTGGTCAGTGACAGGGATTGACCCTCAGACAGTGACAGGGAATTAACCTCTGTCAGTGACAGGGATTAAACCTCAGTCAGTGACAAGGATTGAACATCTGTCAGTGACAGGGATTGAATCTCAGTCAGTGACAAGGATTGATTCTCAGATAGTGATAGGAATGGAATCTCATTCAGTGACAGTCATAGAATCGCAGTCAGTGACAGGGATTGAATCTCAGTCAGTGACAGGGATTGAATCTCAGTCAGTGACAGGGATTGAATCTCAGTTAGTGACAGGGAGTGAACCTCAGTCAGTGACATGGACCCTCAGACAGTGATAGGAATGGAATCACTGTCAGTGGCAGGCATAGAATCACAGTCAGTGACAAGGATTGAATCTCAATCAGTGACAGGGATTGTCCCTCTGACAGTGATAGGAATGGAATCTCAGTTAGTTTCAGGGATTGAATCTCAGTCAGTGACAGGGATTGAATCTCAGTCAGTGACAGGCGTTGAATCTCAGTCAGTGACAGGGATTGAACGTCAGTCAGTGACATAGATTGAACCTTAGTCATTGACAGGCATTGAATCTCAGTCTGTGACTGGGATTGAATTTCAGTGAGTGACAGGGATTGACCCTCAGTCTGTGACAGGGATTGAATCTCAGTCAGTGACAGAAATTGAACCTCAGTTAGTGACAGGAATTGAATCTCAGTCAGTGACAGGGATTGATATTCAGTGAGTGACAGGGATTGACCCTCAGTCTGTGACAGGGATTGAATTTCAGTCAGTGACTGGGATTGATCCTCAGACAGTGACAGGTATTGAATCTCAGTCAGTGACTGGGATTGACCCTCAGACAGTGACTGGGATTGAACCTCAGTCAGTGACAGGGATTGAATCTCAGTCTGTGACAGGGATTGAACCTCTGTCAGTGACTGGGATTGAATCGCAGTCAGTGAGAGGGATTGAAACTCAGTCAGTGACAGGGTTTGAGACACAGTCAGTGATAGGGATTGAACCTCAGTCAGTGACAGGTATTGAAGCTCAGTCAGTGACAGGGATTGACTCTCAGTCAGTGACAGGGATTGAATCTCAGTCAGTGACAGGAGTTGAATCTCAATAAGTGACAGGGATTGAGTTTCAGTCAGTGATAGGGATTGAACCTTAGTCATTGACAGGGATTGAATCTCAGTTAGTGTCAGGGATAGAATTTCAGTGAGTAACTGGGATTGAATCTCAGTCAGTGACAAGGATTGAATCTCAGTCAGTGACACAGATTGAATCTCAGTCAGTGACAGGGATTGAACCTCAGGCAGTGAGAGGGATTGAACCTCAGTCAGTGACAGGGATTGAACCTCAGTCAGTGACAGGGATTGAATCTAAGTCAGTGACAGTGATTGAACCTCAGTCAGTGACAGGGACTGAATCTCAGTCAGTGACAGGGATTGAATCTCAGTCAGTGACAAGGATTGAATCTCAGTCAGTGACATAGATTGAATCTCAGTCAGTAACAGGGATTGAATCTCAGTCAGTGACAGGGATTGAATCTCAGTCAGTGACACGGATTGAACCTCAGTCAGTGACAGTGATTGAATATCAGTCTGTGACAGGGATTGAACCTCAGTCAGTGACAGGGACTGAACCTCAGTCAGTGACAGGGATTGAATCTCAGTCAGTGACAGGGATTGAACCTCAGTCAGTGACAGGGACTGAACCTCAGTCAGTGACAGGGATTGAATCTCAGTCAGTGACAAGGACTGAACCTCAGTCAGTGACAGGGATTGAATCTCAGTCAGTGACAGGGATTGAACCTCAGTCAGTGACAGGGACTGAAACTCAGTCAGTGACAGGGATTGAATCTCAGTCAGTGACAAGGATTGAATCTCAGTCAGTAACACAGATTGCATCTCAGTCAGTGACAGGGATTGAAAGTCAGTCTGTGACAGGGATTGAATCTCAATTAGTGACAGGGACTGACCCTCAGACAATGATAGGAATGGAATCTCAGTGAGTGACATGGATTTTACCTCAGTCAGTGACTGGGATTGAACCTCAGACAACGACAGGAATTGAGCCTCAGTCAGTGACTGGGATTGACGCTCATTCAGTGACAGGGATTGAATCTCAGTCAGTGACAGGAAGTGAATCTCAGTCAATGCCAGGGATTGAATCTCAGTCAGTGGTAGGAATTGCATCTCAGTTAGTGACAGGGATTGAACCTCTGTCAGTGACAGGGATTGAATCTCATTCAGTGACAGGGATTTAATCTCAGTCAGTGATAGGTATTGAATCTCATTCAGTGACAGGGATTGAATCTCAGTCAGTGACAGACATTGAATCTCAGTCAGTGACAGGGATTGAACCTCAGTCAGTGGCAGGGATTGAATCTCAGTCAGTGACAGGGATTGAGCTTCATTCAGTGACAGGGATTGGACCTCAGTCAGTGACAGGGATTGAATTGCATTCAGTGACAGGGATTGAATCTCAGACATTAACCAAAATAGAATCTCAGTCAGTGACAGGAATTGAACCTCACTCGGTGACAGGGATTGAATCTCAATCAGTGACAGGGATTGATGCTCAGTCAATGAAAGGGATTGTGTTTCAGTCAGTGATAGGGATTGAACCTTGGTCAGTGATAGGGATTGAATCTCAGTTATTGACAGGGATTGAGCCTTAGTCAGTGACAGGGATTGAATCTCTGACAGTGACAGGGATTGAGCCTCAGTCAGTGACAGGGATTGAATCTCAGGCAGTGACAGGGATTGAACCTCAGTCAGTGACAGGGATTGAACCTCAGTCAGTGGCAGGGATTGAATCTCAGTCAGTGACAGGAATTGAACATCAGTCAGTGACAGGGATTGAACCTCAGTCAGTGGCAGGGATTGAATCTCAGTCAGTGACAGGGATTGAACCTCAGTCAGTGACAGGGATTGAACCTCAGGCAGTGACAGGGATTGACCCTCAGTCAGTGACAGGGATTGAACCTCAGTCAGTGACAGGGATTGAATCTCAGTCAGTGACAGGGTTTGGATCTCAATCAGTGACAGGGATTGTGTTTCAGTCGGTGATAGGGATTGACCCTCAGTCGGTGACAGGAATTGAAACATTAGTCAGTGACATGGATTGAATGTCAGTCAGTGACAGGGATTGAACCTTAGTCATTGACAGGGATTGAATCTCAGTTAGTGACAGGGATAGAATTTCAGTGAGTAACTGGGATTGAATCTCAGTCAGTGACAGAAATTGAACCTCAGTTAGTGACAGGAATTGAATCTCAGTCAGTGACAGGGATTGATATTCAGTGAGTGACAGGGATTGACCCTCAGTCTGTGACAGGGATTGAATTTCAGTCAGTGACTGGGATTGATCCTCAGACAGTGACTGGGATTGAACCTCAGTCAGTGACAGGGATTGAATCTCAGTCAGTGACAGGGATTGACTCTCAGTCAGTGGCAGGGATTGATTCTCAGTCAGTGACAGGAATTGAATGTTAATCAGTGACAGGGATTCAGTCTCAGTCAATGACAGGGATTGAATCTCAGTCAGTGGCAGGTATTGAATCTCAGTCTGTGACAGTGATTCAGCCTCAGTCAGTGACAGGGATTGAATCTCAATCAGTGACAGGGATTGAGCCTTGGTCAGTGACAGGGATTGAGCCTTAGTCAGTGACAGGATTGATCTTCAGTCAGTGACAGGGATTGAATCTCAGTCAGTGACAGGGACTAAACCTCAGTCAGTGACCGGGATTGAAACTCAGTCAGTGACAGGGATTGAATCACAGTCAGTGACAGGGAGTAAACCTCAGTCAGTGACAGGGATTGAATCTCAGTCAGTGACAGGGATTGAATCTCAGTCAGTGACAGGGACTAAACCTCAGTCAGTGACAGGGATTGAATCTCAGTCAGTGACAGGGATTGACAATCAGTCAGTGACAGGGATTGAATCTCAGTCAGTGACAGGGATTGAACCTCAGTCAGTGACAGGGACTGAACCTCAGTCAGTGACAGGGATTGAATCTCAGTCAGTGACAAGGACTGAACCTCAGTCAGTGACAGGGATTGAATCTCAGTCAGTGACAGGGATTGAACCTCAGTCAGTGACAGGGACTGGACCTCAGTCAGTGACAGGGATTGAACCTCAGGCAGTGACAGGGATTGACCCTCAGTCAGTGACAGGGATTGAACCTCAGTCAGTGACAGGGATTGAATCTCAGTCAGTGACAAGGATTGAATCTCAGTCAGTAACACAGATTGAATCTCAGTCAGTGACAGGGATTGAAACTCAGTCTGTGACAGGGATTGAATCTCAATTAGTGACAGGGACTGACCCTCAGACAATGATAGGAATGGAATCTCAGTGAGTGACATGGATTTTACCTCAGTCAGTGACTGGGATTGAACCTCAGACAACGACAGGAATTGAGCCTCAGTCAGTGACTGGGATTGACGCTCATTCAGTGACAGGGATTGAATCTCAGTCAGTGACAGGAAGTGAATCTCAGTCAATGCCAGGGATTGAATCTCAGTCAGTGTTAGGAATTGCATCTCAGTTAGTGACAGGGATTGAACCTCTGTCAGTGACAGGGATTGAATCTCATTCAGTGACAGGGATTGAATCTCAGTCAGTGACAGGGATTGAGCTTCAATCAGTGACAGGGAATGAACTTCATTCAGTGACAGTGATTGAACCTCTGTCAGAATCTGGTATTGAACCTCAGTCAGTGACTGGGATTGAATTGCATTCAGTGACAGGGATTGAATCTCAGACATTAACCAAAATAGAATCTCAGTCAGTGACAGGAATTGAACCTCACTCGGTGACAGGGATTGAATCTCAATCAGTGACAGGGATTGATGCTCAGTCAATGAAAGGGATTGTGTTTCAGTCAGTGATAGGGATTGAACCTTGGTCAGTGATAGGGATTGAATCTCAGTTATTGACAGGGATTTAGCCTTCGTCAGTGACAGGGATTGAATCTCTGGCAGTGACAGGGATTGAACATCAGTCAGTGACAGGGATTGAACCTCAGTCAGTGGCAGGGATTGAATCTCAGTCAGTGACAGGGATTGAACATCAGTCAGTGACAGGGATTGAACCTCCGTCAGTGGCAGGGATTGAATCTCAGTCAGTGACAGGGATTGAACCTCAGTCAGTGACAGGGATTGAACCTCAGGCAGTGACAGGGATTGACCCTCAGTCAGTGACAGGGATTGAACCTCAGTCAGTGACAGGGATTGAATCTCAGTCAGTGACAGGGTTTGGATCTCAATCAGTGACAGGGATTGTGTTTCAGTCGGTGATAGGGATTGACCCTCATTCAGTGACAGGAATTGAAACTTAGTCAGTGACAGGGATTGAATGTTAGTCATTGACAGGGATTGAATCTCAGTTAGTGACAGGGATAGAATTTAGGTGAGTAACTGGGATTGAATCTCAGTCAGTGTCAGAAATTGAACCTCAGTTAGTGACAGGAATTGAATCTCAGTCAGTGACAGGGATTGATATTCAGTGAGTGACAGGGATTGACCCTCAGTCTGTGACAGGGATTGAATTTCAGTCAGTGACTGGGATTGATCCTCAGACAGTGACTGGGATTGAACCTCAGTCAGTGACAGGGATTGAATCTCAGTCAGTGACAGGGATTGACTCTCAGTCAGTGGCAGGGATTGATTCTCAGTCAGTGACAGGAATTGAATGTTAATCAGTGACAGGGATTCAGTCTCAGTCAATGACAGTGATTGAATCTCAGTCAGTGGCAGGTATTGAGCCTTAGTCAGTGCCAGGATTGAGCTTCAGTCAGTGACAGGGATTGAATCTCAGTCAGTGACAGGGATTGAATCTCAGTCAGTGACAGGGACTAAACCTCAGTCAGTGACAGGGATGGAATCTCAGTCAGTGACAGGGATTGCACCTCAGTCAGTGACAGGGATTGAACTTCAGTCAGTGACAGCAATTAAACCTCAGTCAGTGACAGGGATTGAATCTCAGTCAGTGGCAGGTATTGAATCTCAGTCTGTGACAGGGTTTCAGACTCAGTCAGTGACAGGGATTGAATCTCAATCAGTGACAGGGATTGAGCCTTAGTCAGTGAGAGGATTGAGCTTCAGTCAGTGACAGGGATTGAATCTCAGTCAGTGACAGGGACTAAACCTCAGTCAGTGACCGGGATTGAATCTCAGTCAGTGACAGGGATTGAACCTCAGTCAATGACAGGGATTGAACCTCAGTCAGTGACAGGGATTGACTCTCAGTCAGTGACAGGGATTGAAACTCAGTCAATGACAGGGATTGAATCACAGTCTGTGACAGGGATTGAATCTCAGTCAGTGACAGGGACTAAACCTCAGTCAGTGACAGGGATTGAATCTCAGTCAGTGACAGGGATTGACAATCAGTCAGTGACAGGGATTGAATCTCAGTCAGTGACAGGGATTGAACCTCAGTCAGTGACAGGGACTGAACCTCAGTCAGTGACAGGGATTGAATCTCAGTCAGTGACAAGGACTGAACCTCAGTCAGTGACAGGGATTGAATCTCAGTCAGTGACAGGGATTGAACCTCAGTCAGTGACAGGGACTGGACCTCAGTCAGTGACAGGGATTGAACCTCAGGCAGTGACAGGGATTGACCCTCAGTCAGTGACAGGGATTGAACCTCAGTCAGTGACAGGGATTGAATCTCAGTCAGTGACAAGGATTGAATCTCAGTCAGTAACACAGATTGAATCTCAGTCAGTGACAGGGATTGAAACTCAGTCTGTGACAGGGATTGAATCTCAATTAGTGACAGGGACTGACCCTCAGACAATGATAGGAATGGAATCTCAGTGAGTGACATGGATTTTACCTCAGTCAGTGACTGGGATTGAACCTCAGACAACGACAGGAATTGAGCCTCAGTCAGTGACTGGGATTGACGCTCATTCAGTGACAGGGATTGAATCTCAGTCAGTGACAGGAAGTGAATCTCAGTCAATGCCAGGGATTGAATCTCAGTCAGTGTTAGGAATTGCATCTCAGTTAGTGACAGGGATTGAACCTCTGTCAGTGACAGGGATTGAATCTCATTCAGTGACAGGGATTGAATCTCAGTCAGTGACAGGGATTGAGCTTCAATCAGTGACAGGGAATGAACTTCATTCAGTGACAGTGATTGAACCTCTGTCAGAATCTGGTATTGAACCTCAGTCAGTGACTGGGATTGAATTGCATTCAGTGACAGGGATTGAATCTCAGACATTAACCAAAATAGAATCTCAGTCAGTGACAGGAATTGAACCTCACTCGGTGACAGGGATTGAATCTCAATCAGTGACAGGGATTGATGCTCAGTCAATGAAAGGGATTGTGTTTCAGTCAGTGATAGGGATTGAACCTTGGTCAGTGATAGGGATTGAATCTCAGTTATTGACAGGGATTTAGCCTTCGTCAGTGACAGGGATTGAATCTCTGGCAGTGACAGGGATTGAACATCAGTCAGTGACAGGGATTGAACCTCAGTCAGTGGCAGGGATTGAATCTCAGTCAGTGACAGGGATTGAACATCAGTCAGTGACAGGGATTGAACCTCCGTCAGTGGCAGGGATTGAATCTCAGTCAGTGACAGGGATTGAACCTCAGTCAGTGACAGGGATTGAACCTCAGGCAGTGACAGGGATTGACCCTCAGTCAGTGACAGGGATTGAACCTCAGTCAGTGACAGGGATTGAATCTCAGTCAGTGACAGGGTTTGGATCTCAATCAGTGACAGGGATTGTGTTTCAGTCGGTGATAGGGATTGACCCTCATTCAGTGACAGGAATTGAAACTTAGTCAGTGACAGGGATTGAATGTTAGTCATTGACAGGGATTGAATCTCAGTTAGTGACAGGGATAGAATTTAGGTGAGTAACTGGGATTGAATCTCAGTCAGTGTCAGAAATTGAACCTCAGTTAGTGACAGGAATTGAATCTCAGTCAGTGACAGGGATTGATATTCAGTGAGTGACAGGGATTGACCCTCAGTCTGTGACAGGGATTGAATTTCAGTCAGTGACTGGGATTGATCCTCAGACAGTGACTGGGATTGAACCTCAGTCAGTGACAGGGATTGAATCTCAGTCAGTGACAGGGATTGACTCTCAGTCAGTGGCAGGGATTGATTCTCAGTCAGTGACAGGAATTGAATGTTAATCAGTGACAGGGATTCAGTCTCAGTCAATGACAGTGATTGAATCTCAGTCAGTGGCAGGTATTGAGCCTTAGTCAGTGCCAGGATTGAGCTTCAGTCAGTGACAGGGATTGAATCTCAGTCAGTGACAGGGATTGAATCTCAGTCAGTGACAGGGACTAAACCTCAGTCAGTGACAGGGATGGAATCTCAGTCAGTGACAGGGATTGCACCTCAGTCAGTGACAGGGATTGAACTTCAGTCAGTGACAGCAATTAAACCTCAGTCAGTGACAGGGATTGAATCTCAGTCAGTGGCAGGTATTGAATCTCAGTCTGTGACAGGGTTTCAGACTCAGTCAGTGACAGGGATTGAATCTCAATCAGTGACAGGGATTGAGCCTTAGTCAGTGAGAGGATTGAGCTTCAGTCAGTGACAGGGATTGAATCTCAGTCAGTGACAGGGACTAAACCTCAGTCAGTGACCGGGATTGAATCTCAGTCAGTGACAGGGATTGAACCTCAGTCAATGACAGGGATTGAACCTCAGTCAGTGACAGGGATTGACTCTCAGTCAGTGACAGGGATTGAAACTCAGTCAATGACAGGGATTGAATCACAGTCTGTGACAGGGATTGAATCTCAGTCAGTGACAGGGATTGAGCCTTAGTCAGTGACAGGATTGATCTTCAGTCAGTGACAGGGATTGAATCTCAGTCAGTGACAGGGACTAAACCTCAGTCAGTGACCGGGATTGAATCTCAGTCAGTGACAGGGATTGAACCTCAGTCAGTGACAGGGATTGAACCTCAGTCAGTGACAGGGATTGACTCTCAGTCAGTGACAGGGATTGAAACTCAGTCAGTGACAGGGATTGAATCACAGTCTGTGACAGGGATTGAATCTCAGTCAGTGACAGGCAGTAAATCTCAGTCAGTGACAGGGATTGAATCTCAGTCAGTGACAGGGATTGAATCTCAGTCAGTGACAGGGACTAAACCTCAGTCAGTGACAGGGATTGAATCTCAGTCAGTGACAGGGATTGAACCTCAGTCAGTGACAGGGATTGAACCTCAGTCAGTGACAGGGATTGACTCTCAGTCAGTGACAGGGATTGAATCACAGTCAGTGACAGGGATTGACTCTCAGTCAGTGACAGGGATTGAAACTCAGTCAGTGACAGGGATTGACTCTCAGTCAGTGACAGGGATTAAACCTCAGTCAGTGACAGGGATTGAACCTCAGTCAGTGTCAGGAATTGAACCTCAGTCATTGACAGGTATTGAATCTCAGTCAGTGACAGGGATGATCCTCAATCAGTTACAGGAATCGAATCTCAGTCATTGATAGGGATTAAATATCAGTCAGTGGCTGTGATTGAAACTCAGTCAGTGACAGGGATTGAATTTCATTCAGTGAGGGATTGTGCATCATTCAGTGACAGGGTCTAAAGCTCAGTCAGTGACAGGGATTGAGCTTCAGTCAGTGACAGGGATTGAATTTAAGTCAGTGACAGGGATTGAACCTCAGTCAGTGACAGGGATTGAACCTCAATTAGTGTCAGGGATTGAATCTCAGTCAGTGACCGGGAGTGAATCTCAGTCAGTGACAGGGATTGAACCTCAGTCAGTGACAGGGATTGAACCTCAGTCAGTGACAGGGATTGACTCTCAGTCAGTGACAGGGATTTAATCTTAGTCAGTGACTGGGATTGTGTTTCGGTCAGTGATAGGGATTGACCCTCAGTCAGTGACAGGGATTGAATCTCAGTCTGTGACAGGGATTGAACCTTTGTCAATGATAGGGATTGAATCTCAGGGAATGACTGGGATTGACCATCAGACAATGACTGGGATTGACCCTCAGACAGAGACAGGGATTGAACCTCAATCAGTAACAGGGATTGAATCTCAGTCAGTGACAGGGATTGTACCTCAGTCAGTGACAGGGATTGAATTTCATTCACTGACAGGGATTGAGCTTCAATCAGTGACAGGGATTGAATTTTAGTCAGTGAAAGGGATTGAGCTTCAGTCAGTGACAGGGTCTAAAGCTCAGTCACTGACAGGGATTGAATCTCAGTCAGTGACAGGGATTGAATCACAGTCTGTGACAGGGATTGAATCTCAGTCAGTGACAGGGTTTCAGCCACAGTTAGTGATAGGGATTAAACCTCAGTCAGTGACAGGGATTGAACCTCAGTCAGTGACTGGGATTGAATCTCAGTCAGTGCCAGGAATTGAACCGCAGTCAGTGACAGGGATGACACTCAATCAGTGACAGTGATTGACTCTCAGTCAGTGACAGGGATTGAATCTCAGTCAGTGACAGGGATTGATATTCAGTGAGTGACAGGGATTGACCCTCAGTCTGTGACAGGGATTGAATTTCAGTCAGTGACTGGGATTGATCCTCAGACAGTGACTGGGATTGAACCTCAGTCAGTGACAGGGATTGAATCTCAGTCAGTGACAGGGATTGACTCTCAGTCAGTGGCAGGGATTGATTCTCAGTCAGTGACAGGAATTGAATGTTAATCAGTGACAGGGATTCAGTCTCAGTCAATGACAGTGATTGAATCTCAGTCAGTGGCAGGTATTGAGCCTTAGTCAGTGCCAGGATTGAGCTTCAGTCAGTGACAGGGATTGAATCTCAGTCAGTGACAGGGATTGAATCTCAGTCAGTGACAGGGACTAAACCTCAGTCAGTGACAGGGATTGAACCTCAGGCAGTGACAGGGATTGACCCTCAGTCAGTGACAGGGATTGAACCTCAGTCAGTGACAGGGATTGAATCTCAGTCAGTGACAGGGTTTGGATCTCAATCAGTGACAGGGATTGTGTTTCAGTCGGTGATAGGGATTGACCCTCATTCAGTGACAGGAATTGAAACTTAGTCAGTGACAGGGATTGAATGTTAGTCATTGACAGGGATTGAATCTCAGTTAGTGACAGGGATAGAATTTAGGTGAGTAACTGGGATTGAATCTCAGTCAGTGTCAGAAATTGAACCTCAGTTAGTGACAGGAATTGAATCTCAGTCAGTGACAGGGATTGATATTCAGTGAGTGACAGGGATTGACCCTCAGTCTGTGACAGGGATTGAATTTCAGTCAGTGACTGGGATTGATCCTCAGACAGTGACTGGGATTGAACCTCAGTCAGTGACAGGGATTGAATCTCAGTCAGTGACAGGGATTGACTCTCAGTCAGTGGCAGGGATTGATTCTCAGTCAGTGACAGGAATTGAATGTTAATCAGTGACAGGGATTCAGTCTCAGTCAATGACAGTGATTGAATCTCAGTCAGTGGCAGGTATTGAGCCTTAGTCAGTGCCAGGATTGAGCTTCAGTCAGTGACAGGGATTGAATCTCAGTCAGTGACAGGGATTGAATCTCAGTCAGTGACAGGGACTAAACCTCAGTCAGTGACAGGGATGGAATCTCAGTCAGTGACAGGGATTGCACCTCAGTCAGTGACAGGGATTGAACTTCAGTCAGTGACAGCAATTAAACCTCAGTCAGTGACAGGGATTGAATCTCAGTCAGTGACAGGGTTTCAGCCACAGTTAGTGATAGGGATTAAACCTCAGTCAGTGACAGGGATTGAACCTCAGTCAGTGACTGGGATTGAATCTCAGTCAGTGCCAGGAATTGAACCGCAGTCAGTGACAGGGATGACACTCAATCAGTGACAGTGATTGACTCTCAGTCAGTGACAGGGATTGAATCTCAGTCAGTGACAGGGATTGATATTCAGTGAGTGACAGGGATTGACCCTCAGTCTGTGACAGGGATTGAATTTCAGTCAGTGACTGGGATTGATCCTCAGACAGTGACTGGGATTGAACCTCAGTCAGTGACAGGGATTGAATCTCAGTCAGTGACAGGGATTGACTCTCAGTCAGTGGCAGGGATTGATTCTCAGTCAGTGACAGGAATTGAATGTTAATCAGTGACAGGGATTCAGTCTCAGTCAATGACAGTGATTGAATCTCAGTCAGTGGCAGGTATTGAATCTCAGTCTGTGACAGGGATTCAGCCTCAGTCAGTGACAGGGATTGAATCTCAGTCAGTGACAAGGATTGAATCTCAGTCAGTAACACAGATTGAACCTCAGTCAGTGACAGGGACTGGACCTCAGTCAGTGACAGGGATTGAACCTCAGGCAGTGACAGGGATTGACCCTCAGTCAGTGACAGGGATTGAACCTCAGTCAGTGACAGGGATTGAATCTCAGTCAGTGACAAGGATTGAATCTCAGTCAGTAACACAGATTGAATCTCAGTCAGTGACAGGGATTGAAACTCAGTCTGTGACAGGGATTGAATCTCAATTAGTGACAGGGACTGACCCTCAGACAATGATAGGAATGGAATCTCAGTGAGTGACATGGATTTTACCTCAGTCAGTGACTGGGATTGAACCTCAGACAACGACAGGAATTGAGCCTCAGTCAGTGACTGGGATTGACGCTCATTCAGTGACAGGGATTGAATCTCAGTCAGTGACAGGAAGTGAATCTCAGTCAATGCCAGGGATTGAATCTCAGTCAGTGTTAGGAATTGCATCTCAGTTAGTGACAGGGATTGAACCTCTGTCAGTGACAGGGATTGAATCTCATTCAGTGACAGGGATTGAATCTCAGTCAGTGACAGGGATTGAGCTTCAATCAGTGACAGGGAATGAACTTCATTCAGTGACAGTGATTGAACCTCTGTCAGAATCTGGTATTGAACCTCAGTCAGTGACTGGGATTGAATTGCATTCAGTGACAGGGATTGAATCTCAGACATTAACCAAAATAGAATCTCAGTCAGTGACAGGAATTGAACCTCACTCGGTGACAGGGATTGAATCTCAATCAGTGACAGGGATTGATGCTCAGTCAATGAAAGGGATTGTGTTTCAGTCAGTGATAGGGATTGAACCTTGGTCAGTGATAGGGATTGAATCTCAGTTATTGACAGGGATTTAGCCTTCGTCAGTGACAGGGATTGAATCTCTGGCAGTGACAGGGATTGAACATCAGTCAGTGACAGGGATTGAACCTCAGTCAGTGGCAGGGATTGAATCTCAGTCAGTGACAGGGATTGAACATCAGTCAGTGACAGGGATTGAACCTCCGTCAGTGGCAGGGATTGAATCTCAGTCAGTGACAGGGATTGAACCTCAGTCAGTGACAGGGATTGAACCTCAGGCAGTGACAGGGATTGACCCTCAGTCAGTGACAGGGATTGAACCTCAGTCAGTGACAGGGATTGAATCTCAGTCAGTGACAGGGTTTGGATCTCAATCAGTGACAGGGATTGTGTTTCAGTCGGTGATAGGGATTGACCCTCATTCAGTGACAGGAATTGAAACTTAGTCAGTGACAGGGATTGAATGTTAGTCATTGACAGGGATTGAATCTCAGTTAGTGACAGGGATAGAATTTAGGTGAGTAACTGGGATTGAATCTCAGTCAGTGTCAGAAATTGAACCTCAGTTAGTGACAGGAATTGAATCTCAGTCAGTGACAGGGATTGATATTCAGTGAGTGACAGGGATTGACCCTCAGTCTGTGACAGGGATTGAATTTCAGTCAGTGACTGGGATTGATCCTCAGACAGTGACTGGGATTGAACCTCAGTCAGTGACAGGGATTGAATCTCAGTCAGTGACAGGGATTGACTCTCAGTCAGTGGCAGGGATTGATTCTCAGTCAGTGACAGGAATTGAATGTTAATCAGTGACAGGGATTCAGTCTCAGTCAATGACAGTGATTGAATCTCAGTCAGTGGCAGGTATTGAGCCTTAGTCAGTGCCAGGATTGAGCTTCAGTCAGTGACAGGGATTGAATCTCAGTCAGTGACAGGGATTGAATCTCAGTCAGTGACAGGGACTAAACCTCAGTCAGTGACAGGGATGGAATCTCAGTCAGTGACAGGGATTGCACCTCAGTCAGTGACAGGGATTGAACTTCAGTCAGTGACAGCAATTAAACCTCAGTCAGTGACAGGGATTGAATCTCAGTCAGTGGCAGGTATTGAATCTCAGTCTGTGACAGGGTTTCAGACTCAGTCAGTGACAGGGATTGAATCTCAATCAGTGACAGGGATTGAGCCTTAGTCAGTGAGAGGATTGAGCTTCAGTCAGTGACAGGGATTGAATCTCAGTCAGTGACAGGGACTAAACCTCAGTCAGTGACCGGGATTGAATCTCAGTCAGTGACAGGGATTGAACCTCAGTCAATGACAGGGATTGAACCTCAGTCAGTGACAGGGATTGACTCTCAGTCAGTGACAGGGATTGAAACTCAGTCAATGACAGGGATTGAATCACAGTCTGTGACAGGGATTGAATCTCAGTCAGTGACAGGGATTGAGCCTTAGTCAGTGACAGGATTGATCTTCAGTCAGTGACAGGGATTGAATCTCAGTCAGTGACAGGGACTAAACCTCAGTCAGTGACCGGGATTGAATCTCAGTCAGTGACAGGGATTGAACCTCAGTCAGTGACAGGGATTGAACCTCAGTCAGTGACAGGGATTGACTCTCAGTCAGTGACAGGGATTGAAACTCAGTCAGTGACAGGGATTGAATCACAGTCTGTGACAGGGATTGAATCTCAGTCAGTGACAGGCAGTAAATCTCAGTCAGTGACAGGGATTGAATCTCAGTCAGTGACAGGGATTGAATCTCAGTCAGTGACAGGGACTAAACCTCAGTCAGTGACAGGGATTGAATCTCAGTCAGTGACAGGGATTGAACCTCAGTCAGTGACAGGGATTGAACCTCAGTCAGTGACAGGGATTGACTCTCAGTCAGTGACAGGGATTGAATCACAGTCAGTGACAGGGATTGACTCTCAGTCAGTGACAGGGATTGAAACTCAGTCAGTGACAGGGATTGACTCTCAGTCAGTGACAGGGATTAAACCTCAGTCAGTGACAGGGATTGAACCTCAGTCAGTGTCAGGAATTGAACCTCAGTCATTGACAGGTATTGAATCTCAGTCAGTGACAGGGATGATCCTCAATCAGTTACAGGAATCGAATCTCAGTCATTGATAGGGATTAAATATCAGTCAGTGGCTGTGATTGAAACTCAGTCAGTGACAGGGATTGAATTTCATTCAGTGAGGGATTGTGCATCATTCAGTGACAGGGTCTAAAGCTCAGTCAGTGACAGGGATTGAGCTTCAGTCAGTGACAGGGATTGAATTTAAGTCAGTGACAGGGATTGAACCTCAGTCAGTGACAGGGATTGAACCTCAATTAGTGTCAGGGATTGAATCTCAGTCAGTGACCGGGAGTGAATCTCAGTCAGTGACAGGGATTGAACCTCAGTCAGTGACAGGGATTGAACCTCAGTCAGTGACAGGGATTGACTCTCAGTCAGTGACAGGGATTTAATCTTAGTCAGTGACTGGGATTGTGTTTCGGTCAGTGATAGGGATTGACCCTCAGTCAGTGACAGGGATTGAATCTCAGTCTGTGACAGGGATTGAACCTTTGTCAATGATAGGGATTGAATCTCAGGGAATGACTGGGATTGACCATCAGACAATGACTGGGATTGACCCTCAGACAGAGACAGGGATTGAACCTCAATCAGTAACAGGGATTGAATCTCAGTCAGTGACAGGGATTGTACCTCAGTCAGTGACAGGGATTGAATTTCATTCACTGACAGGGATTGAGCTTCAATCAGTGACAGGGATTGAATTTTAGTCAGTGAAAGGGATTGAGCTTCAGTCAGTGACAGGGTCTAAAGCTCAGTCACTGACAGGGATTGAATCTCAGTCAGTGACAGGGATTGAATCACAGTCTGTGACAGGGATTGAATCTCAGTCAGTGACAGGGTTTCAGCCACAGTTAGTGATAGGGATTAAACCTCAGTCAGTGACAGGGATTGAACCTCAGTCAGTGACTGGGATTGAATCTCAGTCAGTGCCAGGAATTGAACCGCAGTCAGTGACAGGGATGACACTCAATCAGTGACAGTGCTTGACTCTCAGTCAGTGACAGGGATTGAATCTCAGTCAGTGACAGGGATTGATATTCAGTGAGTGACAGGGATTGACCCTCAGTCTGTGACAGGGATTGAATTTCAGTCAGTGACTGGGATTGATCCTCAGACAGTGACTGGGATTGAACCTCAGTCAGTGACAGGGATTGAATCTCAGTCAGTGACAGGGATTGACTCTCAGTCAGTGGCAGGGATTGATTCTCAGTCAGTGACAGGAATTGAATGTTAATCAGTGACAGGGATTCAGTCTCAGTCAATGACAGTGATTGAATCTCAGTCAGTGGCAGGTATTGAATCTCAGTCTGTGACAGGGATTCAGCCTCAGTCAGTGACAGGGATTGAATCTCAGTCAGTGACAAGGATTGAATCTCAGTCAGTAACACAGATTGAACCTCAGTCAGTGACAGGGACTGGACCTCAGTCAGTGACAGGGATTGAACCTCAGGCAGTGACAGGGATTGACCCTCAGTCAGTGACAGGGATTGAACCTCAGTCAGTGACAGGGATTGAATCTCAGTCAGTGACAAGGATTGAATCTCAGTCAGTAACACAGATTGAATCTCAGTCAGTGACAGGGATTGAAACTCAGTCTGTGACAGGGATTGAATCTCAATTAGTGACAGGGACTGACCCTCAGACAATGATAGGAATGGAATCTCAGTGAGTGACATGGATTTTACCTCAGTCAGTGACTGGGATTGAACCTCAGACAACGACAGGAATTGAGCCTCAGTCAGTGACTGGGATTGACGCTCATTCAGTGACAGGGATTGAATCTCAGTCAGTGACAGGAAGTGAATCTCAGTCAATGCCAGGGATTGAATCTCAGTCAGTGTTAGGAATTGCATCTCAGTTAGTGACAGGGATTGAACCTCTGTCAGTGACAGGGATTGAATCTCATTCAGTGACAGGGATTGAATCTCAGTCAGTGACAGGGATTGAGCTTCAATCAGTGACAGGGAATGAACTTCATTCAGTGACAGTGATTGAACCTCTGTCAGAATCTGGTATTGAACCTCAGTCAGTGACTGGGATTGAATTGCATTCAGTGACAGGGATTGAATCTCAGACATTAACCAAAATAGAATCTCAGTCAGTGACAGGAATTGAACCTCACTCGGTGACAGGGATTGAATCTCAATCAGTGACAGGGATTGATGCTCAGTCAATGAAAGGGATTGTGTTTCAGTCAGTGATAGGGATTGAACCTTGGTCAGTGATAGGGATTGAATCTCAGTTATTGACAGGGATTTAGCCTTCGTCAGTGACAGGGATTGAATCTCTGGCAGTGACAGGGATTGAACATCAGTCAGTGACAGGGATTGAACCTCAGTCAGTGGCAGGGATTGAATCTCAGTCAGTGACAGGGATTGAACATCAGTCAGTGACAGGGATTGAACCTCCGTCAGTGGCAGGGATTGAATCTCAGTCAGTGACAGGGATTGAACCTCAGTCAGTGACAGGGATTGAACCTCAGGCAGTGACAGGGATTGACCCTCAGTCAGTGACAGGGATTGAACCTCAGTCAGTGACAGGGATTGAATCTCAGTCAGTGACAGGGTTTGGATCTCAATCAGTGACAGGGATTGTGTTTCAGTCGGTGATAGGGATTGACCCTCATTCAGTGACAGGAATTGAAACTTAGTCAGTGACAGGGATTGAATGTTAGTCATTGACAGGGATTGAATCTCAGTTAGTGACAGGGATAGAATTTAGGTGAGTAACTGGGATTGAATCTCAGTCAGTGTCAGAAATTGAACCTCAGTTAGTGACAGGAATTGAATCTCAGTCAGTGACAGGGATTGATATTCAGTGAGTGACAGGGATTGACCCTCAGTCTGTGACAGGGATTGAATTTCAGTCAGTGACTGGGATTGATCCTCAGACAGTGACTGGGATTGAACCTCAGTCAGTGACAGGGATTGAATCTCAGTCAGTGACAGGGATTGACTCTCAGTCAGTGGCAGGGATTGATTCTCAGTCAGTGACAGGAATTGAATGTTAATCAGTGACAGGGATTCAGTCTCAGTCAATGACAGTGATTGAATCTCAGTCAGTGGCAGGTATTGAGCCTTAGTCAGTGCCAGGATTGAGCTTCAGTCAGTGACAGGGATTGAATCTCAGTCAGTGACAGGGATTGAATCTCAGTCAGTGACAGGGACTAAACCTCAGTCAGTGACAGGGATGGAATCTCAGTCAGTGACAGGGATTGCACCTCAGTCAGTGACAGGGATTGAACTTCAGTCAGTGACAGCAATTAAACCTCAGTCAGTGACAGGGATTGAATCTCAGTCAGTGGCAGGTATTGAATCTCAGTCTGTGACAGGGTTTCAGACTCAGTCAGTGACAGGGATTGAATCTCAATCAGTGACAGGGATTGAGCCTTAGTCAGTGAGAGGATTGAGCTTCAGTCAGTGACAGGGATTGAATCTCAGTCAGTGACAGGGACTAAACCTCAGTCAGTGACCGGGATTGAATCTCAGTCAGTGACAGGGATTGAACCTCAGTCAATGACAGGGATTGAACCTCAGTCAGTGACAGGGATTGACTCTCAGTCAGTGACAGGGATTGAAACTCAGTCAATGACAGGGATTGAATCACAGTCTGTGACAGGGATTGAATCTCAGTCAGTGACAGGGATTGAGCCTTAGTCAGTGACAGGATTGATCTTCAGTCAGTGACAGGGATTGAATCTCAGTCAGTGACAGGGACTAAACCTCAGTCAGTGACCGGGATTGAATCTCAGTCAGTGACAGGGATTGAACCTCAGTCAGTGACAGGGATTGAACCTCAGTCAGTGACAGGGATTGACTCTCAGTCAGTGACAGGGATTGAAACTCAGTCAGTGACAGGGATTGAATCACAGTCTGTGACAGGGATTGAATCTCAGTCAGTGACAGGCAGTAAATCTCAGTCAGTGACAGGGATTGAATCTCAGTCAGTGACAGGGATTGAATCTCAGTCAGTGACAGGGACTAAACCTCAGTCAGTGACAGGGATTGAATCTCAGTCAGTGACAGGGATTGAACCTCAGTCAGTGACAGGGATTGAACCTCAGTCAGTGACAGGGATTGACTCTCAGTCAGTGACAGGGATTGAATCACAGTCAGTGACAGGGATTGACTCTCAGTCAGTGACAGGGATTGAAACTCAGTCAGTGACAGGGATTGACTCTCAGTCAGTGACAGGGATTAAACCTCAGTCAGTGACAGGGATTGAACCTCAGTCAGTGTCAGGAATTGAACCTCAGTCATTGACAGGTATTGAATCTCAGTCAGTGACAGGGATGATCCTCAATCAGTTACAGGAATCGAATCTCAGTCATTGATAGGGATTAAATATCAGTCAGTGGCTGTGATTGAAACTCAGTCAGTGACAGGGATTGAATTTCATTCAGTGAGGGATTGTGCATCATTCAGTGACAGGGTCTAAAGCTCAGTCAGTGACAGGGATTGAGCTTCAGTCAGTGACAGGGATTGAATTTAAGTCAGTGACAGGGATTGAACCTCAGTCAGTGACAGGGATTGAACCTCAATTAGTGTCAGGGATTGAATCTCAGTCAGTGACCGGGAGTGAATCTCAGTCAGTGACAGGGATTGAACCTCAGTCAGTGACAGGGATTGAACCTCAGTCAGTGACAGGGATTGACTCTCAGTCAGTGACAGGGATTTAATCTTAGTCAGTGACTGGGATTGTGTTTCGGTCAGTGATAGGGATTGACCCTCAGTCAGTGACAGGGATTGAATCTCAGTCTGTGACAGGGATTGAACCTTTGTCAATGATAGGGATTGAATCTCAGTGAATGACTGGGATTGACCATCAGACAATGACTGGGATTGACCCTCAGACAGAGACAGGGATTGAACCTCAATCAGTAACAGGGATTGAATCTCAGTCAGTGACAGGGATTGTACCTCAGTCAGTGACAGGGATTGAATTTCATTCACTGACAGGGATTGAGCTTCAATCAGTGACAGGGATTGAATTTTAGTCAGTGAAAGGGATTGAGCTTCAGTCAGTGACAGGGTCTAAAGCTCAGTCACTGACAGGGATTGAATCTCAGTCAGTGACAGGGATTGAATCACAGTCTGTGACAGGGATTGAATCTCAGTCAGTGACAGGGTTTCAGCCACAGTTAGTGATAGGGATTAAACCTCAGTCAGTGACAGGGATTGAACCTCAGTCAGTGACTGGGATTGAATCTCAGTCAGTGCCAGGAATTGAACCGCAGTCAGTGACAGGGATGACACTCAATCAGTGACAGTGATTGACTCTCAGTCAGTGACAGGGATTGAATCTCAGTCAGTGACAGGGATTGATATTCAGTGAGTGACAGGGATTGACCCTCAGTCTGTGACAGGGATTGAATTTCAGTCAGTGACTGGGATTGATCCTCAGACAGTGACTGGGATTGAACCTCAGTCAGTGACAGGGATTGAATCTCAGTCAGTGACAGGGATTGACTCTCAGTCAGTGGCAGGGATTGATTCTCAGTCAGTGACAGGAATTGAATGTTAATCAGTGACAGGGATTCAGTCTCAGTCAATGACAGGGATTGAATCTCAGTCAGTGGCAGGTATTGAATCTCAGTCTGTGACAGGGATTCAGCCTCAGTCAGTGACAGGGATTGAATCTCAGTCAGTGACAAGGATTGAATCTCAGTCAGTAACACAGATTGAACCTCAGTCAGTGACAGGGACTGGACCTCAGTCAGTGACAGGGATTGAACCTCAGGCAGTGACAGGGATTGACCCTCAGTCAGTGACAGGGATTGAACCTCAGTCAGTGACAGGGATTGAATCTCAGTCAGTGACAAGGATTGAATCTCAGTCAGTAACACAGATTGAATCTCAGTCAGTGACAGGGATTGAAACTCAGTCTGTGACAGGGATTGAATCTCAATTAGTGACAGGGACTGACCCTCAGACAATGATAGGAATGGAATCTCAGTGAGTGACATGGATTTTACCTCAGTCAGTGACTGGGATTGAACCTCAGACAACGACAGGAATTGAGCCTCAGTCAGTGACTGGGATTGACGCTCATTCAGTGACAGGGATTGAATCTCAGTCAGTGACAGGAAGTGAATCTCAGTCAATGCCAGGGATTGAATCTCAGTCAGTGTTAGGAATTGCATCTCAGTTAGTGACAGGGATTGAACCTCTGTCAGTGACAGGGATTGAATCTCATTCAGTGACAGGGATTGAATCTCAGTCAGTGACAGGGATTGAGCTTCAATCAGTGACAGGGAATGAACTTCATTCAGTGACAGTGATTGAACCTCTGTCAGAATCTGGTATTGAACCTCAGTCAGTGACTGGGATTGAATTGCATTCAGTGACAGGGATTGAATCTCAGACATTAACCAAAATAGAATCTCAGTCAGTGACAGGAATTGAACCTCACTCGGTGACAGGGATTGAATCTCAATCAGTGACAGGGATTGATGCTCAGTCAATGAAAGGGATTGTGTTTCAGTCAGTGATAGGGATTGAACCTTGGTCAGTGATAGGGATTGAATCTCAGTTATTGACAGGGATTTAGCCTTCGTCAGTGACAGGGATTGAATCTCTGGCAGTGACAGGGATTGAACATCAGTCAGTGACAGGGATTGAACCTCAGTCAGTGGCAGGGATTGAATCTCAGTCAGTGACAGGGATTGAACATCAGTCAGTGACAGGGATTGAACCTCCGTCAGTGGCAGGGATTGAATCTCAGTCAGTGACAGGGATTGAACCTCAGTCAGTGACAGGGATTGAACCTCAGGCAGTGACAGGGATTGACCCTCAGTCAGTGACAGGGATTGAACCTCAGTCAGTGACAGGGATTGAATCTCAGTCAGTGACAGGGTTTGGATCTCAATCAGTGACAGGGATTGTGTTTCAGTCGGTGATAGGGATTGACCCTCATTCAGTGACAGGAATTGAAACTTAGTCAGTGACAGGGATTGAATGTTAGTCATTGACAGGGATTGAATCTCAGTTAGTGACAGGGATAGAATTTAGGTGAGTAACTGGGATTGAATCTCAGTCAGTGTCAGAAATTGAACCTCAGTTAGTGACAGGAATTGAATCTCAGTCAGTGACAGGGATTGATATTCAGTGAGTGACAGGGATTGACCCTCAGTCTGTGACAGGGATTGAATTTCAGTCAGTGACTGGGATTGATCCTCAGACAGTGACTGGGATTGAACCTCAGTCAGTGACAGGGATTGAATCTCAGTCAGTGACAGGGATTGACTCTCAGTCAGTGGCAGGGATTGATTCTCAGTCAGTGACAGGAATTGAATGTTAATCAGTGACAGGGATTCAGTCTCAGTCAATGACAGTGATTGAATCTCAGTCAGTGGCAGGTATTGAGCCTTAGTCAGTGCCAGGATTGAGCTTCAGTCAGTGACAGGGATTGAATCTCAGTCAGTGACAGGGATTGAATCTCAGTCAGTGACAGGGACTAAACCTCAGTCAGTGACAGGGATGGAATCTCAGTCAGTGACAGGGATTGCACCTCAGTCAGTGACAGGGATTGAACTTCAGTCAGTGACAGCAATTAAACCTCAGTCAGTGACAGGGATTGAATCTCAGTCAGTGGCAGGTATTGAATCTCAGTCTGTGACAGGGTTTCAGACTCAGTCAGTGACAGGGATTGAATCTCAATCAGTGACAGGGATTGAGCCTTAGTCAGTGAGAGGATTGAGCTTCAGTCAGTGACAGGGATTGAATCTCAGTCAGTGACAGGGACTAAACCTCAGTCAGTGACCGGGATTGAATCTCAGTCAGTGACAGGGATTGAACCTCAGTCAATGACAGGGATTGAACCTCAGTCAGTGACAGGGATTGACTCTCAGTCAGTGACAGGGATTGAAACTCAGTCAATGACAGGGATTGAATCACAGTCTGTGACAGGGATTGAATCTCAGTCAGTGACAGGGATTGAGCCTTAGTCAGTGACAGGATTGATCTTCAGTCAGTGACAGGGATTGAATCTCAGTCAGTGACAGGGACTAAACCTCAGTCAGTGACCGGGATTGAATCTCAGTCAGTGACAGGGATTGAACCTCAGTCAGTGACAGGGATTGAACCTCAGTCAGTGACAGGGATTGACTCTCAGTCAGTGACAGGGATTGAAACTCAGTCAGTGACAGGGATTGAATCACAGTCTGTGACAGGGATTGAATCTCAGTCAGTGACAGGCAGTAAATCTCAGTCAGTGACAGGGATTGAATCTCAGTCAGTGACAGGGATTGAATCTCAGTCAGTGACAGGGACTAAACCTCAGTCAGTGACAGGGATTGAATCTCAGTCAGTGACAGGGATTGAACCTCAGTCAGTGACAGGGATTGAACCTCAGTCAGTGACAGGGATTGACTCTCAGTCAGTGACAGGGATTGAATCACAGTCAGTGACAGGGATTGACTCTCAGTCAGTGACAGGGATTGAAACTCAGTCAGTGACAGGGATTGACTCTCAGTCAGTGACAGGGATTAAACCTCAGTCAGTGACAGGGATTGAACCTCAGTCAGTGTCAGGAATTGAACCTCAGTCATTGACAGGTATTGAATCTCAGTCAGTGACAGGGATGATCCTCAATCAGTTACAGGAATCGAATCTCAGTCATTGATAGGGATTAAATATCAGTCAGTGGCTGTGATTGAAACTCAGTCAGTGACAGGGATTGAATTTCATTCAGTGAGGGATTGTGCATCATTCAGTGACAGGGTCTAAAGCTCAGTCAGTGACAGGGATTGAGCTTCAGTCAGTGACAGGGATTGAATTTAAGTCAGTGACAGGGATTGAACCTCAGTCAGTGACAGGGATTGAACCTCAATTAGTGTCAGGGATTGAATCTCAGTCAGTGACCGGGAGTGAATCTCAGTCAGTGACAGGGATTGAACCTCAGTCAGTGACAGGGATTGAACCTCAGTCAGTGACAGGGATTGACTCTCAGTCAGTGACAGGGATTTAATCTTAGTCAGTGACTGGGATTGTGTTTCGGTCAGTGATAGGGATTGACCCTCAGTCAGTGACAGGGATTGAATCTCAGTCTGTGACAGGGATTGAACCTTTGTCAATGATAGGGATTGAATCTCAGTGAATGACTGGGATTGACCATCAGACAATGACTGGGATTGACCCTCAGACAGAGACAGGGATTGAACCTCAATCAGTAACAGGGATTGAATCTCAGTCAGTGACAGGGATTGTACCTCAGTCAGTGACAGGGATTGAATTTCATTCACTGACAGGGATTGAGCTTCAATCAGTGACAGGGATTGAATTTTAGTCAGTGAAAGGGATTGAGCTTCAGTCAGTGACAGGGTCTAAAGCTCAGTCACTGACAGGGATTGAATCTCAGTCAGTGACAGGGATTGAATCACAGTCTGTGACAGGGATTGAATCTCAGTCAGTGACAGGGTTTCAGCCACAGTTAGTGATAGGGATTAAACCTCAGTCAGTGACAGGGATTGAACCTCAGTCAGTGACTGGGATTGAATCTCAGTCAGTGCCAGGAATTGAACCGCAGTCAGTGACAGGGATGACACTCAATCAGTGACAGTGATTGACTCTCAGTCAGTGACAGGGATTGAATCTCAGTCAGTGACAGGGATTGATATTCAGTGAGTGACAGGGATTGACCCTCAGTCTGTGACAGGGATTGAATTTCAGTCAGTGACTGGGATTGATCCTCAGACAGTGACTGGGATTGAACCTCAGTCAGTGACAGGGATTGAATCTCAGTCAGTGACAGGGATTGACTCTCAGTCAGTGGCAGGGATTGATTCTCAGTCAGTGACAGGAATTGAATGTTAATCAGTGACAGGGATTCAGTCTCAGTCAATGACAGTGATTGAATCTCAGTCAGTGGCAGGTATTGAATCTCAGTCTGTGACAGGGATTCAGCCTCAGTCAGTGACAGGGATTGAATCTCAATCAGTGACAGGATTGAGCTTCAGTCAGTGACAGGGATTGAATCTCAGTCAGTGACAGGGATTGAATCTCAGTCAGTGACAGGGACTAAACCTCAGTCAGTGACAGGGATGGAATCTCAGTCAGTGACAGGGATTGCGCCTCAGTCAGTGACAGGGATTGAACCTCAGTCAGTGACAGGAATTGAACCTCAGTCAGTGACAGTGATTGAATCTTAGTCAGTGGCAGGTATTGAATCTCAGTCTGTGACAGGGTTTCAGACTCAGTCAGTGACAGGGATTGAATCTCAATCAGTGACAGGGATTGAGCCTTAGTCAGTGAGAGGATTGAGCTTCAGTCAGTGACAGGGATTGAATCTCAGTCAGTGACAGGGACTAAACCTCAGTCAGTGACCGGGATTGAATCTCAGTCAGTGACAGGGATTGAACCTCAGTCAATGACAGGGATTGAACCTCAGTCAGTGACAGGGATTGACTCTCAGTCAGTGACAGGGATTGAAACTCAGTCAATGACAAGGATTGAATCACAGTCTGTGACAGGGATTGAATCTCAGTCAGTGACAGGGATTGAGCCTTAGTCAGTGACAGGATTGATCTTCAGTCAGTGACAGGGATTGAATCTCAGTCAGTGACAGGGACTAAACCTCAGTCAGTGACCGGGATTGAATCTCAGTCAGTGACAGGGATTGAACCTCAGTCAGTGACAGGGATTGAACCTCAGTCAGTGACAGGGATTGACTCTCAGTCAGTGACAGGGATTGAAACTCAGTCAGTGACAGGGATTGAATCACAGACTGTGACAGGGATTGAATCTCAGTCAGTGACAGGGAGTAAACCTCAGTCAGTGACAGGGATTGTCTCTCAGTCAGTGACAGGGATTGAATCTCAGTCAGTGACAGGGACTAAACCTCAGTCAGTGACAGGGATTGAATCTCAGTCAGTGACAGGGATTGAACCTCAGTCAGTGACAGGGATTGAACCTCAGTCAGTGACAGGGATTGACTCTCAGTCAGTGACAGGGATTGAATCACAGTCAGTGACAGGGATTGACTCTCAGTCAGTGACAGGGATTGAAACTCAGTCAGTGACAGGGATTGACTCTCAGTCAGTGACAGGGATTAAACCTCAGTCAGTGACAGGGATTGAACCTCAGTCAGTGCCAGGAATTGAACCTCAGTCATTGACAGGTATTGAATCTCAGTCAGTGACAGGGATGATCCTCAATCAGTTACAGGAATCGAATCTCAGTCATTGATAGGGATTAAATATCAGTCAGTGACAGTGATTGAACCTCAGTCAGTGACAGGGATTGAACCTCAATTAGTGTCAGGGATTGAATCTCAGTCAGTGACAGGGAGTGAATCTCAGTCAGTGACAGGGATTGAACCTCAGTCAGTGACAGGGATTGAACCTCAGTCAGTGACAGGGATTGACTCTCAGTCAGTGACAGGAATTGAACCTTTGTCAATGACAGGGATTGAATCTCAGTGAATGACTGGGATTGACCATCAGACAATGACTCGGATTGACCCTCAGACAGAGACAGGGATTGAACCTCAATCAGTAACAGGGATTGAATTTCATTCACTGACAGGGATTGAGCTTCAATCAGTGACAGGGATTGAATTTTAGTCAGTGAAAGGGATTGAGCTTCAGTCAGTGACAGGGTCTAAAGCTCAGTCACTGACAGGGATTGAATCTCAGTCAGTGACAGGGATTGAATCTCAGTCAGTGACAGGGTTTCAGCCACAGTTAGTGATAGGGATTAAACCTCAGTCAGTGACAGGGATTGAACCTCAGTCAGTGACTGGGATTGAATCTCAGTCAGTGCCAGGAATTGAACCGCAGTCAGTGACAGGGATGACACTCAATCAGTGACAGTGATTGACTCTCAGTCAGTGACAGGGATTGAATCTCAGTCAGTGACAGGGATTGTACCTCAGTCAGTGACAGGGATTGAATTTAAATCAGTGACAGGGATTGAGCTTCAGTCAGTGACAGGGATTGAATTTCAGTCAGTGACAGGGATTGAATCTCAGTTAGTGTCAGGGATTGTACCTCAGTCAGTGACAGGGATTGAATTTCATTCAGTGACAGGGATTGAGCTTCAATCAGTGACAGGGATTGAATTTCATTCAGTGACAGGGATTGAGCCTCAGTCAGTGTCAGGGATTGAATCTCAGTCAGTGACAGGGCGTGAATCTCAGTCAGTGACAGGGATTGAACCTCAGTCAGTGACAGGGATTGATTCTCAGTCAGTGACAGGGATTGAACCTCAGTCAGTGACAGGGATTGAATCACAGTCTGTGACAGGGATTGAATCTCAATCAGTGACAGTGTTTCAGCCACAGTCAGTGATAGGGATTAAACCTCAATCAGTGACAGGGAATGACCCTCAGATACTGACAGGGATTGAATCTCTGTTAGCGACCGGGAATGAATCATATTCAGTGACAGGGATTGAGCCTCAATCAGTGACATGGATTGAATTTCATTCAGTGACAGGGATTGAGCTTCAATCAGTGACAGGGATTGAATTTCAGTCAGTGACAGGGATTGAACCTCAATCAGTGACAGTGATTGACTCTCAGTCAGTGACTGGGATTGAATCTCAGTCAGTGACAGGGATTGTACTCAGTTAGTGACAGGGATTGAATTCAAATCAGTGACAGGGATTGAGCTTCAATCAGTGACAGTGATTGAATTTCATTCAGTGAGGGATTGAGCTTCA
Source organism: Chiloscyllium plagiosum (assembly GCF_037043375.1). Taxonomy (NCBI): domain Eukaryota; kingdom Metazoa; phylum Chordata; class Chondrichthyes; order Orectolobiformes; family Hemiscylliidae; genus Chiloscyllium; species Chiloscyllium plagiosum. The sequence goes on along the minus strand of NW_028270156.1, from coordinate 90,135,312 downwards.
GTCAGTGACAGGGATTGAATTTCAGTCAGTGACAGGGATTGAACCTCAGTCAGTGACAGGGATTGAACCTCAGTCAGTGACAGGGATTGACTCTCAGTCAGTGACAGGGATTGAATCTCAGTCAGTGACTGGGATTGTGTTTCGGTCAGTGATAGGGATTGACCCTCAGTCAGTGACAGGGATTGAATCTCAGTCTGTGACAGGGATTGAACCTTTGTCAATGACAGGGATTGCATCTCAGTGAATGGTTGGGATTGACCATCAGACAATGACTGGGATTGACCCGCAGACAGAGACAGGGATTGAACCTCAATCATGACAGGGATTGAATCTCAGTCAGTGACAGGGATTGTACCGCAGTCAGTGACAGGGATTGAATTTCATTCACTGACAGGGATTGAGCTTCAATCAGTGACAGGGATTGAATTTTAGCCAGTGAAAGGGATTGAGCTTCAGTCAGTAAACAGGGTCTAAAGCTAAGTCACTGACAGGGTTTGAATCTGAGTCAGTGACAGGGACTGAACCTCAGTCAGTGACAGGGATTGAATCAGAGACTGTGACAGGGATTGAATCTCTGTCAGTGACAGGGTTTCAGCCACAGTCAGTGATAGGGATTAAACCTCAGTCAGTGACAGGGATTGAACCTCAGTCAGTGACAGGGATTGAATCTCAGTCAGTGCCAGGAATTGAACCGCAGTCAGTGACAGGGATGACACTCAATCAGTGACAGGGATTGAATCTCAGTCAGTGACAGGGATTGAATTTAAATCAGTGACAGGGATTGTACCTCAGTCAGTGACAGGGATTGAATTTCATTCAGTGACAGGGATTGAGCTTCAATCAGTGACAGGGATTGAATTTCATTCAGTGACAGGGATTGAGCTTCAGTCAGTGACAGGAATTTAATTTCAGTCAGTGACTGGGATTGAACCTCAATCAGTGACAGGGATTGAATCTCAGTCAGTGACAGGGATTGTACCTCAGTCAGTGACAGGGATTGAATTTCATTCAGTGACAGGGATTGAGCTTCAATCAGTGACAGGGATTGAATTTCATTCAGTGACAGGGATTGAGCCTCAGTCAGTGTCAGGGATTGAATCTCAGTCAGTGACAGGGATTGTACCTTAGTCAGTGACAGGGATTGAATCTCAGTCAGTGACAGGGATTGAATCACAGTCTGTGACAGGGATTGAATCTCAGTCAGTGACAGGGATTGTACCTCAGTCAGTGACAGGGATTGAATTTCATTCAGTGACAGAGATTGAGCTTCAATCAGTGACAGGGATTGAATTTCAGTCAGTGACAGGGACTAAACCTCAGTCAGTGACAGGGATTGAACCTCAGTCAGTGACAGGGATTGAACCTCAATTAGTGTCAGGGATTGAATCTCAGTCAGTGACAGGGAGTGAATCTCAGTCAGTGACAGGGATTGACTCTCAGTCAGTGACAGGGATTGAATCTCAGTCAGTGACAGGGATTGACTCTCAGTCAGTGACAGGGATTGAATCTCAGTCAGTGACTGGGATTGTGTTTCGGTCAGTGATAGGGATTGACCCTCAGTCAGTGACAGGGATTGAACCTCAGTCAGTGACAGGGATTGAACCTCAGTCAGTGACAGGGATTGACTCTCAGTCAGTGACAGGGATTGAATCTCAGTCAGTGACTGGGATTGTGTTTCGGTCAGTGATAGGGATTGACCCTCAGTCAGTGACAGGGATTGAATCTCAGTCTGTGACAGGGATTGAACCTTTGTCAATGACAGGGATTGCATCTCAGTGAATGACTGGGATTGACCATCAGACAATGACTGGGATTGACCCGCAGACAGAGACAGGGATTGAACCTCAATCAGTGACAGGGATTGAATCTTAGTCAGTGACAGGGATTGTACCTCAGTCAGTGACAGGGATTGAATTTCATTCACTGACAGGGATTGAGCTTCAATCAGTGACAGGGATTGAATTTTAGCCAGTGAAAGGGATTGAGCTTCAGTCAGTGACAGGGTCTAAAGCTCAGTCACTGACAGGGATTGAATCTCAGTCAGTGACAGGGACTGAGCCTCAGTCAGTGACAGGGATTGACTCAGAGACTGTGACAGGGATTGAATCTCAGTCAGTGACAGGGTTTCAGCCACAGTCAGTGATAGGGATTAAACCTCAGTCAGTGACAGGGATTGAACCTCAGTCAGTGACAGGGATTGAATCTCAGTCAGTGCCAGGAATTGAACCGCAGTCAGTGACAGGGATGACACTCAATCAGTGACAGTGATTGACACTCAGTCAGTGACAGGGATTGAATCTCAGTCAGTGACAGGGATTGTACCTCAGTCAGTGACAGGGATTGAATTTAAATCAGTGACAGGGATTGAGCTTCAGTCAGTGACAGGAATTGAATTTCAGTCAGTGACTGGATTGAACCTCAATCAGTGACAGGGATTGAATCTCAGTCAGTGACAGAGATTGTACCTCAGTCAGTGACAGGGATTGAATTTCATTCAGTGACAGGGATTGAGCTTCAATCAGTGACAGGGATTGAATTTCATTCAGTGACAGGGATTGAGCCTCAGTCAGTGTCAGGGATTGAACCTCAGTCAGTGACAGGGATTGACTCTCAGTCAGTGACAGGGATTGAAACTCAGTCAGTGACAGGGATTGAATCACAGTCTGTGACAGGGATTGAATCTCAGTCAGTGACAGTGTTTCAGCCACAGTCAGTGATAGGGATTAAACCTCAGTCAGTGACAGGGAATGAATCTCAGTTAGTGACTGGGACTAAACCTCAGTCAGGGACAGGGATTGAACCTCAATCAGTGACAGGGATTGAATCTCAGTCAGTGACAGGGATTGTACCTCAGTCAGTGACAGGGATTGAATTTCATTCAGTGACAGGGATTGAGCTTCAATCAGTGACAGGGATTGAATTTCAGTCAGTGACAGGGACTAAACCTCAGTCAGTGACAGGGATTGAACCTCAGTCAGTGACAGGGATTGAACCTCAATTAGTGTCAGGGATTGAATCTCAGTCAGTGACAGGGAGTGAATCTCAGTCAGTGACAGGGATTGAACCTCAGTCAGTGACAGGGATTGAACCTCAGTCAGTGACAGGGATTGACTCTCAGTCAGTGACAGGGATTGAATTTCATTCAGTGACAGGGATTGAGCTTCAATCAGTGACAGGGATTGAATTTCATTCAGTGACAGGGATTGAGCCTCAGTCAGTGTCAGGGATTGAATCTCAGTCAGTGACAGGGAGTGAATCTCAGTCAGTGACAGGGATTGAACCTCAGTCAGTGACAGGGATTGAACCTCAGTCAGTGACAGGGATTGACTCTCAGTCAGTGACTGGGATTGTGTTTCGGTCAGTGATAGGGATTGACCCTCAGTCAGTGACAGGGATTGAATCTCAGTCTGTGACAGGGATTGAACCTTTGTCAATGACAGGGATTGCATCTCAGTGAATGACTGGGATTGACCCGCAGACAGAGACAGGGATTGAACGTCAATCAGTGACAGGGATTGAATCTCAGTCAGTGACAGGGATTGTACCTCAGTCAGTGACAGGGATTGAATTTCATTCACTGACAGGGATTGAGCTTCAATCAGTGACAGGGATTGAATTTTAGCCAGTGAAAGGGATTGAGCTTCAGTCAGTGACAGGGTCTAAAGCTCAGTCACTGACAGGGATTGAATCTCAGTCAGTGACAGGGACTGAGCCTCAGTCAGTGACAGGGATTGAATCTCAGTCAGTGCCAGGAATTGAACCGCAGTCAGTGACAGGGATGACACTCAATCAGTGACAGTGATTGACTCTCAGTCAGTGACTGGGATTGAATCTCAGTCAGTGACAGGGATTGTACTCAGTTAGTGACAGGGATTGAATTCAAATCAGTGACAGGGATTGAGCTTCAATCAGTGACAGTGATTGAATTTCATTCAGTGAGGGATTGAGCTTCAGTCAGTGACAGGGATTGAATTTCAGTCAATGACAGGGATTGAACCTCAATCAGTGACAGGGATTGAATTTCATTCAGTGACAGGGATTGAGCTTCAATCAGTGACAGGGATTGAATTTCAGTCAGTGACAGGGACGAAACCTCAGTCAGTGACAGGGAGTGAATCTCAGTCAGTGACAGGGATTGAACCTCAGTCAGTGACAGGGATTGAATCTCAGTCAGTGACAGGGATTGAATTTAAATCAGTGACAGGGATTGTACCTCAGTCAGTGACAGGGATTGAATTTCATTCAGTGACAGGGATTGAGCTTCAGTCAGTGACAGGAATTGAATTTCAGTCAGTGACTGGGATTGAACCTCAATCAGTGACAGGGATTGAATCTCAGTCAGTGACAGGGATTGTACCTCAGTCAGTGACAGGGATTGAATTTCATTCAGTGACAGGGATTGAGCTTCAATCAGTGACAGGGATTGAATTTCATTCAGTGACAGGGATGACACTCAATCAGTGACAGTGATTGACTCTCAGTCAGTGACAGGGATTGAATCTCAGTCAGTGACAGGGATTGTACTCAGTCAGTGACAGGGATTGAATTTAAATCAGTGACAGGGATTGAGCTTCAGTCAGTGACAGGAATTGAATTTCAGTCAGTGACAGGGATTGTACCTCAGTCAGTGACAGGGATTGAATTTCATTCAGTGACAGGGATTGAGCTTCAATCAGTGACAGGGATTGAATTTCATTCAGTGACAGGGATTGAGCCTCAGTCAGTGTCAGGGATTGAATCTCAGTCAGTGACAGGGAGTGCATCTCAGTCAGTGACAGGGATTGACTCTCAGTCAGTGACAGGGATTGAACCTCAGTCAGTGACAGGGATTGTGTTTCGGTCAGTGATAGGGATTGACCCTCAGTCAGTGACAGGGATTGAATCTCAGTCTGTGACAGGGATTGAACCTTTGTCAATGACAGGGATTGCATCTCAGTGAATGACTGGGATTGACCGTCAGACAATGACTGGGATTGACCCGCAGACAGAGACAGGGATTGAACCTCAATCAGTGACAGGGATTGAATCTCAGTCAGTGACAGGGATTGTACCTCAGTCAGTGACAGGGATTGAATTTCATTCACTGACAGGGATTGAGCTTCAATCAGTGACAGGGATTGAATTTTAGCCAGTGAAAGGGATTGAGCTTCAGTCAGTGACAGGGTCTAAAGCTCAGTCACTGACAGGGATTGAATCTCAGTCAGTGACAGGGACTGAGCCTCAGTCAGTGACAGGGATTGAATCAGAGACTGTGACAGGGATTGAATCTCAGTCAGTGACAGGGTTTCAGCCACAGTCAGTGATAGGGATTAAACCTCAGTCAGTGACAGGGATTGAATCTCAGTCAGTGACAGGGATTGAATCTCAGTCAGTGCCAGGAATTGAACCACAGTCAGTGACAGGGATGACACTCAATCAGTGACAGTGATTGACTCTCAGTCAGTGACAGGGATTGAATCTCAGTCTGTGACAGGGATTGTACTCAGTTAGTGACAGGGATTGAATTTAAATCAGTGACAGGGATTGAGCTTCAGTCAGTGACAGGAATTGAATTTCAGTCAGTGACAGGGATTGTACCTCAGTCAGTGACAGGGATTGAATTTCATTCAGTGACAGGGATTGAGCTTCAATCAGTGACAGGGATTGAATTTCATTCAGTGACAGGGATTGAGCCTCAGTCAGTGTCAGGGATTGAATCTCAGTCAGTGACAGGGAGTGAATCTCAGTCAGTGACAGGGATTGACTCTCAGTCAGTGACAGGGATTGAATCTCAGTCAGTGACTGGGATTGTGTTTCGGTCAGTGATTGGGATTGACCCTCAGTCAGTGACAGGGATTGAATCTCAGTCTGTGACAGGGATTGAACCTTTGTCAATGACAGGGATTGCATCTCAGTGAATGACTGGGATTGACCATCAGACAATGACTGGGATTGACCCGCAGACAGAGACAGGGATTGAACCTCAATCAGTGACAGGGATTGAATCTCAGTCAGTGACAGGGATTGTACCTCAGTCAGTGACAGGGATTGAATTTCATTCACTGACAGGGATTGAGCTTCAATCAGTGACAGGGATTGAATTTTAGCCAGTGAAAGGGATTGAGCTTCAGTCAGTAAACAGGGTCTAAAGCTAAGTCACTGACAGGGTTTGAATCTGAGTCAGTGACAGGGACTGAACCTTAGTCAGTGACAGGGATTGAATCAGGGACTGTGACACGGATTGAATCTCAGTCAGTGACAGGGTTTCAGCCACAGTCAGTGATAGGGATTAAACCTCAGTCAGTGACAGGGATTGAACCTCAGTCAGTGACAGGGATTGAATCTCAGTCAGTGCCAGGAATTGAACCGCAGTCAGTGACAGGGATGACACTCAATCAGTGACAGGGATTGAATCTCAGTCAGTGACAGGGATTGAATTTAAATCAGTGACAGGGATTGTACCTCAGTCAGTGACAGGAATTGAATTTCAGTCAGTGACTGGGATTGAACCTCAATCAGTGACAGGGATTGAATCTCAGTCAGTGACAGGGATTGTACCTCAGTCAGTGACAGGGATTGAATTTCATTCAGTGACAGGGATTGAATTTTAGCCAGTGAAAGGGATTGAGCTTCAGTCAGTGACAGGGTCTAAAGCTCAGTCACTGACAGGGATTGAATCTCAGTCAGTGACAGGGACTGAGCCTCAGTCAGTGACAGGGATTGACTCAGAGACTGTGACAGGGATTGAATCTCAGTCAGTGACAGGGTTTCAGCCACAGTCAGTGATAGGGATTAAACCTCAGTCAGTGACAGGGATTGAACCTCAGTCAGTGACAGGGATTGAATCTCAGTCAGTGCCAGGAATTGAACCGCAGTCAGTGACAGGGATGACACTCAATCAGTGACAGTGATTGACACTCAGTCAGTGACAGGGATTGAATCTCAGTCAGTGACAGGGATTGTACCTCAGTCAGTGACAGGGATTGAATTTAAATCAGTGACAGGGATTGAGCTTCAGTCAGTGACAGGAATTGAATTTCAGTCAGTGACTGGATTGAACCTCAATCAGTGACAGGGATTGAATCTCAGTCAGTGACAGAGATTGTACCTCAGTCAGTGACAGGGATTGAATTTCATTCAGTGACAGGGATTGAGCTTCAATCAGTGACAGGGATTGAATTTCATTCAGTGACAGGGATTGAGCCTCAGTCAGTGTCAGGGATTGAACCTCAGTCAGTGACAGGGATTGACTCTCAGTCAGTGACAGGGATTGAAACTCAGTCAGTGACAGGGATTGAATCACAGTCTGTGACAGGGATTGAATCTCAGTCAGTGACAGTGTTTCAGCCACAGTCAGTGATAGGGATTAAACCTCAGTCAGTGACAGGGAATGAATCTCAGTTAGTGACTGGGACTAAACCTCAGTCAGGGACAGGGATTGAACCTCAATCAGTGACAGGGATTGAATCTCAGTCAGTGACAGGGATTGTACCTCAGTCAGTGACAGGGATTGAATTTCATTCAGTGACAGGGATTGAGCTTCAATCAGTGACAGGGATTGAATTTCAGTCAGTGACAGGGACTAAACCTCAGTCAGTGACAGGGATTGAACCTCAGTCAGTGACAGGGATTGAACCTCAATTAGTGTCAGGGATTGAATCTCAGTCAGTGACAGGGAGTGAATCTCAGTCAGTGACAGGGATTGAACCTCAGTCAGTGACAGGGATTGAACCTCAGTCAGTGACAGGGATTGACTCTCAGTCAGTGACAGGGATTGAATTTCATTCAGTGACAGGGATTGAGCTTCAATCAGTGACAGGGATTGAATTTCATTCAGTGACAGGGATTGAGCCTCAGTCAGTGTCAGGGATTGAATCTCAGTCAGTGACAGGGAGTGAATCTCAGTCAGTGACAGGGATTGAACCTCAGTCAGTGACAGGGATTGAACCTCAGTCAGTGACAGGGATTGACTCTCAGTCAGTGACTGGGATTGTGTTTCGGTCAGTGATAGGGATTGACCCTCAGTCAGTGACAGGGATTGAATCTCAGTCTGTGACAGGGATTGAACCTTTGTCAATGACAGGGATTGCATCTCAGTGAATGACTGGGATTGACCCGCAGACAGAGACAGGGATTGAACGTCAATCAGTGACAGGGATTGAATCTCAGTCAGTGACAGGGATTGTACCTCAGTCAGTGACAGGGATTGAATTTCATTCACTGACAGGGATTGAGCTTCAATCAGTGACAGGGATTGAATTTTAGCCAGTGAAAGGGATTGAGCTTCAGTCAGTGACAGGGTCTAAAGCTCAGTCACTGACAGGGATTGAATCTCAGTCAGTGACAGGGACTGAGCCTCAGTCAGTGACAGGGATTGAATCAGAGACTGTGACAGGGATTGAATCTCAGTCAGTGACAGGGTTTCAGCCACAGTCAGTGATAGGGATTAAACCTCAGTCAGTGACAGGGATTGAACCTCAGTCAGTGACAGGGATTGAATCTCAGTCAGTGCCAGGAATTGAACCGCAGTCAGTGACAGGGATGACACTCAATCAGTGACAGTGATTGACTCTCAGTCAGTGACTGGGATTGAATCTCAGTCAGTGACAGGGATTGTACTCAGTTAGTGACAGGGATTGAATTCAAATCAGTGACAGGGATTGAGCTTCAATCAGTGACAGTGATTGAATTTCATTCAGTGAGGGATTGAGCTTCAGTCAGTGACAGGGATTGAATTTCAGTCAATGACAGGGATTGAACCTCAATCAGTGACAGGGATTGAATTTCATTCAGTGACAGGGATTGAGCTTCAATCAGTGACAGGGATTGAATTTCAGTCAGTGACAGGGACGAAACCTCAGTCAGTGACAGGGAGTGAATCTCAGTCAGTGACAGGGATTGAACCTCAGTCAGTGACAGGGATTGAATCTCAGTCAGTGACAGGGATTGAATTTAAATCAGTGACAGGGATTGTACCTCAGTCAGTGACAGGGATTGAATTTCATTCAGTGACAGGGATTGAGCTTCAGTCAGTGACAGGAATTGAATTTCAGTCAGTGACTGGGATTGAACCTCAATCAGTGACAGGGATTGAATCTCAGTCAGTGACAGGGATTGTACCTCAGTCAGTGACAGGGATTGAATTTCATTCAGTGACAGGGATTGAGCTTCAATCAGTGACAGGGATTGAATTTCATTCAGTGACAGGGATGACACTCAATCAGTGACAGTGATTGACTCTCAGTCAGTGACAGGGATTGAATCTCAGTCAGTGACAGGGATTGTACTCAGTCAGTGACAGGGATTGAATTTAAATCAGTGACAGGGATTGAGCTTCAGTCAGTGACAGGAATTGAATTTCAGTCAGTGACAGGGATTGTACCTCAGTCAGTGACAGGGATTGAATTTCATTCAGTGACAGGGATTGAGCTTCAATCAGTGACAGGGATTGAATTTCATTCAGTGACAGGGATTGAGCCTCAGTCAGTGTCAGGGATTGAATCTCAGTCAGTGACAGGGAGTGCATCTCAGTCAGTGACAGGGATTGACTCTCAGTCAGTGACAGGGATTGAACCTCAGTCAGTGACAGGGATTGTGTTTCGGTCAGTGATAGGGATTGACCCTCAGTCAGTGACAGGGATTGAATCTCAGTCTGTGACAGGGATTGAACCTTTGTCAATGACAGGGATTGCATCTCAGTGAATGACTGGGATTGACCGTCAGACAATGACTGGGATTGACCCGCAGACAGAGACAGGGATTGAACCTCAATCAGTGACAGGGATTGAATCTCAGTCAGTGACAGGGATTGTACCTCAGTCAGTGACAGGGATTGAATTTCATTCACTGACAGGGATTGAGCTTCAATCAGTGACAGGGATTGAATTTTAGCCAGTGAAAGGGATTGAGCTTCAGTCAGTGACAGGGTCTAAAGCTCAGTCACTGACAGGGATTGAATCTCAGTCAGTGACAGGGACTGAGCCTCAGTCAGTGACAGGGATTGAATCAGAGACTGTGACAGGGATTGAATCTCAGTCAGTGACAGGGTTTCAGCCACAGTCAGTGATAGGGATTAAACCTCAGTCAGTGACAGGGATTGAATCTCAGTCAGTGACAGGGATTGAATCTCAGTCAGTGCCAGGAATTGAACCACAGTCAGTGACAGGGATGACACTCAATCAGTGACAGTGATTGACTCTCAGTCAGTGACAGGGATTGAATCTCAGTCTGTGACAGGGATTGTACTCAGTTAGTGACAGGGATTGAATTTAAATCAGTGACAGGGATTGAGCTTCAGTCAGTGACAGGAATTGAATTTCAGTCAGTGACAGGGATTGTACCTCAGTCAGTGACAGGGATTGAATTTCATTCAGTGACAGGGATTGAGCTTCAGTCAGTGACAGGGATTGAATTTCATTCAGTGACAGGGATTGAGCTTCAATCAGTGACAGGGATTGAATTTCATTCAGTGACAGGGATTGAGCCTCAGTCAGTGTCAGGGATTGAATCTCAGTCAGTGACAGGGAGTGAATCTCAGTCAGTGACAGGGATTGACTCTCAGTCAGTGACAGGGATTGAATCTCAGTCAGTGACTGGGATTGTGTTTCGGTCAGTGATTGGGATTGACCCTCAGTCAGTGACAGGGATTGAATCTCAGTCTGTGACAGGGATTGAACCTTTGTCAATGACAGGGATTGCATCTCAGTGAATGACTGGGATTGACCATCAGACAATGACTGGGATTGACCCGCAGACAGAGACAGGGATTGAACCTCAATCAGTGACAGGGATTGAATCTCAGTCAGTGACAGGGATTGTACCTCAGTCAGTGACAGGGATTGAATTTCATTCACTGACAGGGATTGAGCTTCAATCAGTGACAGGGATTGAATTTTAGCCAGTGAAAGGGATTGAGCTTCAGTCAGTAAACAGGGTCTAAAGCTAAGTCACTGACAGGGTTTGAATCTGAGTCAGTGACAGGGACTGAACCTTAGTCAGTGACAGGGATTGAATCAGGGACTGTGACACGGATTGAATCTCAGTCAGTGACAGGGTTTCAGCCACAGTCAGTGATAGGGATTAAACCTCAGTCAGTGACAGGGATTGAACCTCAGTCAGTGACAGGGATTGAATCTCTGTCAGTGCCAGGAATTGAACCGCAGTCAGTGACAGGGATGACACTCAATCAGTGACAGGGATTGAATCTCAGTCAGTGACAGGGATTGAATTTAAATCAGTGACAGGGATTGTACCTCAGTCAGTGACAGGAATTGAATTTCAGTCAGTGACTGGGATTGAACCTCAATCAGTGACAGGGATTGAATCTCAGTCAGTGACAGGGATTGTACCTCAGTCAGTGACAGGGATTGAATTTCATTCAGTGACAGGGATTGAGCTTCAATCAGTGACAGGGATTGAATTTCATTCAGTGACAGGGATTGAGCCTCAGTCAGTGTCAGGGATTGAATCTCAGTCAGTGACAGGGAGTGAATCTCAGTCAGTGACAGGGATTGAAACTCAGTCAGTGACAGGGATTGAATCACAGTCTGTGACAGGGATTGTACCTCAGTCAGTGACAGGGATTGAATTTCATTCAGTGACAGGGATTGAATCTCAGTCAGTGACAGGGATTGTACCTCAGTCAGTGACAGGGATTGAATTTCATTCAGTGACAGGGATTGAATCTCAGTCAGTGACAAGGATTGTACCTCAGTCAGTGACAGGGATTGAATTTCATTCAGTGACGGGGACTAAACCTCAGTCAGTGACAGGGATTGAACCTCAGTCAGTGACAGGGATTGAACCTCAATTAGTGTCAGGGATTGAATCTCAGTCAGTGACAGGGAGTGAATCTCTGTCAGTGACAGGGATTGAACCTCAGTCAGTGACAGGGATTGAACCTCAGTCAGTGACAGGGATTGACTCTCAGTCAGTGACAGGGATTGAATCTCAGTCAGTGACTGGGATTGTGTTTCGGTCAGTGATAGGGATTGACCCTCAGTCAGTGACAGGGATTGAATCTCAGTCAGTGACAGTGATTCAGCCACAGTCAGTGATAGGGATTAAACCTCAGTCAGTGACAGGGAATGAATCTCAGTTAGTGACTGGGACGAAACCTCAGTCAGGGACAGGGATTGAACCTCAATCAGTGACAGGGATTGATTCTCAGTCAGTGACAGGGATTGTACCTTTGTCAATGACAGGGATTGCATCTCAGTGAATGACTGGGATTGACCATCAGACAATGACTGGGATTGACCCGCAGACAGAGACAGGGATTGAATCTCAATCGGTGACAGGTATTGAATCTCAGTCAGTGACAGGGATTGTACCTCAGTCAGTGACAGGGATTGAATTTCATTCACTGACAGGGATTGAGCTTCAATCAGTGACAGGGATTGAATTTTAGCCAGTGAAAGGGATTGAGCTTCAGTCAGTGACAGGGTCTAAAGCTCAGTCACTGACAGGGATTGAATCTCAGTCAGTGACAGGGACTGAGCCTCAGTCAGTGACAGGGATTGAATCAGAGACTGTGACAGGGATTGAATCTCAGTCAGTGACAGGGTTTCAGCCACAGTCAGTGATAGGGATTAAACCTCAGTCAGTGACAGGAACTGAATCTCAGTCAGTGACAGGGATTGAATCTCAGTCAGTGCCAGGAATTGAACCACAGTCAGTGACAGGGATGACACTCAATGAGTGACAGTGATTGACTCTCAGTCAGTGACAGGGATTGAATCTCAGTCAGTGACAGGGATTGTACTCAGTTAGTGACAGGGATTGAATTTAAATCAGTGACAGGGATTGAGCTTCAGTCAGTGACAGGAATTGAATTTCAGTCAGTGACAGGGATTGTACCTCAGTCAGTGACAGGGATTGAATTTCATTCAGTGACAGGGATTGAGCTTCAATCAGTGACAGGGATTGAATTTCATTCAGTGACAGGGATTGAACCTCAGTCAGTGACAGGGATTGAGCCTCAGTCAGTGTCAGGGATTGAATCTCAGTCAGTGACAGGGAGTGAATCTCAGTCAGTGACAGGGATTGATTCTCAGTCAGTGACAGGGATTGTACCTTTGTCAATGACAGGGATTGCATCTCAGTGAATGACTGGGATTGACCATCAGACAATGACTGGGATTGACCCGCAGACAGAGACAGGGATTGAACCTCAATCAGTGACAGGGATTGAATCTCAGTCAGTGACAGGGATTGTACCTCAGTCAGTGACAGGGATTGAATTTCATTCACTGACAGGGATTGAGCTTCAATCAGTGACAGGGATTGAATTTTAGCCAGTGAAAGGGATTGAGCTTCAGTCAGTGACAGGGTCTAAAGCTCAGTCACTGACAGGGATTGAATCTCAGTCAGTGACAGGGACTGAGCCTCAGTCAGTGACAGGGATTGACTCAGAGACTGTGACAGGGATTGAATCTCAGTCAGTGACAGGGTTTCAGCCACAGTCAGTGATAGGGATTAAACCTCAGTCAGTGACAGGGATTGAACCTCAGTCAGTGACAGGGATTGAATCTCAGTCAGTGCCAGGAATTGAACCGCAGTCAGTGACAGGGATGACACTCAATCAGTGACAGTGATTGACACTCAGTCAGTGACAGGGATTGAATCTCAGTCAGTGACAGGGATTGTACCTCAGTCAGTGACAGGGATTGAATTTAAATCAGTGACAGGGATTGAGCTTCAGTCAGTGACAGGAATTGAATTTCAGTCAGTGACTGGATTGAACCTCAATCAGTGACAGGGATTGAATCTCAGTCAGTGACAGAGATTGTACCTCAGTCAGTGACAGGGATTAAATTTCATTCAGTGACAGGGATTGATTTTCAATCAGTGACAGGGATTGAATTTCATTCAGTGACAGGGATTGAGCCTCAGTCAGTGTCAGGGATTGAACCTCAGTCAGTGACAGGGATTGACTCTCAGTCAGTGACAGGGATTGAAACTCAGTCAGTGACAGGGATTGAATCACAGTCTGTGACAGGGATTGAATCTCAGTCAGTGACAGTGTTTCAGCCACAGTCAGTGATAGGGCTTAAACCTCAGTCAGTGACAGGGAATGAATCTCAGTTAGTGACTGGGACTAAACCTCAGTCAGGGACAGGGATTGAACCTCAATCAGTGACAGGGATTGAATCTCAGTCAGTGACAGGGATTGTACCTCAGTCAGTTCACGGGATTGAATTTCATTCAGTGACAGGGATTGAGCTTCAATCAGTGACAGGGATTGAATTTCAGTCAGTGACAGGGACTAAACCTCAGTCAGTGACAGGGATTGAACCTCAGTCAGTGACAGGGATTGAACCTCAATTAGTGTCAGGGATTGAATCTCAGTCAGTGACAGGGAGTGAATCTCAGTCAGTGACAGGGATTGAACCTCAGTCAGTGACAGGGATTGAACCTCAGTCAGTGACAGGGATTGACTCTCAGTCAGTGACAGGGATTGAATTTCATTCAGTGACAGGGATTGAGCTTCAATCAGTGACAGGGATTGAATTTCATTCAGTGACAGGGATTGAGCCTCAGTCAGTATCAGGGATTGAATCTCAGTCAGTGACAGGGAGTGAATCTCAGTCAGTGACAGGGAGTGAATCTCAGTCAGTGAAAGGGATTGAGCTTCAGTCAGTGACAGGGTCTAAAGCTCAGTCACTGACAGGGATTGAATCACAGTCAGTGACAGGGACTGAGCCTCAGTCAGTGACAGGGATTGAATCAGAGACTGTGACAGGGATTGAATCTCAGTCAGTGACAGGGTTTCAGCCACAGTCAGTGATAGGGATTAAACCTCAGTCAGTGACAGGGATTGAATCTCAGTCAGTGACAGGGATTGAATCTCAGTCAGTGCCAGGAATTGAACCGCAGTCAGTGACAGGGATGACACTCAATCAGTGACAGTGATTGACTCTCAGTCAGTGACAGGGATTGAATCTCAGTCAGTGACAGGGATTGTACTCAGTTAGTGACAGGGATTGAATTCAAATCAGTGACAGGGATTGAGCTTCAATCAGTGACAGTGATTGAATTTCATTCAGTGAGGGATTGAGCTTCAGTCAGTGACAGGGATTGAATTTCAGTCAATGACAGGGATTGAACCTCAATCAGTGACAGGGATTGAATTTCATTCAGTGACAGGGATTGAGCTTCAATCAGTGACAGGGATTGAATTTCAGTCAGTGACAGGGACGAAACCTCAGTCAGTGACAGGGAGTGAATCTCAGTCAGTGACAGGGATTGAACCTCAGTCAGTGACAGGGATTGAATTTCAGTCAGTGACAGGGATTGAACCTCAATTAGTGTCAGGGATTGAATCTCAGTCAGTGACAGGGAGTGAATCTCAGTCAGTGACAGGGATTGAACCTCAGTCAGTGACAGGGATTGAACCTCAGTCAGTGACAGGGTTTGACTCTCAGTCAGTGACAGGGATTGAATTTCATTCAGTGACAGGGATTGAGCTTCAATCAGTGACAGGGATTGAATTTCAGTCAGTGACAGGGACTAAACCTCAGTCAGTGACAGTGATTGAACCTCAGTCAGTGACAGGGATTGAATCTCAGTCAGTGACTGGGATTGTGTTTCGGTCAGTGATAGTAATTGACCCTCAGTCAGTGACAGGGATTGAATCTCAGTCTGTGACTGGGATTGAACCTTTGTCAATGACAGGGATTGCATCTCAGTGAAATAGTGGGGTTGACCATCAGACAATGACTGGGATTGACCCGCAGACAGAGACAGGGATTGAACCTCAATCAGTGACAGGGATTGAATCTCAGTCAGTGACAGGGATTGTACCTCAGTCAGTGACAGGGATTGAATTTCATTCACTGACAGGGATTGAGCTTCAATCAGTGACAGGGATTGAATTTTAGCCAGTGAAAGGGATTGAGCTTCAGTCAGTGACAGGGTCTAAAGCTCAGTCACTGACAGGGATTGAATCTCAGTCAGTGACAGGGACTGAGCCTCAGTCAGTGACAGGGATTGACTCAGAGACTGTGACAGGGATTGAATCTCAGTCAGTGACAGGGTTTCAGCCACAGTCAGTGATAGGGATTAAACCTCAGTCAGTGACAGGGATTGAATCTCAGTCAGTGACAGGGATTGAATCTCAGTCAGTGCCAGGAATTGAACCGCAGTCAGTGACAGGGATGACACTCAATCAGTGACAGTGATTGACTCTCAGTCAGTGACAGGGATTGAATCTCAGTCAGTGACAGGGATTGTACTCAGTCAGTGACAGGGATTGAATTTAAATCAGTGACAGGGATTGAGCTTCAGTCAGTGACAGGAATTGAATTTCAGTCAGTGACAGGGATTGTACCTCAGTCAGTGACAGGGATTGAATTTCATTCAGTGACAGGGATTGAGCTTCAATCAGTGACAGGGATTGAATCTCAGTCAGTGACAGGGAGTGAATCTCAGTCAATGACAGGGATTGAACCTCAGTCAGTGACAGGGATTGAACCTCAGTCAGTGACAGGGATTGACTCTCAGTCAGTGACAGGGATTGAATCTCAGTCAGTGACTGGGATTGTGTTTCGGTCAGTGATAGGGATTGACCCTCAGTCAGTGACAGGGATTGAATCTCAGTCTGTGACAGGGATTGAACCTTTGTCAATGACAGGGATTGCATCTCAGTGAATGACTGGGATTGACCATCAGACAATGACTGGGATTGACCCGCAGACAGAGACAGGGATTGAACCTCAATCAGTGACAGGGATTGAATCTCAGTCAGTGACAGGGATTGTACCTCAGTCAGTGACAGGGATTGAATTTCATTCACTGACAGGGATTGAGCTTCAATCAGTGACAGGGATTGAATTTTAGCCAGTGAAAGGGATTGAGCTTCAGTCAGTGACAGGGTCTAAAACTCAGTCACTGACAGGGATTGAATCTCAGTCAGTGACAGGGACTGAGCCTCAGTCAGTGACAGGGATTGAATCAGAGACTGTGACAGGGATTGAATCTCAATCAGTGACAGGGTTTCAGCCACAGTCAGTGATAGGGATTAAACCTCAGTCAGTGACAGGGATTGAATCTCAGTCAGTGACAGGGATTGAATCTCAGTCAGTGCCAGGAATTGAACCACAGTCAGTGACAGGGATGACACTCAATCAGTGACAGTGATTGACTCTCAGTCAGTGACAGGGATTGAATCTCAGTCAGTGACAGGGATTGTACTCAGTTAGTGACAGGGATTGAATTTAAATCAGTGACAGGGATTGAGCTTCAGTCAGTGACAGGAATTGAATTTCAGTCAGTGACAGGGATTGTACCTCAGTCAGTGACAGGGATTGAATTTCATTCAGTGACAGGGATTGAGCTTCAATCAGTGACAGGGATTGAATTTCAGTCAGTGACAGGGACTAAACCTCAGTCAGTGACAGTGATTGAACCTCAGTCAGTGACAGGGATTGAACCTCAATTAGTGTCAGGGATTGAATCTCAGTCAGTGACAGGGAGTGAATCTCAGTCAGTGACAGGGATTGAACCTCAGTCAGTGACAGGGATTGAATCTCAGTCAGTGACTGGGATTGTGTTTCGGTCAGTGATAGTAATTGACCCTCAGTCAGTGACAGGGATTGAATCTCAGTCTGTGACAGGGATTGAACCTTTGTCAATGACAGGGATTGCATCTCAGTGAATGACTGGGATTGACCATCAGACAATGACTGGGATTGACCCGCAGACAGAGACAGGGATTGAACCTCAATCAGTGACAGGGATTGAATCTCAGTCAGTGACAGGGATTGTACCTCAGTCAGTGACAGGGATTGAATTTCATTCACTGACAGGGATTGAGCTTCAATCAGTGACAGGGATTGAATTTTAGCCAGTGAAAGGGATTGAGCTTCAGTCAGTGACAGGGTCTAAAGCTCAGTCACTGACAGGGATTGAATCTCAGTCAGTGACAGGGACTGAGCCTCAGTCAGTGACAGGGATTGACTCAGAGACTGTGACAGGGATTGAATCTCAGTCAGTGACAGGGTTTCAGCCACAGTCAGTGATAGGGATTAAACCTCAGTCAGTGACAGGGATTGAATCTCAGTCAGTGACAGGGATTGAATCTCAGTCAGTGCCAGGAATTGAACCGCAGTCAGTGACAGGGATGACACTCAATCAGTGACAGTGATTGACTCTCAGTCAGTGACAGGGATTGAATCTCAGTCAGTGACAGGGATTGTACTCAGTCAGTGACAGGGATTGAATTTAAATCAGTGACAGGGATTGAGCTTCAGTCAGTGACAGGAATTGAATTTCAGTCAGTGACAGGGATTGTACCTCAGTCAGTGACAGGGATTGAATTTCATTCAGTGACAGGGATTGAGCTTCAATCAGTGACAGGGATTGAATCTCAGTCAGTGACAGGGAGTGAATCTCAGTCAATGACAGGGATTGAACCTCAGTCAGTGACAGGGATTGAACCTCAGTCAGTGACAGGGATTGACTCTCAGTCAGTGACAGGGATTGAATCTCAGTCAGTGACTGGGATTGTGTTTCGGTCAGTGATAGGGATTGACCCTCAGTCAGTGACAGGGATTGAATCTCAGTCTGTGACAGGGATTGAACCTTTGTCAATGACAGGGATTGCATCTCAGT
This sequence comes from Chiloscyllium plagiosum, assembly GCF_037043375.1. Taxonomy (NCBI): domain Eukaryota; kingdom Metazoa; phylum Chordata; class Chondrichthyes; order Orectolobiformes; family Hemiscylliidae; genus Chiloscyllium; species Chiloscyllium plagiosum. The sequence continues at coordinate 90,116,721 of NW_028270156.1, read as the reverse complement.
GAATGACTGGGATTGACCATCAGACAATGACTGGGATTGACCCGCAGACAGAGACAGGGATTGAACCTCAATCAGTGACAGGGATTGAATCTCAGTCAGTGACAGGGATTGTACCTCAGTCAGTGACAGGGATTGAATTTCATTCACTGACAGGGATTGAGCTTCAATCAGTGACAGGGATTGAATTTTAGCCAGTGAAAGGGATTGAGCTTCAGTCAGTGACAGGGTCTAAAGCTCAGTCACTGACAGGGATTGAATCTCAGTCAGTGACAGGGACTGAGCCTCAGTCAGTGACAGGGATTGAATCAGAGACTGTGACAGGGATTGAATCTCAATCAGTGACAGGGTTTCAGCCACAGTCAGTGATAGGGATTAAACCTCAGTCAGTGACAGGGATTGAATCTCAGTCAGTGACAGGGATTGAATCTCAGTCAGTGCCAGGAATTGAACCACAGTCAGTGACAGGGATGACACTCAATCAGTGACAGGGATTGAATCTCAGTCAGTGACAGGGATGACACTCAATCAGTGACAGTGATTGACTCTCAGTCAGTGACAGGGATTGAATCTCAGTCAGTGACAGGGATTGTACTCAGTCAGTGACAGGGATTGAATTTAAATCAGTGACAGGGATTGAGCTTCAGTCAGTGACAGGAATTGAATTTCAGTCAGTGACAGGGATTGTACCTCAGTCAGTGACAGGGATTGAATTTCATTCAGTGACAGGGATTGAGCTTCAATCAGTGACAGGGTCTAAAGCTCAGTCACTGACAGGGATTGAATCTCAATCAGTGACAGGGTTTCAGCCACAGTCAGTGATAGGGATTAAACCTCAGTCAGTGACAGGGATTGAATCTCAGTCAGTGACAGGGAGTGAATCTCAGTCAGTGCCAGGAATTGAACCACAGTCAGTGACAGGGATTGAATCTCAGTCAGTGACAGGGATTGAGCCTCAGTCAGTGTCAGGGATTGAATCTCAGTCAGTGACAGGGAGTGAATCTCAGTCAGTGACAGGGATTGACTCTCAGTCAGTGACAGGGATTGAATCTCAGTCAGTGACTGGGATTGTGTTTCGGTCAGTGATTGGGATTGACCCTCAGTCAGTGACAGGGATTGAATCTCAGTCTGTGACAGGGATTGAACCTTTGTCAATGACAGGGATTGCATCTCAGTGAATGACTGGGATTGACCATCAGACAATGACTGGGATTGACCCGCAGACAGAGACAGGGATTGAACCTCAATCAGTGACAGGGATTGAATCTCAGTCAGTGACAGGGATTGTACCTCAGTCAGTGACAGGGATTGAATTTCATTCACTGACAGGGATTGAGCTTCAATCAGTGACAGGGATTGAATTTTAGCCAGTGAAAGGGATTGAGCTTCAGTCAGTAAACAGGGTCTAAAGCTAAGTCACTGACAGGGTTTGAATCTGAGTCAGTGACAGGGACTGAACCTCAGTCAGTGACAGGGATTGAATCAGAGACTGTGACAGGGATTGAATCTCAGTCAGTGACAGGGTTTCAGCCACAGTCAGTGATAGGGATTAAACCTCAGTCAGTGACAGGGATTGAACCTCAGTCAGTGACAGGGATTGAATCTCAGTCAGTGCCAGGAATTGAACCGCAGTCAGTGACAGGGATGACACTCAATCAGTGACAGGGATTGAATCTCAGTCAGTGACAGGGATGACACTCAATCAGTGACAGTGATTGACTCTCAGTCAGTGACAGGGATTGAATCTCAGTCAGTGACAGGGATTGTACTCAGTCAGTGACAGGGATTGAATTTAAATCAGTGACAGGGATTGAGCTTCAGTCAGTGACAGGAATTGAATTTCAGTCAGTGACAGGGATTGTACCTCAGTCAGTGACAGGGATTGAATTTCATTCAGTGACAGGGATTGAGCTTCAATCAGTGACAGGGATTGAATCTCAGTCAGTGACAGGGAGTGAATCTCAGTCAATGACAGGGATTGAACCTCAGTCAGTGACAGGGATTGAACCTCAGTCAGTGACAGGGATTGACTCTCAGTCAGTGACAGGGATTGAATCTCAGTCAGTGACTGGGATTGTGTTTCGGTCAGTGATAGGGATTGACCCTCAGTCAGTGACAGGGATTGAATCTCAGTCTGTGACAGGGATTGAACCTTTGTCAATGACAGGGATTGCATCTCAGTGAATGACTGGGATTGACCATCAGACAATGACTGGGATTGACCCGCAGACAGAGACAGGGATTGAACCTCAATCAGTGACAGGGATTGAATCTCAGTCAGTGACAGGGATTGTACCTCAGTCAGTGACAGGGATTGAATTTCATTCACTGACAGGGATTGAGCTTCAATCAGTGACAGGGATTGAATTTTAGCCAGTGAAAGGGATTGAGCTTCAGTCAGTGACAGGGTCTAAAGCTCAGTCACTGACAGGGATTGAATCTCAGTCAGTGACAGGGACTGAGCCTCAGTCAGTGACAGGGATTGAATCAGAGACTGTGACAGGGATTGAATCTCAATCAGTGACAGGGTTTCAGCCACAGTCAGTGATAGGGATTAAACCTCAGTCAGTGACAGGGATTGAATCTCAGTCAGTGACAGGGATTGAATCTCAGTCAGTGCCAGGAATTGAACCACAGTCAGTGACAGGGATGACACTCAATCAGTGACAGTGATTGACTCTCAGTCAGTGACAGGGATTGAATCTCAGTCAGTGACAGGGATTGTACTCAGTTAGTGACAGGGATTGAATTTAAATCAGTGACAGGGATTGAGCTTCAATCAGTGACAGGGATTGAATTTTAGCCAGTGAAAGGGATTGAGCTTCAGTCAGTAAACAGGGTCTAAAGCTAAGTCACTGACAGGGTTTGAATCTGAGTCAGTGACAGGGACTGAACCTCAGTCAGTGACAGGGATTGAATCAGAGACTGTGACAGGGATTGAATCTCAGTCAGTGACAGGGTTTCAGCCACAGTCAGTGATAGGGATTAAACCTCAGTCAGTGACAGGGATTGAACCTCAGTCAGTGACAGGGATTGAATCTCAGTCAGTGCCAGGAATTGAATCGCAGTCAGTGACAGGGATGACACTCAATCAGTGACAGTGATTGACTCTCAGTCAGTGACAGGGATTGAGCTTCAGTCAGTGACAGGAATTGAATTTCAGTCAGTGACAGGGATTGTACCTCAGTCAGTGACAGGGATTGAATCTCAGTCAGTGACAGGGATTGTACCTCAGTCAGTGACAGGGATTGAATTTCATTCACTGACAGGGATTGAGCTTCAATCAGTGACAGGGATTGAATCTCAGTCAGTGACAGGGAGTGAATCTCAGTCAGTGACAGGGATTGAATCTCAGTCAGTGCCAGGAATTGAACCGCAGTCAGTGACAGGGATGACACTCAATCAGTGACAGTGATTGACACTCAGTCAGTGACAGGGATTGAATCTCAGTCAGTGACAGGGATTGAATTTAAATCAGTGACAGGGATTGAGCTTCAGTCAGTGACAGGAATTCAATTTCAGTCAGTGACTGGATTGAACCTCAATCAGTGACAGGGATTGAATCTCAGTCAGTGACAGAGATTGTACCTCAGTCAGTGACAGGGATTGAATTTCATTCAGTGACAGGGATTGAGCTTCAATCAGTGACAGGGATTGAATTTCATTCAGTGACCGGGATTGAGCCTCAGTCAGTGTCAGGGATTGACTCTCAGTCAGTGACAGGGATTGAATCTCAGTCAGTTACAGGGATTGGATCTCAATCAGTGACAGGGATTGATCCTCAGTCAGTGTCAGGCATTGATCCTCAGTCAGTGACAGGGAATGAATCTCAGTCAGTGACAGGGATTGAATCTTAATCAGTAACAGGGATTGACTCTCAGTCAGTGACAGGGATTGAAACTCAGTCAGTGACAGGAATTGAATCTCAGTCAGTGAAAGGGATTGAATCTCAGTCAGTGACAGGAATTGAATCTCAGTCAGAGACAGGAATTGAATCTCAGTCAGTGAAAGGGATTAAATCACAGTCAGTGACAGGAATTGATCCTCAATCAGTGACAGGAATTGACTCTCAGTCAGTGACAGGGATTGAAACTCAGTCAGTGACAGGAATTGAATCTCAGTCAGTGACAGGAAATGAACCTCAGTCAGTGACAGGGATTGAATCTCAGTCAGTGACAGGGATTGAATCTCAGTCAGTGACAGGAAATGAACCTCAGTCAGTGACAGGGATTGAATCTCAATCAGTGACAGGAATTGAATTTCAGTCCGTGACAGGAATTGAATCTCAGTCAGTGAAAGGGATTGAATCTCAGTCAGTGACAGGGATGGAATTTCAGTCAGTGACAGGGATTGAATCTCAGTCAGTGACAGGAAATGAAGCTCAGTCAGTGACAGGGCTTGAATCTCAGTCAGTGACAGGAATTGAATCTCAGTCAGTGACAGGAATTGAATCTCAGTCAGTGAAAGGGATTGAATCTCAGTCAGTGACAGGGACTGAACCTCAGTCAGTGACAGGGATTGAATCAGAGACTGTGACAGGGATTGAATCTCAGTCAGTGACAGGGTTTCAGCCACAGTCAGTGATAGGGATTAAACCTCAGTCAGTGACAGGGATTGAACCTCAGTCAGTGACAGGGATTGAATCTCAGTCAGTGCCAGGAATTGAACCGCAGTCAGTGACAGGGATGACACTCAATCAGTGACAGTGATTGACACTCAGTCAGTGACAGGGATTGAATCTCAGTCAGTGACAGGGATTGAATTTAAATCAGTGACAGGGATTGAGCTTCAGTCAGTGACAGGAATTGAATTTCAGTCAGTGACTGGATTGAACCTCAATCAGTGACAGGGATTGAATCTCAGTCAGTGACAGAGATTGTACCTCAGTCAGTGACAGGGATTGAATTTCATTCAGTGACAGGGATTGAGCTTCAATCAGTGACAGGGATTGAATTTCATTCAGTGACAGGGATTGAGCCTCAGTCAGTGTCAGGGATTGACTCTCAGTCAGTGACAGGGATTGAATCTCAGTCAGTTACAGGGATTGGATCTCAATCAGTGACAGGGATTGATCCTCAGTCAGTGTCAGGCATTGATCCTCAGTCAGTGACAGGGAATGAATCTCAGTCAGTGACAGGGATTGAATCTTAATCAGTAACAGGGATTGACTCTCAGTCAGTGACAGGGATTGAAACTCAGTCAGTGACAGGAATTGAATCTCAGTCAGTGAAAGGGATTGAATCTCAGTCAGTGACAGGAATTGAATCTCAGTCAGAGACAGGAATTGAATCTCAGTCAGTGAAAGGGATTGAATCTCAGTCAGTGACAGGGATTGAATCTCAGTCAGTGACACGGATTAAATCACAGTCAGTGACAGGAATTGATCCTCAATCAGTGACAGGAATTGACTCTCAGTCAGTGACAGGGATTGAAACTCAGTCAGTGACAGGAATTGAATCTCAGTCAGTGACAGGAAATGAACCTCAGTCAGTGACAGGGATTGAATCTCAGTCAGTGACAGGGATTGAATCTCAGTCAGTGACAGGAAATGAACCTCAGTCAGTGACAGGAATTGAATCTCAGTCAGTGAAAGGGATTGAATCTCAGTCAGTGACAGGAATTGAATCTCAGTCAGAGACAGGAATTGAATCTCAGTCAGTGAAAGGGATTGAATCTCAGTCAGTGACAGGGATTGAATCTCAGTCAGTGACACGGATTAAATCACAGTCAGTGACAGGAATTGATCCTCAATCAGTGACAGGAATTGACTCTCAGTCAGTGACAGGGATTGAAACTCAGTCAGTGACAGGAATTGAATCTCAGTCAGTGACAGGAAATGAACCTCAGTCAGTGACAGGGATTGAATCTCAGTCAGTGACAGGGATTGAATCTCAGTCAGTGACAGGAAATGAACCTCAGTCAGTGACAGGGATTGAATCTCAATCAGTGACAGGAATTGAATTTCAGTCCGTGACAGGAATTGAATCTCAGTCAGCGAAAGGGATTGAATCTCAGTCAGTGACAGGGATGGAATTTCAGTCAGTGACAGGGATTGAATCTCAGTCAGTGACAGGAAATGAACCTCAGTCAGTGACAGGGCTTGAATCTCAGTCAGTGACAGGAATTGAATCTCAGTCAGTGACAGGAATTGAATCTCAGTCAGTGAAAGGGATTGAATCTCAGTCAGTGACAGGGATGGAATTTCAGTCAGTGACAGGAATTGAATCTCAGTCAGTGACAGGGACTGAACCTCAGTCAGTGACAGGGATTGAATCAGAGACTGTGACAGGGATTGAATCTCAGTCAGTGACAGGGTTTCAGCCACAGTCAGTGATAGGGATTAAACCTCAGTCAGTGACAGGGATTGAACCTCAGTCAGTGACAGGGATTGAATCTCAGTCAGTGCCAGGAATTGAACCGCAGTCAGTGACAGGGATGACACTCAATCAGTGACAGTGATTGACACTCAGTCAGTGACAGGGATTGTATCTCAGTCAGTGACAGGGATTGAATTTAAATCAGTGACAGGGATTGAGCTTCAGTCAGTGACAGGAATTGAATTTCAGTCAGTGACTGGATTGAACCTCAATCAGTGACAGGGATTGAATCTCAGTCAGTGACAGAGATTGTACCTCAGTCAGTGACAGGGATTGAATTTCATTCAGTGACAGGGATTGAGCTTCAATCAGTGACAGGGATTGAATTTCATTCAGTGACAGGGATTGAGCCTCAGTCAGTGTCAGGGATTGACTCTCAGTCAGTGACAGGGATTGAATCTCAGTCAGTTACAGGGATTGGATCTCAATCAGTGACAGGGATTGATCCTCAGTCAGTGTCAGGCATTGATCCTCAGTCAGTGACAGGGAATGAATCTCAGTCAGTGACAGGGATTGAATCTTAATCAGTAACAGGGATTGACTCTCAGTCAGTGACAGGGATTGAAACTCAGTCAGTGACAGGAATTGAATCTCAGTCAGTGAAAGGGATTGAATCTCAGTCAGTGACAGGAATTGAATCTCAGTCAGAGACAGGAATTGAATCTCAGTCAGTGAAAGGGATTGAATCTCAGTCAGTGACAGGGATTGAATCTCAGTCAGTGACACGGATTAAATCACAGTCAGTGACAGGAATTGATCCTCAATCAGTGACAGGAATTGACTCTCAGTCAGTGACAGGGATTGAAACTCAGTCAGTGACAGGAATTGAATCTCAGTCAGTGACAGGAAATGAACCTCAGTCAGTGACAGGGATTGAATCTCAGTCAGTGACAGGGATTGAATCTCAGTCAGTGACAGGAAATGAACCTCAGTCAGTGACAGGAATTGAATCTCAGTCAGTGAAAGGGATTGAATCTCAGTCAGTGACAGGAATTGAATCTCAGTCAGAGACAGGAATTGAATCTCAGTCAGTGAAAGGGATTGAATCTCAGTCAGTGACAGGGATTGAATCTCAGTCAGTGACACGGATTAAATCACAGTCAGTGACAGGAATTGATCCTCAATCAGTGACAGGAATTGACTCTCAGTCAGTGACAGGGATTGAAACTCAGTCAGTGACAGGAATTGAATCTCAGTCAGTGACAGGAAATGAACCTCAGTCAGTGACAGGGATTGAATCTCAGTCAGTGACAGGGATTGAATCTCAGTCAGTGACAGGAAATGAACCTCAGTCAGTGACAGGGATTGAATCTCAATCAGTGACAGGAATTGAATTTCAGTCCGTGACAGGAATTGAATCTCAGTCAGCGAAAGGGATTGAATCTCAGTCAGTGACAGGGATGGAATTTCAGTCAGTGACAGGGATTGAATCTCAGTCAGTGACAGGAAATGAACCTCAGTCAGTGACAGGGCTTGAATCTCAGTCAGTGACAGGAATTGAATCTCAGTCAGTGACAGGAATTGAATCTCAGTCAGTGAAAGGGATTGAATCTCAGTCAGTGACAGGGATGGAATTTCAGTCAGTGACAGGAATTGAATCTCAGTCAGTGACAGGGACTGAACCTCAGTCAGTGACAGGGATTGAATCAGAGACTGTGACAGGGATTGAATCTCAGTCAGTGACAGGGTTTCAGCCACAGTCAGTGATAGGGATTAAACCTCAGTCAGTGACAGGGATTGAACCTCAGTCAGTGACAGGGATTGAATCTCAGTCAGTGCCAGGAATTGAACCGCAGTCAGTGACAGGGATGACACTCAATCAGTGACAGTGATTGACACTCAGTCAGTGACAGGGATTGAATCTCAGTCAGTGACAGGGATTGAATTTAAATCAGTGACAGGGATTGAGCTTCAGTCAGTGACAGGAATTGAATTTCAGTCAGTGACTGGATTGAACCTCAATCAGTGACAGGGATTGAATCTCAGTCAGTGACAGAGATTGTACCTCAGTCAGTGACAGGGATTGAATTTCATTCAGTGACAGGGATTGAGCTTCAATCAGTGACAGGGATTGAATTTCATTCAGTGACAGGGATTGAGCCTCAGTCAGTGTCAGGGATTGACTCTCAGTCAGTGACAGGGATTGAATCTCAGTCAGTTACAGGGATTGGATCTCAATCAGTGACAGGGATTGATCCTCAGTCAGTGTCAGGCATTGATCCTCAGTCAGTGACAGGGAATGAATCTCAGTCAGTGACAGGGATTGAATCTTAATCAGTAACAGGGATTGAATCTCAGTCAGTGAAAGGGATTGAATCTCAGTCAGTGACAGGAATTGAATCTCAGTCAGAGACAGGAATTGAATCTCAGTCAGTGAAAGGGATTGAATCTCAGTCAGTGACAGGGATTGAATCTCAGTCAGTGACACGGATTAAATCACAGTCAGTGACAGGAATTGATCCTCAATCAGTGACAGGAATTGACTCTCAGTCAGTGACAGGGATTGAAACTCAGTCAGTGACAGGAATTGAATCTCAGTCAGTGACAGGAAATGAACCTCAGTCAGTGACAGGGATTGAATCTCAGTCAGTGACAGGGATTGAAGCTCAGTCAGTGACAGGAAATGAACCTCAGTCAGTGACAGGGATTGAATCTCAATCAGTGACAGGAATTGAATTTCAGTCCGTGACAGGAATTGAATCTCAGTCAGTGAAAGGGATTGAATCTCAGTCAGTGACAGGGATGGAATTTCAGTCAGTGACAGGGATTGAATCTCAGTCAGTGACAGGAAATGAACCTCAGTCAGTGACAGGGCTTGAATCTCAGTCAGTGACAGGAATTGAATCTCAGTCAGTGACAGGAATTGAATCTCAGTCAGTGAAAGGGATTGAATCTCAGTCAGTGACAGGGATGGAATTTCAGTCAGTGACAGGAATTGAATCTCAGTCAGTGACAGGGATTGAATCTCAGTCAGTGACAGGGATTGAATGTCAGTCAGTGACAGGGATTGAATCTCAGTCAGTGACAGGGATTGAACCTCAGTCAGTGACAGGGATTGAATCTCAGTCAGTGACAGGGATTGATTCTCAGTCAGTGACAGGGATTGAAACTCAGTCAGTGACAGGGATTGAATCACAGTCTGTGACAGGGATTGAATCTCAGTCAGTGACAGGGAGTGAGTCTCAGTCAGTGCTAGGGATTAAACCTCAGTCAGTGACAGGGAATGAATCTCTGTTATCGACTGGGAATGAATCATATTCAGTGACAGGGATTGAGCCTCAATCAGAGACATGGATTGAGCCTCAATCAGTGACAGGGATTGACTCTAAGTCAGAGACTGGGATTGAATCTCATTCAGTGACTGGGATTGAATCTCAATCAGTGACAGGGATTGAATCTCAGTCAGTGACAGGAATGAATCTCAGTCAGTGACAGGGATTGATCCTCAATCAGGGACAGGAATTGACTTTCAGTCAGTGACACGGATTGAAACTCAGTCAGTGACAGGAAATGAACCTCAGTCAGTGACAGCATTGAATCTCAGTCAGTGACAGGGATTGAATCTCAGTCAGTGACAGGAAACGAACCTCAGTCAGTGACAGGAATTGAATCTCAGTCAGTGACAGGAATTGAATCTCAATCAGTGAAAGGGATTGAATCTCAGTCAGTGACAGGGATGGAATTTCAGTCAGTGACAGGAATTGAATCTCAGTCAGTGACAGGGATTGTCTCTAAGTCAGTGACAGGGATTGAATGTCAGTCAGTGACAGGAATTGAATCTCAGTCAGTGACAGGGATTGAATCTCAGTCAGTGATAGGGATTGAATCTCAGTCAGTTACAGGGATTGAACCTCAGTCAGTGACAGGAATTGAATCTCAGTCAGTGACAGGGATTGACTCTGAGTCAGTGACAGGGATTGAATCTCAGTCAGTGACAGGGATGGAATCTCAGTCAGTGACAGGAATTGACTCTGAGTGAGTGACAGGGATTTAACCTCAGTCAGTGACAGGGATTGAACCTCAGTCAGTGACAGGGATTAAATCTCAGTCAGTGACAGGGATTGAAGCTCAGTCAGTGACAGGGAGCGAACCTCAGTCAGTGACAGGGATTGAATCTCCATCAGTGCCAGGGATTGAATCACATTCAGTGACAGGAATTGAATCTCAGTCAGTGACAGGGATTGAATCTCAGTCAGTGATACGGATTGAATCTCAGTCAGTTACAGGGATTGGATCTCATTCAGTGACAGGGATTGATCCTCAGTCAGTGTCAGGCATTGATCCTCAGTCAGTGACAGGGATTGAATCTCAGTCAGTGACAGGGATTGAATCTTAATCAGTGACAGGGATTGACTCTCAGTCAGTGACAGGGATTGAAACTCAGTCAGTGACAGGAATTGAATCTCAGTCAGTGAAAGGGATTGAATCTCAGTCAGTGACAGGAATTGAATCTCAGTCAGAGACAGGAATTGAATCTCAGTCAGTGAAAGGGATTGAATCTCAGTCAGTGACAGGGATTGAATCTCAGTCAGTGACACGGATTAAATCACATTCAGTGACAGGAATTGATCCTCAATCAGTGACAGGAATTGACTCTCAGTCAGTGACAGGGATTGAAACTCAGTCAGTGACAGGAATTGAATCTCAGTCAGTGACAGGAAATGAACCTCAGTCAGTGACAGGGATTGAATCTCAGTCAGTGACAGGGATTGAATCTCAGTCAGTGACAGGATTGAATCTCAGTCAGTGACAGGGATTGAATCTCAGTCAGTGACAGGAAATGAACCTCAGTCAGTGACAGGGCTTGAATCTCAGTCAGTGACAGGAATTGAATCTCAGTCAGTGACAGGAATTGAATCTCAGTCAGTGAAAGGGATTGAATCTCAGTCAGTGACAGGAATTGAATCTCAGTCAGTGACAGGGATTGTCTCTACGTCAGTGACAGGGATTGAATGTCAGTCAGTGACAGGGATTGAATCTCAGTCAGTGACAGGAAATGAACCTCAGTCAGTGACAGGGCTTGAATCTCAGTCAGTGACAGGAATTGAATCTCAGTCAGTGACAGGAATTGAATCTCAGTCAGTGAAAGGGATTGAATCTCAGTCAGTGACAGGGATGGAATTTCAGTCAGTGACAGGAATTGAATTTCAGTCAGTGACAGGGTTTGAGACACAGTCAGTGATAGGGATTGAACCTCAGTCAGTGACAGGTATTGAATCTCAGTCAGTGACAGGGATTGACTCTCAGTCAGTGACAGGGATTGAATCTCAGTCAGTGACAGGAGTTGAATCTCAGTCAGTGACAGGAATTGAATCTCAGTCAGTGAAAGGGATTGAATCTCAGTCGGTGACAGGGATGGAATTTCAGTCATTGACAGGAATTGAATCTCAGTCAGTGACAGGGATTCTCTCAAAGTCAGTGACAGGGATTGAATGTCAGTCAGTGATAGGGACTGAATCTCAGTCAGTGACAGGGATTGAATCCCAGTCAGTGACAGAAATTGAAACTCAGTCAGTGACAGGGATTGAATCTCAGTCAGTGACAGGGATGGAATTTCAGTCAGTGACAGGGATTGAATCTCAGTCAGTGACAGGAAATGAACCTCAGTCAGTGACAGGGCTTGAATCTCAGTCAGTGACAGGAATTGAATCTCAGTCAGTGACAGGAATTGAATCTCAGTCAGTGAAAGGGATTGAATCTCAGTCAGTGACAGGGATGGAATTTCAGTCAGTGACAGGAATTGAATCTCAGTCAGTGACAGGGATTGAATCTCAGTCAGTGACAGGGATTGAATGTCAGTCAGTGACAGGGATTGAATCTCAGTCAGTGACAGGGATTGAACCTCAGTCAGTGACAGGGATTGAATCTCAGTCAGTGACAGGGATTGATTCTCAGTCAGTGACAGGGATTGAAACTCAGTCAGTGACAGGGATTGAATCACAGTCTGTGACAGGGATTGAATCTCAGTCAGTGACAGGGAGTGAGTCTCAGTCAGTGCTAGGGATTAAACCTCAGTCAGTGACAGGGAATGAATCTCTGTTATCGACTGGGAATGAATCATATTCAGTGACAGGGATTGAGCCTCAATCAGAGACATGGATTGAGCCTCAATCAGTGACAGGGATTGACTCTAAGTCAGAGACTGGGATTGAATCTCATTCAGTGACTGGGATTGAATCTCAATCAGTGACAGGGATTGAATCTCAGTCAGTGACAGGAATGAATCTCAGTCAGTGACAGGGATTGATCCTCAATCAGGGACAGGAATTGACTTTCAGTCAGTGACACGGATTGAAACTCAGTCAGTGACAGGAAATGAACCTCAGTCAGTGACAGCATTGAATCTCAGTCAGTGACAGGGATTGAATCTCAGTCAGTGACAGGAAACGAACCTCAGTCAGTGACAGGAATTGAATCTCAGTCAGTGACAGGAATTGAATCTCAATCAGTGAAAGGGATTGAATCTCAGTCAGTGACAGGGATGGAATTTCAGTCAGTGACAGGAATTGAGTCTCAGTCAGTGACAGGGATTGTCTCTAAGTCAGTGACAGGGATTGAATGTCAGTCAGTGACAGGAATTGAATCTCAGTCAGTGACAGGGATTGAATCTCAGTCAGTGATAGGGATTGAATCTCAGTCAGTTACAGGGATTGAACCTCAGTCAGTGACAGGAATTGAATCTCAGTCAGTGACAGGGATTGACTCTGAGTCAGTGACAGGGATTGAATCTCAGTCAGTGACAGGGATGGAATCTCAGTCAGTGACAGGAATTGACTCTGAGTGAGTGACAGGGATTTAACCTCAGTCAGTGACAGGGATTGAACCTCAGTCAGTGACAGGGATTGAATCTCAGTCAGTGACAGGGATTGAAGCTCAGTCAGTGACAGGGAGCGAACCTCAGTCAGTGACAGGGATTGAATCTCCATCAGTGCCAGGGATTGAATCACATTCAGTGACAGGAATTGAATCTCAGTCAGTGACAGGGATTGAATCTCAGTCAGTGATACGGATTGAATCTCAGTCAGTTACAGGGATTGGATCTCATTCAGTGACAGGGATTGATCCTCAGTCAGTGTCAGGCATTGATCCTCAGTCAGTGACAGGGATTGAATCTCAGTCAGTGACAGGGATTGAATCTTAATCAGTGACAGGGATTGACTCTCAGTCAGTGACAGGGATTGAAACTCAGTCAGTGACAGGAATTGAATCTCAGTCAGTGAAAGGGATTGAATCTCAGTCAGTGACAGGAATTGAATCTCAGTCAGAGACAGGAATTGAATCTCAGTCAATGAAAGGGATTGAATCTCAGTCAGTGACAGGGATTGAATCTCAGTCAGTGACACGGATTAAATCACATTCAGTGACAGGAATTGATCCTCAATCAGTGACAGGAATTGACTCTCAGTCAGTGACAGGGATTGAAACTCAGTCAGTGACAGGAATTGAATCTCAGTCAGTGACAGGAAATGAACCTCAGTCAGTGACAGGGATTGAATCTCAGTCAGTGACAGGGATTGAATCTCAGTCAGTGACAGGATTGAATCTCAGTCAGTGACAGGGATTGAATCTCAGTCAGTGACAGGAAATGAACCTCAGTCAGTGACAGGGCTTGAATCTCAGTCAGTGACAGGAATTGAATCTCAGTCAGTGACAGGAATTGAATCTCAGTCAGTGAAAGGGATTGAATCTCAGTCAGTGACAGGAATTGAATCTCAGTCAGTGACAGGGATTGTCTCTACGTCAGTGACAGGGATTGAATGTCAGTCAGTGACAGGGATTGAATCTCAGTCAGTGACAGGAAATGAACCTCAGTCAGTGACAGGGCTTGAATCTCAGTCAGTGACAGGAATTGAATCTCAGTCAGTGACAGGAATTGAATCTCAGTCAGTGAAAGGGATTGAATCTCAGTCAGTGACAGGGATGGAATTTCAGTCAGTGACAGGAATTGAATTTCAGTCAGTGACAGGGTTTGAGACACAGTCAGTGATAGGGATTGAACCTCAGTCAGTGACAGGTATTGAATCTCAGTCAGTGACAGGGATTGACTCTCAGTCAGTGACAGGGATTGAATCTCAGTCAGTGACAGGAGTTGAATCTCAGTCAGTGACAGGAATTGAATCTCAGTCAGTGAAAGGGATTGAATCTCAGTCGGTGACAGGGATGGAATTTCAGTCATTGACAGGAATTGAATCTCAGTCAGTGACAGGGATTCTCTCAAAGTCAGTGACAGGGATTGAATGTCAGTCAGTGATAGGGATTGAATCTCAGTCAGTGACAGGGATTGAATCCCAGTCAGTGACAGAAATTGAAACTCAGTCAGTGACAGGGATTGAACCTCAGTCAGTGACAGGAATTGAATCTCAGTCAGTGACAGGGATTGACTCTGAGTCAGTGACAGGGATTGAATCTCAGTCAGAGACAGGGATTGAATCTCAGTCAGTGACAGGGATTGACTCTGAGTCAGTGACAGGGATTGAACCTCAGTCAGTGACAGGGATTGAATCTTAGTCAGTTTCAGGAATTGAACCTCAGTCATTGACAGGGATTGAACCTCAGTCAGTGACAGGGATTGAATCTCAGTCAGTGACATTGATTGAAGCTCAGTCATTGACAGGGAGTGAACCTCACTCAGTGACAGGGATTGAAACTCAGTCAGTGACAGGAATTGAATCTCAGTCAGTGACAGGGATTGAATCTCAGTCAGTGACAGGAATTGAATCTCAGTCAGTGACAGGAATTGAATCTCAGTCATTGAAAGGGATTGAATCTCAGTCAGTGACAGGGATTGAATCTCAGTCAGTGACACGGATTGAATCACAGTCAGTGACAGGAATTGATCCGCAATCAGTGACAGGAATTGACTCTCAGTCAGTGACAGGGATTGAAACTCAGTCAGTGACAGGAATTGAATCTCAGTCAGTGACAGGGATTGAATCTTAATCAGTGACAGGGATTGACTCTCAGTCAGTGACAGGGATTGAATGTCAGTCAGTGACAGGGATTGAATCTCAGTCAGTGACAGGGATTGAATCCCAGTCAGTGACAGGAATTGAACCTCAGTCAGTGACAGGGATTGAACCTCAGTCAGTGACAGGAATTGAATCTCAGTCAGTGACAGGGATTGACTCTGAGTCAGTGACAGGGATTGAATCTCAGTCAGTGACAGGGAAGGAATCTCAGTCAGTGACAGGGATTGACTCTGAGTCAGTGACAGGGATTTAACCTCAGTCAATGACAGGGATTGAACATCAGTCAGTGACAGGGATTGACTCTCAGTCAGTGACAGGGATTGAAACTCAGGCAGTGACAGGAATTGAATCTCAGTCAGTGAAAGGGATTGAATCTCAGTCAGTGACAGGAATTGAATCTCAGTCAGTGACAGGAATTGAATCTCAGTCATTGAAAGGGATTGAATCTCAGTCAGTGACAGGGATTGAATCTCAGTCAGTGTCACGGATTGAATCACAGTCAGTGACAGGAATTGATCCGCAATCAGTGACAGGAATTGACTCTTAGTCAGTGAAAGGGATTGAATCTCAGTCAGTGACAGGGATGGAATTTCAGTCAATGACAGGAATTGAATCTCAGTCAATGACAGGGATTGTCTCTAAGTCAGTGACAGGGATTGAATGTCAGTCAGTGACAGGGATTGAATCTCAGTCAGTGACAGGGATTGAACCTCAGTCAGTGGCAGGGATTGAACCTCAGTCAGTGACAGGGATTGACTCTCAGTCAGTGACAGGGATTGAATCGCAGTCAGTGACAGGGATTGAACCTCAGTCAGTGACAGGGAGTGAACCTCAGTCAGTGACAGGGATTGAATCTCAATCAGTGCCAGGGATTGAATCACAGTCAGTGACAGGAATTGAATCTCAGTCAGTGACAAGGATTGAATCTCTGTCAGTGATAGGGATTGAATCTCAGTCAGTTACAGGGATTGGATCTCAATCAATGACAGGGATTGATCCTCAGTCAGTGTCAGGGATTGATCCTCAGTCAGTGACAGGGAATGAATCTCAGTCAGTGACAGGGATTGAATCTTAATCAGTGACAGGAATTCAATCTCAGTCAGTGAAAGGGATTGAATCTCAGTCAGTGACAGGAATTGAATCTCAGTCAGTGACAGGAATTGAATCTCAGTCATTGAAAGGGATTGAATCTCAGTCAGTGACAGGGATTGAATCTCAGTCAGTGACACGGATTGAATCACAGTCAGTGACAGGAATTGATCCGCAATCAGTGACAGGAATTGACTCTCAGTCAGTGACAGGGATTGAAACTCAGTCAGTGACAGGAATTGAATCTCAGTCAGTGACAGGGATTGAATCTTAATCAGTGACAGGGATTGACTCTCAGTCAGTGACAGGATTGAATCTCAGTCAGTGACAGGGATTGAATCTCAGTCAGTGACAGGGATTGAATCCCAGTCCGTGACAGGAATTGAACCTCAGTCGGTGACAGGGATTGAACCTCAGTCAGTGGCAGGAATTGAATCTCAGTCAGTGACAGGGATTGACTCTGAGTCAGTGACAGCGATTGAATCTCAGTCAGTGACAGGGATGGAATCTCAGTCAGTGACAGGGATTGACTCTGAGTCAGTGACAGGGATTTAACCTCAGTCAGTGACAGGGATTGAACCTCAGTCAGTGACAGGGATTGACTCTCTGTCAGTGACAGGGATTGACTCTGAGTCAGTGACAGGGATTTAACCTCAGTCAGTGACAGGGATTGAACATCAGTCAGTGACAGGGATTGACTCTCAGTCAGTGACAGGGATTGAAACTCAGGCAGTGACAGGAATTCAATCTCAGTCTGTGAAAGGGATTGAATCTCAGTCAGTGACAGGAATTGAATCTCAGTCAGTGACAGGAATTGAATCTCAGTCATTGAAAGGGATTGAATGTCAGTCAGTGACAGGGATTGAATCTCAGTCAATGACAGGGATTGAACCTCAGTCAGTGGCAGGGATTGAACCTCAGTCAGTGACAGGGATTGACTCTCAGTCAGTGACAGGGATTGAATCGCAGTCAGTGACAGGGATTGAACCTCAGTCAGTGACAGGGAGTGAACCTCAGTCAGTGACAGGGATTGAATCTCAATCAGTGCCAGGGATTGAATCACAGTCAGTGACAGGAATTGAATCTCAGTCAGTGACAAGGATTGAATCTCTGTCGGTGATAGGGATTGAATCTCAGTCAGTTACAGGGATTGGATCTCAATCAATGACAGGGATTGATCCTCAGTCAGTGTCAGGGATTGATCCTCAGTCAGTGACATGGAATGAATCTCAGTCAGTGACAGGGATTTAATCTTAATCAGTGACAGGGATTGACTCTCAGTCAGTGACAGGGATTGAAACTCAGTCAGTGACAGGATTTCAATCTCAGTCAGTGAAAGGGATTGAATCTCAGTCAGTGACAGGAATTGAATCTCAGTCAGTGACAGGAATTGAATCTCAGTCATTGAAAGGGATTGAATCTCAGTCAGTGACAGGGATTGAATCTCAGTCAGTGACACGGATTGAATCACAGTCAGTGACAGGAATTGATCCGCAATCAGTGACAGGAATTGACTCTCAGTCAGTGACAGGGATTGAAACTCAGTCAGTGACAGGAATTGAATCTCAGTCAGTGACAGGGATTGAATCTTAATCAGTGACAGGGATTGACTCTCAGTCAGTGACAGGATTGAATCTCAGTCAGTGACAGGGATTGAATCTCAGTCAGTGACAGGGATTGAATCCCAGTCAGTGACAGGAATTGAACCTCAGTCGGTGACAGGGATTGAACCTCAGTCAGTGACAGGAATTGAATCTCAGTCAGTGACAGGGATTGACTCTGAGTCAGTGACAGGGATTGAATCTCAGTCAGTGACAGGGATGGAATCTCAGTCAGTGACAGGGATTGACTCTGAGTCAGTGACAGGGATTTAACCTCAGTCAGTGACAGGGATTGAACCTCAGTCAGTGACAGGGATTGACTCTCAGTCAGTGACAGGGATTGAAACTCAGGCAGTGACAGGAATTGAATCTCAGTCAGTGAAAGGGATTGAATCTCAGTCAGTGACAGGAATTGAATCTGAGTCAGTGACAGGAATTGAATCTCAGTCATTGAAAGGGATTGAATCTCAGTCAGTGACAGGGATTGAATCTCAGTCAGTGACACGGATTGAATTTCAGTCAGTGACAGGACTGGATCCGCAATCAGTGACAGGAATTGACTCTCAGTCAGTGACAGGGATTGAAACTCAGTCAGTGACAGGAATTGAATCTCAGTCAGTGACAGGGATTGAATCTTAATCAGTGACAGGGATTGACTCTCAGTCAGTGACAGGGATTGAAACTCAGTCAGTGACAGGAATTCAATCTCAGTCAGTGAAAGGGATTGAATCTCAGTCAGTGACAGGAATTGAATCTCAGTCAGTGACAGGAATTGAATCTCAGTCATTGAAAGGGATTGAATCTCAGTCAGTGACAGGGATTGAATCTCAGTCAGTGACACGGATTGAATCACAGTCAGTGACAGGAATTGATCCGCAATCAGTGACAGGAATTGACTCTCAGTCAGTGACAGGGATTGAAACTCAGTCAGTGACAGGAATTGAATCTCAGTCAGTGACAGGGATTGAATCTTAATCAGTGACAGGGATTGACTCTCAGTCAGTGACAGGATTGAATCTCAGTCAGTGACAGGGATTGAATCACAGTCAGTGACAGGAATTGATCCGCAATCAGTGACAGGAATTGACTCACAGTCAGTGACAGGGATTGAAACTCAGTCAGTGACAGGAATTGAATCTCAGTCAGTGACAGGGATTGAATCTTAATCAGTGACAGGGATTGACTCTCAGTCAGTGACAGGATTGAATCTCAGTCAGTGACAGGGATTGAATCTCAGTCAGTGACAGGGATTGAATCCCAGTCAGTGACAGGAATTGAACCTCAGTCGGTGACAGGGATTGAACCTCAGTCAGTGGCAGGAATTGAATCTCAGTCAGTGACAGGGATTGACTCTGAGTCAGTGACAGGGATTGAATCTCAGTCAGTGACAGGGATGGAATCTCAGTCAGTGACAGGGATTGACTCTGAGTCAGTGACAGGGATTTAACCTCAGTCAGTGACAGGGATTGAACCTCAGTCAGTGACAGGGATTGACTCTCAGTCAGTGACAGGGATTGACTCTGAGTCAGTGACAGGGATTTAACCTCAGTCAGTGACAGGGATTGAACATCAGTCAGTGACAGGGATTGACTCTCAGTCAGTGACAGGGATTGAAACTCAGGCAGTGACAGGAATTCAATCTCAGTCTGTGAAAGGGATTGAATCTCAGTCAGTGACAGGAATTGAATCTCAGTCAGTGACAGGAATTGAATCTCAGTCATTGAAAGGGATTGAATGTCAGTCAGTGACAGGGATTGAATCTCAGTCAGTGACAGGGATTGAACCTCAGTCAGTGGCAGGGATTGAACCTCAGTCAGTGACAGGGATTGACTCTCAGTCAGTGACAGGGATTGAATCGCAGTCAGTGACAGGGATTGAACCTCAGTCAGTGACAGGGAGTGAACCTCAGTCAGTGACAGGGATTGAATCTCAATCAGTGCCAGGGATTGAATCACAGTCAGTGACAGGAATTGAATCTCAGTCAGTGACAAGGATTGAATCTCTGTCGGTGATAGGGATTGAATCTCAGTCAGTTACAGGGATTGGATCTCAATCAATGACAGGGATTGATCCTCAGTCAGTGTCAGGGATTGATCCTCAGTCAGTGACAGGGAATGAATCTCAGTCAGTGACAGGGATTGAATCTTAATCAGTGACAGGGATTGACTCTCAGTCAGTGACAGGGATTGAAACTCAGTCAGTGACAGGAATTCAATCTCAGTCAGTGAAAGGGATTGAATCTCAGTCAGTGATAGGGATTGAATCTCAGTCAGTGACAGGGATTGAATCTCAGTCAGTGACAGGGATTGAATCTCAGTCAGTGACACGGATTGAATCACAGTCAGTGACAGGAATTGATCCGCAATCAGTGACAGGAATTGACTCTCAGTCAGTGACAGGGATTGAAACTCAGTCAGTGACAGGAATTGAATCTCAGTCAGTGACAGGGATTGAATCTTAATCAGTGACAGGGATTGACTCTCAGTCAGTGACAGGATTGAATCTCAGTCAGTGACAGGGATTGAATCTCAGTCAGTGACAGGGATTGAATCCCAGTCAGTGACAGGAATTGAACCTCAGTCGGTGACAGGGATTGAACCTCAGTCAGTGACAGGAATTGAATCTCAGTCAGTGACAGGGATTGACTCTGAGTCAGTGACAGGGATTGAATCTCAGTCAGTGACAGGGATGGAATCTCAGTCAGTGACAGGGATTGACTCTGAGTCAGTGACAGGGATTTAACCTCAGTCAGTGACAGGGATTGAACCTCAGTCAGTGACAGGGATTGACTCTCAGTCAGTGACAGGGATTGAAACTCAGGCAGTGACAGGAATTGAATCTCAGTCAGTGAAAGGGATTGAATCTCAGTCAGTGACAGGAATTGAATCTGAGTCAGTGACAGGAATTGAATCTCAGTCATTGAAAGGGATTGAATCTCAGTCAGTGACAGGGATTGAATCTCAGTCAGTGACACGGATTGAATTTCAGTCAGTGACAGGACTGGATCCGCAATCAGTGACAGGAACTGACTCTCAGTCAGTGACAGGGATTGAAACTCAGTCAGTGACAGGAATTGAATCTCAGTCAGTGACAGGGATTGAATCTTAATCAGTGACAGGGATTGACTCTCAGTCAGTGACAGGGATTGAATGTCAGTCAGTGACAGGAATTCAATCTCAGTCAGTGACAGGGATTGAATCTCAGTCAGTGATAGGGATTGAATCTCAGTCAGTTACAGGGATTGGATCTCAATCAGTGACAGGGATTGATCCTCAGTCAGTGTCAGGGATTGATCCTCAGTCAGTGACAGGGATTGAGCCTCAAATCGTGACTACGATTGACCCTCAGTCAGTGACAGGGATTAAATCTTAATCAGTGACAGGGATTGACTCTCAGTCAGTGACAGGGATTGAAACTCATTCAGTGACAGGAATTGAATCTCAGTCAGTGAAAGCGATTGAATCTCAGTCAGTGAGAGGAATTGAATCTCAGTCAGAGACAGGAATTGAATCTCAGTCAGTGAAAGGGATTGAATCTCAGTCAGTGACAGGGATTGAATCTCAGTCAGAGACACGGATTAAATCACAGTCAGTGACAGGAATTGATCCTCAATCAGTGACAGGAATTGACTCTCAGTCAGTGACAGGGATTGAAACTCAGTCAGTGACAGGAAATGATCCTCAGTCAGTGACAGGGATTGAATCTCAGTCAGTGACAGGGATTGAATCTCAGTCAGTGACAGGAAATGAACCTCAGTCAGTGACCGGGATTGAATCTCAGTCAGTGACAGGGATTGAATCTCAGTCAGTGACAGGGATTGAATCTCAATCAGTGACAGGAATTGAATTTCAGTCCGTGACAGGAATTGAATCTCAGTCAGTGAAAGGGATTGAATCTCAGTCAGTGACAGGGATGGAATTTCAGTCAGTGACAGGGATTGAATCTCAGTCATTGACTGGAAATGAACCTCAGTCAGTGACAGGACTTGAATCTCAGTTAGTGACAGGAATTGAATCTCAATCAGTGACAGGAATTGAATCTCAGTCAGTGAAAGGGATTGAATCTCAGTCAGTGACAGGGATGGAATTTCAGTCAGTGACAGGAATTGAATCTCAGTCAGTGACAGGGATTGTCTCTAAGTCAGTGACAGGGATTGAATGTCAGTCAGTGACAGGGATTGAATCTCAGTCAGTGACAGTGATTGAACCTCAGTCAGTGACAGGGATTGAACCTCAGTCAGTGACAGGGATTGACTCTCAGTCAGTGACAGGGATTGAAACTCAGTCAGTGACAGCGATTGAATCACAGTCTGTGACAGGGATTGAATCTCAGTCAGTGACAGTGTTTCAGCCACAGTCAGTGCTAGGGATTATACCTCAGTCAGTGACAGGGAATGAATCTCAGTTAGTGACTGGGACTAAACCTCAGTCAGTGACAGGGATTGACCCTCAGATACTGACAGGGATTGAATCTCTGTTATCGACTGGGAATGAATCATATACAGTGACAGGGATTGAGCCTCAATCAGAGACATGGATTGAGCCTCAGTCAGTGACAGGGATTGAATCTCAGTCAGTGACAGGGAGTGAGTCTCAGTCAGTGCTAGGGATTGAATCCCAGTCAGTGACAGGAATTGAACCTCAGTCAGTGACAGGGATTGAACCTCAGTCAGTGACAGGGATTGAATCTCAGTCAGTGACAGGGATTCTCTCTAAGTCAGTGACAGGGATTGAATGTCAGTCAGTGACAGGGATTGAATCCCAGTCAGTGACAGGAATTGAACCTCAGTCAGTAACAGGGATTGAACCTCAACCAGTGACAGGGTTTGACTCTCAGTCAGTGACAGGGATTGAATCGCAGTCAGTGATAGGGATTGAATCTCAGCCAGTGACACGGATTGAATCACAGTCAGTGACACGGATTGAATCACAGTCATGGACAGGAATTGATCCTCAATCAGTGACAGGAATTGACTCTCAGTCAGTGACAGGGATTGAAACTCAGTCAGTGACATGAAATGAACCTCAGTCATTGACAGGAATTGAATCTCAGTCAGTGACAGGAATTGAATCTCAGTCAGTGACAGGAAATGAACCTCAATCAGTGACAGGGATTGAATCTCAGTCAGTGACACGGATTGAAAATCAGTCAGTGACAGGAAATGAACCTCAGTGAATGACAGCATTGAATCTCAGTCAGTGACAGGGATTGAATCTCAGTCAGTGACAGGAATTGAATCTCAGTCATAGAAAGGGATTGAATCTCAGTCAGTGACAGGGATTGAAGCTCAGTCAGTGACACGGATTGAATCACAGTCAGTGACAGGAAATTGATCCGCAATCAGTGACAGGAATTGACTCTCAGTCAGTGACAGGGATTGAAACTCAGTCAGTGACAGGAATTGAATCTCAGTCAGTGACAGGGATTGAAGCTCAGTCAGTGACATGGATTGAATCACAGTCAGTGACAGGGATTGAATCTTAATCAGTGACAGGGATTGACTCTCAGTCAGTGACAGGGATTGAATGTCAGTCAGTGACAGGAATTGAATCTCAGTCAGTGACAGGGATTGAATCACAGTCAGTGATAGGGATTGAATCTCAGTCAGTTACAGGGATTGGATCTCAATCAGTGACAGGGATTGATCCTCAGTCAGTGTCAGGGATTGATCCTCAGTCAGTGACAGGGAATGAATCTCAGTCAGTGACAGGGATTGAATCTTAATCAGTGACAGGGATTGACTCTCAGTCAGTAACAGGGATTAAAACTCAGTCAGTGACAGGAATTGAATCTCAGTCAGTGAAATGGATTGAATCTCAGTCAGTGACAGGAATTGAATCTCAGTCAGAGACAGGAATTGAATCTCAGTCAGTGAAAGGGATTGAATCTCAGTCAGTGACAGGGATTGAATCTCAGTCAGTGACACGGATTAAATCACAGTCAGTGACAGGAATTGATCCTCAATCAGTGACAGGAATTGACTCTCAGTCAGTGACAGGGATTTAAACTCAGTCAGTGACAGGAAGTGAACCTCAGTCAGTGACAGGGATTGAATCTCAGTCAGTGACAGGGATTGAATCTCAGTCAGTGACAGGAAATGAACCTCAGTCAGTGACAGGGATTGAATCTCAGTCAGTGACAAGGATTGAATCTCAGTCAGTGACAGGAAATGAACCTCAGTCAGTGACAGGGATTGAATCTCAATCAGTGACAGGAATTGAATTTCAGTCCGTGACAGGAATTGAATCTCAGTCAGTGAAAGGGATTGAATCTCAGTCAGTGACAGGGATGGAATTTCAGTCAGTGACAGGGATTGAATCTCAGTCAGTGACTGGAAATGAACCTCAGTCAGTGACAGGACTTGAATCTCAGTTAGTGACAGGAATTGAATCTCAGTCAGTGACAGGAATTGAATCTCAGTCAGTGAAAGGGATTGAATCTCAGTCAGTGACAGGGATGGAATTTCAGTCAGTGACAGGAATTGAATCTCAGTCAGTGACAGGGATTGTCTCTAAGTCAGTGACAGGGATTGAATGTCAGTCAGTGACAGGGATTGAATCTCAGTCAGTGACATGGATTGAGCCTCAGTCAGTGACAGTGATTGACTCTAAGTCAGAGACTGGGATTGAATCTCAGTCAGTGACTGGGATTGAATCTCAATCAGTGACAGGGATTGAATCTCAGTCAGTGACAGGAATTGAATCTCAGTCAGTGACAGGGATTGATCCTCAATCAGTGACAGGAATTGACTTTCAGTCAGTGACATGGATTGAAACTCAGTCAGTGACAGGAAATGAAACTCAGTCAGTGACAGCATTGAATCTCAGTCAGTGACAGGGATTGAATCTCAGTCAGTGACAGGCAATGAACCTCAGTCAGTGACAGGAATTGAATCTCAGTCAGTGACAGGAATTGAATCTCAGTCAGTGACAGGAATTGAATCTCAGTCAGTGAAAGGGATTGAACCTCAGTCAGTGACAGGGATGGAATTTCAGTCAGTGACAGGAATTGAATCTAAGTCAGTGACAGGGATTGTCTCTAATGCAGTGAAAGGGATTGAATCTCAGTCAGTGACAGGGATGGAATTTCAGTCAGTGACAGGAATTGAATCTCAGTCAGTGACAGGGATTGTCTCTAAGTCAGTGACAGGGATTGAATGTCAGTCAGTGACAGGGATTGAATTGCAGTCAGTGACAGGGATTGAACCTCAGTCAGTGACACGGATTGAATCACAGTCAGTGACACGGATTGAATCACAGTCAGTGACAGGAATTGATCCACAATCAGTGACAGGAATTGACTCTCAGTCAGTGACAGGGACTGAAACTCAGTCAGTGACAGGAAATGAACCTCAGTCATTGACAGGAATTGAATCTCAGTCAGTGGCATGAATTGAATCTCAGTCAGTGACAGGAAATGAACCTCAGTCAGTGACAGGAATTGAATCTCAGTCAGTGACAGGGATTGAATCTCAGTCAGTGACAGGGATTGAATCTCAGTCAGTGACAGGAAATGAACCTCAGTCAGTGACAGGAATTGAATCTCAGTCAGTGACAGGAATTGAATTTCAGTCAGTGACAGGAATTGAATCTCAGTCAGTGAAAGGGATTGAATCTCGGTCAGTGACAGGGAAGGAATTTCAGTCAGTGACAGGAATTGAATCTCAGTCAGTGACAGGGATTGTCTCTAAGTCAGTGACAGGGATTGAATGTCAGTCAGTGACAGGGATTGAACCTCTGTCAGTGACAGGGATTGAACCTCAGTCAGTGACAGGGATTGAATCTCAGTCAGTGACAGGGATTGAACCTCAGTCAGTGACGGGGATTGAATCTCAGTCAGTGACAGGGATTGACTCTGAGTCAGTGACAGGGATTGAATCTCAGTCAGTGACAGGGATTGAATCACAGTCAGTGACAGGGATTGACTCTGAGTCAGTGACAGGGATTGAATCTCAGTCAGTGACAGGGATTGAATCTCAGTCAGTTTCAGGAATAGAACCTCAGTCAGTGACAGGGATTGAATCTCAGTCAGTGACAGGGATTTTCTCTAAGTCAGTGACAGGGATTGAATGTCAGTCAGTGACAGGGATTGAATCTCAGTCAGTGACAGGGATTGAATCCCAGTCAGTGACAGCAATTGAACCTCAGTCAGTGACCGGGATTGAACCTCAGTCAGTGACAGGGATTGAATCACAGTCAGTGACAGGGATTCTCTCTAAGTCAGTGACAGGAATTGAATGTCAGTCAGTGACAGGGATTGAATCCCAGTCAGTGACAGGAATTGAACCTCAGTCAGTAACAGGGATTGAACCTCAATCAGTGACAGGGATTGACTCTCAGTCAGTGACAGGGATTGAATCTCAGCCAGTGACACGGATTGAATCACAGTCAGTGACACGGATTGAATCACAGTCAGTAACAGGAATTGATCCTCAATCAGAGACAGGAATTGACTCTCAGTCCGTGACAGGGATTGAAACTCAGTCAGTGACAGGAAATGAACCTCAGTCGGTGACAGGGATTGAACCTCAGTCAGTGACAGGAATTGAATCTCAGTCAGTGACAGGGATTGACTCTGAGTCAGTGACAGGGATTGAATCTCAGTCAGTGACAGGGATGGAATCTCAGTCAGTGACAGGGATTGACTCTGAGTCAGTGACAGGGATTTAACCTCAGTCAGTGACAGGGATTGAACCTCAGTCAGTGACAGGGATTGACTCTCAGTCAGTGACAGGGATTGAAACTCAGGCAGTGACAGGAATTGAATCTCAGTCAGTGAAAGGGATTGAATCTCAGTCAGTGACAGGAATTGAATCTGAGTCAGTGACAGGAATTGAATCTCAGTCATTGAAAGGGATTGAATCTCAGTCAGTGACAGGGATTGAATCTCAGTCAGTGACACGGATTGAATTTCAGTCAGTGACAGGACTGGATCCGCAATCAGTGACAGGAATTGACTCTCAGTCAGTGACAGGGATTGAAACTCAGTCAGTGACAGGAATTGAATCTCAGTCAGTGACAGGGATTGAATCTTAATCAGTGACAGGGATTGACTCTCAGTCAGTGACAGGGATTGAAACTCAGTCAGTGACAGGAATTCAATCTCAGTCAGTGAAAGGGATTGAATCTCAGTCAGTGACAGGAATTGAATCTCAGTCAGTGACAGGAATTGAATCTCAGTCATTGAAAGGGATTGAATCTCAGTCAGTGACAGGGATTGAATCTCAGTCAGTGACACGGATTGAATCACAGTCAGTGACAGGAATTGATCCGCAATCAGTGACAGGAATTGACTCTCAGTCAGTGACAGGGATTGAAACTCAGTCAGTGACAGGAATTGAATCTCAGTCAGTGACAGGGATTGAATCTTAATCAGTGACAGGGATTGACTCTCAGTCAGTGACAGGATTGAATCTCAGTCAGTGACAGGGATTGAATCACAGTCAGTGACAGGAATTGATCCGCAATCAGTGACAGGAATTGACTCACAGTCAGTGACAGGGATTGAAACTCAGTCAGTGACAGGAATTGAATCTCAGTCAGTGACAGGGATTGAATCTTAATCAGTGACAGGGATTGACTCTCAGTCAGTGACAGGATTGAATCTCAGTCAGTGACAGGGATTGAATCTCAGTCAGTGACAGGGATTGAATCCCAGTCAGTGACAGGAATTGAACCTCAGTCGGTGACAGGGATTGAACCTCAGTCAGTGGCAGGAATTGAATCTCAGTCAGTGACAGGGATTGACTCTGAGTCAGTGACAGGGATTGAATCTCAGTCAGTGACAGGGATGGAATCTCAGTCAGTGACAGGGATTGACTCTGAGTCAGTGACAGGGATTTAACCTCAGTCAGTGACAGGGATTGAACCTCAGTCAGTGACAGGGATTGACTCTCAGTCAGTGACAGGGATTGACTCTGAGTCAGTGACAGGGATTTAACCTCAGTCAGTGACAGGGATTGAACATCAGTCAGTGACAGGGATTGACTCTCAGTCAGTGACAGGGATTGAAACTCAGGCAGTGACAGGAATTCAATCTCAGTCTGTGAAAGGGATTGAATCTCAGTCAGTGACAGGAATTGAATCTCAGTCAGTGACAGGAATTGAATCTCAGTCATTGAAAGGGATTGAATGTCAGTCAGTGACAGGGATTGAATCTCAGTCAGTGACAGGGATTGAACCTCAGTCAGTGGCAGGGATTGAACCTCAGTCAGTGACAGGGATTGACTCTCAGTCAGTGACAGGGATTGAATCGCAGTCAGTGACAGGGATTGAACCTCAGTCAGTGACAGGGAGTGAACCTCAGTCAGTGACAGGGATTGAATCTCAATCAGTGCCAGGGATTGAATCACAGTCAGTGACAGGAATTGAATCTCAGTCAGTGACAAGGATTGAATCTCTGTCGGTGATAGGGATTGAATCTCAGTCAGTTACAGGGATTGGATCTCAATCAATGACAGGGATTGATCCTCAGTCAGTGTCAGGGATTGATCCTCAGTCAGTGACAGGGAATGAATCTCAGTCAGTGACAGGGATTGAATCTTAATCAGTGACAGGGATTGACTCTCAGTCAGTGACAGGGATTGAAACTCAGTCAGTGACAGGAATTCAATCTCAGTCAGTGAAAGGGATTGAATCTCAGTCAGTGATAGGGATTGAATCTCAGTCAGTGACAGGGATTGAATCTCAGTCAGTGACAGGGATTGAATCTCAGTCAGTGACACGGATTGAATCACAGTCAGTGACAGGAATTGATCCGCAATCAGTGACAGGAATTGACTCTCAGTCAGTGACAGGGATTGAAACTCAGTCAGTGACAGGAATTGAATCTCAGTCAGTGACAGGGATTGAATCTTAATCAGTGACAGGGATTGACTCTCAGTCAGTGACAGGATTGAATCTCAGTCAGTGACAGGGATTGAATCTCAGTCAGTGACAGGGATTGAATCCCAGTCAGTGACAGGAATTGAACCTCAGTCGGTGACAGGGATTGAACCTCAGTCAGTGACAGGAATTGAATCTCAGTCAGTGACAGGGATTGACTCTGAGTCAGTGACAGGGATTGAATCTCAGTCAGTGACAGGGATGGAATCTCAGTCAGTGACAGGGATTGACTCTGAGTCAGTGACAGGGATTTAACCTCAGTCAGTGACAGGGATTGAACCTCAGTCAGTGACAGGGATTGACTCTCAGTCAGTGACAGGGATTGAAACTCAGGCAGTGACAGGAATTGAATCTCAGTCAGTGAAAGGGATTGAATCTCAGTCAGTGACAGGAATTGAATCTGAGTCAGTGACAGGAATTGAATCTCAGTCATTGAAAGGGATTGAATCTCAGTCAGTGACAGGGATTGAATCTCAGTCAGTGACACGGATTGAATTTCAGTCAGTGACAGGACTGGATCCGCAATCAGTGACAGGAACTGACTCTCAGTCAGTGACAGGGATTGAAACTCAGTCAGTGACAGGAATTGAATCTCAGTCAGTGACAGGGATTGAATCTTAATCAGTGACAGGGATTGACTCTCAGTCAGTGACAGGGATTGAATGTCAGTCAGTGACAGGAATTCAATCTCAGTCAGTGACAGGGATTGAATCTCAGTCAGTGATAGGGATTGAATCTCAGTCAGTTACAGGGATTGGATCTCAATCAGTGACAGGGATTGATCCTCAGTCAGTGTCAGGGATTGATCCTCAGTCAGTGACAGGGATTGAGCCTCAAATCGTGACTACGATTGACCCTCAGTCAGTGACAGGGATTAAATCTTAATCAGTGACAGGGATTGACTCTCAGTCAGTGACAGGGATTGAAACTCATTCAGTGACAGGAATTGAATCTCAGTCAGTGAAAGCGATTGAATCTCAGTCAGTGAGAGGAATTGAATCTCAGTCAGAGACAGGAATTGAATCTCAGTCAGTGAAAGGGATTGAATCTCAGTCAGTGACAGGGATTGAATCTCAGTCAGAGACACGGATTAAATCACAGTCAGTGACAGGAATTGATCCTCAATCAGTGACAGGAATTGACTCTCAGTCAGTGACAGGGATTGAAACTCAGTCAGTGACAGGAAATGATCCTCAGTCAGTGACAGGGATTGAATCTCAGTCAGTGACAGGGATTGAATCTCAGTCAGTGACAGGAAATGAACCTCAGTCAGTGACCGGGATTGAATCTCAGTCAGTGACAGGGATTGAATCTCAGTCAGTGACAGGGATTGAATCTCAATCAGTGACAGGAATTGAATTTCAGTCCGTGACAGGAATTGAATCTCAGTCAGTGAAAGGGATTGAATCTCAGTCAGTGACAGGGATGGAATTTCAGTCAGTGACAGGGATTGAATCTCAGTCATTGACTGGAAATGAACCTCAGTCAGTGACAGGACTTGAATCTCAGTTAGTGACAGGAATTGAATCTCAATCAGTGACAGGAATTGAATCTCAGTCAGTGAAAGGGATTGAATCTCAGTCAGTGACAGGGATGGAATTTCAGTCAGTGACAGGAATTGAATCTCAGTCAGTGACAGGGATTGTCTCTAAGTCAGTGACAGGGATTGAATGTCAGTCAGTGACAGGGATTGAATCTCAGTCAGTGACAGTGATTGAACCTCAGTCAGTGACAGGGATTGAACCTCAGTCAGTGACAGGGATTGACTCTCAGTCAGTGACAGGGATTGAAACTCAGTCAGTGACAGGGATTGAATCACAGTCTGTGACAGGGATTGAATCTCAGTCAGTGACAGTGTTTCAGCCACAGTCAGTGCTAGGGATTATACCTCAGTCAGTGACAGGGAATGAATCTCAGTTAGTGACTGGGACTAAACCTCAGTCAGTGACAGGGATTGACCCTCAGATACTGACAGGGATTGAATCTCTGTTATCGACTGGGAATGAATCATATACAGTGACAGGGATTGAGCCTCAATCAGAGACATGGATTGAGCCTCAGTCAGTGACAGGGATTGAATCTCAGTCAGTGACAGGGAGTGAGTCTCAGTCAGTGCTAGGGATTGAATCCCAGTCAGTGACAGGAATTGAACCTCAGTCAGTGACAGGGATTGAACCTCAGTCAGTGACAGGGATTGAATCTCAGTCAGTGACAGGGATTCTCTCTAAGTCAGTGACAGGGATTGAATGTCAGTCAGTGACAGGGATTGAATCCCAGTCAGTGACAGGAATTGAACCTCAGTCAGTAACAGGGATTGAACCTCAACCAGTGACAGGGTTTGACTCTCAGTCAGTGACAGGGATTGAATCGCAGTCAGTGATAGGGATTGAATCTCAGCCAGTGACACGGATTGAATCACAGTCAGTGACACGGATTGAATCACAGTCATGGACAGGAATTGATCCTCAATCAGTGACAGGAATTGACTCTCAGTCAGTGACAGGGATTGAAACTCAGTCAGTGACATGAAATGAACCTCAGTCATTGACAGGAATTGAATCTCAGTCAGTGACAGGAATTGAATCTCAGTCAGTGACAGGAAATGAACCTCAATCAGTGACAGGGATTGAATCTCAGTCAGTGACACGGATTGAAAATCAGTCAGTGACAGGAAATGAACCTCAGTGAATGACAGCATTGAATCTCAGTCAGTGACAGGGATTGAATCTCAGTCAGTGACAGGAATTGAATCTCAGTCATAGAAAGGGATTGAATCTCAGTCAGTGACAGGGATTGAAGCTCAGTCAGTGACACGGATTGAATCACAGTCAGTGACAGGAAATTGATCCGCAATCAGTGACAGGAATTGACTCTCAGTCAGTGACAGGGATTGAAACTCAGTCAGTGACAGGAATTGAATCTCAGTCAGTGACAGGGATTGAAGCTCAGTCAGTGACATGGATTGAATCACAGTCAGTGACAGGGATTGAATCTTAATCAGTGACAGGGATTGACTCTCAGTCAGTGACAGGGATTGAATGTCAGTCAGTGACAGGAATTGAATCTCAGTCAGTGACAGGGATTGAATCACAGTCAGTGATAGGGATTGAATCTCAGTCAGTTACAGGGATTGGATCTCAATCAGTGACAGGGATTGATCCTCAGTCAGTGTCAGGGATTGATCCTCAGTCAGTGACAGGGAATGAATCTCAGTCAGTGACAGGGATTGAATCTTAATCAGTGACAGGGATTGACTCTCAGTCAGTAACAGGGATTAAAACTCAGTCAGTGACAGGAATTGAATCTCAGTCAGTGAAATGGATTGAATCTCAGTCAGTGACAGGAATTGAATCTCAGTCAGAGACAGGAATTGAATCTCAGTCAGTGAAAGGGATTGAATCTCAGTCAGTGACAGGGATTGAATCTCAGTCAGTGACACGGATTAAATCACAGTCAGTGACAGGAATTGATCCTCAATCAGTGACAGGAATTGACTCTCAGTCAGTGACAGGGATTTAAACTCAGTCAGTGACAGGAAATGAACCTCAGTCAGTGACAGGGATTGAATCTCAGTCAGTGACAGGGATTGAATCTCAGTCAGTGACAGGAAATGAACCTCAGTCAGTGACAGGGATTGAATCTCAGTCAGTGACAAGGATTGAATCTCAGTCAGTGACAGGAAATGAACCTCAGTCAGTGACAGGGATTGAATCTCAATCAGTGACAGGAATTGAATTTCAGTCCGTGACAGGAATTGAATCTCAGTCAGTGAAAGGGATTGAATCTCAGTCAGTGACAGGGATGGAATTTCAGTCAGTGACAGGGATTGAATCTCAGTCAGTGACTGGAAATGAACCTCAGTCAGTGACAGGACTTGAATCTCAGTTAGTGACAGGAATTGAATCTCAGTCAGTGACAGGAATTGAATCTCAGTCAGTGAAAGGGATTGAATCTCAGTCAGTGACAGGGATGGAATTTCAGTCAGTGACAGGAATTGAATCTCAGTCAGTGACAGGGATTGTCTCTAAGTCAGTGACAGGGATTGAATGTCAGTCAGTGACAGGGATTGAATCTCAGTCAGTGACATGGATTGAGCCTCAGTCAGTGACAGTGATTGACTCTAAGTCAGAGACTGGGATTGAATCTCAGTCAGTGACTGGGATTGAATCTCAATCAGTGACAGGGATTGAATCTCAGTCAGTGACAGGAATTGAATCTCAGTCAGTGACAGGGATTGATCCTCAATCAGTGACAGGAATTGACTTTCAGTCAGTGACATGGATTGAAACTCAGTCAGTGACAGGAAATGAAACTCAGTCAGTGACAGCATTGAATCTCAGTCAGTGACAGGGATTGAATCTCAGTCAGTGACAGGCAATGAACCTCAGTCAGTGACAGGAATTGAATCTCAGTCAGTGACAGGAATTGAATCTCAGTCAGTGACAGGAATTGAATCTCAGTCAGTGAAAGGGATTGAACCTCAGTCAGTGACAGGGATGGAATTTCAGTCAGTGACAGGAATTGAATCTAAGTCAGTGACAGGGATTGTCTCTAATGCAGTGAAAGGGATTGAATCTCAGTCAGTGACAGGGATGGAATTTCAGTCAGTGACAGGAATTGAATCTCAGTCAGTGACAGGGATTGTCTCTAAGTCAGTGACAGGGATTGAATGTCAGTCAGTGACAGGGATTGAATTGCAGTCAGTGACAGGGATTGAACCTCAGTCAGTGACACGGATTGAATCACAGTCAGTGACACGGATTGAATCACAGTCAGTGACAGGAATTGATCCACAATCAGTGACAGGAATTGACTCTCAGTCAGTGACAGGGACTGAAACTCAGTCAGTGACAGGAAATGAACCTCAGTCATTGACAGGAATTGAATCTCAGTCAGTGGCATGAATTGAATCTCAGTCAGTGACAGGAAATGAACCTCAGTCAGTGACAGGAATTGAATCTCAGTCAGTGACAGGGATTGAATCTCAGTCAGTGACAGGGATTGAATCTCAGTCAGTGACAGGAAATGAACCTCAGTCAGTGACAGGAATTGAATCTCAGTCAGTGACAGGAATTGAATTTCAGTCAGTGACAGGAATTGAATCTCAGTCAGTGAAAGGGATTGAATCTCGGTCAGTGACAGGGAAGGAACTTCAGTCAGTGACAGGAATTGAATCTCAGTCAGTGACAGGGATTGTCTCTAAGTCAGTGACAGGGATTGAATGTCAGTCAGTGACAGGGATTGAACCTCTGTCAGTGACAGGGATTGAACCTCAGTCAGTGACAGGGATTGAATCTCAGTCAGTGACAGGGATTGAACCTCAGTCAGTGACGGGGATTGAATCTCAGTCAGTGACAGGGATTGACTCTGAGTCAGTGACAGGGATTGAATCTCAGTCAGTGACAGGGATTGAATCACAGTCAGTGACAGGGATTGACTCTGAGTCAGTGACAGGGATTGAATCTCAGTCAGTGACAGGGATTGAATCTCAGTCAGTTTCAGGAATAGAACCTCAGTCAGTGACAGGGATTGAATCTCAGTCAGTGACAGGGATTTTCTCTAAGTCAGTGACAGGGATTGAATGTCAGTCAGTGACAGGGATTGAATCTCAGTCAGTGACAGGGATTGAATCCCAGTCAGTGACAGCAATTGAACCTCAGTCAGTGACCGGGATTGAACCTCAGTCAGTGACAGGGATTGAATCACAGTCAGTGACAGGGATTGTCTCTAAGTCAGTGACAGGAATTGAATGTCAGTCAGTGACAGGGATTGAATCCCAGTCAGTGACAGGAATTGAACCTCAGTCAGTAACAGGGATTGAACCTCAATCAGTGACAGGGATTGACTCTCAGTCAGTGACAGGGATTGAATCTCAGCCAGTGACACGGATTGAATCACAGTCAGTGACACGGATTGAATCACAGTCAGTAACAGGAATTGATCCTCAATCAGAGACAGGAATTGACTCACAGTCAGTGACAGGGATTTAAACTCAGTCAGTGACAGGAAATGAACCTCAGTCATTGACAGGAATTGAATCTCAGTCAGTGACAGGAATTGAATCTCAGTCAGTGACAGGAAATGAACCTCAGTCAGTGACAGGAATTGAATCTCAGTCAGTGACAGGGATTGAATCTCAGTCAGTGACAGGGCTTGAATCTTTGTCAGTGACAGGAAATGAACCTCAGTCAGTGACATGAATTGAATCTCAGTCAGTGACAGGGATTGATCCTCAATCAGTGACAGGAATTGACTCTCAGTCAGTGACACGGATTGAAACTCAGTCAGTGACAGGAAATGAACCTCAGTCAGTGACAGCATTGAATCTCAGTCAGTGACAGGGATTGAATCTCAGTCAGTGACAGGGATTGAAACTCAGTCAGTGACAGGAATTGAATCTCAGTCAGTGACAGGAATTGAATCTCAGTCAGTGACAGGAATTGAATCTCAGTCAGTGAAAGGGATTGAATCTCAGTCAGTGACAGGGATGGAATTTCACTCAGTGACAGGAATTGAATCTCAGTCAGTGACAGGGATTGTCTCGAAGTCAGTGACACGGATTGAATCCCAGTCAGTGACAGGAATTGAACCTCAGTCAGTGACAGGGATTGAACCTCAGTCAGTGACAGGGATTGAATCTCAGTCAGTGACAGGGATTGAACCTCAGTCAGTGACAGGGATTAAATCTCAGTCAGTGACAGGGATTGACTCTGAGTCAGTGACAGATATTGAATCTCAGTCAGTGACAGGGATTGAATCTCAGTCAGTGACAGGTATTGACTCTGAGTCAGTGACAGGGATTGAACGTCAGTCAGTGACAGGGATTGAATCTCAGTCAGTTTCAGGAATTGAACCTCAGTCAATGACAGGGATTGAATCTCAGTCAGTGACAGGGATTTTCTCTAAGTCAGTGACAAGGATTGAATGTCAGTCAGTGACAGGGATTGAATCTCAGTCAGTGACAGGGATTGAATCCCAGTGAGTGACAGGAATTGAACCTCAGTCAGTGACAGGGATTGAATCTCAGTCAGTGACAGAGATTGAATCTCAGTCAGTGACAGGGATTCTCTCTAAGTCAGTGACAGGGATTGAATGTCAGTCAGTGACAGGGATTGAATCCAGTCAGTGACAGGAATTGAACCTCAGTCAGTAACAGGGATTGAACCTCAATCAGTGACAGGGATTGACTCTCAGTCAGTGACAGGGATTGAATCGCAGTCAGTGACAGGGATTGAATCTCAGCCAGTGACACGGATTGAATCACAATCAGTGACACGGATTGAATCACAGTCAGTGACAGGAATTGATCCTCAATCAGTGACAGGAATTGACTCTCAGTCTGTGACAGGGATTGAAACTCAGTCAGTGACAGGAAATGAACCTCAGTCATTGACAGGAATTGAATCTCAGTCAGTGACAGGAATTGAATCTCAGTCAGTGACAGGAAATGAACCTCAATCAGTGACAGGGATTGAATCTCAGTCAGTGACAGGAATTGAATCTCAGTCAGTGACAGGGATTGATCCTCAATCAGTGACAGGACTTGACTCTCAGTCAGTGACACGGATTAAAACTCAGTCAGTGACAGGAAATGAACCTGAGTCAGTGACAGCATTGAATCTCAGTCAGTGACAGGGATTGAATCTCAGTCAGTGACAGGAAATGAACCTCAGTCAGTGACAGGAATTGAATCTCAGTCAGTGACAGGAATTGAATCTCAGTCAGTGACAGGAATTGAATCTCAGTCAGTGAAAGGGATTGTATCTCAGTCAGTGACAGGGATGGAATTTCAGTCAGTGACAGGAATTGAATCTCAGTCAGTGACAGGAATTGTCTCTAAGTCAGTAACAGGGATTGAATGTCAGTCAGTGACAGGGATTGGATCTCAGTCAGTGACAGGGATTGAACCTCAGTCAGTGACAGGGATTGACTCTCAGTCAGTGACAGAGATTGAATCGCAGTCAGTGACAGGGATTGAATCTCAGTCAGTGACACGGATTGAATCACAGTCAGTGACACGGATTGAATCACAGTCAGTGACAGGAGTTGATCCACAATCAGTGACAGGAATTGAATCTCAGTCAGTGACCGGGATTGAAACTCAGTCAGTGACAGGAAATGAACCTCAGTCATTGACAGGAATTGAATCTCAGTCAGTGACAGGAATTGAATCTCAGTCAGTGACAGGGAATGAACCTCAGTCAGTGACAGGAATTGAATCTCAGTCAGTGACAGGGATTGAATCTCAGTCAGTGACAGGGATTGAATCTCAGTCAGTGACAGGAAATGAACCTCAGTCAGTGACAGGAATTGAATCTCAGTCAGTGACAGGAATTGAATCTCAGTCAGTGACAGGAATTGAATCTCAGTCAGTGAAAGGGATTGAATCTCAGTCAGTGACAGGGATGGAATTTCTGTCAGTGACAGGAATTGAATCTCAGTCAGTGACAGCGATTGTCTCCAAGTCAGTGACAGGGATTGAATGTCAGTCAGTGACAGGGATTGAATCTCAGTCAGTGACAGGGATTGAACCTCAGTCAGTGACAGGGTTGAACCTCAGTCAGTGACAGGGATTGACTCTCAGTCAGTGACAGGGATTGAAACTCAGTCAGTGGCAGGGATTGAATCTCAGTCAGTGACAGTGTTTCAGCCCCAGTCAGTGATAGGGATTAAATCTCAGTCAGTGAGAGAGAATGAATCTCAGTTAGTGACTGGGACTAAACCTCAGTCAGTGACAGGGATTGACCCTCAGATACTGACAGGGATTGAATCTCTGTTAGTGACCGGGAATGAATCATATTCAGTGACAGGGATTGAGCCTCAATCAGTGACATGGATTGAGCCTCAGTCAGTGACAGGGATTTGACTCTAAATCAGAGACTGGGATTGAATCTCAGTCAGTGACTGGGATTGAATCTCAATCAGTGACAGGGATTGAATCTCAGTCAGTGACAGGAATTGAATCTCAGTCAGTGAAAGGGATTGACTCTCAGTCAGTGACAGGGATGGAATTTCAGTCAGTGACAGGAATTGAATCTCAGTCAGTGACAGGGATTGTCTCTAAGTCAGTGAAAGGGATTGAATGTCAGTCAGTGACAGGGGTTGAATCTCAGTCAGTGACAGGGATTGAAACTCAGTCAGTGACAGGGATTGAATCTCAGTCAGTGACAGTGTTTCAGCCACAGTCAGTGATAGGGATTAAACCTCAGTCAGTGACAGGGAATGAATCTCAGTTAGTGACTGGGACTAAACCTCAGTCAGTGACAGGGATTGACCCTCAGATACTGACAGGGATTGAATCTCTGTTAGCGACCGGGAATGAATCATATTCAGTGACAGGGATTGAGCCTAAATCAGTAACATGGATTGAGCCTCAGTCAGTGACAGGGATTGACTCTAAATCAGAGACTGGGATTGAATCTCAGTCAGTGACTGGGATTGAATCTCAATCAGTGACAGGGATTGAATCTCAGTCAGTGACAGGAATTGAATCTCAGTCAGTGACAGGGATTGAACCTCAGTCAGTGTCAGGGATTGAACCTCAGTCAGTGACAGGAATTGATCCTCAGTCAGTGACAGGGATTGAATCTCAGTCAGTGACAGGGATTGAATTTTAATCAGTGACACGGGTTGAATCACAGTCAGTGACAGGAATTGATCCTCAATCAGTGACAGGAATTGAATCTCAGTCAGTGAAAGGGATTGAATCTCAGTCAGTGACAGGAACTGAATCTCAGTCAGTGAAAGGGATTGAATCTCAATCAATGACAGGGATGGAATTTCAGTCAGTGACAGGGATTGAATTTCAGTCAGTGACAGGATTTGAGACACAGTCAGTGATAGGGATTGAACCTCAGTCAGTGACAGGTATTGAATCTCAGTCAGTGACAGGGATTGACTCTCAGTCAGTGACAGGGATTGAATCTCAGTCAGTGACAGGAATTGGACCTCAGTCAGTGACAGGAATTGAATCTCAGTCAGTGAAAGGGATTAAATCTCAGTCAGTGACAGGGATTGAATCTCAGTCAGTGACAGGGATGGAATTTCAGTCAGTGACAGGTATTGAATCTCAGTCAGTGACAGGGATTCTCTCTAAGTCACTGAGAGGGATTGAATGCCAGTCAGTGACAGGGTTTGAATCTCAGTCAGTGACAGGGATTGAATCCCAGTCAGTGACAGGGATTGAAGCTCAGTCAGTGACAGGGAGTGAACCTCAGTCAGTGACAGGGATTGAATCTCAATCAGTGCCAGGGATTGAATCACAGTCAGTGACAGGAATTGATCCTCAACCAGTGACAGGTATTGAATCTCAGTCAGTGAAAGGGATTGAACCTCAGTCAGTGGCAGGAATTGAATCTCTGTCAGTGAAAGGGATTGAATCTCAGTCAGTGACAGGGATGGAATTTCAGTCAGAGACATGAATTGAATTTCAGTCAGTGACAGGGTTTGAGACACAGTCAGTGATAGGGATTGAACCTCAGTCAGTGACAGGTATTGAATCTCGGACAGTGACAGGGATTGAAACTCATTCAGTGACAGGAATTGAATCTCAGTCAGTGAAAGGGATTGAATCTCAGTCAGTGACAGGGATTGAATTTCAGTCAGTGACAGGGTTTGAGACACAGTCAGTGATAGGGATTGAACCTCAGTCAGTGACAGGTATTGAATCTAAGACAGTGACAGGGATTGAATCTCAGTCAGTGACAGGAATTGAATCTCAGTCAGTGACAGGAATTGAATCTCAGTCAGTGAAAGGGATTGAATCTCAGTCAGTGACAGGGATTGAATCTCAGTCAGTGACAGGGATGAAATTTCAGTCAGTGACAGGAATTGAATCTCAGTCAGTGACAGGGATTGAACCTCAGTCAGTGTCAGGGATTGAACCTCAGTCAGTGACAGGAATTGATCCTCAGTCAGTGACAGGGATTGAATCTCAGTCAGTGACAGGGATTGAATTTTAATCAGTGACACGGGTTGAATCACAGTCAGTGACAGGAATTGATCCTCAATCAGTGACAGGAATTGAATCTCAGTCAGTGAAAGGGATTGAATCTCAGTCAGTGACAGGAACTGAATCTCAGTCAGTGAAAGGGATTGAATCTCAATCAATGACAGGGATGGAATTTCAGTCAGTGACAGGGATTGAATTTCAGTCAGTGACAGGATTTGAGACACAGTCAGTGATAGGGATTGAACCTCAGTCAGTGACAGGTATTGAATCTCAGTCAGTGACAGGGATTGACTCTCAGTCAGTGACAGGGATTGAATCTCAGTCAGTGACAGGAATTGGACCTCAGTCAGTGACAGGAATTGAATCTCAGTCAGTGAAAGGGATTAAATCTCAGTCAGTGACAGGGATTGAATCTCAGTCAGTGACAGGGATGGAATTTCAGTCAGTGACAGGTATTGAATCTCAGTCAGTGACAGGGATTCTCTCTAAATCACTGAGAGGGATTGAATGCCAGTCAGTGACAGGGTTTGAATCTCAGTCAGTGACAGGGATTGAATCCCAGTCAGTGACAGGGATTGAAGCTCAGTCAGTGACAGGGAGTGAACCTCAGTCAGTGACAGGGATTGAATCTCAATCAGTGCCAGGGATTGAATCACAGTCAGTGACATGAATTGATCCTCAACCAGTGACAGGTATTGAATCTCAGTCAGTGAAAGGGATTGAACCTCAGTCAGTGGCAGGAATTGAATCTCTGTCAGTGAAAGGGATTGAATCTCAGTCAGTGACAGGGATGGAATTTCAGTCAGAGACATGAATTGAATTTCAGTCAGTGACAGGGTTTGAGACACAGTCAGTGATAGGGATTGAACCTCAGTCAGTGACAGGTATTGAATCTCGGACAGTGACAGGGATTGAAACTCATTCAGTGACAGGAATTGAATCTCAGTCAGTGAAAGGGATTGAATCTCAGTCAGTGACAGGGATTGAATTTCAGTCAGTGACAGGGTTTGAGACACAGTCAGTGATAGGGATTGAACCTCAGTCAGTGACAGGTATTGAATCTAAGACAGTGACAGGGATTGAATCTCAGTCAGTGACAGGAATTGAATCTCAGTCAGTGACAGGAATTGAATCTCAGTCAGTGAAAGGGATTGAATCTCAGTCAGTGACAGGGATTGAATCTCAGTCAGTGACAGGGATGAAATTTCAGTCAGTGACAGGAATTGAATCTCAGTCAGTGACAGCGATTGTCTCCAAGTCAGTGACAGGGATTGAATGTCAGTCAGTGACAGGGATTGAATCTCAGTCAGTGACAGGGATTGAACCTCAGTCAGTGACAGGGTTGAACCTCAGTCAGTGACAGGGATTGACTCTCAGTCAGTGACAGGGATTGAAACTCAGTCAGTGGCAGGGATTGAATCTCAGTCAGTGACAGTGTTTCAGCCCCAGTCAGTGATAGGGATTAAATCTCAGTCAGTGAGAGAGAATGAATCTCATTTAGTGACTGGGACTAAACCTCAGTCAGTGACAGGGATTGACCCTCAGATACTGACAGGGATTGAATCTCTGTTAGCGACCGGGAATGAATCATATTCAGTGACAGGGATTGAGCCTCAATCAGTGACATAGATTGAGCCTCAGTCAGTGACAGGGATTGACTCTAAATCAGAGACTGGGATTGAATCTCAGTCAGTGACTGGGATTGAATCTCAATCAGTGACAGGGATTGAATCTCAGTCAGTGACAGGAATTGAATCTCAG
The DNA here is from genome assembly GCF_037043375.1 of Chiloscyllium plagiosum. NCBI lineage: Eukaryota > Metazoa > Chordata > Chondrichthyes > Orectolobiformes > Hemiscylliidae > Chiloscyllium > Chiloscyllium plagiosum. The sequence goes on along the minus strand of NW_028270156.1, from coordinate 90,075,093 downwards.
TCAGTGAAAGGGATTGACTCTCAGTCAGTGACAGGGATGGAATTTCAGTCAGTGACAGGAATTGAATCTCAGTCAGTGACAGGGATTGTCTCTAAGTCAGTGAAAGGGATTGAATGTCAGTCAGTGACAGGGGTTGAATCTCAGTCAGTGACAGGGATTGAAACTCAGTCAGTGACAGGGATTGAATCTCAGTCAGTGACAGTGTTTCAGCCACAGTCAGTGATAGGGATTAAACCTCAGTCAGTGACAGGGAATGAATCTCAGTTAGTGACTGGGACTAAACCTCAGTCAGTGACAGGGATTGACCCTCAGATACTGACATGGATTGAATCTCTGTTAGCGACCGGGAATGAATCATATTCAGTGACAGGGATTGAGCCTAAATCAGTAACATGGATTGAGCCTCAGTCAGTGACAGGGATTGACTCTAAATCAGAGACTGGGATTGAATCTCAGTCAGTGACTGGGATTGAATCTCAATCAGTGACAGGGATTGAATCTCAGTCAGTGACAGGAATTGAATCTCAGTCAGTGACAGGGATTGAACCTCAGTCAGTGTCAGGGATTGAACCTCAGTCAGTGACAGGAATTGATCCTCAGTCAGTGACAGGGATTGAATCTCAGTCAGTGACAGGGATTGAATTTTAATCAGTGACACGGGTTGAATCACAGTCAGTGACAGGAATTGATCCTCAATCAGTGACAGGAATTGAATCTCAGTCAGTGAAAGGGATTGAATCTCAGTCAGTGACAGGAACTGAATCTCAGTCAGTGAAAGGGATTGAATCTCAATCAATGACAGGGATGGAATTTCAGTCAGTGACAGGGATTGAATTTCAGTCAGTGACAGGATTTGAGACACAGTCAGTGACATGAATTGATCCTCAACCAGTGACAGGTATTGAATCTCAGTCAGTGAAAGGGATTGAACCTCAGTCAGTGGCAGGAATTGAATCTCTGTCAGTGAAAGGGATTGAATCTCAGTCAGTGACAGGGATGGAATTTCAGTCAGAGACATGAATTGAATTTCAGTCAGTGACAGGGTTTGAGACACAGTCAGTGATAGGGATTGAACCTCAGTCAGTGACAGGTATTGAATCTCGGACAGTGACAGGGATTGAAACTCATTCAGTGACAGGAATTGAATCTCAGTCAGTGAAAGGGATTGAATCTCAGTCAGTGACAGGGATTGAATTTCAGTCAGTGACAGGGTTTGAGACACAGTCAGTGATAGGGATTGAACCTCAGTCAGTGACAGGTATTGAATCTAAGACAGTGACAGGGATTGAATCTCAGTCAGTGACAGGAATTGAACCTCAATCAGTGACAGGGATTGAATCTCAGTCAGTGACAGGAATTGAATCTCAGTCAGTGACAGGGATTGATCCTCAATCAGTGACAGGACTTGACTCTCAGTCAGTGACACGGATTAAAACTCAGTCAGTGACAGGAAATGAACCTGAGTCAGTGACAGCATTGAATCTCAGTCAGTGACAGGGATTGAATCTCAGTCAGTGACAGGAAATGAACCTCAGTCAGTGACAGGAATTGAATCTCAGTCAGTGACAGGAATTGAATCTCAGTCAGTGACAGGAATTGAATCTCAGTCAGTGAAAGGGATTGTATCTCAGTCAGTGACAGGGATGGAATTTCAGTCAGTGACAGGAATTGAATCTCAGTCAGTGACAGGAATTGTCTCTAAGTCAGTAACAGGGATTGAATGTCAGTCAGTGACAGGGATTGAATCTCAGTCAGTGACAGGGATTGAACCTCAGTCAGTGACAGGGATTGACTCTCAGTCAGTGACAGAGATTGAATCGCAGTCAGTGACAGGGATTGAATCTCAGTCAGTGACACGGATTGAATCACAGTCAGTGACACGGATTGAATCACAGTCAGTGACAGGAGTTGATCCACAATCAGTGACAGGAATTGAATCTCAGTCAGTGACCGGGATTGAAACTCAGTCAGTGACAGGAAATGAACCTCAGTCATTGACAGGAATTGAATCTCAGTCAGTGACAGGAATTGAATCTCAGTCAGTGACAGGGAATGAACCTCAGTCAGTGACAGGAATTGAATCTCAGTCAGTGACAGGGATTGAATCTCAGTCAGTGACAGGGATTGAATCTCAGTCAGTGACAGGAAATGAACCTCAGTCAGTGACAGGAATTGAATCTCAGTCAGTGACAGGAATTGAATCTCAGTCAGTGACAGGAATTGAATCTCAGTCAGTGAAAGGGATTGAATCTCAGTCAGTGACAGGGATGGAATTTCTGTCAGTGACAGGAATTGAATCTCAGTCAGTGACAGCGATTGTCTCCAAGTCAGTGACAGGGATTGAATGTCAGTCAGTGACAGGGATTGAATCTCAGTCAGTGACAGGGATTGAACCTCAGTCAGTGACAGGGTTGAACCTCAGTCAGTGACAGGGATTGACTCTCAGTCAGTGACAGGGATTGAAACTCAGTCAGTGGCAGGGATTGAATCTCAGTCAGTGACAGTGTTTCAGCCCCAGTCAGTGATAGGGATTAAATCTCAGTCAGTGAGAGAGAATGAATCTCAGTTAGTGACTGGGACTAAACCTCAGTCAGTGACAGGGATTGACCCTCAGATACTGACAGGGATTGAATCTCTGTTAGTGACCGGGAATGAATCATATTCAGTGACAGGGATTGAGCCTCAATCAGTGACATGGATTGAGCCTCAGTCAGTGACAGGGATTTGACTCTAAATCAGAGACTGGGATTGAATCTCAGTCAGTGACTGGGATTGAATCTCAATCAGTGACAGGGATTGAATCTCAGTCAGTGACAGGAATTGAATCTCAGTCAGTGAAAGGGATTGACTCTCAGTCAGTGACAGGGATGGAATTTCAGTCAGTGACAGGAATTGAATCTCAGTCAGTGACAGGGATTGTCTCTAAGTCAGTGAAAGGGATTGAATGTCAGTCAGTGACAGGGGTTGAATCTCAGTCAGTGACAGGGATTGAAACTCAGTCAGTGACAGGGATTGAATCTCAGTCAGTGACAGTGTTTCAGCCACAGTCAGTGATAGGGATTAAACCTCAGTCAGTGACAGGGAATGAATCTCAGTTAGTGACTGGGACTAAACCTCAGTCAGTGACAGGGATTGACCCTCAGATACTGACAGGGATTGAATCTCTGTTAGCGACCGGGAATGAATCATATTCAGTGACAGGGATTGAGCCTAAATCAGTAACATGGATTGAGCCTCAGTCAGTGACAGGGATTGACTCTAAATCAGAGACTGGGATTGAATCTCAGTCAGTGACTGGGATTGAATCTCAATCAGTGACAGGGATTGAATCTCAGTCAGTGACAGGAATTGAATCTCAGTCAGTGACAGGGATTGAACCTCAGTCAGTGTCAGGGATTGAACCTCAGTCAGTGACAGGAATTGATCCTCAGTCAGTGACAGGGATTGAATCTCAGTCAGTGACAGGGATTGAATTTTAATCAGTGACACGGGTTGAATCACAGTCAGTGACAGGAATTGATCCTCAATCAGTGACAGGAATTGAATCTCAGTCAGTGAAAGGGATTGAATCTCAGTCAGTGACAGGAACTGAATCTCAGTCAGTGAAAGGGATTGAATCTCAATCAATGACAGGGATGGAATTTCAGTCAGTGACAGGGATTGAATTTCAGTCAGTGACAGGATTTGAGACACAGTCAGTGATAGGGATTGAACCTCAGTCAGTGACAGGTATTGAATCTCAGTCAGTGACAGGGATTGACTCTCAGTCAGTGACAGGGATTGAATCTCAGTCAGTGACAGGAATTGGACCTCAGTCAGTGACAGGAATTGAATCTCAGTCAGTGAAAGGGATTAAATCTCAGTCAGTGACAGGGATTGAATCTCAGTCAGTGACAGGGATGGAATTTCAGTCAGTGACAGGTATTGAATCTCAGTCAGTGACAGGGATTCTCTCTAAGTCACTGAGAGGGATTGAATGCCAGTCAGTGACAGGGTTTGAATCTCAGTCAGTGACAGGGATTGAATCCCAGTCAGTGACAGGGATTGAAGCTCAGTCAGTGACAGGGAGTGAACCTCAGTCAGTGACAGGGATTGAATCTCAATCAGTGCCAGGGATTGAATCACAGTCAGTGACAGGAATTGATCCTCAACCAGTGACAGGTATTGAATCTCAGTCAGTGAAAGGGATTGAACCTCAGTCAGTGGCAGGAATTGAATCTCTGTCAGTGAAAGGGATTGAATCTCAGTCAGTGACAGGGATGGAATTTCAGTCAGAGACATGAATTGAATTTCAGTCAGTGACAGGGTTTGAGACACAGTCAGTGATAGGGATTGAACCTCAGTCAGTGACAGGTATTGAATCTCGGACAGTGACAGGGATTGAAACTCATTCAGTGACAGGAATTGAATCTCAGTCAGTGAAAGGGATTGAATCTCAGTCAGTGACAGGGATTGAATTTCAGTCAGTGACAGGGTTTGAGACACAGTCAGTGATAGGGATTGAACCTCAGTCAGTGACAGGTATTGAATCTAAGACAGTGACAGGGATTGAATCTCAGTCAGTGACAGGAATTGAATCTCAGTCAGTGACAGGAATTGAATCTCAGTCAGTGAAAGGGATTGAATCTCAGTCAGTGACAGGGATTGAATCTCAGTCAGTGACAGGGATGAAATTTCAGTCAGTGACAGGAATTGAATCTCAGTCAGTGACAGGGATTGAACCTCAGTCAGTGTCAGGGATTGAACCTCAGTCAGTGACAGGAATTGATCCTCAGTCAGTGACAGGGATTGAATCTCAGTCAGTGACAGGGATTGAATTTTAATCAGTGACACGGGTTGAATCACAGTCAGTGACAGGAATTGATCCTCAATCAGTGACAGGAATTGAATCTCAGTCAGTGAAAGGGATTGAATCTCAGTCAGTGACAGGAACTGAATCTCAGTCAGTGAAAGGGATTGAATCTCAATCAATGACAGGGATGGAATTTCAGTCAGTGACAGGGATTGAATTTCAGTCAGTGACAGGATTTGAGACACAGTCAGTGATAGGGATTGAACCTCAGTCAGTGACAGGTATTGAATCTCAGTCAGTGACAGGGATTGACTCTCAGTCAGTGACAGGGATTGAATCTCAGTCAGTGACAGGAATTGGACCTCAGTCAGTGACAGGAATTGAATCTCAGTCAGTGAAAGGGATTAAATCTCAGTCAGTGACAGGGATTGAATCTCAGTCAGTGACAGGGATGGAATTTCAGTCAGTGACAGGTATTGAATCTCAGTCAGTGACAGGGATTCTCTCTAAATCACTGAGAGGGATTGAATGCCAGTCAGTGACAGGGTTTGAATCTCAGTCAGTGACAGGGATTGAATCCCAGTCAGTGACAGGGATTGAAGCTCAGTCAGTGACAGGGAGTGAACCTCAGTCAGTGACAGGGATTGAATCTCAATCAGTGCCAGGGATTGAATCACAGTCAGTGACATGAATTGATCCTCAACCAGTGACAGGTATTGAATCTCAGTCAGTGAAAGGGATTGAACCTCAGTCAGTGGCAGGAATTGAATCTCTGTCAGTGAAAGGGATTGAATCTCAGTCAGTGACAGGGATGGAATTTCAGTCAGAGACATGAATTGAATTTCAGTCAGTGACAGGGTTTGAGACACAGTCAGTGATAGGGATTGAACCTCAGTCAGTGACAGGTATTGAATCTCGGACAGTGACAGGGATTGAAACTCATTCAGTGACAGGAATTGAATCTCAGTCAGTGAAAGGGATTGAATCTCAGTCAGTGACAGGGATTGAATTTCAGTCAGTGACAGGGTTTGAGACACAGTCAGTGATAGGGATTGAACCTCAGTCAGTGACAGGTATTGAATCTAAGACAGTGACAGGGATTGAATCTCAGTCAGTGACAGGAATTGAATCTCAGTCAGTGACAGGAATTGAATCTCAGTCAGTGAAAGGGATTGAATCTCAGTCAGTGACAGGAATTGAATCTCAGTCAGTGACAGGAATTGAATCTCAGTCAGTGAAAGGGATTGAATCTCAGTCAGTGACAGGGATTGAATCTCAGTCAGTGACAGGGATGAAATTTCAGTCAGTGACAGGAATTGAATCTCAGTCAGTGACAGGGATTGAACCTCAGTCAGTGTCAGGGATTGAACCTCAGTCAGTGACAGGAATTGATCCTCAGTCAGTGACAGGGATTGAATCTCAGTCAGTGACAGGGATTGAATTTTAATCAGTGACACGGGTTGAATCACAGTCAGTGACAGGAATTGATCCTCAATCAGTGACAGGAATTGAATCTCAGTCAGTGAAAGGGATTGAATCTCAGTCAGTGACAGGAACTGAATCTCAGTCAGTGAAAGGGATTGAATCTCAATCAATGACAGGGATGGAATTTCAGTCAGTGACAGGGATTGAATTTCAGTCAGTGACAGGATTTGAGACACAGTCAGTGATAGGGATTGAACCTCAGTCAGTGACAGGTATTGAATCTCAGTCAGTGACAGGGATTGACTCTCAGTCAGTGACAGGGATTGAATCTCAGTCAGTGACAGGAATTGGACCTCAGTCAGTGACAGGAATTGAATCTCAGTCAGTGAAAGGGATTAAATCTCAGTCAGTGACAGGGATTGAATCTCAGTCAGTGACAGGGATGGAATTTCAGTCAGTGACAGGTATTGAATCTCAGTCAGTGACAGGGATTCTCTCTAAATCACTGAGAGGGATTGAATGCCAGTCAGTGACAGGGTTTGAATCTCAGTCAGTGACAGGGATTGAATCCCAGTCAGTGACAGGGATTGAAGCTCAGTCAGTGACAGGGAGTGAACCTCAGTCAGTGACAGGGATTGAATCTCAATCAGTGCCAGGGATTGAATCACAGTCAGTGACATGAATTGATCCTCAACCAGTGACAGGTATTGAATCTCAGTCAGTGAAAGGGATTGAACCTCAGTCAGTGGCAGGAATTGAATCTCTGTCAGTGAAAGGGATTGAATCTCAGTCAGTGACAGGGATGGAATTTCAGTCAGAGACATGAATTGAATTTCAGTCAGTGACAGGGTTTGAGACACAGTCAGTGATAGGGATTGAACCTCAGTCAGTGACAGGTATTGAATCTCGGACAGTGACAGGGATTGAAACTCATTCAGTGACAGGAATTGAATCTCAGTCAGTGAAAGGGATTGAATCTCAGTCAGTGACAGGGATTGAATTTCAGTCAGTGACAGGGTTTGAGACACAGTCAGTGATAGGGATTGAACCTCAGTCAGTGACAGGTATTGAATCTAAGACAGTGACAGGGATTGAATCTCAGTCAGTGACAGGAATTGAATCTCAGTCAGTGACAGGAATTGAATCTCAGTCAGTGAAAGGGATTGAATCTCAGTCAGTGACAGGGATTGAATCTCAGTCAGTGACAGGGATGAAATTTCAGTCAGTGACAGGAATTGAATCTCAGTCAGTGACAGCGATTGTCTCCAAGTCAGTGACAGGGATTGAATGTCAGTCAGTGACAGGGATTGAATCTCAGTCAGTGACAGGGATTGAACCTCAGTCAGTGACAGGGTTGAACCTCAGTCAGTGACAGGGATTGACTCTCAGTCAGTGACAGGGATTGAAACTCAGTCAGTGGCAGGGATTGAATCTCAGTCAGTGACAGTGTTTCAGCCCCAGTCAGTGATAGGGATTAAATCTCAGTCAGTGAGAGAGAATGAATCTCATTTAGTGACTGGGACTAAACCTCAGTCAGTGACAGGGATTGACCCTCAGATACTGACAGGGATTGAATCTCTGTTAGCGACCGGGAATGAATCATATTCAGTGACAGGGATTGAGCCTCAATCAGTGACATAGATTGAGCCTCAGTCAGTGACAGGGATTGACTCTAAATCAGAGACTGGGATTGAATCTCAGTCAGTGACTGGGATTGAATCTCAATCAGTGACAGGGATTGAATCTCAGTCAGTGACAGGAATTGAATCTCAGTCAGTGAAAGGGATTGACTCTCAGTCAGTGACAGGGATGGAATTTCAGTCAGTGACAGGAATTGAATCTCAGTCAGTGACAGGGATTGTCTCTAAGTCAGTGAAAGGGATTGAATGTCAGTCAGTGACAGGGGTTGAATCTCAGTCAGTGACAGGGATTGAAACTCAGTCAGTGACAGGGATTGAATCTCAGTCAGTGACAGTGTTTCAGCCACAGTCAGTGATAGGGATTAAACCTCAGTCAGTGACAGGGAATGAATCTCAGTTAGTGACTGGGACTAAACCTCAGTCAGTGACAGGGATTGACCCTCAGATACTGACATGGATTGAATCTCTGTTAGCGACCGGGAATGAATCATATTCAGTGACAGGGATTGAGCCTAAATCAGTAACATGGATTGAGCCTCAGTCAGTGACAGGGATTGACTCTAAATCAGAGACTGGGATTGAATCTCAGTCAGTGACTGGGATTGAATCTCAATCAGTGACAGGGATTGAATCTCAGTCAGTGACAGGAATTGAATCTCAGTCAGTGACAGGGATTGAACCTCAGTCAGTGTCAGGGATTGAACCTCAGTCAGTGACAGGAATTGATCCTCAGTCAGTGACAGGGATTGAATCTCAGTCAGTGACAGGGATTGAATTTTAATCAGTGACACGGGTTGAATCACAGTCAGTGACAGGAATTGATCCTCAATCAGTGACAGGAATTGAATCTCAGTCAGTGAAAGGGATTGAATCTCAGTCAGTGACAGGAACTGAATCTCAGTCAGTGAAAGGGATTGAATCTCAATCAATGACAGGGATGGAATTTCAGTCAGTGACAGGGATTGAATTTCAGTCAGTGACAGGATTTGAGACACAGTCAGTGACATGAATTGATCCTCAACCAGTGACAGGTATTGAATCTCAGTCAGTGAAAGGGATTGAACCTCAGTCAGTGGCAGGAATTGAATCTCTGTCAGTGAAAGGGATTGAATCTCAGTCAGTGACAGGGATGGAATTTCAGTCAGAGACATGAATTGAATTTCAGTCAGTGACAGGGTTTGAGACACAGTCAGTGATAGGGATTGAACCTCAGTCAGTGACAGGTATTGAATCTCGGACAGTGACAGGGATTGAAACTCATTCAGTGACAGGAATTGAATCTCAGTCAGTGAAAGGGATTGAATCTCAGTCAGTGACAGGGATTGAATTTCAGTCAGTGACAGGGTTTGAGACACAGTCAGTGATAGGGATTGAACCTCAGTCAGTGACAGGTATTGAATCTAAGACAGTGACAGGGATTGAATCTCAGTCAGTGACAGGAATTGAATCTCAGTCAGTGACAGGAATTGAATCTCAGTCAGTGAAAGGGATTGAATCTCAGTCAGTGACAGGGATTGAATCTCAGTCAGTGACAGGGATGAAATTTCAGTCAGTGACAGGAATTGAATCTCAGTCAGTGACAGCGATTGTCTCCAAGTCAGTGACAGGGATTGAATGTCAGTCAGTGACAGGGATTGAATCTCAGTCAGTGACAGGGATTGAACCTCAGTCAGTGACAGGGTTGAACCTCAGTCAGTGACAGGGATTGACTCTCAGTCAGTGACAGGGATTGAAACTCAGTCAGTGGCAGGGATTGAATCTCAGTCAGTGACAGTGTTTCAGCCCCAGTCAGTGATAGGGATTAAATCTCAGTCAGTGAGAGAGAATGAATCTCATTTAGTGACTGGGACTAAACCTCAGTCAGTGACAGGGATTGACCCTCAGATACTGACAGGGATTGAATCTCTGTTAGCGACCGGGAATGAATCATATTCAGTGACAGGGATTGAGCCTCAATCAGTGACATAGATTGAGCCTCAGTCAGTGACAGGGATTGACTCTAAATCAGAGACTGGGATTGAATCTCAGTCAGTGACTGGGATTGAATCTCAATCAGTGACAGGGATTGAATCTCAGTCAGTGACAGGAATTGAATCTCAGTCAGTGAAAGGGATTGACTCTCAGTCAGTGACAGGGATGGAATTTCAGTCAGTGACAGGAATTGAATCTCAGTCAGTGACAGGGATTGTCTCTAAGTCAGTGAAAGGGATTGAATGTCAGTCAGTGACAGGGGTTGAATCTCAGTCAGTGACAGGGATTGAAACTCAGTCAGTGACAGGGATTGAATCTCAGTCAGTGACAGTGTTTCAGCCACAGTCAGTGATAGGGATTAAACCTCAGTCAGTGACAGGGAATGAATCTCAGTTAGTGACTGGGACTAAACCTCAGTCAGTGACAGGGATTGACCCTCAGATACTGACATGGATTGAATCTCTGTTAGCGACCGGGAATGAATCATATTCAGTGACAGGGATTGAGCCTAAATCAGTAACATGGATTGAGCCTCAGTCAGTGACAGGGATTGACTCTAAATCAGAGACTGGGATTGAATCTCAGTCAGTGACTGGGATTGAATCTCAATCAGTGACAGGGATTGAATCTCAGTCAGTGACAGGAATTGAATCTCAGTCAGTGACAGGGATTGAACCTCAGTCAGTGTCAGGGATTGAACCTCAGTCAGTGACAGGAATTGATCCTCAGTCAGTGACAGGGATTGAATCTCAGTCAGTGACAGGGATTGAATTTTAATCAGTGACACGGGTTGAATCACAGTCAGTGACAGGAATTGATCCTCAATCAGTGACAGGAATTGAATCTCAGTCAGTGAAAGGGATTGAATCTCAGTCAGTGACAGGAACTGAATCTCAGTCAGTGAAAGGGATTGAATCTCAATCAATGACAGGGATGGAATTTCAGTCAGTGACAGGGATTGAATTTCAGTCAGTGACAGGATTTGAGACACAGTCAGTGATAGGGATTGAACCTCAGTCAGTGACAGGTATTGAATCTCAGTCAGTGACAGGGATTGACTCTCAGTCAGTGACAGGGATTGAATCTCAGTCAGTGACAGGAATTGGACCTCAGTCAGTGACAGGAATTGAATCTCAGTCAGTGAAAGGGATTAAATCTCAGTCAGTGACAGGGATTGAATCTCAGTCAGTGACAGGGATGGAATTTCAGTCAGTGACAGGTATTGAATCTCAGTCAGTGACAGGGATTCTCTCTAAGTCACTGAGAGGGATTGAATGCCAGTCAGTGACAGGGTTTGAATCTCAGTCAGTGACAGGGATTGAATCCCAGTCAGTGACAGGGATTGAAGCTCAGTCAGTGACAGGGAGTGAACCTCAGTCAGTGACAGGGATTGAATCTCAATCAGTGCCAGGGATTGAATCACAGTCAGTGACAGGAATTGATCCTCAACCAGTGACAGGAATTGAATCTCAGTCAGTGAAAGGGATTGAACCTCAGTCAGTGGCAGGAATTGAATCTCTGTCAGTGAAAGGGATTGAATCTCAGTCAGTGACAGGGATGGAATTTCAGTCAGAGACATGAATTGAATTTCAGTCAGTGACAGGGTTTGAGACACAGTCAGTGATAGGGATTGAACCTCAGTCAGTGACAGGTATTGAATCTCGGACAGTGACAGGGATTGAAACTCATTCAGTGACAGGAATTGAATCTCAGTCAGTGAAAGGGATTGAATCTCAGTCAGTGACAGGGATTGAATTTCAGTCAGTGACAGGGTTTGAGACACAGTCAGTGATAGGGATTGAACCTCAGTCAGTGACAGGTATTGAATCTAAGACAGTGACAGGGATTGAATCTCAGTCAGTGACAGGAATTGAATCTCAGTCAGTGACAGGAATTGAATCTCAGTCAGTGAAAGGGATTGAATCTCAGTCAGTGACAGGGATTGAATCTCAGTCAGTGACAGGGATGAAATTTCAGTCAGTGACAGGAATTGAATCTGAGTCAGTGACAGGGATTGTCTCTTAGTCAGTGACAGGGATTGAATGTCAGTCAGTGGCAGGTATTGAATCTCAGTCAGTGACAGGGATTGAATCCCAGTCAGTGACAGGAAGTGAAACTCAGTCAGTGACAGGGATTGAACCTCAGTCAGTGAGAGGAATTGAATCTCAGTCAGTGACAGGGATTGACTCTGAGTCAGTGACAGAGATTGAATCTCAGTCAGGGACAGGGATGGAATCTCAGTCAGTGACAGGGATTGACTCTGTGTCAGTGACAGGGATTGAACCTCAGTCAATGACAGGGATTGAATCTCAGTCAGTGACAGGAATTGAACCTCAGTCATTGACAGGGATTGAACCTCAGTCAGTGACAGGGATTGAATCTCAGTCAGTGACAGGGATTGAAGCTCAGTCAGTGACAGGGAGTGAACCTCAGTCAGTGACAGGGATTGAATCTCAATCAGTGCCAGGGATTGAATCACAGTCAGTGACAGGTATTGAATCTCAGTCAGTGACAGGGATTGAATCTCAGTCAGTTACAGGGATTGGATCTCAATCAGTGACAGGGATTGATCCTCAATCAGTGACAGGAATTGACTCTCAGTCAGTGACAGGGATTGAAACTCAGTCAGTGAAAGGAATTGAATCTCAGTCAGTGACAGGGATTGAATCTTAATCAGTGACAGGGATTAAATCCCAGTCAGTGACAGGAATTGAACCTCAGTCAGTGACAGGGATTGAACCTCAGTCAGTGACAGGAATTGAATCTCAGTCAGTGACAGCGATTTACTCTGAGTCAGTGACAGGGATTGAATCTCAGTCAGTGACAGGGATGGAATCTCAGTCAGTGACAGGGATTGACTCTGAGTCAGTGACAGGGATTGAACCTCAGTCAGTGACAGGGATTGAACCTCAGTCAGTGACAGGGATTGACTCTCAGTCAGTGACAGGGATTGAAGCTCAGTCAGTGACAGGGAGTTAACCTCAGTCAGTGACAGGGATTGAATCTCAATCAGTGCCAGGGATTGAATCACAGTCAGTGACAGGAATTGAATCTCAGTCAGTGATAGGGATTGAATCTCAGTCAGTTGCAGGAATTGGATCTCAATCAGTGACAGGGATTGATCCTCAATCAGTGTCAGGGATTGATCCTCAGTCAGTGACAGGGAATGAATCTTAATCAGTGACCGGGATTGACTCTCAGTCAGTGTCAGTGATTGAAACTCAGTCAGTGACAGGAATTGAATCTCAGTCAGTGAAAGGTTTTGAATCTCAGTCAGTGACAGGAATTGAATCTCAGTCAGTGACAGGAATTGAATCTCAGTCAGTGAAAGGGATTGAATCTCAGTCAGTGACAGGGATTGAATCACAGTCAGTGACACGGATTGAATCTCAGTCAGTGACAGGAATTGACTCTCAGTCAGTGACAGGGATTGAAAATCAGTCAGTGACAAGAATTGAATCTCAGTCAGTGACAGGGATTGACTCTCAGTCAGTGACAGGAAATGAACCTCAGTCAGTGACAGGGATTGAATCTCAGTCAGTGACAGGGATTGAATCTCAGTCAGTGACAGGAAATGAACCTCAGTCAGTGACAGGGATTGAATCTCAGTCAGTGACAGGAATTGAATCTCAGTCCGTGACAGGAAATGAATCTCAGTCAGTGAAAGCGATTGAATCTCAGTCAGTTACAGGGATGGAATTTCAGTCAGTGACAGGGATTGAATCTCAGTCAGTGACAGGAAATGAACCTCAGTCAGTGACAGGATTTGAATCTCAATCAGTGACAGGAATTGAATCTCAGTCAGTGACAGGAATTGAATCTCAGTCAGTGAACGGGATTGAATCTCAGTCAGTGACAGGGATGGAATTTCAGTCAGTGACAGGAATTGAATCTCAGTTAGTGACAGGGATTGTCTCTAAGTCAGTGACAGGGATTGAATGTCAGTCAGTGACAGGGATTGAACCTCAGTCAGTGACAGGGATTGAACCTCAGTCAGTGACAGGGATTGACTCTCAGTCAGTGACAGTGTTTCAGCCACAGTCAGTGATAGGGATTAAACCTCAGTCAGTGACAGGGAATGAATCTAAGTTAGTGACTGGGACATAAACCTCAGTCAGTGACAGGGATTGACCCTCAGATACTGACAGGGATTGAATCTCTGTTAGCGACTGGGAATGAATCATATTCAGTGACAGGGATTGAGCCTCAATCAGTGACATGGATTGAGCCTCAGTCAGTGACAGGGATTGACTCTCAGTCAGAGACTGGGATTGAATCTCAGTCAGTGACAGGAATTGAATCTCAGTCAGTGAAAGGGATTGAATCTCAGTCAGTGATAGGGATTGAATCTCAGTCAGTGACAGGGATTGATCCTCAGTCAGTGTCAGGGATTGAACCTCAGTCAGTGACAGGGATTGATCCTCAGTCAGTGACAGGGATTGAATCTCAGTCAGTGACAGGGATTGAATTTTAATCAGTGACACGGATTGAATCACAGTCAGTGACAGGAATTGATCCTCAATCAGTGACAGGAATTGAATCTCAGTCAGTGAAAGGGATTGAATCTCAGTCAGTGACAGGAATTGAATCTCAGTCAGTGAAAGTGATTGAATCTCAATCAGTGACATGGATTGAATCTCAGTCAGTGACAGGGATTGAATCTCAGTCAGTGACACGGATTGACTCTCAGTCAGTGACAGGGATTGAATGTCAGTCAGTGACAGGAATTGAACCTCAGTCAGTGACAGGGATTGAACCTCAGTCAGTAACAGGAATTGAATCTCAGTCAGTGACAGGGATTGACTCTGAGTCAGTGACAGGGATTGAATCTCAGTCAGTGACAGGGATGGAATCTCAGTCAGTGACAGGGATTCACTCTGAGTCAGTGACAGGGATTGAACCTCAGTCAGTGACAGGGATTGAATCTCAGTCAGTGACAGGGATTGAAGCTCAGTCAGTGACAGGGAGTGAACCTCAGTCAGTGACAGTGATTGAATCTCAATCAGTGCCAGGGATTGAATCACAGTCAGTGACAGGAATTGAATCTCAGTCAGTGATAGGGATTGAATCTCAGTCAGTTACAGGGATTGGATCTCAATCAGTGACAGGGATTGATCCTCAATCAGTGTCAGGGATTGATCCTCAGTCAGTGACAGGGAATGAATCTCAGTCAGTGACAGGGATTGAATCTTAATCAGTGACCGGGTTTGACTCTCAGTCAGTGACAGGGATTGAAACTCAGTCAGTGACAGGAATTGAATCTCAGTCAGTGAAAGGGATTGAATCTCATTCAGTGACAGGAATTGAATCTCAGTCAGTGACAGGGATTGAATCACAGTCAGTGACACGGATTGTATCTCAGTCAGTGACAGGAATTGACTCTCAGTCAGTGACAGGGATTGAAACTCAGTCAGTGACAGGAATGGAATTTCAGTCAGTGACAGGAATTGAATCTCAGTTAGGGACAGGGATTGTCTCTAAGTCAGTGACAGGGATTGAATGTCAGTCAGTGACAGGGATTGAATCTCAGTCAGTGACAGGGATTGAACCTCAGTCAGTGACAGGGATTGAAACTCAGACAGTGACAGTGTTTCAGCCACAGTCAGTGATAGGGATTAACCCTCAGTCAGTGACAGGGAATGAATCTCAGTTAGTGACTGGGACATAAACCTCAGTCAGTGACAGGGATTGACCCTCAGATACTTTCAGGGATTGAATCTCTGTTAGCGACTGGGAATGAATCATATTCAGTGACAGGGATTGAGCCTCAATCAGTGACATGGATTGAGCCTCAGTCAGTGACAGGGATTGACTCTAAGTCAGAGACTGGGATTGAATCTCAGTCAGTGACTGGGATTGAATCTCAATCAGTGACAGGGATTGAATCTCAGTCAGTGACAGGAATTGAATCTCAGTCAGTGACAGGGATTGAATCTCAGTCAGTGATAGGGATTGAATCTCAGTCAGTGACAGGGATTGATCCTCAGTCAGTGTCAGGGATTGAACCTCAGTCAGTGACAGGGATTGATCCTCAGTCAGTGACAGGGATTGAATCTCAGTCAGTGACAGGGATTGAATTTTAATCAGTGACACGGATTGAATCACAGTCAGTGACAGGAATTGATCCTCAATCAGTGACAGGAATTGAATCTCAGTCAGTGAAAGGGATTGAATCTCAGTCAGTGACAGGAATTGAATCTCAGTCAGTGAAAGTGATTGAATCTCAATCAGTGACAGGGATTGAATCTCAGTCAGTGACAGGGATTGAATCTCATTCAGTGACAGGGATTGAATCTCAGTCAGTGACAGTAAATGAACTTCTGTCAGTGACAGGGATTGAATCTCAGTCAGTGACAGGGATGGAATTTCAGTCAGTGACAGGGATTGAATCTCAGTCAGTGACAGAAATTGAATCTCAGTCAGTGAAAGGGATTGAATCTCAGTCAGTGACAGAGATGGAATTTCAGTCAGTGACAGGAATTGAATCTCAGTTAGTGACAGGGATTGTCTCTAAGTCAGTGACAGGGATTGAATGTCAGTCAGTGAGAGGGACTGAATCTCAGTCAGTGACAGGCATTGAACCTCAGTCAGTGACAGGGATTGAACCTCAGTCAGTGACAGTGTTTCAGCCACATTCAGTGATAGGGATTAAACCTCAGTCAGTGACAGGGAATGAATCTCAGTTAGTGACTGGGACTAAACCTCAGTCAGTGACAGGGATTGACCCTCAGATACTGACAGGGATTGAATCTATGTTAGCGACTGGGAATGAATCATATTCAGTGACAGGGATTGAAGCTCAATCAGTGACATGGATTGAGCCTCAGTCAGTGACAGGGATTGACTCTAAGTCAGAGACTGGGATTGAATCTCAGTCAGTGACTGGGATTGAATCTCAATCAGTGACAGGGATTGAATCTCAGTCAGTGACAGGAATTGAATCTCAGTCAGTGACAGGGATTGAATCTCAGTCAGTGATAGGGAATGAATCTCAGTCAGTGACAGGGATTGATCCTCTCTCAGTGTCAGGGATTGAATCTCAGTCAGTGACAGGGATTGAATTTTAATCAGTGACACGGATTGAATCCCAGTCAGTGACAGGAATTGATCCTCAATCAGTGACAGGAATTGAATCTCAGTCAGTGAAAGGGATTGAATCTCAGTCAGTGACAGGAATTGAATCTCAGTCAGTGAAAGTGATTGAATCTCAATCAGTGACAGGGATGGAATTTCAGTCAGTGACAGGAATTGAATTTCAGTCAGTGAAAGGGTTTGAGACACAGTCAGTGATAGGGATTGAACCTCAGTCAGTGACAGGTATTGAATCTCAGTCAGTGACAGGGATTGACTCTCAGTCAGTGACAGGGATTGAATCTCAGTCAGTGACAGGAATTGAATCTCAGTCAGTGACAGGAATTGAATCTCAGTCAGTGAAATGGATTGAATCTCAGTCAGTGACAGGGATTGAATCTCAGTCAGTGACAGGGATGGAATTTCAGTCAGTGACAGGTATTGAATCTCAGTCAGTGACAGGGATTCTCTCAAAGTCAGTGACAGGGATTGAATGTCAGTCAGTGACAGGGATTGAATCTCAGTCAGTGATAGGGATTGAATCCCAGTCAGTGACAGGAATTGAACCTCAGTCAGTTACAGGGATTGAACCTCAGTCAGTGACAGGAATTGAAACTCAGTCAGTGACAGGGATTGACTCTGTGTCAGTGACAGGGATTGAATCTCAGTCAGTGAAAGGGATGGAATCTCAGTCAGTGACAGGGATTGACTCTGAGTCAGTGACAGGGATTGAACCTCAATCAGTGACAGGGATTGAACCTCAGTCAGTGACTGGGATTGAATCTCAGTCAGTGACAGGGATTGAAGCTCAGTCAGTGACAGGGATTGAACCTCAGTCAGTGACAGGGTTTGAATCTCAATCAGTGCCAGGGATTGAATCACAGTCAGTGACAGGAATTGAATCTCAGTCAGTGATAGGGATTGAATCTCAGTCAGTTACAGGGATTGGATCTCAATCAGTGACAGGGATTGATCCTCAGTCAGTGACAGGGAATGAATCTCAGTCAGTGACAGGGATTGAATCTTAATCAGTGACCGGGATTGACTCTCAGTCAGTGACAGAGATTGAAACTCAGTCAGTGACAGGAATTGAATCTCAGTCAGTGAAAGGGATTGAATCTCAGTCAGTGACAGGAATTGAATCTCAGTCAGTGACAGGAATTGAATCTCAGTCAGTGAAAGGGATTGAATCTCAGTCAGTGTCAGGGATTGAATCTCAGTCAGTGACACGGATTGAATCTCAGTCAGTGACAGGAATTGACTCTCAGTCAGTGACAGGGATTGAAACTCAGTCAGTGACAGGAATTGAATCTCAGTCAGTGACAGGGATTGACTCTCATTCAGTGACAGGAAATGAACCTCAGTCAATGACAGGGATTGAATCTCAGTCAGTGACAGGGATTAAATCTCAGTCAGTGACAGGAAATGAACCTCAGTCAGTGACAGGAATTGAATCTCAGTCAGTGACAGGAATTGAATCTCAGTCAGTGAAAGGGATTGAATCTCAGTCAGTGACAGGGATTGAATCTCAGTCAGTGACACGGATTGAATCTCAGTCAGTGACAGGAATTGACTCTCAGTCCGTGACAGGAAATGAATCTCAGTCAGTGAAAGGGATTGAATCTCAGTCAGTGACAGGGATGGAATTTCAGTCAGTGACAGGGATTGAATCTCAGTCAGAGACAGGAAATGAACCTCAGTCAGTGACAGGAATTGACTCTCAGTCAGTGACAGGGATTGAAACTCAGTCAGTGACAGGAATTGAATCTCAGTCAGTGACAGGGATTGACTCTCAGTCAGTGACAGGAAATGAATCTCAGTCAGTGACAGGGATTGAATCTCAGTCAGTGACAGGGATTGAATCTCAGTCAGTGACAGGAAATGAACCTCAGTCAGTGACAGGGATTGAATCTCAGTCAGTGACAGGAATTGAATCTCAGTCCGTGACAGGAAATGAATCTCAGTCAGTGAAAGGGATTGAATCTCAGTCAGTGACAGGGATGGAATTTCAGTCAGTGACAGGGATTGAATCTCAGTCAGTGACAGGAAATGAACCTCAGTCAGTGAAAGGGATTGAATCTCAGTCAGTGACAGGAATTGAATCTCAGTCAGTGACAGGAATTGAATCTCAGTCAGTGAAAGGGATTGAATCTCAGTCAGTGACAGGGATGGAATTTCAGTCAGTGACAGGAATTGAATCTCAGTTAGTGACAGGGATTGTCTCTAAGTCAGTGACAGGGATTGAATGTCAGTCAGTGACAGGGATTGAATCTCAGTCAGTGACAGGGATTGAATCTCAGTCAGTGACAGGGATTGAACCTCAGTCAGTGACAGGGATTGACTCTCAGACAGTGACAGTGTTTCAGCCACAGTCAGTGATAGGGATTAAACCTCAGTCAGTGACAGGGAATGAATCTCAGTTAGTGACTGGGACTAAACCTCAGTGAATGACAGGGATTGACCCTCAGATACTGACAGGGATTGAATCTCTGTTAGCGACTGAGAATGAATCATATTCAGTGACAGGGATTGAGCCTCAATCAGTGACAGGGATTGACTCTAAGTCAGAGACTGGGATTGAATCTCAGTCAGTGACTGGGATTGAATCTCAATCAGTGACAGGGATTGAATCTCAGTCAGTGACAGGAATTGAATCTCAGTCAGTGACAGGGATTGAATCTCAGTCAGTGATAGGGAATGAATCTCAGTCAGTGACAGGGATTGATCCTCTGTCAGTGTCAGGGATTGAACCTCAGTCAGTGACAGGGATTGATCCTCAGTCAGTGACAGGGATTGAATCTCAGTCAGTGACAGGGATTGAATCTCAGTCAGTGACAGGGATTGAATCACAGTCAGTGACAGGAATTGATCCTCAATCAGTGACAGGAATTGAATCTCAGTCAGTGACAGGGATTGAATCTCAGTCAGTGACAGGAATTGAATTTCAGTCAGTGAAAGTGATTGAATCTCAATCAGTGACAGGGGTGGAATTTCAGTCAGTGTCAGGAATTGAATTTCAGTCAGTGAAAGGGTTTGAGACACAGTCAGTGACAGGGATTGAACCTCAGTCAGTGACAGGTATTGAATCTCAGTCAGTGACAGGGATTGACTCTCAGTCAGTGACTGGGATTGAATCTCCGTCAGTGACAGGAATTGAATCTCAGTCAGTGACAGGAATTGAATCTCAGTCAGTGAAAGGGATTGAATCTCAGTCAGTGACAGGGATTGAATCTCAGTCAGTGACAGGGATGGAATTTCAATCAGTGACAGGTATTGAATCTCAGTCAGTGACAGGGATTCTCTCAAAGTCAGTGACAGGGATTGAATGTCAGTCAGTGACAGGGATTGAATCTCAGTCAGTGATAGGGATTGAATCCCAGTCAGTGACAGGAATTGAAACTCACTCAGTTACAGGGATTGAACCTCAGTCAGTGACAGGAATTGAAACTCAGTCAGTGACAGGGATTGACTCTGTGTCAGTGACAGGGATTGAATCTCAGTCAGTGACAGGGATGGAATCTCAGTCAGTGACAAGGATTGAGCCTCAGTCAGTGACAGGATTGAACCTCAATCAGTGACAGGGATTGAACCTGAGTCAGTGACAGGGATTGAACCTCAGTCAGTGACAGGGATTAAATCTCAATCAGTGCCAGGGATTGAATCACAGTCAGTGACAGGAATTGAATCTCAGTCAGTGATAGGGATTGAATCTCAGTCAGTTACAGGGATTGGATCTCAATCAGTGACAGGGATTGATCCTCAGTCAGTGACAGGGAATGAATCTCAGTCAGTGACAGGGATTGAATCTTAATCAGTGACCGGGATTGACTCTCAGTCAGTGACAGGGATTGAAACTCAGTCAGTGACAGGAATTGAATCTCAGTCAGTGAAAGGGATTGAATCTCAGTCAGTGAAAGGGATTGAATCTCAGTCAGTGACAGGAATTGAATCTCAGTCAGTGAAAGGGATTGAATCTCAGTCAGTGACAGGGATTGAATCTCAGTCAGTGACACGGATTGAATCTCAGTCAGTGACAGGAATTGACTCTCAGTCAGTGACAGGGATTGAAACTCAGTCAGTGACAGGAATTGAATCTCAGTCAGTGACTGGGATTGACTCTCAGTCAGTGACAGGAAATGAACCTCAGTCAGTGACAGGGATTGAATCTCAGTCAGTGACAGGGATTGAATCTCAGTCAGTGACAGGAAATGAACCTCAGTCAGTGACAGGAATTGAATCTCAGTCAGTGACAGGAATTGAATCTCAGTCAGTGTCAGGAATTGAATCTCAGTCAGTGAAAGGGATTGAATCTCAGTCAGTGACAGGGATGGAATTTCAGTCAGTGACAGGAATTGAATCTCAGTTAGTGACAGGGATTGTCTCTAAGTCAGTGACAGGGATTGAATGTCAGTCAGTGACAGGGATTGAATCTCAGTCAGTGACAGGGATTGAATCTCAGTCAGTGACAGGGATTGAACCTCAGTCAGTGACAGGGATTGACTCTCAGACAGTGACAGTGTTTCAGCAACAGTCAGTGATAGGGATTAACCCTCAGTCAGTGACAGGGAATGAATCTCAGTTAGTGACTGGGACATAAACCTCAGTCAGTGACAGGGATTGACCCTCAGATACTGACAGGGATTGAATCTCTGTTAGCGACTGGGAATTAATCATATTCAGTGACAGGGATTGAGCCTCAATCAGTGACATGGATTGAGCCTCAGTCAGTGACAGGGATTGACTCTAAGTCAGAGACTGGGATTGAATCTCAGTCAGTGACTGGGATTGAATCTCAATCAGTGACAGGGATTGAATCTCAGTCAGTGACAGGAATTGAATCTCAGTCAGTGAAAGGGATTGAATCTCAGTCAGTGATAGGGATTGATCCTCAGTCAGTGTCAGGGATTGAACCTCAGTCAGTGACAGGGATTGATCCTCAGTCAGTGACAGGGATTGAATCTCAGTCAGTGACAGGGATTGAATTTTAATCAGTGACACGGATTGAATCACAGTCAGTGACAGGAATTGATCCTCAATCAGTGACAGGAATTGAATCTCAGTCAGTGAAAGGGATTGAATCTCAGTCAGTGACAGGAATTGAATCTCAGTCAGTGAAAGTGATTGAATCTCAATCAGTGACAGGGATTGAATCTCAGTCAGTGACAGGGATTGAATCTCATTCAGTGACAGGGATTGAATCTCAGTCAGTGACAGGAAATGAACCTCAGTCAGTGACAGGGATTGAATCTCAGTCAGTGACAGGGATGGAATTTCAGTCAGTGACAGGGATTGAATCTCACTCAGTGACAGGAAATGAACCTCAGTCAGTGACAGGAATTGAATCTCAGTCAGTGACAGGAATTGAATCTCAGTCAGTGACAGGAATTGAATCTCAGTCAGTGAAAGGGATTGAATCTCAGTCAGTGACAGGGATGGAATTTCAGTCAGTGACAGGAATTGAATCTCAGTTAGTGACAGGGATTGTCTCTAAGTCAGTGACAGGGATTGAATGTCAGTCAGTGACTGGGATTGAATCTCAATCAGTGACAGGGATTGAACCTCAGTCAGTGACAGGGATTGGCTCTCAGTCAGTGACAGTGTTTCAGCCACAGTCAGTGAGAGGGATTAAACCTCAGTCAGTGACTGGGATTGAATCTCAATCAGTGACAGGGATTGAATCTCAGTCAGTGACAGGAATTGAATCTCAGTCAGTGACAGGGATTGAATCTCAGTCAGTGATAGGGAATGAATCTCAGTCAGTGACAGGGATTGATCCTCTCTCAGTGTCAGGGATTGAACCTCAGTCAGTGACAGGGATTGATCCTCAGTCAGTGACAGGGATTGAATCTCAGTCAGTGAATATGATTCATTCCCAGTCGCTAACAGAGATTCAATCCCTGTCAGGATCTGAGGGTCAATCCCTGTCACTGACTGAGGTTTAGTCCCAGTCACTAACTGAGATTCATTCCCTGTCACTGACTGAGGTTTAATCGCTATCACTGACTGTGGCTGAAACACTGTGACTGACTGAGAATCAATCCCTGTCACTGACTGAGATTCAACCCCTGTCACTGACTGACATTCAATCCCTGTCACTGACTGACATTCAATCCCTGTCACTGACTTAGAGACAATCCCTGTCACTAACTGAGATTCAATTCCTGTCACTGACTGAAATTCCATCCCTGTCACTGACTGAGATTCAATCCCTTTCACTGACTGAGATTCAATTCCTGTCAATGACTGAGATTCAATTCCTGTCACTGACTGAGATTCAATTCCTGTCACGGACTGAGGTTCATTTCCTGTCACTGACTGAGATTCAATCCCTGTCACTGACTGAAATTCAATCCCTGTCACTGACTGAGATTCAATCCCTGTCACTGATTGAGATTCAATCACTTTCACTGACTGAGATTCAATTCCTGTCACTGACTGAGATTCAATCCCTTTCACTGACTGAGATTCAATTCCTGTCACTGATTGAGGATCAATTCCTGTCACTGACTGTGATTCAATCCGTGTCACTGATTAAAATTCACTCCCTGTCACTGACTGAGATTCAATCCCTGTCACTGACTGAGGATCAATCCCTGTCACTGACTGAGGTTCAATCCCTGACACTGACTGAGGATCAATCCCTGTCACTGACTGAGATTCAATCCCTATCACTGACTGAGATTCAATCCCTGTCACTGACTGAGATTCAATTCCTGTCACTGACTGAGATTCAATCCCTGTCACTGATTGAGATTCAATCCCAGTCACTGACTGAGATTCAATCCCAGTCTCTGACTTAGAGTCTATCCCTGTCACTGTCTGAGGCTCCATCCATGTCACTGATTGAGGCTCAATCCCTGTCACTGAATATGATTCATTCCCAGTCGCTAACAGAGATTCCATCCCTGTCAGTATCTGAGGGTCAATCCCTGTCACTGACTGAGGTTTAGTCCCAGTCACTAACTGAGATTCATTCCCTGTCACTGACAGAGGTTTAAAACCCTATCACTGACTGTGGCTGATACACTGTCACTGACTGAGAGTCAATCCCTGTCACTGACTGAGGTTCAATCCCTGTCACTGACTGAGGTTCAATCCCTGTCACTGACTGAGATTCAATCCCTGTCACTGACTGACATTCAATCCCTGTCACTGACTTAGAGACAATCACTGTCACTAACTGAGATTCAATTCCTGTCACTGACTGAAATTCCATCCCTGTCACTGACTGAGATTCAATCCCTTTCACTGACTGAGATTCAATTCCTGTCACTGACTGAGATTCAATTCCTGTCACTGACTGAGATTCAATTCCTGTCACTGACTGAGGTTCATTTCCTGTCACTGACTGAGATTCAATCCCTGTCACTGACTGAAATTCCATCCCTGTCACTGACTGAGATTCAATCCCTTTCACTGACTGAGATTCATTTCCTGTCACGGACTGAGAGTCAATTCCTGTCACTGACTGAGATTCAATCCGTGTCACTGACTGAGATTCAATCCCTGCCACTGACTGAGATTCAATCCCTTTCACTGACTGAGATTCAATTCCTGTCACTGACTGAGATTCAATTCCTGTCACTGACTGAGGTTCATTTCCTGTCACTGACTGAGATTCAAACCCTGTCACTGACTGAGATTCAATCCCTGTCACTGACTGAGGTTCATTTCCTGTCACTGACTGAGAGTCAATCCCTGTCACTGACTGAGATTCAATTCCTGTCACTGACTGAGATACAATCCCTTTCACTGACTGAGATTCAATTCCTGTCACTGACTGAGTTTCAATCCCTGTCACTGACGGAGAGTCAATACCGGTCACTGATTAAGATTCAATCCCTGTCACTGACTGAGATTCAATCCCTTTCACTGACTGAGATTCAATTCCTGTCACTGACTGAGATTCAATTCCTGTCACTGACTGAGATACAATCCCTTTCACTGACTGAGATTCAATTCCTGTCACTGACTGAGTTTCAATCCCTGTCACTGACTGAGAGTCAATACCGGTCACTGATTAAGATTCAATCCCTGTCACTGACTGAGATTCATTCCCTGTCACTGACTGAGGATCAATCCCTGACACTGATTGAGGATCAATCCCTGTCACTGATTCAGATCCCATTCCTGTAACTGACTGAGATTCAATCCCTATCACTGACTGAGATTCAATTCCTGTCACTGACTGAAATTCAATCCCTGTCACTGACTGAGATTCAATCCCAGTCACTGACTGAGATTCAATCCCAGTCTCTGACATAGAGTCAATCCCTGTCACTGACTGAGGCTCAATCCATGTCACTGATTGAGGCTCAATCCCTGTCACTGAATATGATTCATTCCCAGTCGCTAACAGAGATTCAATCCCTGTCAGTATCTGAGGGTCAATCCCTGTCACTGTCTGAGGTTTAGTCCCAGTCACTAACTGAGATTCATTCCCTGTCACTGACTGAGGTTTAAACCCTATCACTGACTGTGGCTGAAACACTGTCACTGACTGAGAGTCAATCCCTGTCACTGACTGAGGTTCAATCCCTGTCACTGACTGAGGTTCAATCCCTGTCACTGACTGAGATTCAATCTCTGTCACTGACTGACATTCAATCCCTGTCACTGACTGACATTCAATCCCTGTCACTGACTTAGAGACAATCCCTGTCACTAAGTCAGTGACAGGGATTGAATCTCAGTCAGTGACAGGAAATGAATCTCAGTCAGTGAAAGGGATTGAATCTCAGTCAGTGACAGGGATTGAATCTCAGTCAGTGACACGGATTGAATCTCAGTCAGTGACAGGAATTGACTCTCAGTCAGTGACAGGGATTGAAACTCAGTCAGTGACAGGAATTGAATCTCAGTCAGTGACAGGGATTGACTCTCAGTCAGTGACATGAAATGAACCTCAGTTAGTGACAGGGATTGAATCTCAGTCAGTGACAGGGATTGAATCTCAGTCTGTGAAAGGGATTGAATCTCAGTCTGTGACAGGAATTGAATCTCAGTCAGTGAAAGTGATTGAATCTCAATCAGTGACAGGGATGGAATTTCAGTCAGTGACAGGAATTGAATTTCAGTCAGTGAAAGGGTTTGAGACACAGTCAGTGATAGGGATTGAACCTCAGTCAGTGACAGGTATTGAATCTCAGTCAGTGACAGGGATTGACTCTCAGTCAGTGACAGGGATTGAATCTCAGTCAGTGACAGGAATTGAATCTCAGTCAGTGACAGGAATTGAATCTCAGTCAGTGACAGGAATTGATCCTCAATCAGTGACAGGAATTGAATCTCAGTCAGTGACAGGTATTGAATCTCAGTCAGTGACAGGGATTGACTCTCAGTCAGTGTCAGGGATTGAATCTCAGTCAGTGACAGGGAGTGAACCTCAGTCAGTGAAAGGGATTGAATCTCAGTCAGTGACAGGGATTGACTCTGAGTCAGTGACAGGGATTGAATCTCAGTCAGTGACAGGGATTGAATCTCAGTCAGTTTCAGGAATTGTACGTCAGTCATTGACAGGGATTGAACCTCAGTCAGTGACAGGGATTGAATCTCAGTCAGTGACAGGGAATGAAGCTCAGTCAGTGACTGGGAGTGAACCTCAGTCAGTGACAGGGATTGAATCTCAATCAGTGCCAGGGATTGAATCACAGTCAGTGACAGGAATTGATCCTCAATCAGTGACAGGAATTGAATCTCAGTCAGTGACAGGGATTGTACCTCAGTCAGTGACAGGGATTGAATCTCAGTCAGTGACAGGGATTGAAGCGCAGTCAGTGACAGGGAGTGAACCTCACTCAGTGACAGGGATTGAATCTCAGTCTGTGAAAGGTATTGAATCTAAGTCAGTGACAGGAATTGAATCTCAGTCAGTGAAAGGGATTGGATCTCAGACAGTGACAGGGATGGAATATCAGTCAGTGACAGGAATTGAATTACAGTCAGTGACAGGGTTTGAGACACAGTCAGTGATAGGGATTGAACCTCAGTCAGTGACAGGTATTGAATCTCAGTCAGTGACAGGGATTGACTCTCGGACAGTGACAGGGATTGAATCTCAGTCAGTGACAGGGATGGAATTTCAGTCAGTGACAGGAATTGAATCTCAGTCAGTGACAGGGATTGTCTCTAAGTCAGTGACAGGGATTGAATGTCAGTCAGTGACAGGGTTTGAATCTCAGTCAGTGACAGGGATTGAATCTCAGTCAGTGACAGGAATTGAACCTCAGTCAGTGACAGGCATTGAACCTCAGTCAGTGACAGGAATTGAATCTCAGTCAGTGACAGGGATTGACTCTGAGTCAGTGACAGGGATTGAATCTCAGTCAGTGACAGGGATTGAATCTCAGTCACTGACAGGGATTGACACTGAGTCAGTGACAGGGATTGAATCTCAGTCTGTGACAGGGATTGAATCTCAGTCAGTGACACGGATTGAATCACAGTCAGTGACAGGAATTGATCCTCAATCAGTTACATGAATTGACTCTCAGTCAGTGACAGGGATTGAAACTCAGTCAGTGACAGGAAATGAACCTCAGTCAGTGCAGGGATTGAAACACAGTCAGTGACAGGGATTGAATCTCAGTCAGTGACAGGAAATGAACCTCAGTCAGTGACAGGAATTGAATCTCAGTCAGTGACAGGAATTGAATCTCAGTCAGTGAAAGGGATTGAATCTCAGTCAGTGACAGGGATGGAATTTCAGTCAGTGACAGGAATTGAATCTCAGTCAGTGACAGGGATTGTCTCTAAGTCAGTGACAGGGATTGAATGTCAGTCAGTGACAGGGATTGAATCTCAGTCAGTGACAGGGATTGAACCTCAGTCAGTGACAGGGATTGAACTTCAGTCAGTGACAGGGATTGACTCTCAGTCAGTGACAGGGTTTGAAACTCAGTCAATGACAGGGATTGAATCACAGTCTGTGACAGGGATTGAATCTCAGTCAGTGACAGTGTTTCAGCCACAGTCAGTGATAGGGATTAAACCTCAGTCAGTGACAGGGAATGAATCTCAGTTAGTGACTGGGACTAAACCTCAGTCAGTGACAGGGATTGACCCTCAGATACTGACAGGGATTGACTCTAATTCAGAGACTGGGATTGAATCTCAGTCAGTGACTGGGATTGAATCTCAATCAGTGACAGGGATTGAATCTCGGTCAGTGACAGGAATTGAATCTCACTCAGTGACAGGAATTGAATCTCAGTCAGTGATAGGGATTGAATCTCAGTCAGTGACAGGGATTGATCCTCAGTCAGTGTCAGGGATTGATCCTCAGTCAGTGACACGGATTCAATCTCAGTCAGTGACAGGGATTGAATTTTAATCAGTGACACGGATTGAATCACAGTCAGTGACAGGAATTGATCCTCAATCAGTGACAGGAATTGAATCTCAGTCAGTGAAAGGGTTTGAATCTCAGTCAGTGACAGGAATTGAATCTCAGTCTGTGAAAAGGATTGAATCTCAGTCAGTGACAGGGATGGAATTTAAGTCAGTGACAGGAATTGAATTTCAGTCAGTGACAGGGTTTGAGACACAGTCAGTGATAGGGATTGAACCTCAGTCAGTGACAGGTATTGAATCTCAGTCAGTGACAGGGATTGACTCTCAGTCAGTGACAGGGATTGAATCTCAGTCAGTGACAGGAGTTGAATCTCAGTCAGTGACAGGAATTGAATCTCAGTCAGTGAAAGGTATTGAATCTCAGTCAGTGACAGGGATGGAATTTCAGTCATTGACAGGAATTGAATCTCAGTCAGTGACAGGGATTCTCTCAAAGTCAGTGACAGGGATTGAATGTCAGTCAGTGATAGGGATTGAATCTCAGTCAGTGACAGGGATTGAATCCCAGTCAGTGACAGGAATTGAAACTCAGTCAGTGACAGGGATTGAACCTCAGTCAGTGACAGGAATTGAATCTCAGTCAGTGACAGGGATTGACTCTGAGTCAGTGACAGGGATTGAATCTCAGTCAGTGACAGGGATTGAATCTCAGTCAGTGACAGGGATTGACTCTGAGTCAGTGACAGGGATTGAACCTCAGTCAGTGACAGGGATTGAATCTTAGTCAGTTTCAGGAATTGAACCTCAGTCATTGACAGGGATTGAACCTCAGTCAGTGACAGGGATTGAATCTCAGTCAGTGACATTGATTGAAGCTCAGTCAGTGACAGGGAGTGAACCTCACTCAGTGACAGGGATTGAATCTCAATCAGTGCCAGGGATTGAATCACAGTCAGTGACAGGAATTGATCCTCAATCAGTGACAGGAATTGAATCTCATCTGTGAAAGGGATTGAATCTCAGTCAGTGACAGGAATTGAATCTCAGTCAGTGAAAGGGATTGAATCTCAGTCAGTGACAGGGATTGAATCTCAGTCAGTGACACGGAATGAATCACAGTCAGTGACAGGGATTGAATCTCAGTCAGTGACAGGAATTGAATCTCAGTCAGTGACAGGGATTGATCCTCAATCAGTGACAGGAATTGACTTTCAGTCAGTGACACGGATTGAAACTCAGTCAGTGACAGGAAATGAACCTCAGTCAGTGACAGCATTGAATCTCAGTCAGTGACAGGGATTGAATCTCAGTCAGTTGCAGGAATTGAATCTCAGTCAGTGAAAGGGATTGAATCTCAGTCAGTGACAGGAATGGAATTTCAGTCAGTGACAGGAATTGAATTTCAGTCAGTGACAGGGTTTGAGACACAGTCAGTGATAGGGATTGAACCTCAGTCAGTGACAGGTATTGCATCTCAGTCAGTGACAGGGATTGACTCTCAGACAGTGACAGGGATTGAATCTCATCTGTGAAAGGGATTGAATCTCAGTCAGTGACAGGAATTGAATCTCAGTCAGTGAAATGGATTGAATCTCAGTCAGTAACAGGGATTGAATTTCAGTCAGTGAAAGGGATTGAATCTCAGTCAGTGACAGGAATGGAATTTCAGTCAGTGACAGGAATTGAATTTCAGTCAGTGACAGGGTTTGAGACACAGTCAGTGATAGGGATTGAACCTCAGTCAGTGACAGGTATTGCATCTCAGTCAGTGACAGGGATTGACTCTCGGACAGTGACAGGGATTGAATGTCAGTCAGTGACAGGAATTGAATCTCAGTCAGTGACAGGAATTGAATCTCAGTCAGTGAAAGGGATTGAATCACAGTCAGTGACAGGAATTGATACTCAATCAGTGACAGGAATTGAATCTCAGTCAGTGAAAGGGTTTGAATCTCAGTCAGTGACAGGAATTGAATCTCAGTCAGTGACAGGGTTTACTCTCAGTCAGTGACAGTGTTTCAGCCACATTCAGTGATAGGGATTAAACCTCAGTCAGTGACAGGGAATGATCTCAGTTAGTGACTGGGACTAAACCTCAGTCAGT
The DNA here is from genome assembly GCF_037043375.1 of Chiloscyllium plagiosum. Taxonomy (NCBI): domain Eukaryota; kingdom Metazoa; phylum Chordata; class Chondrichthyes; order Orectolobiformes; family Hemiscylliidae; genus Chiloscyllium; species Chiloscyllium plagiosum. Next base: position 90,044,798 of record NW_028270156.1, on the reverse strand, counting down.
GACAGGGATTGACCCTCAGATACTGACAGGGATTGAATCTCTGTTAGCGACTGGGAATGAATCATATTCAGTGACAGGGATTGAGCCTCAATCAGTGACATGGATTGAGCCTCAGTCAGTGACAGGGATTGACTCAAAGTCAGAGACTGGGATTGAATCTCAGTCAGTGACTGGGATTGAATCTCAATCAGTGACAGGGATTGAATCTCAATCAGTGACAGGAATTGAATCTCAGTCATTGACAGGGATTGAATCTCAGTCAGTGATAGGGATTGAATCTCAGTCAGTGACAGGGATTGATCCTCTGTCAGTGTCAGGGAATGAACCTCAGTCAGTGACAGGGATTGAATGTCAGTCAGTGACTGGGATTGAATCTCCGTCAGTGACAGGGATTGAATTTTAATCAGTGACACGGATTGAATCACAGTCAGTGACAGGAATTGATCCTCAATCAGTGACACGAATTGAATCTCAGTCAGTGACAGGGATTTTACCTCAGTCAGTGACAGGGATTGAATCTCAGTCAGTGACAGGGATTGAAGCGCAGTCAGTGACAGGGAGTGAACCTCACTCAGTGACAGGGATTGAATCTCAATCAGTGCCAGGGATTGAATCACAGTCAGTGACAGGAATTGATCCTCAATCAGTGACAGGAATTGAATCTCAGTCTGTGAAAGGGATTGAATCTCAGTCAGTGACAGGAATTGAATCTCAGTCAGTGAAAGTGATTGAATCTCAATCAGTGACAGGGATGGAATTTCAGTCAGTGACAGGAATTGAATTTCAGTCAGTGAAAGGGTTTGAGACACAGTCAGTGATAGGGATTGAACCTCAGTCAGTGACAGGTATTGAATCTCAGTCAGTGACAGGGATTGACTCTCAGTCAGTGACAGGGATTGAATCTCAGTCAGTGACAGGAATTGAATCTCAGTCAGTGACAGGAATTTAATCTCAGTCAGTGACAGGAATTGATCCTCAATCAGTGACAGGAATTGAATCTCAGTCAGTGACAGGTATTGAATCTCAGTCAGTGACAGGGATTGACTCTCAGTCAGTGACAGGGATTGAATCTCAGTCAGTGACAGGAATTGAATCTCAGTCAGTGAAAGGGATTGAATCTCAGTCAGTGACAGGGATTGAATCTCAGTCAGTGACAGGGATGGAATTTCAGTCAGTGACAGGTATTGAATCTCAATCAGTGACAGGGATTCTCTCAAATTCAGTGACAGGGATTGAATGTCAGTCAGTGACAGGGATTGAATCTCAGTCAGTGATAGGGATTGAATCCCAGTCAGTGACAGGAATTGAACCTCAGTCAGTGACAGGGATTTAACCTCAGTCAGTGACAGGAATTGAATCTCAGTCAGTGACACGGATTGACTCTGTGTCAGTGACAGGGATTGAATCTCAGTCAGTGACAGGTATTGTATCTCAGTCAGTGACAGGGATTGACTCTGAGTCAGTGACAGGGATTGAATCTCAGTCAGTGACAGGGATTGAATCTCAGTCAGTTTCAGGAATTGTACGTCAGTCATTGACAGGGATTGAACCTCAGTCAGTGACAGGGATTGAATCTCAGTCAGTGACAGGGATTGAAGCTCAGTCAGTGACAGGGAGTGAATCTCAGTCAGTGACAGGGATTGAATCTCAATCAGTGCCAGGGATTGAATCACAGTCAGTGACAGGAATTGAATCTCAGTCAGTGACAGGAATTGAATCTCAGTCAGTGACAGGGATTGATCCTCAATCAGTGACAGGAATTGACTTTCAGTCAGTGACACGGATTGAAACTCAGTCAGTGACAGGAAATGAACCTCAGTCAGTGACAGCATTGAATCTCAGTCAGTGACAGGGATTGAATCTCAGTCAGTTGCAGGAATTGAATCTCAGTCAGTGAAAGGGATTGAATCTCAGTCAGTGACAGGAATGGAATTTCAGTCAGTGACAGGAATTGAATTTCAGTCAGTGACAGGGTTTGAGACACAGTCAGTGATAGGGATTGAACCTCAGTCAGTGACAGGTATTGCATCTCAGTCAGTGACAGGGATTGACTCTCAGACAGTGACAGGGATTGAATCTCATCTGTGAAAGGGATTGAATCTCAGTCAGTGACAGGAATTGAATCTCAGTCAGTGAAAGGGATTGAATCTCAGTCAGTGACAGGGATTGAATTTCAGTCAGTGAAAGGGATTGAATCTCAGTCAGTGACAGGAATGGAATTTCAGTCAGTGACAGGAATTGAATTTCAGTCAGTGACAGGGTTTGAGACACAGTCAGTGATAGGGATTGAACCTCAGTCAGTGACAGGTATTGCATCTCAGTCAGTGACAGGGATTGAATGTCAGTCAGTGACAGGAATTGAATCTCAGTCAGTGACAGGAATTGAATCTCAGTCAGTGAAAGGGATTGAATCACAGTCAGTGACAGGAATTGATACTCAATCAGTGACAGGAATTGAATCTCAGTCAGTGAAAGGGTTTGAATCTCAGTCAGTGACAGGAATTGAATCTCAGTCAGTGAAAAGGATTGAATCTCAATCAGTGACAGGGATGGAATTTCAGTCAGTGACAGGGTTGACTCTCAGTCAGTGACAGTGTTTCAGCCACAGTCAGTGATAGGGATTAAACCTCAGTCAGTGACAGGGAATGAATCTCAGTTAGTGACTGGGACTAAACCTCAGACAGTGACAGGGATTGACCCTCAGATACTGACAGGGATTGAATCTCTGTTAGCGACTGGGAATGAATCATATTCAGTGACAGGGATTGAGCCTCAATCAGTGACATGGATTGAGCCTCAGTCAGTGACAGGGATTGACTCAAAGTCAGAGACTGGGATTGAATCTCAGTCAGTGACTGGGATTGAATCTCAATCAGTGACAGGGATTGAATCTCAATCAGTGACAGGAATTGAATCTCAGTCAGTGACAGGGATTGAATCTCAGTCAGTGATAGGGATTGAATCTCAGTCAGTGACAGGGATTGATCCTCTGTCAGTGTCAGGGAATGAACCTCAGTCAGTGACAGGGATTGAATGTCAGTCAGTGACTGGGATTGAATCTCCGTCAGTGACAGGGATTGAATTTTAATCAGTGACACGGATTGAATCACAGTCAGTGACAGGAATTGATCCTCAATCAGTGACACGAATTGAATCTCAGTCAGTGACAGGGATTGTACCTCAGTCAGTGACAGGGATTGAATCTCAGTCAGTGACAGGGATTGAAGCTCAGTCAGTGACAGGGAGTGAACCTCACTCAGTGACAGGGATTGAATCTCAATCAGTGCCAGGGATTGAATCACAGTCAGTGACAGGAATTGATCCTCAATCAGTGACAGGAATTGAATCTCAGTCTGTGAAAGGGATTGAATCTCAGTCAGTGACAGGAATTGAATCTCAGTTAGTGAAAGGGATTGGATCTCAGTCAGTGACAGGGATGGAATTTCAGTCAGTGACAGGAATTGAATTTCAGTCAGTGACAGGGATTGACTCTCGGACAGTGACAGGGATTGAATCTCAGTCAGTGACAGGAATTGAATCTCAGTCAGTGACAGGAATTGAATCTCAGTCAGTGAAAGGGATTGAATCTCAGTCAGTGACAGGGATTGAATCTCAGTCAGTGACAGGGATGGAATTTCAGTCAGTGACAGGGATTGAATCTCAGTCAGTGACAGGGATTGTCTCTAAGTCAGTGACAGGGATTGAATGTCAGTCAGTGAAAGGGTTTGAATCTCAGTCAGTGACAGGGATTGAATCTCAGTCAGTGACAGGAATTGAACCTCAGTCAGTGACAGGGATTGAACCTCAGTCAGTGACAGGAATTGAATCACAGTCAGTGACAGGGATTGACTCTGAGTCAGTGACAGGGATTGAATCTCAGTCAGTGACAGGGATTGAATCTCAGTCAATGACAGGGATTGACACTGATTCAGTGACAGGGATTGAATCTCAGTCAGTGACAGGGATTGAATCTCAGTCAGTGACACGGATTGAATCACAGTCAGTGACAGGAATTGATCCTCAATCAGTGACATGAATTGACTCTCAGTCAGTGACAGGGATTGAAACTCAGTCAGTGACAGGAAATGAACCTCAGTCAGTGACAGGAATTGAATCTCAGTCAGTGACAGGAATTGAATCTCAGTCAGTGAAAGGGATTGAATCACAGTCAGTGACAGGAATTGATCCTCAATCAGTGACAGGAATTGAATCTCAGTCAGTGAAAGGGTTTGAATCTCAGTCAGTGACAGGAATTGAATCTCAGTCAGTGAAAAGGATTGAATCTCAGTCAGTGAAAGGGATTGAATCACAGTCAGTGACAGGAATTGATCCTCAATCAGTGACAGGGATTCAACCTCAGTCAGTGACAGGTATTGCATCTCAGTCAGTGACAGGGATTGACTCTCGGACAGTGACAGGGATTGAATGTCATTCAGTTACAGGAATTGAATCTCAGTCAGTGACAGGAATTGAATCTCAGTCAGTGAAAGGGATTGAATCTCAGTCAGTGACAGGGATTGAATCTCAGTCAGTGACAGGGATTGAACCTCAGTCAGTGACAGGAATTGAATCTCAGTCAGTGACAGGGATTGACTCTGAGTCAGTGACAGGGATTGAACCACAGTCAGTGACAGGGATTGTCTCTAAGTCAGTGACAGGGATTGAATGTCAGTCAGTGACAGGATTGAATCTCAGTCAGTGACAGGGATTGAATCCCAGTCAGTGACAGGAATTGAACCTCAGTCAGTGACAGGGATTGAACCTCAGTCAGTGACAGGAATTGAATCTCAGTCAGTGACAGGGATTGAACCTCAGTCAGTGACAGCGATTGAATCTCAGTCAGTGATAGGGATTGAATCTCAGTTAGTTACAGGGATTGGATCTCAATCAGTGACAGGGATTAATCCTCAGTCAGTGTCATGGATTGATCCTCAGTCAGTGACAGGGAATGAATCTCAGTCAGTGACAGGGATTGAGTCTTAATCAGTGACAGGGATTGACTCTCAGATAGTGACAGGGATTGACTCTGTCAGTGACAGGAATTGAATCTCAGTCAGTGACAGGAATTGAATCTCAGTCAGTGAAAGGGATTGAATCTCAGTCAGTGACAGGGATTGAATCTCAGTCAGTGACAGGAATTGATCCTCAATCAGTGAGAGGAATTGACTCTCAGTCAGTGACAGGGATTGAAACTCAGTCAGTGACAGGGATTGATCCTCAGTCAGTGTCAGGGATTGAACCTCAGTCAGTGACAGGGATTGATCCTCAGTCAGTGACAGGGATTGAATCTCAGTCAGTGACAGGAATTGAATCTCAGTCAGTGACAGGGATTGTACCTCAGTCAGTGACAGGGATTGAATCTCAGTCCGTGACAGGGATTGAAGCGCAGTCAGTGACAGGGAGTGAACCTCACTCAGTGACAGGGATTGAATCTCAATCAGTGCCAGGGATTGAATCACAGTCAGTGACAGGAATTGATCCTCAATCAGTGACAGGAATTGAATCTCAGTCTGTGAAAGGGATTGAATCTCAGTCAGTGACAGGAATTGAATCTCAGTTAGTGAAAGGGATTGGATCTCAGTCAGTGACAGGGATGGAATTTCAGTCAGTGACAGGAATTGAATTTCAGTCAGTGACAGGGATTGACTCTCGGACAGTGACAGGGATTGAATCTCAGTCAGTGACAGGAATTGAATCTCTGTCAGTGACAGGAATTGAATCTCAGTCAGTGAAAGGGATTGAATCTCAGTCAGTGACAGGGATTGAATCTCAGTCAGTGACAGGGATGGAATTTCAGTCAGTGACAGGAATTGAATCTCAGTCAGTGACAGGGATTGTCTCTAAGTCAGTGACAGGGATTGAATGTCAGTCAGTGACAGGGTTTGAATCTCAGTCAGTGACAGGGATTGAATCTCAGTCAGTGACAGGAATTGAACCTCAGTCAGTGACAGGGATTGAACCTCAGTTAGTGACAGGAATTGAATCTCAGTCAGTGACAGGGATTGACTCTGAGTCAGTGACAGGGATTGAATCTCAGTCAGTGACAGGGATTGAATCTCAGTCAATGACAGGGATTGACACTGATTCAGTGACAGGGATTGAATCTCAGTCAGTGACAGGGATTGAATCTCTGTCAGTGACACGGATTGAATCACAGTCCGTGACAGGAATTGATCCTCAATCAGTGACATGAATTGACTCTCAGTCAGTGACAGGGATTGAAACTCAGTCAGTGACAGGAAATGAACCTCAGTCAGTGACAGGGATTGAATCTCAGTCAGTGACAGGAAATGAACCTCAGTCAGTGACAGGAATTGAATCTCAGTCAGTGACAGGAATTGAATCTCAGTCAGTGACAGGAATTGAATCTCAGTCAGTGAAAGGGATTGAATCTCAGTCAGTGACAGGGATGGAATTTCAGTCAGTGACAGGAATTGAATCTCAGTCAGTGACAGGGATTGTCTCTAAGTCAGTGACAGGGATTGAATGTCAGTCAGTGACAGGGATTTAATCTCAGTCAGTGACAGGGATTGAACCTCAGTCAGTGACAGGGATTGAATCTCAGTCAGTGACAGGGATTGTCTCTAAGTCAGTGACAGGGATTGAACCTCAGTCAGTGACAGGGATTGAACCTCAGTCAGTGACAGGGATTGACTCTCAGTCAGTGACATTGATTGAAGCTCAGTCAGTGACAGGGAGTGAACCTCACTCAGTGACAGGGATTGAATCTCAATCAGTGCCAGGGATTGAATCACAGTCAGTGACAGGAATTGATCCTCAATCAGTGACAGGAATTGAATCTCATCTGTGAAAGGGATTGAATCTCAGTCAGTGACAGGAATTGAATCTCAGTCAGTGAAAGAGATTGAATCTCAGTCAGTGACAGGGATTGAATTTCAGTCAGTGAAAGGGATTGAATCTCAATCAGTGACAGGAATTGAATCTCAATCAGTGAAAGGGATTGAATCACAGTCAGTGACAGGAATTGATCCTCAATCAGTGACAGGAATTGAATCTCAGTCAGTGAAAGGGTTTGAATCTCAGTCAGTGACAGGAATTGAATCTCAGTCAGTGAAAAGGATTGAATCTCAATCAGTGACAGGGATGGAATTTCAGTCAGTGACAGGAATTGAATTTCAGTCAGTGACAGGGTTTGAGACACAATCTGTGATAGGGATTGAACCTCAGTCAGTGACAGGTATTGAATCTCAGTCAGTGACAGGGATTGACTCTCAGTCAGTGACAGGGATTGAATCTCAGTCAGTGACAGGAGTTGAATCTCAGTCAGTGACAGGAATTGAATCTCAGTCAGTGAAAGGGATTGAATCTCAGTCAGTGACAGGGATTGAATCTCAGTCAGTGACAGGGATTGAACCTCAGTCAGTGACAGGAATTGAATCTCAGTCAGTGACAGGGATTGACTCTGAGTCAGTGACAGGGATTGAACCTCAGTCAGTGACAGGTATTGTCTCTAAGTCAGTGACAGGGATTGAATGTCAGTCAGTGACAGGGATTGAATCTCAGTCAGTGACAGGGATTGAATCCCAGTCAGTGACAGGAATTGAACCTCAGTCAGTGACAGGGATTGAACCTCAGTCAGTGACAGGAATTGAATCTCAGTCAGTGACAGGGATTGACTCTGAGTCAGTGACATGGATTGAACCTCAGTCAGTGACAGGGATTGAATCTCACTCAGTTTCAGGAATTGAACCTCAGTCATTGACAGGGATTGAACCTCAGTCAATGACAGGGATTGAATCTCAGTTAGTGACAGGAATTGAATCTCAGTCAGTGCCAGGGATTGAAACTCAGTCAGTGACAGGGATTGAACCTCAGTCAGTGACAGGGATTGAATCTCAATCAGTGCCAGGGATTGAATCACAGTCAGTGACAGGAATTGATCCTCAATCAGTGACAGGAATTGAATCTCAGTCTGTGAAAGGGATTGAATCTCAGTCAGTGACAGGAATTGAATCTCAGTCAGTGAAAGGGATTGAATCTCAGTCAGTGACAGGGATTGAATTTCAGTCAGTGAAAGGGATTGAATCTCAGTCAGTGACAGGAATGGAATTTCAGTCAGTGACAGGAATTGAATTTCAGTCAGTGACAGGGTTTGAGACACAGTCAGTGATAGGGATTGAACCTCAGTCAGTGACAGGTATTGCATCTCAGTCAGTGACAGGGATTGACCCTCGGACAGTGACAGGGATTGAATGTCAGTTAGTGACAGGAATTGAATCTCAGTCAGTGACAGGAATTGAATCTCAGTCAGTGAAAGGGATTGAATCACAGTCAGTGACAGGAATTGATCCTCAATCAGTGACAGGAATTGAATCTCAGTCAGTGAAAGGGTTTGAATCTCAGTCAGTGACAGGAATTGAATCTCAGTCAGTGAAAAGGATTGAATCTCAGTCAGTGAAAGGGATTGAATCACAGTCAGTGACAGGAATTGATCCTCAATCAGTGACAGGGATTCAACCTCAGTCAGTGACAGGTATTGCATCTCAGTCAGTGACAGGGATTGACTCTCGGACAGTGACAGGGATTGAATGTCATTCAGTGACAGGAATTGAATCTCAGTCAGTGACAGGAATTGAATCTCAGTCAGTGAAAGGGATTGAATCTCAGTCAGTGACAGGGATTGAATCTCAGTCAGTGACAGGAATTGAATCTCAGTCAGTGACAGGGATTGACTCTGAGTCAGTGCCAGGGATTGAACCTCAGTCAGTGACAGGGATTGTCTCTAAGTCAGTGACAGGGATTGAATCCCAGTCAGTGACAGGATTGAATCTCAGTCAGTGACAGGGATTGAATGCCAGTCAGTGACAGGAATTGAACCTCAGTCAGTGACAGGGATTGAACCTCAGTCAGTGACAGGAATTGAATCTCAGTCAGTGACAGGGATTGACTCTGAGTCAGTGACAGGGATTGAACCTCAGTCAGTGACAGCGATTGAATCTCAGTCAGTGATAGGGATTGAATCTCAGTTAGTTACAGGGATTGGATCTCAATCAGTGACAGGGATTGATCCTCAGTCAGTGTCAGGGATTGATCCTCAGTCAGTGACAGGGAATGAATCTCAGTCAGTGACAGGGATTGAATCTTAATCAGTGACAGGGATTGACTCTCAGATAGTGACAGGGATTGACTCAGTCAGTGACAGGAATTGAATCTCAGTCAGTGACAGGAATTGAATCTCAGTCAGTGACAGGAATTGAATCTCAGTCAGTGAAAGGGATTGAATCTCAGTCAGTGACAGGGATTGAATCTCAGTCAGTGACACGGATTGAATCACAGTCAGTGACAGGAATTGATCCTCAATCAGTGACAGGAATTGACTCTCAGTCAGTGACAGGGATTGAAACTCAGTCAGTGACAGCGATTGAACCTCAGTCAGTGACAGGGATTGATCCTCAGTCAGTGACAGGGATTGAATCTCAGTCAGTGACAGGCATTGATTCTCAGTCAGTGACAGGGATTGTACCTCAGTCAGTGACAGAGATTGAATCTCAGTCAGTGACAGGGATTGAAGCGCAGTCAGTGACAGGGAGTGAACCTCACTCAGTGACAGGGATTGAATCTCAATCAGTGCCAGGGATTGAATCACAGTCAGTGACAGGAATTGATCCTCAATCAGTGACAGGAATTGAATCTCAGTCTGTGAAAGGGATTGAATCTCAGTCAGTGACAGGAATTGAACCTCAGTCAGTGACAGGGATTGAATCTCAGTCAGTGACAGGGATTGTCTCTAAGTCAGTGACAGGGATTGAATGTCAGTCAGTGACAGGGATTTAATCTCAGTCAGTGACAGGGATTGAGCCTCAGTCAGTGACAGCGATTGAATCTCAGTCAGTGATAGGGATTGAATCTCAGTTAGTTACAGGGATTGGATCTCAATCAGTGACAGGGATTGATCCTCAGTCAGTGTCAGGGATTGATCCTCAGTCAGTGACAGGGAATGAATCTCAGTCAGTGACAGGGATTGAATCTTAATCAGTGACAGGGATTGACTCTCAGATAGTGACAGGGATTGACTCAGTCAGTGACAGGAATTGAATCTCAGTCAGTGACAGGAATTGAATCTCAGTCAGTGAAAGGGATTGAATCTCAGTCAGTGACAGGGATTGAATCTCAGTCAGTGACAGGAATTGATCCTCAATCAGTGAGAGGAATTGACTCTCAGTCAGTGACAGGGATTGAAACTCAGTCAGTGACAGGGACTGATCCTCAGTCAGTGTCAGGGATTGAACCTCAGTCAGTGACAGGGATTGAATCTCAGTCAGTGACAGGAATTGAATCTCAGTCAGTGACAGGGATTGTACCTCAGTCAGTGACAGGGATTGAATCTCAGTCCGTGACAGGGATTGAAGCGCAGTCAGTGACAGGGAGTGAACCTCACTCAGTGACAGGGATTGAATCTCAATCAGTGCCAGGGATTGAATCACAGTCAGTGACAGGAATTGATCCTCAATCAGTGACAGGAATTGAATCTCAGTCTGTGAAAGGGATTGAATCTCAGTCAGTGACAGGAATTGAATCTCAGTTAGTGAAAGGGATTGGATCTCAGTCAGTGACAGGGATGGAATTTCAGTCAGTGACAGGAATTGAATTTCAGTCAGTGACAGGGATTGACTCTCGGACAGTGACAGGGATTGAATCTCAGTCAGTGACAGGAATTGAATCTCAGTCAGTGACAGGAATTGAATCTCAGTCAGTGAAAGGGATTGAATCTCAGTCAGTGACAGGGATTGAATCTCAGTCAGTGACAGGGATGGAATTTCAGTCAGTGACAGGAATTGAATCTCAGTCAGTGACAGGGATTGTCTCTAAGTCAGTGACAGGGATTGAATGTCAGTCAGTGACAGGGTTTGAATGTCACTCAGTGACAGGGATTGAATCTCAGTCAGTGACAGGAATTGAACCTCAGTCAGTGACAGGGATTGAACCTCAGTCAGTGACAGGAATTGAATCTCAGTCAGTGACAGGGATTGAAGCGCAGTCAGTGACAGGGAGTGAACCTCACTCAGTGACAGGGATTGTCTCTAAGTCAGTGACAGGGATTGAATGTCAGTCAGTGACAGGGATTGAATCTCAGTCAATGACAGGGATTGACACTGATTCAGTGACAGGGATTGAATCTCAGTCAGTGACAGGAATTGATCCTCAATCAGTGACATGAATTGACTCTCAGTCAGTGACAGGGATTGAAACTCAGTCAGTGACAGGAAATGAACCTCAGTCAGAGACAGGGATTGAATCTCAGTCAGTGACAGGAAATGAACCTCAGTCAGTGACAGGAATTGAATCTCAGTCAGTGACAGGAATTGAATCTCAGTCAGTGACAGGAATTGAATCTCAGTCAGTGAAAGGGATTGAATCTCAGTCAGTGACAGGGATGGAATTTCAGTCAGTGACAGGAATTGAATCTCAGTCAGTGACAGGGATTGTCTCTAAGTCAGTGACAGGGATTGAATGTCAGTCAGTGACAGGGATTTAATCTCAGTCAGTGACAGGGATTGAACCTCAGTCAGTGACAGGGATTGAATCTCAGTCAGTGACAGGGATTGAACCTCAGTCAGTGACAGGGATTGACTCTCAGTCAGTGACATTGTTTGAAGCTCAGTCAGTGACAGGGAGTGAACCTCACTCAGTGACAGGAATTGAATCTCAGTCAGTGAAAGAGATTGAATCTCAGTCAGTGACAGGGATTGAATTTCAGTCAGTGAAAGGGATTGAATCTCAATCAGTGACAGGAATTGAATCTCAGTCAGTGAAAGGGATTGAATCACAGTCAGTGACAGGAATTGATCCTCAATCAGTGACAGGAATTGAATCTCAGTCAGTGAAAGGGTTTGAATCTCAGTCAGTGACAGGAATTGAACCTCAGTCAGTGACAGGTATTGAATCTCAGTCAGTGACAGGGATTGACTCTCAGTCAGTGACAGGGATTGAATCTCAGTCAGTGACAGGAGTTGAATCTCAGTCAGTGACAGGAATTGAATCTCAGTCAGTGAAAGGGATTGAATCTCAGTCAGTTACAGGGATTGAATCTCAGTCAGTGACAGGGATTGAACCTGAGTCAGTGACAGGAATTGAATCTCAGTCAGTGACAGGGATTGACTCTGAGTCAGTGACAGGGATTGAACCTCAGTCAGTGACAGGGATTGTGTCTAAGTCAGTGACAGGGATTGAATGTCAGTCAGTGACAGGGATTGAATCTCAGTCAGTGACAGGGATTGAATCCCAGTCAGTGACAGGAATTGAACCTCAGTCAGTGACAGGGATTGAACCTCAGTCAGTGACAGGGATTGAACCTCAGTCAGTGACAGGGATTGAATCTCACTCAGTTTCAGGAATTGAACCTCAGTCATTGACAGGGATTGAACCTCAGTCAATGACAGGGATTGAATCTCAGTCAGTGACAGGAATTGAATCTCAGTCAGTGACAGGGATTGAAACTCAGTCAGTGGCAGGGATTGAACCTCAGTCAGTGACAGGAATTGGATCTCACTCAGTTTCAGGAATTGAACCTCAGTCATTGACAGGGATTGAACCTCAGTCAGTGACAGGGATTGAATCTCAATCAGTGCCAGGGATTGAATCACAGTCAGTGACAGGAATTGATCCTCAATCAGTGACAGGAATTGAATCTCAGTCTGTGAAAGGGATTGAATCTCAGTCAGTGACAGGAATTGAATCTCAGTCAGTGAAAGGGATTGAATCTCAGTCAGTGACAGGGATTGAATTTCAGTCAGTGAAAGGGATTGAATCTCAGTCAGTGACAGGAATGGAATTTCAGTCAGTGACAGGAATTGAATTTCAGTCAGTGACAGGGTTTGAGACACAGTCAGTGATAGGGATTGAACCTCAGTCAGTGACAGGTATTGCATCTCAGTCAGTGACAGGGATTGACCCTCGGACAGTGACAGGGATTGAATGTCAGTTAGTGACAGGAATTGAATCTCAGTCAGTGACAGGAATTGAATCTCAGTCAGTGAAAGGGATTGAATCACAGTCAGTGACAGGAATTGATCCTCAATCAGTGACAGGAATTGAATCTCAGTCAGTGAAAGGGTTTGAATCTCAGTCAGTGACAGGAATTGAATCTCAGTCAGTGAAAAGGATTGAATCTCAGTCAGTGAAAGGGATTGAATCACAGTCAGTGACTGGAATTGATCCTCAATCAGTGACAGGGATTCAACCTCAGTCAGTGACAGGTATTGCATCTCAGTCAGTGACAGGGATTGACTCTCAGACAGTGACAGGGATTGAATGTCATTCAGTGACAGGAATTGAATCTCAGTCAGTGACAGGAATTGAATCTCAGTCAGTGAAAGGGATTGAATCTCAGTCAGTGACAGGGATTGAATCTCAGTCAGTGACAGGAATTGAATCTCAGTCAGTGACAGGGATTGACTCTGAGTCAGTGACAGGGATTGAACCTCAGTCAGTGACAGGGATTGTCTCTAAGTCAGTGACAGGGATTGAATGTCAGTCAGTGACAGGATTGAATCTCAGTCAGTGACAGGGATTGAATCCCAGTCAGTGACAGGAATTGAACCTCAGTCAGTGACAGGGATTGAACCTCAGTCAGTGACAGGAATTGAATCTCAGTCAGTGACAGGGATTGACTCTGAGTCAGTGACAGGGATTGAACCTCAGTCAGTGACAGCGATTGAATCTCAGTCAGTGATAGGGATTGAATCTCAGTTAGTTACAGGGATGGGATCTCAATCAGTGACAGGGATTGATCCTCAGTCAGTGTCAGGGATTGATCCTCAGTCAGTGACAGGGAATGAATCTCAGTCAGTGACAGGGATTGAATCTTAATCAGTGACAGGGATTGACTCTCAGATAGTGACAGGGATTGACTCAGTCAGTGACAGGAATTGAATCTCAGTCAGTGACAGGAATTGAATCTCAGTCAGTGACAGGAATTGAATCTCAGTCAGTGAAAGGGATTGAATCTCAGTCAGTGACAGGAATTGAATCTCAGTCAGTGACACGGATTGAATCACAGTCAGTGACAGGAATTGATCCTCAATCAGTGACAGGAATTGACTCTCAGTCAGTGACAGGGATTGAAACTCAGTCAGTGACAGGGATTGATCCTCAGTCAGTGTCAGGGATTGAACCTCAGTCAGTGACAGGGATTGATCCTCAGTCAGTGACAGGGATTGAATCTCAGTCAGTGACAGGAATTGAATCTCAGTCAGTGACAGGGATTGTACCTCAGTCAGTGACAGGGATTGAATCTCAGTCAGTGACAGGGATTGAAGCGCAGTCAGTGACAGGGAGTGAACCTCACTCAGTGACAGGGATTGAATCTCAATCAGTGCCAGGGATTGAATCACAGTCAGTGACAGGAATTGATCCTCAATCAGTGACAGGAATTGAATCTCAGTCTGTGAAAGGGATTGAATCTCAGTCAGTGACAGGAATTGAATCTCAGTTAGTGAAAGGGATTGGATCTCAGTCAGTGACAGGGATGGAATTTCAGTCAGTGACAGGAATTGAATTTCAGTCAGTGATAGGGATTGACTCTCGGACAGTGACAGGGATTGAATCTCAGTCAGTGACAGGAATTGAATCTCAGTCAGTGACAGGAATTGAATCTCAGTCAGTGAAAGGGATTGAATCTCAGTCAGTGACAGGGATTGAATCTCAGTCAGTGACAGGGATGGAATTTCAGTCAGTGACAGGAATTGAATCTCAGTCAGTGACAGGGATTGTCTCTAAGTCAGTGACAGGGATTGAATGTCAGTCAGTGACAGGGTTTGAATCTCAGTCAGTGACAGGGATTGAATCTCAGTCAGTGACAGGAATTGAACCTCAGTCAGTGACAGGGATTGAACCTCAGTCAGTGACAGGGATTTAATCTCAGTCAGTGACAGGGATTGAACCTCAGTCAGTGACAGGGATTGAATCTCATTCAGTGACAGGGATTGTCTCTAAGTCAGTGACAGGGATTGAATGTCAGTCAGTGACAGGGATTTAATCTCAGTCAGTGACAGGGATTGAATCTCAGTCAGTGACAGGGATTGAACCTCAGTCAGTGACAGGGATTGACTCTCAGTCAGTGACAGGGATTGAAACTCAGTCAATGACAGGGATTGAATCACAGTCTGTGACAGGGATTGAATCTCAGTCAGTGACAGTGTTTCAGCCACAGTCAGTGATCGGGATTAAACCTCAGTCAGTGACAGGGAATGAATCTCAGTTAGTGACTGGGACTAAACCTCAGTCAGTGACAGGGATTGACCCTCAGATACTGACAGGGATTGAATCTCTGTTAGCGACTGGGAATGAATCATATTCAGAGACATGGATTGAGCCTCAATCAGTGACATGGATTGAGCCTCAGTCAATGACAGGGATTGACTCTAATTCAGAGAGTGGGATTGAATCTCAGTCAGTGACTGGGATTGAATCTCAATCAGTGACAGGGATTGAATCTCGGTCAGTGACAGGAATTGAATCTCAGTCAGTGATAGGGATTGAATCTCAGTCAGTCACAGGGATTGATCCTCAGTCAGTGTCAGGGATTGAACCTCAGTCAGTGACAGGGATTGATCCTCAGTCAGTGACAGGGATTGAATCTCAGTCAGTGACAGGGATTGAATTTTAATCAGTGACACGGATTGAATCACAGTCAGTGACAGGAATTGATCCTCAATCAGTGACAGGAATTGAATCCAGTCAGTGAAAGGGTTTGAATCTCAGTCAGTGACAGGAATTGAGTCTCAGTCAGTGAAAAGAATTGAATCTCAATCAGTGACAGGGATGGAATTTCAGTCAGTCACAGGAATTGAAATTCAGTCAGTGACAGGGTTTGAGACACAGTCAGTGATAGGGATTGAACCTCAGTCAGTGACAGGTATTGAATCTCAGTCAGTGAAAGGGATTGACTCTCAGTCAGTGACAGGGATTGAATCTCAGTCAGTGACAGGAATTGAATCTCAGTCAGTGACAGGAATTGAATCTCAGTCAGTGAAAGGGATTGAATCTCAGTCAGTGACAGGGATGGAATTTCAGTCATTGACAGGAATTGAATCTCAGTCAGTGACAGGGATTGACTCTCAGTCTGTGACAGGGATTGAATCTCAGTCAGTGACAGGAATTGAATCTCAGTCAGTGACAGGAATTGAATCTCAGTCAGTGACAGGGATTGAACCTCAGTCAGTGACAGGAATTGAATCTCAGTTAGTGACAGGGATTGAATCTCAGTCAATGACAGGGATTGACACTGATTCAGTGACAGGGATTGAACCTCAATCAGTGACAGGGATTGATCCTCAGTCAGTGTCAGGGATTGATCCTCAGTCAGTGACAGGGAATGAATCTCAGTCAGTGACAGGGATTGAAACTTAATCAGTGACAGGGATTGACTCTCAGACAGTGACAGGGATTGACTCAGTCAGTGACAGGAATTGAATCTCAGTCAGTGACAGGAATTGAATCTCAGTCAGTGACAGGAATTGAATCTCAGTCAGTGAAAGGGATTGAATCTCAGTCAGTGACAGGGATTGAATCTCAGTCAGTGACAAGAATTGAATCACAGTCAGTGACAGGAATTGATCCTCAATCAGTGACAGGAATTGACTCTCAGTCAGTGACAGGGATTGAAACTCAGTCAGTGACAGGGATTGATCCTCAGTCAGTGTCAGGGATTGAACCTCAGTCAGTGACAGGGATTGATCCTCAGTCAGTGACAGGGATTGAATCTCAGTCAGTGACAGGAATTGAATCTCAGTCCTTGACAGGGATTGTACCTCAGTCAGTGACAGGGATTGAATCTCAGTCAGTGACAGGGATTGAAGCGCAGTCAGTGACAGGGAGTGAACCTCACTCAGTGACAGGGATTGAATCTCAATCAGTGCCAGGGATTGAATCACAGTCAGTGACAGGAATTGATCCTCAATCAGTGACAGGAATTGAATCACAGTCTGTGAAAGGGATTGAATCTCAGTCAGTGACAGGAATTGAATCTCAGTTAGTGAATGGGATTGGATCTCAGTCAGTGACAGGGATGGAATTTCAGTCAGTGACAGGAATTGAATTTCAGTCAGTGACAGGGATTGACTCTCGGACAGTGACAGGGATTGAATCTCAGTCAGTGACATGAATTGAATCTCAGTCAGTGACAGGAATTGAATCTCAGTCAGTGAAACGGATTGAATCTCAGTCAGTGACAGGGATTGAATCTCAGTCAGTGACAGGGATGGAATTTCAGTCAGTGACAGGAATTGAATCTCAGTCAGTGACAGGGATTGTCTCTAAGTCAGTGACAGGGATTGAATGTCAGTCAGTGACAGGGTTTGAATCTCAGTCATTGACAGAGATTGAATCTCAGTCAGTGACAGGAATTGAACCTCAGTCAGTGACAGGGATTGAACCTCAGTCAGTGACAGGAATTGAATCACAGTCAGTGACAGGGATTGACTCTGAGTCAGTGACAGGGATTGAATCTCAGTCAGTGACAGGGATTGAATCTCAGTCAATGACAGGGATTGACACTGATTCAGTGACAGGGATTGAATCTCAGTCAGTGACAGGAATTGATCCTCAATCTGTGACAAGAATTGACTCTCAGTCAGTGACAGGGATTGAAACTCAGTCAGTGACAGGAAATGAACCTCAGTCAGAGACAGGGATTGAATCTCAGTCAGTGACAGGAAATGAACCTCAGTCAGTGACAGGAATTGAATCTCAGTCAGTGACAGGAATTGAATCTCAGTCAGTGACAGGAATTGAATCTCAGTCAGTGAAAGGGATTGAATCTCAGTCAGTGACAGGGATGGAATTTCAGTCAGTGACAGGAATTGAATCTCAGTCAGTGACAGGGATTGTCTCTAAGTCAGTGACAGGGATTGAATGTCAGTCAGTGACAGGGATTTACTCTCAGTCAGTGACAGGGATTGAACCTCAGTCAGTGACAGGGATTGAATCTCAGTCAGTGACAGGGATTGTCTCTAAGTCAGTGACAGGGATTGAACCTCAGTCAGTGACAGGGATTGAACCTCAGTCAGTGACAGGGATTGACTCTCAGTCAGTGACATTGATTGAAGCTCAGTCAGTGACAGGGAGTAAACCTCACTCAGTGACAGGGATTGAATCTCAATCAGTGCCAGGGATTGAATCACAGTCAGTGACAGGAATTGATCCTCAATCAGTGACAGGAATTGAATCTCATCTGTGAAAGGGATTGAATCTCAGTCAGTGACAGGAATTGAATCTCAGTCAGTGAAAGAGATTGAATCTCAGTCAGTGACAGGGATTGAATTTCAGTCAGTGAAAGGGATTGAATCTCAATCAGTGACAGGAATTGAATCTCAGTCAGTGAAAGGGATTGAATCACAGTCAGTGACAGGAATTGATCCTCAATCAGTGACAGGAATTGAATCTCAGTCAGTGACAGGAATTGAATCTCAGTCAGTGACAGGAATTGAATCTCAGTCAGTGAAAAGGATTGAATCTCAATCAGTGACAGGGATGGAATTTCAGTCAGTGACAGGAATTGAATTTCAGTCAGTGACATGGTTTGAGACACAATCAGTGATAGGGATTGAACCTCAGTCAGTGACAGGTATTGAATCTCAGTCAGTGACAGGGATTGACTCTCAGTCAGTGACAGGGATTGAATCTCAGTCAGTGACAGGAGTTGAATCTCAGTCAGTGACAGGAATTGAATCTCAGTCAGTGAAAGGGATTGAATCTCAGTCAGTGACAGGGATTGAATCTCAGTCAGTGACAGGGATTGAACCTCAGTCAGTGACAGGAATTGAATCTCAGTCAGTGACAGGGATTGACTCTGAGTCAGTGACAGGGATTGAACCTCAGTCAGTGACAGGGATTGTCTCTAAGTCAGTGACAGGGATTGAATGTCGTCAGTGACAGGGATTGAATCTCAGTCAGTGACAGGGATTGAATCCCAGTCAGTGACAGGAATTGAACCTCAGTCAGTGACAGGGATTGAACCTCAGTCAGTGACAGGAATTGAATCTCAGTCAGTGACAGGGATTGACTCTGAGTCAGTGACAGGGATTGAACCTCAGTCAGTGACAGGGATTGAATCTCACTCAGGTTCAGGAATTGAACCGCAGTCATTGACAGGGATTGAACCTCAGTCAATGACAGGGATTGAATCTCAGTCAGTGACAGGAATTGAATCTCAGTCAGTGACAGGGATTGAAACTCAGTCAGTGACAGGGATTGAACCTCAGTCAGTGACAGGAATTGGATCTCACTCAGTTTCAGGAATTGAACCTCAGTCATTGACAGGGATTGAACCTCAGTCAGTGACAGGGATTGAATCTCAATCAGTGCCAGGGATTGAATCACAGTCAGTGACAGGAATTGATCCTCAATCAGTGACAGGAATTGAATCTCAGTCTGTGACAGGGATTGAATCTCAGTCAGTGACAGGAATTGATCCTCAATCAGTGACATGAATTGACTCTCAGTCAGTGACAGGGATTGAAACTCAGTCAGTGACAGGAAATGAACCTCAGTCAGAGACAGGGATTGAATCTCAGTCAGTGACAGGAAATGAACCTCAGTCAGTGACAGGAATTGAATCTCAGTCAGTGACAGGAATTGAATCTCAGTCAGTGACAGGAATTGAATCTCAGTCAGTGAAAGGGATTGAATCTCAGTCAGTGACAGGGATGGAATTTCAGTCAGTGACAGGAATTGAATCTCAGTCAGTGACAGGGATTGTCTCTAAGTCAGTGACAGGGATTGAATGTCAGTCAGTGACAGGGATTTAATCTCAGTCAGTGACAGGGATTGAACCTCAGTCAGTGACAGGGATTGAATCTCAGTCAGTGACAGGGATTGAACCTCAGTCAGTGACAGGGATTGACTCTCAGTCAGTGACATTGTTTGAAGCTCAGTCAGTGACAGGGAGTGAACCTCACTCAGTGACAGGAATTGAATCTCAGTCAGTGAAAGAGATTGAATCTCAGTCAGTGACAGGGATTGAATTTCAGTCAGTGAAAGGGATTGAATCTCAATCAGTGACAGGAATTGAATCTCAGTCAGTGAAAGGGATTGAATCACAGTCAGTGACAGGAATTGATCCTCAATCAGTGACAGGAATTGAATCTCAGTCAGTGAAAGGGTTTGAATCTCAGTCAGTGACAGGAATTGAACCTCAGTCAGTGACAGGTATTGAATCTCAGTCAGTGACAGGGATTGACTCTCAGTCAGTGACAGGGATTGAATCTCAGTCAGTGACAGGAGTTGAATCTCAGTCAGTGACAGGAATTGAATCTCAGTCAGTGAAAGGGATTGAATCTCAGTCAGTTACAGGGATTGAATCTCAGTCAGTGACAGGGATTGAACCTGAGTCAGTGACAGGAATTGAATCTCAGTCAGTGACAGGGATTGACTCTGAGTCAGTGACAGGGATTGAACCTCAGTCAGTGACAGGGATTGTGTCTAAGTCAGTGACAGGGATTGAATGTCAGTCAGTGACAGGGATTGAATCTCAGTCAGTGACAGGGATTGAATCCCAGTCAGTGACAGGAATTGAACCTCAGTCAGTGACAGGGATTGAACCTCAGTCAGTGACAGGGATTGAACCTCAGTCAGTGACAGGGATTGAATCTCACTCAGTTTCAGGAATTGAACCTCAGTCATTGACAGGGATTGAACCTCAGTCAATGACAGGGATTGAATCTCAGTCAGTGACAGGAATTGAATCTCAGTCAGTGACAGGGATTGAAACTCAGTCAGTGGCAGGGATTGAACCTCAGTCAGTGACAGGAATTGGATCTCACTCAGTTTCAGGAATTGAACCTCAGTCATTGACAGGGATTGAACCTCAGTCAGTGACAGGGATTGAATCTCAATCAGTGCCAGGGATTGAATCACAGTCAGTGACAGGAATTGATCCTCAATCAGTGACAGGAATTGAATCTCAGTCTGTGAAAGGGATTGAATCTCAGTCAGTGACAGGAATTGAATCTCAGTCAGTGAAAGGGATTGAATCTCAGTCAGTGACAGGGATTGAATTTCAGTCAGTGAAAGGGATTGAATCTCAGTCAGTGACAGGAATGGAATTTCAGTCAGTGACAGGAATTGAATTTCAGTCAGTGACAGGGTTTGAGACACAGTCAGTGATAGGGATTGAACCTCAGTCAGTGACAGGTATTGCATCTCAGTCAGTGACAGGGATTGACCCTCGGACAGTGACAGGGATTGAATGTCAGTTAGTGACAGGAATTGAATCTCAGTCAGTGACAGGAATTGAATCTCAGTCAGTGAAAGGGATTGAATCACAGTCAGTGACAGGAATTGATCCTCAATCAGTGACAGGAATTGAATCTCAGTCAGTGAAAGGGTTTGAATCTCAGTCAGTGACAGGAATTGAATCTCAGTCAGTGAAAAGGATTGAATCTCAGTCAGTGAAAGGGATTGAATCACAGTCAGTGACTGGAATTGATCCTCAATCAGTGACAGGGATTCAACCTCAGTCAGTGACAGGTATTGCATCTCAGTCAGTGACAGGGATTGACTCTCAGACAGTGACAGGGATTGAATGTCATTCAGTGACAGGAATTGAATCTCAGTCAGTGACAGGAATTGAATCTCAGTCAGTGAAAGGGATTGAATCTCAGTCAGTGACAGGGATTGAATCTCAGTCAGTGACAGGAATTGAATCTCAGTCAGTGACAGGGATTGACTCTGAGTCAGTGACAGGGATTGAACCTCAGTCAGTGACAGGGATTGTCTCTAAGTCAGTGACAGGGATTGAATGTCAGTCAGTGACAGGATTGAATCTCAGTCAGTGACAGGGATTGAATCCCAGTCAGTGACAGGAATTGAACCTCAGTCAGTGACAGGGATTGAACCTCAGTCAGTGACAGGAATTGAATCTCAGTCAGTGACAGGGATTGACTCTGAGTCAGTGACAGGGATTGAACCTCAGTCAGTGACAGCGATTGAATCTCAGTCAGTGATAGGGATTGAATCTCAGTTAGTTACAGGGATGGGATCTCAATCAGTGACAGGGATTGATCCTCAGTCAGTGTTAGGGATTGATCCTCAGTCAGTGACAGGGAATGAATCTCAGTCAGTGACAGGGATTGAATCTTAATCAGTGACAGGGATTGACTCTCAGATAGTGACAGGGATTGACTCAGTCAGTGACAGGAATTGAATCTCAGTCAGTGACAGGAATTGAATCTCAGTCAGTGACAGGAATTGAATCTCAGTCAGTGAAAGGGATTGAATCTCAGTCAGTGACAGGAATTGAATCTCAGTCAGTGACACGGATTGAATCACAGTCAGTGACAGGAATTGATCCTCAATCAGTGACAGGAATTGACTCTCAGTCAGTGACAGGGATTGAAACTCAGTCAGTGACAGGGATTGATCCTCAGTCAGTGTCAGGGATTGAACCTCAGTCAGTGACAGGGATTGATCCTCAGTCAGTGACAGGGATTGAATCTCAGTCAGTGACAGGAATTGAATCTCAGTCAGTGACAGGGATTGTACCTCAGTCAGTGACAGGGATTGAATCTCAGTCAGTGACAGGGATTGAAGCGCAGTCAGTGACAGGGAGTGAACCTCACTCAGTGACAGGGATTGAATCTCAATCAGTGCCAGGGATTGAATCACAGTCAGTGACAGGAATTGATCCTCAATCAGTGACAGGAATTGAATCTCAGTCTGTGAAAGGGATTGAATCTCAGTCAGTGACAGGAATTGAATCTCAGTTAGTGAAAGGGATTGGATCTCAGTCAGTGACAGGGATGGAATTTCAGTCAGTGACAGGAATTGAATTTCAGTCAGTGATAGGGATTGACTCTCGGACAGTGACAGGGATTGAATCTCAGTCAGTGACAGGAATTGAATCTCAGTCAGTGACAGGAATTGAATCTCAGTCAGTGAAAGGGATTGAATCTCAGTCAGTGACAGGGATTGAATCTCAGTCAGTGACAGGGATGGAATTTCAGTCAGTGACAGGAATTGAATCTCAGTCAGTGACAGGGATTGTCTCTAAGTCAGTGACAGGGATTGAATGTCAGTCAGTGACAGGGTTTGAATCTCAGTCAGTGACAGGGATTGAATCTCAGTCAGTGACAGGAATTGAACCTCAGTCAGTGACAGGGATTGAACCTCAGTCAGTGACAGGGATTTAATCTCAGTCAGTGACAGGGATTGAACCTCAGTCAGTGACAGGGATTGAATCTCAGTCAGTGACAGGGATTGTCTCTAAGTCAGTGACAGGGATTGAATGTCAGTCAGTGACAGGGATTTAATCTCAGTCAGTGACAGGGATTGAATCTCAGTCAGTGACAGGGATTGAACCTCAGTCAGTGACAGGGATTGACTCTCAGTCAGTGACAGGGATTGAAACTCAGTCAATGACAGGGATTGAATCACAGTCTGTGACAGGGATTGAATCTCAGTCAGTGACAGTGTTTCAGCCACAGTCAGTGATCGGGATTAAACCTCAGTCAGTGACAGGGAATGAATCTCAGTTAGTGACTGGGACTAAACCTCAGTCAGTGACAGGGATTGACCCTCAGATACTGACAGGGATTGAATCTCTGTTAGCGACTGGGAATGAATCATATTCAGAGACATGGATTGAGCCTCAATCAGTGACATGGATTGAGCCTCAGTCAATGACAGGGATTGACTCTAATTCAGAGAGTGGGATTGAATCTCAGTCAGTGACTGGGATTGAATCTCAATCAGTGACAGGGATTGAATCTCGGTCAGTGACAGGAATTGAATCTCAGTCAGTGACAGGAATTGAATCTCAGTCAGTGATAGGGATTGAATCTCAGTCAGTCACAGGGATTGATCCTCAGTCAGTGTCAGGGATTGAACCTCAGTCAGTGACAGGGATTGATCCTCAGTCAGTGACAGGGATTGAATCTCAGTCAGTGACAGGGATTGAATTTTAATCAGTGACACGGATTGAATCACAGTCAGTGACAGGAATTGATCCTCAATCAGTGACAGGAATTGAATCCAGTCAGTGAAAGGGTTTGAATCTCAGTCAGTGACAGGAATTGAGTCTCAGTCAGTGAAAAGAATTGAATCTCAATCAGTGACAGGGATGGAATTTCAGTCAGTCACAGGAATTGAAATTCAGTCAGTGACAGGGTTTGAGACACAGTCAGTGATAGGGATTGAACCTCAGTCAGTGACAGGTATTGAATCTCAGTCAGTGAAAGGGATTGACTCTCAGTCAGTGACAGGGATTGAATCTCAGTCAGTGACAGGAATTGAATCTCAGTCAGTGACAGGAATTGAATCTCAGTCAGTGAAAGGGATTGAATCTCAGTCAGTGACAGGGATGGAATTTCAGTCATTGACAGGAATTGAATCTCAGTCAGTGACAGGGATTGACTCTCAGTCTGTGACAGGGATTGAATCTCAGTCAGTGACAGGAATTGAATCTCAGTCAGTGACAGGAATTGAATCTCAGTCAGTGACAGGGATTGAACCTCAGTCAGTGACAGGAATTGAATCTCAGTTAGTGACAGGGATTGAATCTCAGTCAATGACAGGGATTGACACTGATTCAGTGACAGGGATTGAACCTCAATCAGTGACAGGGATTGATCCTCAGTCAGTGTCAGGGATTGATCCTCAGTCAGTGACAGGGAATGAATCTCAGTCAGTGACAGGGATTGAAACTTAATCAGTGACAGGGATTGACTCTCAGACAGTGACAGGGATTGACTCAGTCAGTGACAGGAATTGAATCTCAGTCAGTGACAGGAATTGAATCTCAGTCAGTGACAGGAATTGAATCTCAGTCAGTGAAAGGGATTGAATCTCAGTCAGTGACAGGGATTGAATCTCAGTCAGTGACAAGAATTGAATCACAGTCAGTGACAGGAATTGATCCTCAATCAGTGACAGGAATTGACTCTCAGTCAGTGACAGGGATTGAAACTCAGTCAGTGACAGGGATTGATCCTCAGTCAGTGTCAGGGATTGAACCTCAGTCAGTGACAGGGATTGATCCTCAGTCAGTGACAGGGATTGAATCTCAGTCAGTGACAGGAATTGAATCTCAGTCCTTGACAGGGATTGTACCTCAGTCAGTGACAGGGATTGAATCTCAGTCAGTGACAGGGATTGAAGCGCAGTCAGTGACAGGGAGTGAACCTCACTCAGTGACAGGGATTGAATCTCAATCAGTGCCAGGGATTGAATCACAGTCAGTGACAGGAATTGATCCTCATTCAGTGACAGGAATTGAATCACAGTCTGTGAAAGGGATTGAATCTCAGTCAGTGACAGGAATTGAATCTCAGTTAGTGAATGGGATTGGATCTCAGTCAGTGACAGGGATGGAATTTCAGTCAGTGACAGGAATTGAATTTCAGTCAGTGGCAGGGATTGACTCTCGGACAGTGACAGGGATTGAATCTCAGTCAGTGACATGAATTGAATCTCAGTCAGTGACAGGAATTGAATCTCAGTCAGTGAAACGGATTGAATCTCAGTCAGTGACAGGGATTGAATCTCAGTCAGTGACAGGGATGGAATTTCAGTCAGTGACAGGAATTGAATCTCAGTCAGTGACAGGGATTGTCTCTAAGTCAGTGACAGGGATTGAATGTCAGTCAGTGACAGGGTTTGAATCTCAGTCATTGACAGAGATTGAATCTCAGTCAGTGACAGGAATTGAACCTCAGTCAGTGACAGGGATTGAACCTCAGTCAGTGACAGGAATTGAATCACAGTCAGTGACAGGGATTGACTCTGAGTCAGTGACAGGGATTGAATCTCAGTCAGTGACAGGGATTGAATCTCAGTCAATGACAGGGATTGACACTGATTCAGTGACAGGGATTGAATCTCAGTCAGTGACAGGAATTGATCCTCAATCAGTGACAAGAATTGACTCTCAGTCAGTGACAGGGATTGAAACTCAGTCAGTGACAGGAAATGAACCTCAGTCAGAGACAGGGATTGAATCTCAGTCAGTGACAGGAAATGAACCTCAGTCAGTGACAGGAATTGAATCTCAGTCAGTGACAGGAATTGAATCTCAGTCAGTGACAGGAATTGAATCTCAGTCAGTGAAAGGGATTGAATCTCAGTCAGTGACAGGGATGGAATTTCAGTCAGTGACAGGAATTGAATCTCAGTCAGTGACAGGGATTGTCTCTAAGTCAGTGACAGGGATTGAATGTCAGTCAGTGACAGGGATTTACTCTCAGTCAGTGACAGGGATTGAACCTCAGTCAGTGACAGGGATTGAATCTCAGTCAGTGACAGGGATTGTCTCTAAGTCAGTGACAGGGATTGAACCTCAGTCAGTGACAGGGATTGAACCTCAGTCAGTGACAGGGATTGACTCTCAGTCAGTGACATTGATTGAAGCTCAGTCAGTGACAGGGAGTAAACCTCACTCAGTGACAGGGATTGAATCTCAATCAGTGCCAGGGATTGAATCACAGTCAGTGACAGGAATTGATCCTCAATCAGTGACAGGAATTGAATCTCATCTGTGAAAGGGATTGAATCTCAGTCAGTGACAGGAATTGAATCTCAGTCAGTGAAAGAGATTGAATCTCAGTCAGTGACAGGGATTGAATTTCAGTCAGTGAAAGGGATTGAATCTCAATCAGTGACAGGAATTGAATCTCAGTCAGTGAAAGGGATTGAATCACAGTCAGTGACAGGAATTGATCCTCAATCAGTGACAGGAATTGAATCTCAGTCAGTGACAGGAATTGAATCTCAGTCAGTGACAGGAATTGAATCTCAGTCAGTGAAAAGGATTGAATCTCAATCAGTGACAGGGATGGAATTTCAGTCAGTGACAGGAATTGAATTTCAGTCAGTGACATGGTTTGAGACACAATCAGTGATAGGGATTGAACCTCAGTCAGTGACAGGTATTGAATCTCAGTCAGTGACAGGGATTGACTCTCAGTCAGTGACAGGGATTGAATCTCAGTCAGTGACAGGAGTTGAATCTCGGTCAGTGACAGGAATTGAATCTCAGTCAGTGAAAGGGATTGAATCTCAGTCAGTGACAGGGATTGAATCTCAGTCAGTGACAGGGATTGAACCTCAGTCAGTGACAGGAATTGAATCTCAGTCAGTGACAGGGATTGACTCTGAGTCAGTGACAGGGATTGAACCTCAGTCAGTGACAGGGATTGTCTCTAAGTCAGTGACAGGGATTGAATGTCGTCAGTGACAGGGATTGAATCTCAGTCAGTGACAGGGATTGAATCCCAGTCAGTGACAGGAATTGAACCTCAGTCAGTGACAGGGATTGAACCTCAGTCAGTGACAGGAATTGAATCTCAGTCAGTGACAGGGATTGACTCTGAGTCAGTGACAGGGATTGAACCTCAGTCAGTGACAGGGATTGAATCTCACTCAGGTTCAGGAATTGAACCGCAGTCATTGACAGGGATTGAACCTCAGTCAATGACAGGGATTGAATCTCAGTCAGTGACAGGAATTGAATCTCAGTCAGTGACAGGGATTGAAACTCAGTCAGTGACAGGGATTGAACCTCAGTCAGTGACAGGAATTGGATCTCACTCAGTTTCAGGAATTGAACCTCAGTCATTGACAGGGATTGAACCTCAGTCAGTGACAGGGATTGAATCTCAATCAGTGCCAGGGATTGAATCACAGTCAGTGACAGGAATTGATCCTCAATCAGTGACAGGAATTGAATCTCAGTCTGTGAAAGGGATTGAATCTCAGTCAGTGACAGGAATTGAATCTCAGTCAGTGACAGGGATGGAATTTCAGTCAGTGAAAGGGATTGAATCTCAGTCAGTGACAGGAATGGAATTTCAGTCAGTGACAGGAATTGAATTTCAGTCAGTGACAGGGTTTGAGACACAGTCAGTGATAGGGATTGAACCTCAGTCAGTGACAGGCATTGCATCTCAGTCAGTGACAGGGATTGACCCTCGGACAGTGACAGGGATTGAATGTCAGTTAGTGACAGGAATTGAATCTCAGTCAGTGACAGGAATTGAATCTCAGTCAGTGAAAGGGATTGAATCACAGTCAGTGACAGGAATTGATCCTCAATCAGTGACAGGAATTGAATCTCAGTCAGTGAAAGGGTTTGAATCTCAGTCAGTGACAGGAATTGAATCTCAGTCAGTGAAAAGGATTGATTCTCAGTCAGTGAAAGGGATTGAATCACAGTCAGTGACAGGAATTGATCCTCAATCAGTGACAGGGATTCAACCTCAGTCAGTGACAGGTATTGCATCTCAGTCAGTGACAGGGATTGAATCAGTCAGTGACAGGAATTGAATCTCAGTCAGTGACAGGAATTGAATCTCAGTCAGTGAAAGGGATTGAATCTCAGTCAGTGACAGGGATTGAATCTCAGTCAGTGACACGGATTGAATCACAGTCAGTGACAGGAATTGATCCTCAATCAGTGACAGGAATTGACTCTCAGTCAGTGACAGGGATTGAAACTCAGTCAGTGACAGGGATTGATCCTCAGTCAGTGTCAGGGATTGAACCTCAGTCAGTGACAGGGATTGATCCTCAGTCAGTGACAGGGATTGAATCTCAGTCAGTGACAGGTATTGAATCTCAGTCAGTGAAAGGGATTGACTCTCAGTCAGTGACAGGGATTGAATCTCAGTCAGTGACAGGAATTGAATCTCAGTCAGTGACAGGAATTGAATCTCAGTCAGTGAAAGGGATTGAATCTCAGTCAGTGACAGGGATGGAATTTCAGTCATTGACAGGAATTGAATCTCAGTCAGTGACAGGGATTGACTCTCAGTCAGTGACAGGGATTGAATCTCAGTCAGTGACAGGAATTGAATCTCAGTCAGTGACAGGAATTGAATCTCAGTCAGTGACAGGGATTGAACCTCAGTCAGTGACAGGAATTGAATCTCAGTTAGTGACAGGGATTGAATCTCAGTCAATGACAGGGATTGACACTGATTCAGTGACAGGGATTGAACCTCAATCAGTGACAGGGATTGATCCTCAGTCAGTGTCAGGGATTGATCCTCAGTCAGTGACAGGGAATGAATCTCAGTCAGTGACAGGGATTGAATCTTAATCAGTGACAGGGATTGACTCTCAGATAGTGACAGGGATTGACTCAGTCAGTGACAGGAATTGAATCTCAGTCAGTGACAGGAATTGAATCTCAGTCAGTGACAGGAATTGAATCTCAGTCAGTGAAAGGGATTGAATCTCAGTCAGTGACAGGGATTGAATCTCAGTCAGTGACACGGATTGAATCACAGTCAGTGACAGGAATTGATCCTCAATCAGTGACAGGAATTGACTCTCAGTCAGTGACAGGGATTGAAACTCAGTCAGTGACAGGGATTGATCCTCAGTCAGTGTCAGGGATTGAACCTCAGTCAGTGACAGGGATTGAATCTCAGTCCTTGACAGGGATTGTACCTCAGTCAGTGACAGGGATTGAATCTCAGTCAGTGACAGGAATTGAACCTCAGTCAGTGACAGGGATTGATCCTCAGTCAGTGACAGGGATTGAATCTCAGTCAGTGACAGGAATTGAATCTCAGTCCTTGACAGGGATTGTACCTCAGTCAGTGACAGGGATTGAATCTCAGTCAGTGACAGGGATTGAAGCGCAGTCAGTGACAGGGAGTGAACCTCACTCAGTGACAGGGATTGAATCTCAATCAGTGCCAGGGATTGAATCACAGTCAGTGACAGGAATTGATCCTCAATCAGTGACAGGAATTGAATCTCAGTCTGTGAAAGGGATTGAATCTCAGTCAGTGACAGGAATTGAATCTCAGTTAGTGAAAGGGATTGGATCTCAGTCAGTGACAGGGATGGAATTTCAGTCAGTGACAGGAATTGAATTTCAGTCAGTGACAGGGATTGACTCTCGGACAGTGACAGGGATTGAATCTCAGTCAGTGACATGAATTGAATCTCAGTCAGTGACAGGAATTGAATCTCAGTCAGTGAAACGGATTGAATCTCAGTCAGTGACAGGGATTGAATCTCAGTCAGTGACAGGGATGGAATTTCAGTCAGTGACAGGAATTGAATCTCAGTCAGTGACAGGGATTGTCTCTAAGTCAGTGACAGGGATTGAATGTCAGTCAGTGACAGGGTTTGAATCTCAGTCAGTGACAGAGATTGAATCTCAGTCAGTGACAGTAATTGAACCTCAGTCAGTGACAGGGATTGAACCTCAGTCAGTGACAGGAATTGAATCACAGTCAGTGACAGGGATTGACTCTGAGTCAGTGACAGGGATTGAATCTCAGTCAGTGACAGGGATTGAATCTCAGTCAATGACAGGGATTGACACTGATTCAGTGACAGGGATTGAATCTCAGTCAGTGACAGGAATTGATCCTCAATCAGTGACATGAATTGACTCTCAGTCAGTGACAGGGATTGAAACTCAGTCAGTGACAGGAAATGAACCTCAGTCAGAGACAGGGATTGAATCTCAGTCAGTGACAGGAAATGAACCTCAGTCAGTGACAGGAATTGAATCTCAGTCAGTGACAGGAATTGAATCTCAGTCAGTGACAGGAATTGAATCTCAGTCAGTGAAAGGGATTGAATCTCAGTCAGTGACAGGGATGGAATTTCAGTCAGTGACAGGAATTGAATCTCAGTCAGTGACAGGGATTGTCTCTAAGTCAGTGACAGGGATTGAATGTCAGTCAGTGACAGGGATTTACTCTCAGTCAGTGACAGGGATTGAACCTCAGTCAGTGACAGGGATTGAATCTCAGTCAGTGACAGGGATTGACTCTCAGTCAGTGACATTGATTGAAGCTCAGTCAGTGACAGGGAGTAAACCTCACTCAGTGACAGGGATTGAATCTCAATCAGTGACAGGAATTGATCCTCAATCAGTGACAGGAATTGAATCTCATCTGTGAAAGGGATTGAATCTCAGTCAGTGACAGGAATTGAATCTCAGTCAGTGAAAGAGATTGAATCTCAGTCAGTGACAGGGATTGAATTTCAGTCAGTGAAAGGGATTGAATCTCAATCAGTGACAGGAATTGAATCTCAGTCAGTGAAAGGGATTGAATCACAGTCAGTGACAGGAATTGATCCTCAATCAGTGACAGGAATTGAATCTCAGTCAGTGACAGGAATTGAATCTCAGTCAGTGACAGGAATTGAATCTCAGTCAGTGAAAAGGATTGAATCTCAATCAGTGACAGGGATGGAATTTCAGTCAGTGACAGGAATTGAATTTCAGTCAGTGACAGGGTTTGAGACACAATCAGTGATAGGGATTGAACCTCAGTCAGTGACAGGTATTGAATCTCAGTCAGTGACAGGGATTGACTCTCAGTCAGTGACAGGGATTGAATCTCAGTCAGTGACAGGAGTTGAATCTCAGTCAGTGACAGGAATTGAATCTCAGTCAGTGAAAGGGATTGAATCTCAGTCAGTGACAGGGATTGAATCTCAGTCAGTGACAGGGATTGAACCTCAGTCAGTGACAGGAATTGAATCTCAGTCAGTGACAGGGATTGACTCTGAGTCAGTGACAGGGATTTAACCTCAGTCAGTGACAGGGATTGTCTCTAAGTCAGTGACAGGGATTGAATGTCGTCAGTGACAGGGATTGAACCTCAGTCAGTGACAGGAATTGAATCACAGTCAGTGACAGGGATTGACTCTGAGTCAGTGACAGGGATTGAATCTCAGTCAGTGACAGGGATTGAATCTCAGTCAATAACAGGGATTGACACTGATTCAGTGACAGGGATTGAATCTCAGTCAGTGACAGGAATTGATCCTCAATCAGTGACAAGAATTGACTCTCAGTCAGTGACAGGGATTGAAACTCAGTCAGTGACAGGAAATGAACCTCAGTCAGAGACAGGGATTGAATCTCAGTCAGTGACAGGAAATGAACCTCAGTCAGTGACAGGAATTGAATCTCAGTCAGTGACAGGAATTGAATCTCAGTCAGTGACAGGAATTGAATCTCAGTCAGTGAAAGGGATTGAATCTCAGTCAGTGACAGGGATGGAATTTCAGTCAGTGACAGGAATTGAATCTCAGTCAGTGACAGGGATTGTCTCTAAGTCAGTGACAGGGATTGAATGTCAGTCAGTGACAGGGATTTACTCTCAGTCAGTGACAGGGATTGAACCTCAGTCAGTGACAGGGATTGAATCTCAGTCAGTGACAGGGATTGTCTCTAAGTCAGTGACAGGGATTGAACCTCAGTCAGTGACAGGGATTGAACCTCAGTCAGTGACAGGGATTGACTCTCAGTCAGTGACATTGATTGAAGCTCAGTCAGTGACATGGAGTAAACCTCACTCAGTGACAGGGATTGAATCTCAATCAGTGCCAGGGATTGAATCACAGTCAGTGACAGGAATTGATCCTCAATCAGTGACAGGAATTGAATCTCATCTGTGAAAGGGATTGAATCTCAGTCAGTGACAGGAATTGAATCTCAGTCAGTGAAAGAGATTGAATCTCAGTCAGTGACAGGGATTGAATTTCAGTCAGTGAAAGGGATTGAATCTCAATCAGTGACAGGAATTGAATCTCAGTCAGTGAAAGGGATTGAATCACAGTCAGTGACAGGAATTGATCCTCAATCAGTGACAGGAATTGAATCTCAGTCAGTGACAGGAATTGAATCTCAGTCAGTGACAGGAATTGAATCTCAGTCAGTGAAAAGGATTGAATCTCAATCAGTGACAGGGATGGAATTTCAGTCAGTGACAGGAATTGAATTTCAGTCAGTGACATGGTTTGAGACACAATCAGTGATAGGGATTGAACCTCAGTCAGTGACAGGTATTGAATCTCAGTCAGTGACAGGGATTGACTCTCAGTCAGTGACAGGGATTGAATCTCAGTCAGTGACAGGAGTTGAATCTCAGTCAGTGACAGGAATTGAATCTCAGTCAGTGAAAGGGATTGAATCTCAGTCAGTGACAGGGATTGAATCTCAGTCAGTGACAGGGATTGAACCTCAGTCAGTGACAGGAATTGAATCTCAGTCAGTGACAGGGATTGACTCTGAGTCAGTGACAGGGATTGAACCTCAGTCAGTGACAGGGATTGTCTCTAAGTCAGTGACAGGGATTGAATGTCGTCAGTGACAGGGATTGAATCTCAGTCAGTGACAGGGATTGAATCCCAGTCAGTGACAGGAATTGAACCTCAGTCAGTGACAGGGATTGAACCTCAGTCAGTGACAGGAATTGAATCTCAGTCAGTGACAGGGATTGACTCTGAGTCAGTGACAGGGATTGAACCTCAGTCAGTGACAGGGATTGAATCTCACTCAGGTTCAGGAATTGAACCGCAGTCATTGACAGGGATTGAACCTCAGTCAATGACAGGGATTGAATCTCAGTCAGTGACAGGAATTGAATCTCAGTCAGTGACAGGGATTGAAACTCAGTCAGTGACAGGGATTGAACCTCAGTCAGTGACAGGAATTGGATCTCACTCAGTTTCAGGAATTGAACCTCAGTCATTGACAGGGATTGAACCTCAGTCAGTGACAGGGATTGAATCTCAATCAGTGCCAGGGATTGAATCACAGTCAGTGACAGGAATTGATCCTCAATCAGTGACAGGAATTGAATCTCAGTCTGTGAAAGGGATTGAATCTCAGTCAGTGACAGGAATTGAATCTCAGTCAGTGACAGGGATGGAATTTCAGTCAGTGAAAGGGATTGAATCTCAGTCAGTGACAGGAATGGAATTTCAGTCAGTGACAGGAATTGAATTTCAGTCAGTGACAGGGTTTGAGACACAGTCAGTGATAGGGATTGAACCTCAGTCAGTGACAGGCATTGCATCTCAGTCAGTGACAGGGATTGACCCTCGGACAGTGACAGGGATTGAATGTCAGTTAGTGACAGGAATTGAATCTCAGTCAGTGACAGGAATTGAATCTCAGTCAGTGAAAGGGATTGAATCACAGTCAGTGACAGGAATTGATCCTCAATCAGTGACAGGAATTGAATCTCAGTCAGTGAAAGGGTTTGAATCTCAGTCAGTGACAGGAATTGAATCTCAGTCAGTGAAAAGGATTGATTCTCAGTCAGTGAAAGGGATTGAATCACAGTCAGTGACAGGAATTGATCCTCAATCAGTGACAGGGATTCAACCTCAGTCAGTGACAGGTATTGCATCTCAGTCAGTGACAGGGATTGAATCAGTCAGTGACAGGAATTGAATCTCAGTCAGTGACAGGAATTGAATCTCAGTCAGTGAAAGGGATTGAATCTCAGTCAGTGACAGGGATTGAATCTCAGTCAGTGACACGGATTGAATCACAGTCAGTGACAGGAATTGATCCTCAATCAGTGACAGGAATTGACTCTCAGTCAGTGACAGGGATTGAAACTCAGTCAGTGACAGGGATTGATCCTCAGTCAGTGTCAGGGATTGAACCTCAGTCAGTGACAGGGATTGATCCTCAGTCAGTGACAGGGATTGAATCTCAGTCAGTGACAGGTATTGAATCTCAGTCAGTGAAAGGGATTGACTCTCAGTCAGTGACAGGGATTGAATCTCAGTCAGTGACAGGAATTGAATCTCAGTCAGTGACAGGAATTGAATCTCAGTCAGTGAAAGGGATTGAATCTCAGTCAGTGACAGGGATGGAATTTCAGTCATTGACAGGAATTGAATCTCAGTCAGTGACAGGGATTGACTCTCAGTCAGTGACAGGGATTGAATCTCAGTCAGTGACCGGAATTGAATCTCAGTCAGTGACAGGAATTGAATCTCAGTCAGTGACAGGGATTGAACCTCAGTCAGTGACAGGAATTGAATCTCAGTTAGTGACAGGGATTGAATCTCAGTCAATGACAGGGATTGACACTGATTCAGTGACAGGGATTGAACCTCAATCAGTGACAGGGATTGATCCTCAGTCAGTGTCAGGGATTGATCCTCAGTCAGTGACAGGGAATGAATCTCAGTCAGTGACAGGGATTGAATCTTAATCAGTGACAGGGATTGACTCTCAGATAGTGACAGGGATTGACTCAGTCAGTGACAGGAATTGAATCTCAGTCAGTGACAGGAATTGAATCTCAGTCAGTGACAGGAATTGAATCTCAGTCAGTGAAAGGGATTGAATCTCAGTCAGTGACAGGGATTGAATCTCAGTCAGTGACACGGATTGAATCACAGTCAGTGACAGGAATTGATCCTCAATCAGTGACAGGAATTGACTCTCAGTCAGTGACAGGGATTGAAACTCAGTCAGTGACAGGGATTGATCCTCAGTCAGTGTCAGGGATTGAACCTCAGTCAGTGACAGGGATTGAATCTCAGTCCTTGACAGGGATTGTACCTCAGTCAGTGACAGGGATTGAATCTCAGTCAGTGACAGGAATTGAACCTCAGTCAGTGACAGGGATTGATCCTCAGTCAGTGACAGGGATTGAATCTCAGTCAGTGACAGGAATTGAATCTCAGTCCTTGACAGGGATTGTACCTCAGTCAGTGACAGGGATTGAATCTCAGTCAGTGACAGGGATTGAAGCGCAGTCAGTGACAGGGAGTGAACCTCACTCAGTGACAGGGATTGAATCTCAATCAGTGCCAGGGATTGAATCACAGTCAGTGACAGGAATTGATCCTCAATCAGTGACAGGAATTGAATCTCAGTCTGTGAAAGGGATTGAATCTCAGTCAGTGACAGGAATTGAATCTCAGTTAGTGAAAGGGATTGGATCTCAGTCAGTGACAGGGATGGAATTTCAGTCAGTGACAGGAATTGAATTTCAGTCAGTGACAGGGATTGACTCTCGGACAGTGACAGGGATTGAATCTCAGTCAGTGACATGAATTGAATCTCAGTCAGTGACAGGAATTGAATCTCAGTCAGTGAAACGGATTGAATCTCAGTCAGTGACAGGGATTGAATCTCAGTCAGTGACAGGGATGGAATTTCAGTCAGTGACAGGAATTGAATCTCAGTCAGTGACAGGGATTGTCTCTAAGTCAGTGACAGGGATTGAATGTCAGTCAGTGACAGGGTTTGAATCTCAGTCAGTGACAGAGATTGAATCTCAGTCAGTGACAGTAATTGAACCTCAGTCAGTGACAGGGATTGAACCTCAGTCAGTGACAGGAATTGAATCACAGTCAGTGACAGGGATTGACTCTGAGTCAGTGACAGGGATTGAATCTCAGTCAGTGACAGGGATTGAATCTCAGTCAATGACAGGGATTGACACTGATTCAGTGACAGGGATTGAATCTCAGTCAGTGACAGGAATTGATCCTCAATCAGTGACATGAATTGACTCTCAGTCAGTGACAGGGATTGAAACTCAGTCAGTGACAGGAAATGAACCTCAGTCAGAGACAGGGATTGAATCTCAGTCAGTGACAGGAAATGAACCTCAGTCAGTGACAGGAATTGAATCTCAGTCAGTGACAGGAATTGAATCTCAGTCAGTGACAGGAATTGAATCTCAGTCAGTGAAAGGGATTGAATCTCAGTCAGTGACAGGGATGGAATTTCAGTCAGTGACAGGAATTGAATCTCAGTCTGTGACAGGGATTGTCTCTAAGTCAGTGACAGGGATTGAATGTCAGTCAGTGACAGGGATTTACTCTCAGTCAGTGACAGGGATTGAACCTCAGTCAGTGACAGGGATTGAATCTCAGTCAGTGACAGGGATTGACTCTCAGTCAGTGACATTGATTGAAGCTCAGTCAGTGACAGGGAGTAAACCTCACTCAGTGACAGGGATTGAATCTCAATCAGTGACAGGAATTGATCCTCAATCAGTGACAGGAATTGAATCTCATCTGTGAAAGGGATTGAATCTCAGTCAGTGACAGGAATTGAATCTCAGTCAGTGAAAGAGATTGAATCTCAGTCAGTGACAGGGATTGAATTTCAGTCAGTGAAAGGGATTGAATCTCAATCAGTGACAGGAATTGAATCTCAGTCAGTGAAAGGGATTGAATCACAGTCAGTGACAGGAATTGATCCTCAATCAGTGACAGGAATTGAATCTCAGTCAGTGACAGGAATTGAATCTCAGTCAGTGACAGGAATTGAATCTCAGTCAGTGAAAAGGATTGAATCTCAATCAGTGACAGGGATGGAATTTCAGTCAGTGACAGGAATTGAATTTCAGTCAGTGACAGGGTTTGAGACACAATCAGTGATAGGGATTGAACCTCAGTCAGTGACAGGTATTGAATCTCAGTCAGTGACAGGGATTGACTCTCAGTCAGTGACAGGGATTGAATCTCAGTCAGTGACAGGAGTTGAATCTCAGTCAGTGACAGGAATTGAATCTCAGTCAGTGAAAGGGATTGAATCTCAGTCAGTGACAGGGATTGAATCTCAGTCAGTGACAGGGATTGAACCTCAGTCAGTGACAGGAATTGAATCTCAGTCAGTGACAGGGATTGACTCTGAGTCAGTGACAGGGATTTAAC
Organism: Chiloscyllium plagiosum; assembly: GCF_037043375.1. Taxonomy (NCBI): domain Eukaryota; kingdom Metazoa; phylum Chordata; class Chondrichthyes; order Orectolobiformes; family Hemiscylliidae; genus Chiloscyllium; species Chiloscyllium plagiosum. The sequence goes on along the minus strand of NW_028270156.1, from coordinate 90,007,385 downwards.
CTCAGTCAGTGACAGGGATTGTCTCTAAGTCAGTGACAGGGATTGAATGTCGTCAGTGACAGGGATTGAATCTCAGTCAGTGACAGGGATTGAATCCCAGTCAGTGACAGGAATTGAACCTCAGTCAGTGACAGGGATTGAACCTCAGTCAGTGACAGGAATTGAATCTCAGTCAGTGACAGGGATTGACTCTGAGTCAGTGACAGGGATTGAACCTCAGGCAGTGACAGGGATTGAATCTCACTCAGTTTCAGGAATTGAACCTCAGTCATTGACAGGGATTGAACCTCAGTCAATGACAGGGATTGAATCTCAGTCAGTGACAGGAATTGAATCTCAGTCAGTGACAGGGATTGAAACTCAGTCAGTGACAGGGATTGAACCTCAGTCAGTGACAGGAATTGGATCTCACTCAGTTTCAGGAATTGAACCTCAGTCATTGACAGGGATTGAACCTCAGTCAGTGACAGGGATTGAATCTCAATCAGTGCCAGGGATTGAATCACAGTCAGTGACAGGAATTGATCCTCAATCAGTGACAGGAATTGAATCTCAGTCTGTGAAAGGGATTGAATCTCAGTCAGTGACAGGAATTGAATCTCAGTCAGTGACAGGGATGGAATTTCAGTCAGTGAAAGGGATTGAATCTCAGTCAGTGACAGGAATGGAATTTCAGTCAGTGACAGGAATTGAATTTCAGTCAGTGACAGGGTTTGAGACACAGTCAGTGATAGGGATTGAACCTCAGTCAGTGACAGGCATTGCATCTCAGTCAGTGACAGGGATTGACCCTCGGACAGTGACAGGGATTGAATGTCAGTTAGTGACAGGAATTGAATCTCAGTCAGTGACAGGAATTGAATCTCAGTCAGTGAAAGGGATTGAATCACAGTCAGTGACAGGAATTGATCCTCAATCAGTGACAGGAATTGAATCTCAGTCAGTGAAAGGGTTTGAATCTCAGTCAGTGACAGGAATTGAATCTCAGTCAGTGAAAAGGATTGAATCTCAGTCAGTGAAAGGGATTGAATCACAGTCAGTGACAGGAATTGATCCTCAATCAGTGACAGGGATTCAACCTCAGTCAGTGACAGGTATTGCATCTCAGTCAGTGACAGGGATTGACTCTCAGACAGTGACAGGGATTGAATGTCATTCAGTGACAGGAATTGAATCTCAGTCAGTGACAGGAATTGAATCTCAGTCAGTGAAAGGGATTGAATCTCAGTCAGTGACAGGGATTGAATCTCAGTCAGTGACAGGAATTGAATCTCAGTCAGTGACAGGGATTGAATCTCAGTCAGTGACAGGGATTGACTCTGAGTCAGTGACAGGGATTGAACCTCAGTCAGTGACAGGGATTGAATGTCAGTCAGTGACAGGATTGAATCTCAGTCAGTGACAGGGATTGAATCCCAGTCAGTGACAGGAATTGAACCTCAGTCAGTGACAGGGATTGAACCACAGTCAGTGACAGGAATTGAATCTCAGTCAGTGACAGGGATTGACTCTGAGTCAGTGACAGGGATTGAACCTCAGTCAGTGACAGCGATTGAATCTCAGTCAGTGATAGGGATTGAATCTCAGTTAGTTACAGGGATTGGATCTCAATCAGTGACAGGGATTGATCCTCAGTCAGTGTCAGGGATTGATCCTCAGTCAGTGACAGTGAATGAATCTCAGTCAGTGACAGGGATTGAATCTTAATCAGTGACAGGGATTGACTCTCAGATAGTGACAGGGATTGACTCAGTCAGTGACAGGAATTGAATCTCAGTCAGTGACAGTAATTGAATCTCAGTCAGTGACAGGAATTGAATCTCAGTCAGTGAAAGGGATTGAATCTCAGTCAGTGACAGGGATTGAATCTCAGTCAGTGACACGGATTGAATCACAGTCAGTGACAGGAATTGATCCTCAATCAGTGACAGGGATTCAACCTCAGTCAGTGACAGGTATTGCATCTCAGTCAGTGACAGGGATTGACTCTCAGACAGTGACAGGGATTGAATGTCATTCAGTGACAGGAATTGAATCTCAGTCAGTGACAGGAATTGAATCTCAGTCAGTGAAAGGGATTGAATCTCAGTCAGTGACAGGGATTGAATCTCAGTCAGTGACAGGAATTGAATCTCAGTCAGTGACAGGGATTGAATCTCAGTCAGTGACAGGGATTGACTCTGAGTCAGTGACAGGGATTGAACCTCAGTCAGTGACAGGGATTGAATGTCAGTCAGTGACAGGATTGAATCTCAGTCAGTGACAGGGATTGAATCCCAGTCAGTGACAGGAATTGAACCTCAGTCAGTGACAGGGATTGAACCTCAGTCAGTGACAGGAATTGAATCTCAGTCAGTGACAGGGATTGACTCTGAGTCAGTGACAGGGATTGAACCTCAGTCAGTGACAGCGATTGAATCTCAGTCAGTGATAGGGATTGAATCTCAGTTAGTTACAGGGATTGGATCTCAATCAGTGACAGGGATTGATCCTCAGTCAGTGTCAGGGATTGATCCTCAGTCAGTGACAGGGAATGAATCTCAGTCAGTGACAGGGATTGAATCTTAATCAGTGACAGGGATTGACTCTCAGATAGTGACAGGGATTGACTCAGTCAGTGACAGGAATTGAATCTCAGTCAGTGACAGTAATTGAATCTCAGTCAGTGACAGGAATTGAATCTCAGTCAGTGAAAGGGATTGAATCTCAGTCAGTGACAGGGATTGAATCTCAGTCAGTGACACGGATTGAATCACAGTCAGTGACAGGAATTGATCCTCAATCAGTGACAGGGATTCAACCTCAGTCAGTGACAGGTATCGAATCTCAGTCAGTGACAGGGATTGACTCTCAGACAGTGACAGGGATTGAATGTCATTCAGTGACAGGAATTGAATCTCAGTCAGTGACAGGAATTGAATCTCAGTCAGTGAAAGGGATTGAATCTCAGTCAGTGACAGGGATTGAATCTGAGTCAGTGACAGGAATTGAACCTCAGTCAGTGACAGGGATTGAATGTCAGTCAGTGACAGGATTGAATCTCAGTCAGTGACAGGGATTGAATCCCAGTCAGTGACAGGAATTGAACCTCAGTCAGTGACAGGGATTGAACCTCAGTCAGTGACAGGAATTGAATCTCAGTCAGTGACAGGGATTGACTCTGAGTCAGTGACAGGGATTGAACCTCAGTCAGTGACAGCGATTGAATCTCAGTCAGTGATAGGGATTGAATCTCAGTTAGTTACAGGGATTGGATCTCAATCAGTGACAGGGATTGATCCTCAGTCAGTGTCAGGGATTGATCCTCAGTCAGTGACAGGGAATGAATCTCAGTCAGTGACAGGGATTGAATCTTAATCAGTGACAGGGATTGACTCTCAGATAGTGACAGGGATTGACTCAGTCAGTGACAGGAATTGAATCTCAGTCATTGACAGTAATTGAATCTCAGTCAGTGACAGGAATTGAATCTCAGTCAGTGAAAGGGATTGAATCTCAGTCAGTGACAGGGATTGAATCTCAGTCAGTGACACGGATTGAATCACAGTCAGTGACAGGAATTGATCCTCAATCAGTGACAGGAATTGACTCTCAGTCAGTGACAGGGATTGAAACTCAGTCAGTGACAGGGATTGATCCTCAGTCAGTGTCAGGGATTGAACCTCAGTCAGTGACAGGGATTGATCCTCAGTCAGTGACAGGGATTGAATCTCATTCAGTGACAGGAATTGAATCTCAGTCAGTGACAGGGATTGTACCTCAGTCAGTGACAGGGATTGAATCTCAGTCAGTGACAGGGATTGAAGCGCAGTCAGTGACAGGGAGTGAACCTCAGTCAGTGACAGGGATTGAATCTCAATCAGTGCCAGGGATTGAATCACAGTCAGTGACAGGAATTGATCCTCAATCAGTGACAGGAATTGAATCTCAGTCTGTGAAAGGGATTGAATCTCAGTCAGTGACAGGAATTGAATCTCAGTTAGTGAAAGGGATTGGATCTCAGTCAGTGACAGGGATGGAATTTCAGTCAGTGACAGGAATTGAATTTCAGTCAGTGACAGGGATTGACTCTCGGACAGTGACAGGGATTGAATCTCAGTCAGTGACAGGAATTGAATCTCAGTCAGTGACAGGAATTGAATCTCAGTCAGTGAAAGGGATTGAATCTCAGTCAGTGACAGGGATTGAATCTCAGTCAGTGACAGGGATGGAATTTCAGTCAGTGACAGGAATTGAATCTCAGTCAGTGACAGGGATTGTCTCTAAGTCAGTGACAGGGATTGAATGTCAGTCAGTGACAGGGTTTGAATCTCAGTCAGTGACAGGGATTGAATCTCAGTCAGTGACAGGAATTGAACCTCAGTCAGTGACAGGGATTGAACCTCAGTCAGTGACAGGAATTGAATCTCAGTCAGTGACAGGGATTGACTCTGAGTCAGTGACAGGGATTGAATCTCAGTCAGTGACAGGGATTGAATCTCAGTCAATGACAGGGATTGACACTGATACAGTGACAGGAATTGAATCTCAGTCAGTGACAGGGATTGAATCTCAGTCAGTGACACGGATTGAATCACAGTCAGTGACAGGAATTGATCCTCAATCAGTGACATGAATTGACTCTCAGTCAGTGACAGGGATTGAAACTCAGTCAGTGACAGGAAATGAACCTCAGTCAGTGACAGGGATTGAATCTCAGTCAGTGACAGGAAATGAACCTCAGTCATTGACAGGAATTGAATCTCAGTCAGTGACAGGAATTGAATCTCAGTCAGTGACAGGAATTGAATCTCAGTCAGTGAAAGGGATTGAATCTCAGTCAGTGACAGGGATGGAATTTCAGTCAGTGACAGGAATTGAATCTCAGTCAGTGACAGGGATTGTCTCTAAGTCAGTGACAGGGATTGAATGTCAGTCAGTGACAGGGATTTAATCTCAGTCAGTGACAGGGATTGAACCTCAGTCAGTGACAGGGATTGAATCTCAGTCAGTGACAGGGATTGTCTCTAAGTCAGTGACAGGGATTGAATGTCAGTCAGTGACAGGGATTTAATCTCAGTCAGTGACAGGGATTGAACCTCAGTCAGTGACAGGGATTGAACCTCAGTCAGTGACAGGGATTGACTTTCAGTCAGTGACAGGGATTGAAACTCAGTCAATGACAGGGATTGAATCACAGTCTGTGACAGGGATTGAATCTCAGTCAGTGACAGTGTTTCAGCCACAGTCAGTGATAGGGATTAAACCTCAGTCAGTGACAGGGAATGAATCTCAGTTAGTGACTGGGACTAAACCTCAGTCAGTGACAGGGATTGACCCTCAGATACTGACAGGGATTGAATCTCTGTTAGCGACTGGGAATGAATCATATTCAGAGACATGGATTGAGCCTCAATCAGTGACATGGATTGAGCCTCAGTCAATGACAGGGATTGACTCTAATTCAGAGACTGGGATTGAATCTCAGTCAGTGACTGGGATTGAATCTCAATCAGTGACAGGGATTGAATCTCGGTCAGTGACAGGAATTGAATCTCAGTCAGTGACAGGAATTGAATCTCAGTCAGTGATAGGGATTGAATCTCAGTCAGTCACAGGGATTGATCCTCAGTCAGTGTCAGAGATTGAACCTCAGTCAGTGACAGGGATTGATCCTCAGTCAGTGACAGGGATTGAATCTCAGTCAGTGACAGGGATTGAATTTTAATCAGTGACACGGATTGAATCACAGTCAGTGACAGGAATTGATCCTCAATCAGTGACAGGAATTGAATCTCAGTCAGTGAAAGGGTTTGAATCTCAGTCAGTGACAGGAATTGAGTCTCAGTCAGTGAAAAGGATTGAATCTCAATCAGTGACAGGGATGGAATTTCAGTCAGTCACAGGAATTGAAATTCAGTCAGTGAAAGGGTTTGAGACACAGTCAGTGATAGGGATTGAACCTCAGTCAGTGACAGGTATTGAATCTCAGTCAGTGAAAGGGATTGACTCTCAGTCAGTGACAGGGATTGAATCTCAGTCAGTGACAGGAATTGAATCTCAGTCAGTGACAGGAATTGAATCTCAGTCAGTGAAAGGGATTGAATCTCAGTCAGTGACAGGGATGGAATTTCAGTCATTGACAGGAATTGAATCTCAGTCAGTGACAGGGATTGACTCTCAGTCAGTGACTGGGATTGAATCTCAGTCAGTGACAGGAATTGAATCTCAGTCAGTGACAGGAATTGAATCTCAGTCAGTGACAGGGATTGAACCTCAGTCAGTGACAGGAATTGAATCTCAGTTAGTGACAGGGATTGAATCTCAGTCAATGACAGGGATTGACACTGATTCAGTGACAGGGATTGAACCTCAGTCAGTGACAGGGATTGAACCTCAGTCAGTGACAGGGATTGAATCTCAGTCAGTTTCAGGAATTGAACCTCAGTCATTGACAGGGTTTGAACCTCAGTCAGTGACAGGGATTGAATCTCAGTCAGTGACAGGGATTGAAGCTCAGTCAGTGACAGGGAGTGAACCTCACTCAGTGACAGGGATTGAATCTCAATCAGTGCCAGGGATTGAATCACAGTCAGTGACAGGAATTGAATCTCATCTGTGAAAGGGATTGAATCTCAGTCAGTGACAGGAATTGAATCTCATTCAGTGAAAGGGATTGAATCTCAGTCAGTGACAGGGATTGAATCTCAGTCAGTGAAAGGGATTGAATCTCAGTCAGTGACAGCGATGGAATTTCAGTCAGTGACAGGAATTGAATTTCAGTCAGTGACAGGGTTTGAGACACATTCAGTGATAGGGATTGAACCTCAGTCAGTGACAGGTATTGAATCTCAGTCAGTGACAGGGATTGACTCTCGGACAGTGACAGGGATTGAATGTCAGTCAGTGACAGGAATTGAATATCAGTCAGTGACAGGAATTGAATCTCAGTCAGTGAAAGGGATTGAATCTCAGTCAGTGACAGGGATTGAATCTCAGTCAGTGACAGGGATGGAATTTCAGTCAGTGACAGGAATTGAATCTCAGTCAGTGACAGGGATTGTCTCTAAGTCAGTGACAGGGATTTAATGTCAGTCAGTGACAGGGATTGAATCTCAGTCAGTGACAGGGATTGAATCCCAGTCAGTGACAGGAATTGAACCTCAGTCAGTGACAGGGATTGAACCTCAGTCAGTGACAGGAATTGAATCTCAGTCAGTGACAGGGATTGACTCTGAGTCAGTGACAGGGATTGAACCTCTGTCAGTGACAGGGATTGAATCTCACTCAGTTTCAGGAATTGAACCTCAGTCATTGACAGGGATTGAACCTCAGTCAGTGACAGGGATTGAATCTCAGTCAGTGACAGGGATTGAATCTCAGTCAGGGACTGGGATTGACTCTGAGTCAGTGACAGGGATTAAACCTCAGTCAGTGACAGGAATTGAATCTCACTCAGTTTCAGGAATTGAACCTCAGTCATTGACAGGGATTGAACCTCAGTCAGTGACAGGGATTGACTCTGAGTCAGTGACAGGGATTGAACCTCAGTCAGTGACAGGGATTGTCTCTAAGTCAGTGACAGGGATTGAATGTCAGTCAGTGACAGGGATTGAATCTCAGTCAGTGACAGGGATTGAATCCCAGTCAGTGACAGGAATTGAACCTCAGTCAGTGACAGGGATTGAACCTCAGTCAGTGACAGGGATTGAATCTCAGTCAGTGACAGGGATTGAATCCCAGTCAGTGACAGGAATTGAATCTCAGTCAGTGACAGGGATTGACTCTGAGTCAGTGACAGGGATTGAACCTCAGTCAGTGACAGGGATTGTCTCTAAGTCAGTGACAGGGATTGAATGTCAGTCAGTGACAGGGATTGAATCTCAGTCAGTGACAGGGATTGAATCCCAGTCAGTGACAGGAATTGAACCTCAGTCAGTGACAGGGATTGAACCTCAGTCAGTGACAGGAATTGAATCTCAGTCAGTGACAGGGATTGACTCTGAGTCAGTGACAGGGATTGAACCTCAGTCAGTGACAGGGATTGAATCTCACTCAGTTTCAGGAATTGAACCTCAGTCATTGACAGGGATTGAACCTCAGTCAATGACAGGGATTGAATCTCAGTCAGTGACAGGAATTGAATCTCAGTCAGTGACAGGGATTGAATCTCAGTCAGTGACAGGGATTGAACCTCAGTCAGTGACAGGAATTGGATCTCACTCAGTTTCAGGAATTGAACCTCAGTCATTGACAGGGATTGAACCTCAGAAAGTGACAGGGATTGAATCTCAATCAGTGCCAGGGATTGAATCACAGTCAGTGACAGGAATTGATCCTCAATCAGTGACAGGAATTGAATCTCAGTCTGTGAAAGGGATTGAATCTCAGTCAGTGACAGGAATTGAATCTCAGTCAGTGAAAGGGATTGAATCTCAGTCAGTGACAGGGATTGAATTTCAGTCAGTGAAAGGGATTGAATCTCAGTCAGTGACAGGAATGGAATTTCAGTCAGTGACAGGAATTGAATTTCAGTCAGTGACAGGGTTTGAGACACAGTCAGTGATAGGGATTGAACCTCAGTCAGTGACAGGTATTGCATCTCAGTCAGTGACAGGGATTGACCCTCGGACAGTGACAGGGATTGAATGTCAGTTAGTGACAGGAATTGAATCTCAGTCAGTGACAGGAATTGAATCTCAGTCAGTGAAAGGGATTGAATCACAGTCAGTGACAGGAATTGATCCTCAATCAGTGACAGGAATTGAATCTCAGTCAGTGAAAGGGATTGAATCTCAGTCAGTGACAGGGATTGAATCTCAGTCAGTGACACGGATTGAATCACAGTCAGTGACAGGAATTGATCCTCAATCAGTGACAGGAATTGACTCTCAGTCAGTGACAGGGATTGAAACTCAGTCAGTGACAGGGATTGATCCTCAGTCAGTGTCAGGGATTGAACCTCAGTCAGTGACAGGGATTGATCCTCAGTCAGGGACAGGGATTGAATCTCAGTCAGTGACAGGAATTGAATCTCAGTCAGTGACAGGGATTGTACCTCAGTCAGTGACAGGGATTGAATCTCAGTCAGTGACAGGGATTGAATCTCAGTCAGTGACACGGATTGAATCACAGTCAGTGACAGGAATTGATCCGCAATCAGTGACATGAATTGACTCTCAGTCAGTGACAGGGATTGAAACTCAGTCAGTGACAGGAAATGAACCTCAGTCAGTGACAGGGATTGAATCTCAGTCAGTGACAGGAAATGAACCTCAGTCATTGACAGGAATTGAATCTCAGTCAGTGACAGGAATTGAATCTCAGTCAGTGACAGGAATTGAATCTCAGTCAGTGAAAGGGATTGAATCTCAGTCAGTGACAGGGATGGAATTTCAGTCAGTGACAGGAATTGAATCTCAGTCAGTGACAGGGATTGTCTCTAAGTCAGTGACAGGGATTGAATGTCAGTCAGTGACAGGGATTTAATCTCAGTCAGTGACAGGGATTGAACCTCAGTCAGTGACAGGGATTGAATCTCAGTCAGTGACAGGGATTGTCTCTAAGTCAGTGACAGGGATTGAATGTCAGTCAGTGACAGGGATTTAATCTCAGTCAGTGACAGGGATTGAACCTCAGTCAGTGACAGGGATTGAACCTCAGTCAGTGACAGGGATTGACTTTCAGTCAGTGACAGGGATTGAAACTCAGTCAATGACAGGGATTGAATCACAGTCTGTGACAGGGATTGAATCTCAGTCAGTGACAGTGTTTCAGCCACAGTCAGTGATAGGGATTAAACCTCAGTCAGTGACAGGGATTGACCCTCAGATACTGACAGGGATTGAATCTCTGTTAGCGACTGGGAATGAATCATATTCAGAGACATGGATTGAGCCTCAATCAGTGACATGGATTGAGCCTCAGTCAATGACAGGGATTGACTCTAATTCAGAGACTGGGATTGAATCTCAGTCAGTGACTGGGATTGAATCTCAATCAGTGACAGGGATTGAATCTCGGTCAGTGACAGGAATTGAATCTCAGTCAGTGACAGGAATTGAATCTCAGTCAGTGATAGGGATTGAATCTCAGTCAGTCACAGGGATTGATCCTCAGTCAGTGTCAGAGATTGAACCTCAGTCAGTGACAGGGATTGATCCTCAGTCAGTGACAGGGATTGAATCTCAGTCAGTGACAGGGATTGAATTTTAATCAGTGACACGGATTGAATCACAGTCAGTGACAGGAATTGATCCTCAATCAGTGACAGGAATTGAATCTCAGTCAGTGAAAGGGTTTGAATCTCAGTCAGTGACAGGAATTGAGTCTCAGTCAGTGAAAAGGATTGAATCTCAATCAGTGACAGGGATGGAATTTCAGTCAGTCACAGGAATTGAAATTCAGTCAGTGAAAGGGTTTGAGACACAGTCAGTGATAGGGATTGAACCTCAGTCAGTGACAGGTATTGAATCTCAGTCAGTGAAAGGGATTGACTCTCAGTCAGTGACAGGGATTGAATCTCAGTCAGTGACAGGAATTGAATCTCAGTCAGTGACAGGAATTGAATCTCAGTCAGTGAAAGGGATTGAATCTCAGTCAGTGACAGGGATGGAATTTCAGTCATTGACAGGAATTGAATCTCAGTCAGTGACAGGGATTGACTCTCAGTCAGTGACTGGGATTGAATCTCAGTCAGTGACAGGAATTGAATCTCAGTCAGTGACAGGAATTGAATCTCAGTCAGTGACAGGGATTGAACCTCAGTCAGTGACAGCAATTGAATCTCAGTTAGTGACAGGGATTGAATCTCAGTCAATGACAGGGATTGACACTGATTCAGTGACAGGGATTGAACCTCAGTCAGTGACAGGGATTGAACCTCAGTCAGTGACAGGGATTGAATCTCAGTCAGTTTCAGGAATTGAACCTCAGTCATTGACAGGGTTTGAACCTCAGTCAGTGACAGGGATTGAATCTCAGTCAGTGACAGGGATTGAAGCTCAGTCAGTGACAGGGAGTGAACCTCACTCAGTGACAGGGATTGAATCTCAATCAGTGCCAGGGATTGAATCACAGTCAGTGACAGGAATTGAATCTCATCTGTGAAAGGGATTGAATCTCAGTCAGTGACAGGAATTGAATCTCATTCAGTGAAAGGGATTGAATCTCAGTCAGTGACAGGGATTGAATCTCAGTCAGTGAAAGGGATTGAATCTCAGTCAGTGACAGCGATGGAATTTCAGTCAGTGACAGGAATTGAATTTCAGTCAGTGACAGGGTTTGAGACACATTCAGTGATAGGGATTGAACCTCAGTCAGTGACAGGTGTTGAATCTCAGTCAGTGACAGGGATTGACTCTCGGACAGTGACAGGGATTGAATGTCAGTCAGTGACAGGAATTGAATATCAGTCAGTGACAGGAATTGAATCTCAGTCAGTGAAAGGGATTGAATCTCAGTCAGTGACAGGGATTGAATCTCAGTCAGTGACAGGGATGGAATTTCAGTCAGTGACAGGAATTGAATCTCAGTCAGTGACAGGGATTGTCTCTAAGTCAGTGACAGGGATTTAATGTCAGTCAGTGACAGGGATTGAATCTCAGTCAGTGACAGGGATTGAATCCCAGTCAGTGACAGGAATTGAACCTCAGTCAGTGACAGGGATTGAACCTCAGTCAGTGACAGGAATTGAATCTCAGTCAGTGACAGGGATTGACTCTGAGTCAGTGACAGGGATTGAACCTCTGTCAGTGACAGGGATTGAATCTCACTCAGTTTCAGGAATTGAACCTCAGTCATTGACAGGGATTGAACCTCAGTCAGTGACAGGGATTGAATCTCAGTCAGTGACAGGGATTGAATCTCAGTCAGGGACAGGGATTGACTCTGAGTCAGTGACAGGGATTAAACCTCAGTCAGTGACAGGAATTGAATCTCACTCAGTTTCAGGAATTGAACCTCAGTCATTGACAGGGATTGAACCTCAGTCAGTGACAGGGATTGACTCTGAGTCAGTGACAGGGATTGAACCTCAGTCAGTGACAGGGATTGTCTCTAAGTCAGTGACAGGGATTGAATGTCAGTCAGTGACAGGGATTGAATCTCAGTCAGTGACAGGGATTGAATCCCAGTCAGTGACAGGAATTGAACCTCAGTCAGTGACAGGGATTGAACCTCAGTCAGTGACAGGGATTGAATCTCAGTCAGTGACAGGGATTGAATCCCAGTCAGTGACAGGAATTGAATCTCAGTCAGTGACAGGGATTGACTCTGAGTCAGTGACAGGGATTGAACCTCAGTCAGTGACAGGGATTGTCTCTAAGTCATTGACAGGGATTGAATGTCAGTCAGTGACAGTAATTGAATCTCAGTCAGTGACAGGGATTGAATCCCAGTCAGTGACAGGAATTGAACCTCAGTCAGTGACAGGGATTGAACCTCAGTCAGTGACAGGAATTGAATCTCAGTCAGTGACAGGGATTGACTCTGAGTCAGTGACAGGGATTGAACCTCAGTCAGTGACAGGGATTGAATCTCACTCAGTTTCAGGAATTGAACCTCAGTCATTGACAGGGATTGAACCTCAGTCAATGACAGGGATTGAATCTCAGTCAGTGACAGGAATTGAATCTCAGTCAGTGACAGGGATTGAATCTCAGTCAGTGACAGGGATTGAACCTCAGTCAGTGACAGGAATTGGATCTCACTCAGTTTCAGGAATTGAACCTCAGTCATTGACAGGGATTGAACCTCAGTCAGTGACAGGGATTGAATCTCAATCAGTGCCAGGGATTGAATCACAGTCAGTGACAGGAATTGATCCTCAATCAGTGACAGGAATTGAATCTCAGTCTGTGAAAGGGATTGAATCTCAGTCAGTGACAGGAATTGATTCTCAGTCAGTGAAAGGGATTGAATCTCAGTCAGTGACAGGGATTGAATTTCAGTCAGTGAAAGGGATTGAATCTCAGTCAGTGACAGGAATGGAATTTCAGTCAGTGACAGGAATTGAATTTCAGTCAGTGACAGGGTTTGAGACACAGTCAGTGATAGGGATTGAACCTCAGTCAGTGACAGGTATTGCATCTCAGTCAGTGACAGGGATTGACCCTCGGACAGTGACAGGGATTGAATGTCAGTTAGTGACAGGAATTGAATCTCAGTCAGTGACAGGAATTGAATCTCAGTCAGTGAAAGGGATTGAATCACAGTCAGTGACAGGAATTGATCCTCAATCAGTGACAGGAATTGAATCTCAGTCAGTGAAAGGGATTGAATCTCAGTCAGTGACAGGGATTGAATCTCAGTCAGTGACACGGATTGAATCACAGTCAGTGACAGGAATTGATCCTCAATCAGTGACAGGAATTGACTCTCAGTCAGTGACAGGGATTGAAACTCAGTCAGTGACAGGGATTGATCCTCAGTCAGTGTCAGGGATTGAACCTCAGTCAGTGACAGGGATTGATCCTCAGTCAGGGACAGGGATTGAATCTCAGTCAGTGACAGGAATTGAATCTCAGTCAGTGACAGGGATTGTACCTCAGTCAGTGACAGGGATTGAATCTCAGTCAGTGACAGGGATTGAAGCGCAGTCAGTGACAGGGAGTGAACCTCAGTCAGTGACAGGGATTGAATCTCAATCAGTGCCAGGGATTGAATCACAGTCAGTGACAGGAATTGATCCTCAATCAGTGACAGGAATTGAACCTCAGTCTGTGAAAGGGATTGAATCTCAGTCAGTGACAGGAATTGAATCTCAGTTAGTGAAAGGGATTGGATCTCAGTCAGTGACAGGGATGGAATTTCAGTCAGTGACAGGAATTGAATTTCAGTCAGTGACAGGGATTGACTCTCGGACAGTGACAGGGATTGAATCTCATTCAGTGACAGGAATTGAATCTCAGTCAGTGACAGGAATTGAATCTCAGTCAGTGAAAGGGATTGAATCTCAGTCAGTGACAGGGATTGAATCTCAGTCAGTGACAGGGATGGAATTTCAGTTAGTGACAGGAATTGAATCTCAGTCAGTGACAGGGATTTTCTCTAAGTCAGTGACAGGGATTGAATGTCAGTCAGTGACAGGGTTTGAATCTCAGTCAGTGACAGGGATTGAATCTCAGTCAGTGACAGGAATTGAACCTCAGTCAGTGACAGGGATTGAACCTCAGTCAGTGACAGGAATTGAATCTCAGTCAGTGACAGGGATTGACTCTGAGTCAGTGACAGGGATTGAATCTCAGTCAGTGACAGGGATTGAATCTCATTCAATGACAGGGATTGACACTGATACAGTGACAGGGATTGAATCTCAGTCAGTGACTGGGATTGAATCTCAGTCAGTGACACGGATTGAATCACAGTCAGTGACAGGAATTGATCCTCAATCAGTGACATGAATTGACTCTCAGTCAGTGACAGGGATTGAAACTCAGTCAGTGACAGGAAATGAACCTCAGTCAGTGACAGGGATTGAATCTCAGTCAGTGACAGGAAATGAACCTCAGTCATTGACAGGAATTGAATCTCAGTCAGTGACAGGAATTGAATCTCAGTCAGTGACAGGAATTGAATCTCAGTCAGTGAAAGGGATTGAATCTCAGTCAGTGACAGGGATGGAATTTCAGTCAGTGACAGGAATTGAATCTCAGTCAGTGACAGGGATTGTCTCTAAGTCAGTGACAGGGATTGAATGTCAGTCAGTGACAGGGATTTAATCTCAGTCAGTGACAGGGATTGAACCTCAGTCAGTGACAGGGATTGAATCTCAGTCAGTGACAGGGATTGTCTCTAAGTCAGTGACAGGGATTGCATGTCAGTCAGTGACAGGGATTTAATCTCAGTCAGTGACAGGGATTGAACCTCAGTCAGTGACAGGGATTGAACCTCAGTCAGTGACAGGGATTGACTCTCAGTCAGTGACAGGGATTGAAACTCAGTCAATGACAGGGATTGAATCACAGTCTGTGACAGGGATTGAATCTCAGTCAGTGACAGTGTTTCAGCCACAGTCAGTGATAGGGATTAAACCTCAGTCAGTGACAGGGAATGAATCTCAGTTAGTGACTGGGACTAAACCTCAGTCAGTGACAGGGATTGACCCTCAGATACTGACAGGGATTGAATCTCTGTTAGCGACTGGGAATGAATCATATTCAGAGACATGGATTGAGCCTCAATCAGTGACATGGATTGAGCCTCAGTCAATGACAGGGATTGACTCTAATTCAGAGACTGGGATTGAATCTCAGTCAGTGACTGGGATTGAATCTCAATCAGTGACAGGGATTGAATCTCGGTCAGTGACAGGAATTGAATCTCAGTCAGTGACAGGAATTGAATCTCAGTCAGTGATAGGGATTGAATCTCAGTCAGTCACAGGGATTGATCCTCAGTCAGTGTCAGAGATTGAACCTCAGTCAGTGACAGGAATTGAATCTCAGTCAGTGACAGGAATTGAATTTTAATCAGTGACACGGATTGAATCACAGTCAGTGACAGGAATTGATCCTCAATCAGTGACAGGAATTGAATCTCAGTCAGTGAAAGGGTTTGAATCTCAGTCAGTGACAGGAATTGAGTCTCAGTCAGTGAAAAGGATTGAATCTCAATCAGTGACAGGGATGGAATTTCAGTCAGTCACAGGAATTGAAATTCAGTCAGTGAAAGGTTTTGAGACACAGTCAGTGATAGGGATTGAACCTCAGTCAGTGACAGGTATTGAATCTCAGTCAGTGAAAGGGATTGACTCTCAGTCAGTGACAGGGATTGAATCTCAGTCAGTGACAGGAATTGAATCTCAGTCAGTGACAGGAATTGAATCTCAGTCAGTGAAAGGGATTGAATCTCAGTCAGTGACAGGGATGGAATTTCAGTCATTGACAGGAATTGAATCTCAGTCAGTGACAGGGATTGACTCTCAGTCAGTGACTGGGATTGAATCTCAGTCAGTGACAGGAATTGAATCTCAGTCAGTGACAGGAATTGAATCTCAGTCAGTGACAGGGATTGAACCTCAGTCAGTGACAGGAATTGAATCTCAGTTAGTGACAGGGATTGAATCTCAGTCAATCACAGGGATTGACACTGATTCAGTGACAGGGATTGAACCTCAGTCAGTGACAGGGATTGAACCTCAGTCAGTGACAGGGATTGAATCTCAGTCAGTTTCAGGAATTGAACCTCAGTCATTGACAGGGTTTGAACCTCAGTCAGTGACAGGGATTGAATCTCAGTCAGTGACAGGGATTGAAGCTCAGTCAGTGACAGGGAGTGAACCTCACTCAGTGACAGGGATTGAATCTCAATCAGTGCCAGGGATTGAATCACAGTCAGTGACAGGAATGGAATCTCATCTGTGAAAGGGATTGAATCTCAGTCAGTGACAGGAATTGAATCTCATTCAGTGAAAGGGATTGAATCTCAGTCAGTGACAGGGATTGAATTTCAGTCAGTGACAGGGATTGAATTTCAGTCAGTGACAGGGTTTGAGACACATTCAGTGATAGGGATTGAACCTCAGTCAGTGACAGGTATTGAATCTCAGTCAGTGACAGGGATTGACTCTCGGACAGTGACAGGGATTGAATGTCAGTCAGTGACAGGAATTGAATATCAGTCAGTGACAGGAATTGAATCTCAGTCAGTGAAAGGGATTGAATCTCAGTCAGTGACAGGGATTGAATCTCAGTCAGTGACAGGGATGGAATTTCAGTCAGTGACAGGAATTGAATCTCAGTCAGTGACAGGGATTGTCTCTAAGTCAGTGACAGGGATTTAATGTCAGTCAGTGACAGGGATTGAATCTCAGTCAGTGACAGGGATTGAATCCCAGTCAGTGACAGGAATTGAACCTCAGTCAGTGACAGGGATTGAACCTCAGTCAGTGACAGGAATTGAATCTCAGTCAGTGACAGGGATTGACTCTGAGTCAGTGACAGGGATTGAACCTCAGTCATTGACAGGGATTGAACCTCAGTCAGTGACAGGGATTGAATCTCAGTCAGTGACAGGGATTGAATCTCAGTCAGGGACAGGGATTGACTCTGAGTCAGTGACAGGGATTAAACCTCAGTCAGTGACAGGAATTGAATCTCACTCAGTTTCAGGAATTGAACCTCAGTCATTGACAGGGATTGAACCTCAGTCAGTGACAGGGATTGACTCTGAGTCAGTGACAGGGATTGAACCTCAGTCAGTGACAGGGATTGTCTCTAAGTCAGTGACAGGGATTGAATGTCAGTCAGTGACAGGGATTGAATCTCAGTCAGTGACAGGGATTGAATCCCAGTCAGTGACAGGAATTGAGCCTCATTCAGTGACAGGGATTGAACCTCAGTCAGTGACAGGGATTGAATCTCAGTCAGTGACAGGGATTGAATCCCAGTCAGTGACAGGAATTGAATCTCAGTCAGTGACAGGGATTGACTCTGAGTCAGTGACAGGGATTGAACCTCAGTCAGTGACAGGGATTGTCTCTAAGTCATTGACAGGGATTGAATGTCAGTCAGTGACAGTAATTGAATCTCAGTCAGTGACAGGGATTGAATCCCAGTCAGTGACAGGAATTGAACCTCAGTCAGTGACAGGGATTGAACCTCAGTCAGTGACAGGAATTGAATCTCAGTCAGTGACAGGGATTGACTCTGAGTCAGTGACAGGGATTGAACCTCAGTCAGTGACAGGGATTGAATCTCACTCAGTTTCAGGAATTGAACCTCAGTCATTGACAGGGATTGAACCTCAGTCAATGACAGGGATTGAATCTCAGTCAGTGACAGGAATTGAATCTCAGTCAGTGACAGGGATTGAATCTCAGTCAGTGACAGGGATTGAACCTCAGTCAGTGACAGGAATTGGATCTCACTCAGTTTCAGGAATTGAACCTCAGTCATTGACAGGGATTGAACCTCAGTCAGTGACAGGGATTGAATCTCAATCAGTGCCAGGGATTGAATCACAGTCAGTGACAGGAATTGATCCTCAATCAGTGACATTAATTGAATCTCAGTCTGTGAAAGGGATTGAATCTCAGTCAGTGACAGGAATTGAATCTCAGTCAGTGAAAGGGATTGAATCTCAGTCAGTGACAGGGATTGAATTTCAGTCAGTGAAAGGGATTGAATCTCAGTCAGTGACAGGAATGGAATTTCAGTCAGTGACAGGAATTGAATTTCAGTCAGTGACAGGGTTTGAGACACAGTCAGTGATAGGGATTGAACCTCAGTCAGTGACAGGTATTGCATCTCAGTCAGTGACAGGGATTGACCCTCGGACAGTGACAGGGATTGAATGTCAGTTAGTGACAGGAATTGAATCTCAGTCAGTGACAGGAATTGAATCTCAGTCAGTGAAAGGGATTGAATCACAGTCAGTGACAGGAATTGATCCTCAATCAGTGACAGGAATTGAATCTCAGTCAGTGAAAGGGATTGAATCTCAGTCAGTGACAGGGATTGAATCTCAGTCAGTGACACGGATTGAATCACAGTCAGTGACAGGAATTGATCCTCAATCAGTGACAGGAATTGACTCTCAGTCAGTGACAGGGATTGAAACTCAGTCAGTGACAGGGATTGATCCTCAGTCAGTGTCAGGGATTGAACCTCAGTCAGTGACAGGGATTGATCCTCAGTCAGGGACAGGGATTGAATCTCAGTCAGTGACAGGAATTGAATCTCAGTCAGTGACAGGGATTGTACCTCAGTCAGTGACAGGGATTGAATCTCAGTCAGTGACAGGGATTGAAGCGCAGTCAGTGACAGGGAGTGAACCTCAGTCAGTGACAGGGATTGAATCTCAATCAGTGCCAGGGATTGAATCACAGTCAGTGACAGGAATTGATCCTCAATCAGTGACAGGAATTGAACCTCAGTCTGTGAAAGGGATTGAATCTCAGTCAGTGACAGGAATTGAATCTCAGTTAGTGAAAGGGATTGGATCTCAGTCAGTGACAGGGATGGAATTTCAGTCAGTGACAGGAATTGAATTTCAGTCAGTGACAGGGATTGACTCTCGGACAGTGACAGGGATTGAATCTCATTCAGTGACAGGAATTGAATCTCAGTCAGTGACAGGAATTGAATCTCAGTCAGTGAAAGGGATTGAATCTCAGTCAGTGACAGGGATTGAATCTCAGTCAGTGACAGGGATGGAATTTCAGTTAGTGACAGGAATTGAATCTCAGTCAGTGACAGGGATTTTCTCTAAGTCAGTGACAGGGATTGAATGTCAGTCAGTGACAGGGTTTGAATCTCAGTCAGTGACAGGGATTGAATCTCAGTCAGTGACAGGAATTGAACCTCAGTCAGTGACAGGGATTGAACCTCAGTCAGTGACAGGAATTGAATCTCAGTCAGTGACAGGGATTGACTCTGAGTCAGTGACAGGGATTGAATCTCAGTCAGTGACAGGGATTGAATCTCATTCAATGACAGGGATTGACACTGATACAGTGACAGGGATTGAATCTCAGTCAGTGACTGGGATTGAATCTCAGTCAGTGACACGGATTGAATCACAGTCAGTGACAGGAATTGATCCTCAATCAGTGACATGAATTGACTCTCAGTCAGTGACAGGGATTGAAACTCAGTCAGTGACAGGAAATGAACCTCAGTCAGTGACAGGGATTGAATCTCAGTCAGTGACAGGAAATGAACCTCAGTCATTGACAGGAATTGAATCTCAGTCAGTGACAGGAATTGAATCTCAGTCAGTGACAGGAATTGAATCTCAGTCAGTGAAAGGGATTGAATCTCAGTCAGTGACAGGGATGGAATTTCAGTCAGTGACAGGAATTGAATCTCAGTCAGTGACAGGGATTGTCTCTAAGTCAGTGACAGGGATTGAATGTCAGTCAGTGACAGGGATTTAATCTCAGTCAGTGACAGGGATTGAACCTCAGTCAGTGACAGGGATTGAATCTCAGTCAGTGACAGGGATTGTCTCTAAGTCAGTGACAGGGATTGCATGTCAGTCAGTGACAGGGATTTAATCTCAGTCAGTGACAGGGATTGAACCTCAGTCAGTGACAGGGATTGAACCTCAGTCAGTGACAGGGATTGACTCTCAGTCAGTGACAGGGATTGAAACTCAGTCAATGACAGGGATTGAATCACAGTCTGTGACAGGGATTGAATCTCAGTCAGTGACAGTGTTTCAGCCACAGTCAGTGATAGGGATTAAACCTCAGTCAGTGACAGGGAATGAATCTCAGTTAGTGACTGGGACTAAACCTCAGTCAGTGACAGGGATTGACCCTCAGATACTGACAGGGATTGAATCTCTGTTAGCGACTGGGAATGAATCATATTCAGAGACATGGATTGAGCCTCAATCAGTGACATGGATTGAGCCTCAGTCAATGACAGGGATTGACTCTAATTCAGAGACTGGGATTGAATCTCAGTCAGTGACTGGGATTGAATCTCAATCAGTGACAGGGATTGAATCTCGGTCAGTGACAGGAATTGAATCTCAGTCAGTGACAGGAATTGAATCTCAGTCAGTGAAAGGGATTGAATCACAGTCAGTGACAGGAATTGATCCTCAATCAGTGACAGGAATTGAATCTCAGTCAGTGAAAGGGTTTGAATCTCAATCAGTGACAGGGATGGAATTTCAGTCAGTCACAGGAATTGAAATTCAGTCAGTGAAAGGGTTTGAGACACAGTCAGTGATAGGGATTGAACCTCAGTCAGTGACAGGTATTGAATCTCAGTCAGTGAAAGGGATTGACTCTCAGTCAGTGACAGGGATTGAATCTCAGTCAGTGACAGGAATTGAATCTCAGTCAGTGACAGGAATTGAATCTCAGTCAGTGAAAGGGATTGAATCTCAGTCAGTGACAGGGATGGAATTTCAGTCATTGACAGGAATTGAATCTCAGTCAGTGACAGGGATTGACTCTCAGTCAGTGACTGGGATTGAATCTCAGTCAGTGACAGGAATTGAATCTCAGTCAGTGACAGGAATTGAATCTCAGTCAGTGACAGGGATTGAACCTCAGTCAGTGACAGGAATTGAATCTCAGTTAGTGACAGGGATTGAATCTCAGTCAATCACAGGGATTGACACTGATTCAGTGACAGGGATTGAACCTCAGTCAGTGACAGGGATTGAACCTCAGTCAGTGACAGGGATTGAATCTCAGTCAGTTTCAGGAATTGAACCTCAGTCATTGACAGGGTTTGAACCTCAGTCAGTGACAGGGATTGAATCTCAGTCAGTGACAGGGATTGAAGCTCAGTCAGTGACAGGGAGTGAACCTCACTCAGTGACAGGGATTGAATCTCAATCAGTGCCAGGGATTGAATCACAGTCAGTGACAGGAATGGAATCTCATCTGTGAAAGGGATTGAATCTCAGTCAGTGACAGGAATTGAATCTCATTCAGTGAAAGGGATTGAATCTCAGTCAGTGACAGGGATTGAATTTCAGTCAGTGACAGGGATTGAATTTCAGTCAGTGACAGGGTTTGAGACACATTCAGTGATAGGGATTGAACCTCAGTCAGTGACAGGTATTGAATCTCAGTCAGTGACAGGGATTGACTCTCGGACAGTGACAGGGATTGAATGTCAGTCAGTGACAGGAATTGAATATCAGTCAGTGACAGGAATTGAATCTCAGTCAGTGAAAGGGATTGAATCTCAGTCAGTGACAGGGATTGAATCTCAGTCAGTGACAGGGATGGAATTTCAGTCAGTGACAGGAATTGAATCTCAGTCAGTGACAGGGATTGTCTCTAAGTCAGTGACAGGGATTTAATGTCAGTCAGTGACAGGGATTGAATCTCAGTCAGTGACAGGGATTGAATCCCAGTCAGTGACAGGAATTGAACCTCAGTCAGTGACAGGGATTGAACCTCAGTCAGTGACAGGAATTGAATCTCAGTCAGTGACAGGGATTGACTCTGAGTCAGTGACAGGGATTGAACCTCTGTCAGTGACAGGGATTGAATCTCACTCAGTTTCAGGAATTGAACCTCAGTCATTGACAGGGATTGAACCTCAGTCAGTGACAGGGATTGAATCTCAGTCAGTGACAGGGATTGAATCTCAGTCAGGGACAGGGATTGACTCTGAGTCAGTGACAGGGATTAAACCTCAGTCAGTGACAGGAATTGAATCTCACTCAGTTTCAGGAATTGAACCTCAGTCATTGACAGGGATTGAACCTCAGTCAGTGACAGGGATTGACTCTGAGTCAGTGACAGGGATTGAACCTCAGTCAGTGACAGGGATTGTCTCTAAGTCAGTGACAGGGATTGAATGTCAGTCAGTGACTGGGATTGAATCTCAGTCAGTGACAGGGATTGAATCCCAGTCAGTGACAGGAATTGAACCTCAGTCAGTGACAGGGATTGAACCTCAGTCAGTGACAGGGATTGAATCTCAGTCAGTGACAGGGATTGAATCCCAGTCAGTGACAGGAATTGAATCTCAGTCAGTGACAGGGATTGACTCTGAGTCAGTGACAGGGATTGAACCTCAGTCAGTGACAGGGATTGTCTCTAAGTCAGTGACAGGGATTGAATGTCAGTCAGTGACAGGGATTGAATCTCAGTCAGTGACAGGGATTGAATCCCAGTCAGTGACAGGAATTGAACCTCAGTCAGTGACAGGGATTGAACCTCAGTCAGTGACAGGAATTGAATCTCAGTCAGTGACAGGGATTGACTCTGAGTCAGTGACAGGGATTGAACCTCAGTCAGTGACAGGGATTGAATCTCACTCAGTTTCAGGAATTGAACCTCAGTCATTGACAGGGATTGAACCTCAGTCAATGACAGGGATTGAATCTCAGTCAGTGACAGGAATTGAATCTCAGTCAGTGACAGGGATTGAATCTCAGTCAGTGACAGGGATTGAACCTCAGTCAGTGACAGGAATTGGATCTCACTCAGTTTCAGGAATTGAACCTCAGTCATTGACAGGGATTGAACCTCAGTCAGTGACAGGGATTGAATCTCAATCAGTGCCAGGGATTGAATCACAGTCAGTGACAGGAATTGATCCTCAATCAGTGACAGGAATTGAATCTCAGTCTGTGAAAGGGATTGAATCTCAGTCAGTGACAGGAATTGAATCTCAGTCAGTGAAAGGGATTGAATCTCAGTCAGTGACAGGGATTGAATTTCAGTCAGTGAAAGGGATTGAATTTCAGTCAGTGACAGGGTTTGAGACACAGTCAGTGATAGGGATTGAACCTCAGTCAGTGACAGGTATTGCATCTCAGTCAGTGACAGGGATTGACCCTCGGACAGTGACAGGGATTGAATGTCAGTTAGTGACAGGAATTGAATCTCAGTCAGTGACAGGAATTGAATCTCAGTCAGTGAAAGGGATTGAATCACAGTCAGTGACAGGAATTGATCCTCAATCAGTGACAGGAATTGAATCTCAGTCAGTGAAAGGGTTTGAATCTCAGTCAGTGACAGGAATTGAATCTCAGTCAGTGAAAAGGATTGAATCTCAGTCAGTGAAAGGGATTGAATCACAGTCAGTGACAGGAATTGATCCTCAATCAGTGACAGGGATTCAACCTCAGTCAGTGACAGGTATTGCATCTCAGTCAGTGACAGGGATTGACTCTCAGACAGTGACAGGGATTGAATGTCATTCAGTGACAGGAATTGAATCTCAGTCAGTGACAGGAATTGAATCTCAGTCAGTGAAAGGGATTGAATCTCAGTCAGTGACAGGGATTGACTCTCAGTCAGTGACAGGAATTGAATCTCAGTCAGTGACAGGGATTGACTCTGAGTCAGTGACAGGGATTGAACCTCAGTCAGTGACAGCGATTGAATCTCAGTCAGTGATAGGGATTGAATCTCAGTTAGTTACAGGGATTGGATCTCAATCAGTGACAGGGATTGATCCTCAGTCAGTGTCAGGGATTGATCCTCAGTCAGTGACAGGGAATGAATCTCAGTCAGTGACAGGGATTGAATCTTAATCAGTGACAGGGATTGACTCTCAGATAGTGACAGGGATTGACTCAGTCAGTGACAGGAATTGAATCTCAGTCAGTGACAGGAATTGAATCTCAGTCAGTGACAGGAATTGAATCTCAGTCAGTGAAAGGGATTGAATCTCAGTCAGTGACAGGGATTGAATTTCAGTCAGTGAAAGGGATTGAATCTCAGTCAGTGACAGGAATGGAATTTCAGTCAGTGACAGGAATTGAATTTCAGTCAGTGACAGGGTTTGAGACACAGTCAGTGATAGGGATTGAACCTCAGTCAGTGACAGGTATTGCATCTCAGTCAGTGACAGGGATTGACCCTCGGACAGTGACAGGGATTGAATGTCAGTTAGTGACAGGAATTGAATCTCAGTCAGTGACAGGAATTGAATCTCAGTCAGTGAAAGGGATTGAATCACAGTCAGTGACAGGAATTGATCCTCAATCAGTGACAGGAATTGAATCTCAGTCAGTGAAAGGGTTTGAATCTCAGTCAGTGACAGGAATTGAATCTCAGTCAGTGAAAAGGATTGAATCTCAGTCAGTGAAAGGGATTGAATCACAGTCAGTGACAGGAATTGATCCTCAATCAGTGACAGGGATCCAACCTCAGTCAGTGACAGGTATTGCATCTCAGTCAGTGACAGGGATTGACTCTCAGACAGTGACAGGGATTGAATGTCATTCAGTGACAGGAATTGAATCTCAGTCAGTGACAGGAATTGAATCTCAGTCAGTGAAAGGGATTGAATCTCAGTCAGTGACAGGGATTGAATCTCAGTCAGTGACAGGAATTGAATCTCAGTCAGTGACAGGGATTGACTCTGAGTCAGTGACATGGATTGAACCTCAGTCAGTGACAGGGATTGTCTCTAAGTCAGTGACAGGGATTGAATGTCAGTCAGTGACAGGATTGAATCTCAGTCAGTGACAGGGATTGAATGCCAGTCAGTGACAGGAATTGAACCTCAGTCAGTGACAGGGATTGAACCTCAGTCAGTGACAGGAATTGAATCTCAGTCAGTGACAGGGATTGACTCTGAGTCAGTGACAGGGATTGAACCTCAGTCAGTGACAGCGATTGAATCTCAGTCAGTGATAGGGATTGAATCTCAGTTAGTTACAGGGATTGGATCTCAATCAGTGACAGGGATTGATCCTCAGTCAGTGTCAGGGATTGATCCTCAGTCAGTGACAGGGAATGAATCTCAGTCAGTGACAGGGATTGAATCTTAATCAGTGACAGGGATTGACTCTCAGATAGTGACAGGGATTGACTCAGTCAGTGACAGGAATTGAATCTCAGTCAGTGACAGGAATTGAATCTCAGTCAGTGACAGGAATTGAATCTCAGTCAGTGATAGGGATTGAATCTCAGTCAGTGACAGGGATTGAATCTCAGTCAGTGACACGGATTGAATCACAGTCAGTGACAGGAATTGACTCTCAGTCAGTGACAGGGATTGAAACTCAGTCAGTGACAGGGATTGATCCTCAGTCAGTGTCAGGGATTGAACCTCAGTCAGTGACAGGGATTGATCCTCAGTCAGTGACAGGGATTGAATCTCAGTCAGTGACAGGAATTGAATCTCAGTCAGTGACAGGGATTGTACCTCAGTCAGTGACAGGGATTGAATCTCAGTCAGTGACAGGGATTGAAGCGCAGTCAGTGACAGGGAGTGAACCTCACTCAGTGACAGGGATTGAATCTCAATCAGTGCCAGGGAGTGAATCACAGTCAGTGACAGGAATTGATCCTCAATCAGTGACAGGAATTGAATCTCAGTCTGTGAAAGGGATTGAATCTCAGTCAGTGACAGGAATTGAATCTCAGTTAGTGAAAGGGATTGGATCTCAGTCAGTGACAGGGATGGAATTTCAGTCAGTGACAGGAATTGAATTTCAGTCAGTGACAGGGATTGACTCGCGGACAGTGACAGGGATTGAATCTCAGTCAGTGACAGGAATTGAATCTCAGTCAGTGAAAGGGATTGAATCTCAGTCAGTGACAGGGATTGAATCTCAGTCAGTGACAGGGATGGAATTTCAGTCAGTGACAGGAATTGAATCTCAGTCAGTGACAGGGATTGTCTCTAAGTCAGTGACAGGGATTTAATGTCAGTCAGTGACAGGGTTTGAATCTCAGTCAGTGACAGGAATTGAACCTCAGTCAGTGACAGGGATTGAATCTCAGTCAGTGACAGGAATTGAATCTCAGTCAGTGACTGGGATTGACTCTGAGTCAGTGACAGGGATTGAATCTCAGTCAGTGACAGGGATTGAATCTCAGTCAAAGACAGGGATTGACACTGATTCAGTGACAGGGATTGAATCTCAGTCAGTGACAGGGATTGAATCTCAGTCAGTGACACGGATTGAATCACAGTCAGTGACAGGAATTGATCCTCAATCAGTGACATGAATTGACTCTCAGTCAGTGACAGGGATTGAAACTCAGTCAGTGACAGGAAATGAACCTCAGTCAGTGACAGGGATTGAATCTCAGTCAGTGACAGGAAATGAACCTCAGTCATTGACAGGAATTGAATCTCAGTCAGTGACAGGAATTGAATCTCAGTCAGTGACAGGAATTGAATCTCAGTCAGTGAAAGGGATTGAATCTCAGTCAGTGACAGGGATGGAATTTCAGTCAGTGACAGGAATTGAATCTCAGTCAGTGACAGGGATTGTCTCTAAGTCAGTGACAGGGATTGAATGTCAGTCAGTGACAGGGATTTAATCTCAGTCAGTGACAGGGATTGAACCTCAGTCAGTGACAGGGATTGAATCTCAGTCAGTGACAGGGATTGTCTCTAAATCAGTGACAGGGATTGAATGTCAGTCAGTGACAGGGATTTAATCTCAGTCAGTGACAGGGATTGAACCTCAGTCAGTGACAGGGATTGAACCTCAGTCAGTGACAGGGATTGACTCTCAGTCAGTGACAGGGATTGAAACTCAGTCAATGACAGGGATTGAATCACAGTCTGTGACAGGGATTGAATCTCAGTCAGTGACAGTGTTTCAGCCACAGTCAGTGATAGGGATTAAACCTCAGTCAGTGACAGGGAATGAATCTCAGTTAGTGACTGGGACTAAACCTCAGTCAGTGACAGGGATTGACCCTCAGATACTGACAGGGATTGAATCTCTGTTAGCGACTGGGAATGAATCATATTCAGAGACATGGATTGAGCCTCAATCAGTGACATGGATTGAGCCTCAGTCAATGACAGGGATTGACTCTAATTCAGAGACTGGGATTGAATCTCAGTCAGTGACTGGGATTGAATCTCAATCAGTGACAGGGATTGAATCTCGGTCAGTGACAGGAATTGAATCTCAGTCAGTGACAGGAATTGAATCTCAGTCAGTGATAGGGATTGAATCTCAGTCAGTCACAGGGATTGATCCTCAGTCAGTGTCAGGGATTGAACCTCAGTCAGTGACAGGGATTGATCCTCAGTCAGTGACAGGGATTGAATTTTAATCAGTGACACGGATTGAATCACAGTCAGTGACAGGAATTGATCCTCAATCAGTGACAGGAATTGAATCTCAGTCAGTGAAAGGGTTTGAATCTCAGTCAGTGACAGGAATTGAGTCTCAGTCAGTGAAAAGGATTGAATCTCAATCAGTGACAGGGATGGAATTTCAGTCAGTCACAGGAATTGAAATTCAGTCAGTGAAAGGGTTTGAGACACAGTCAGTGATAGGGATTGAACCTCAGTCAGTGACAGGTATTGAATCTCAGTCAGTGACAGGAATTGAATCTCAGTCAGTGAAAGGGATTGAATCTCAGTCAGTGACAGGGATGGAATTTCAGTCATTGACAGGAATTGAATCTCAGTCAGTGACAGGGATTGACTCTCAGTCAGTGACAGGGATTGAATCTCAGTCAGTGACAGGAATTGAATCTCAGTCAGTGACAGGAATTGAATCTCAGTCAGTGACAGGGATTGAACCTCAGTCAGTGACAGGAATTGAATCTCAGTTAGTGACAGGGATTGAATCTCAGTCAATGACAGGGATTGACACTGATTCAGTGACAGGGATTGAACCTCAGTCAGTGACAGGGATTGAACCTCAGTCAGTGACAGGGATTGAATCTCAGTCAGTTTCAGGAATTGAACCTCAGTCATTGACAGGGATTGAACCTCAGTCAGTGACAGGGATTGAATCTCAGTCAGTGACAGGGATTGAAGCTCAGTCAGTGACAGGGAGTGAACCTCACTCAGTGACAGGGATTGAATCTCAATCAGTGCCAGGGATTGAATCACAGTCAGTGACAGGAATTGAATCTCATCTGTGAAAGGGATTGAATCTCAGTCAGTGACAGGAATTGAATCTCAGTCAGTGAAAGGGATTGAATCTCAGTCAGTGACAGGGATTGAATTTCAGTCAGTGAAAGGGATTGAATCTCAGTCAGTGACAGCGATGGAATTTCAGTCAGTGACAGGAATTGAATTTCAGTCAGTGACAGGGTTTGAGACACAGTCAGTGATAGGGATTGAACCTCAGTCAGTGACAGGTATTGAATCTCAGTCAGTGACAGGGATTGACTCTCGGACAGTGACAGGGATTGAATGTCAGTCAGTGACAGGAATTGAATCTCAGTCAGTGACAGGAATTGAATCTCAGTCAGTGAAAGGGATTGAATCTCAGTCAGTGACAGGGATTGAATCTCAGTCAGTGACAGGGATGGAATTTCAGTCAGTGACAGGAATTGAATCTCAGTCAGTGACAGGGATTGTCTCTAAGTCAGTGACAGGGATTGAATGTCAGTCAGTGACAGGGATTGAATCTCAGTCAGTGACAGGGATTGAATCCCAGTCAGTGACAGGAATTGAACCTCAGTCAGTGACAGGGATTGAACCTCAGTCAGTGACAGGAATTGAATCTCAGTCAGTGACAGGGTTTGACTCTGAGTCAGTGACAGGGATTGAACCTCAGTCAGTGACAGGGATTGAATCTCAGTCAGTTTCAGGAATTGAACCTCAGTCATTGACAGGGATTGAACCTCAGTCAGTGACAGGGATTGAATCTCAGTCAGTGACAGGGATTGAATCTCAGTCAGGGACAGGGATTGACTCTGAGTCAGTGACAGGGATTAAACCTCAGTCAGTGACAGGAATCTCACTCAGTTTCAGGAATTGAACCTCAGTCATTGACAGGGATTGAACCTCAGTCAGTGACAGGGATTGAATCTCAGTCAGTGACAGGGATTGAAGCTCAGTCAGTGACAGGGAGTGAATCTCAGTCAGTGACAGGGATTGAATCTCAATCAGTGCCATGGATTGAATCACAGTCAGTGACAGGAATTGAATCTCAGTCAGTGACAGCGATTGAATCTCAGTCAGTGATAGGGATTGAATCTCAGTTAGTTAAAGGGATTGGATCTCAATCAGTGACAGGGATTGATTCTCAGTCAGTGTCAGGGATTGATCCTCAGTCAGTGACAGGGAATGAATCTCAGTCAGTGACAGGGATTGAATCTTAATCAGTGACAGGGATTGACTCTCAGATAGTGACAGGGATTGACTCAGTCAGTGACAGGAATTGAATCTCAGTCAGTGAAAGGGATTGAATCTCAGTCAGTGACAGGAATTGAATCTCAGTCAGTGACAGGAATTGAATCTCAGTCAGTGAAAGGGATTGAATCTCAGTCAGTGACAGAGATTGAATCTCAGTCAGTGACAGGGATTGAATCTCAGTCAGTGACAGGAAATGAACCTCAGTCAGTGACAGGAATTGAATCTCAGTCAGTGACACGAATTGAATCTCAGTCAGTGACAGAAATTGAATCTCATTCAGTGAAAGGGATTGAATCTCAGTCAGTGACAGGGATGGAATTTCAGTCAGTGACAGGAATTGAATCTCAGTCAGTGACAGGGATTGTCTCGAAGTCAGTGACAGGGATTGAATGTCAGTCAGTGACAGGGATTGAACCTCAGTCAGTGACAGGGATTGAACCTCAGTCAGTGACAGGGATTGACTCTCCGTCAGTGACAGGGATTGTATCGCAGTCAGTGACAGGGATTGACTCTGAGTCAGTGACAGGGATTGAATCTCAGTCAGTGACAGGGATTGAATCTCAGTCAGTGACACGGATTGAATCACAGTCAGTGACAGGAATTGATCCTCAATCAGTGACAGGAATTGACTCTCAGTCAGTGACAGGAAATGAACCTCAGTAAGTGACAGGGATTGAATCTCAGTCAGTGACAGGGATTGAATCTCAGTCAGTGACAGGAAATGAACCTCAGTCAGTGACAGGAATTGAATCTCAGTCAGTGACAGGAATTGAATCTCAGTCAGTGACAGAAATTGAATCTCATTCAGTGAAAGGGATTGTCTCTAAGTCAGTGACAGGGATTGAATGTCAATCAGTGACAGGGTTTGAATCTCAGTCAGTGACAGGGATTGACTCTCAGTCAGTGACAGGGATTGAAACTCAGTCAGTGACAGGGTTTGAATCACAGTCTGTGACAGGGATTGAATCTCAGTCAGTGACAGTGTTTCAGCCACAGTCAGTGATAGGTATTAAACCTCAGTCAGTGACAGGGAATGAATCTCAGTTAGTGACTGGGACTAAACCTCAGTCAGTGACAGGGATTGACCCTCAGATACTGACAGGGATTGAATCTCTGTTAGCGACCGGGAATGAATCATATTCAGTGACAGGGATTGAGCCTCAGTCAGTGACAGGAATTGAATCTCAGTCAGTGAAAGGGATTGAATCTCAGTCAGTGACAGAGATTGAATCTCAGTCAGTGACAGGGATTGAATCTCAGTCAGTGACAGGAAATGAACCTCAGTCAGTGACAGGAATTGAATCTCAGTCAGTGACACGAATTGAATCTCAGTCAGTGACAGAAATTGAATCTCATTCAGTGAAAGGGATTGAATCTCAGTCAGTGACAGGGATGGAATTTCAGTCAGTGACCGGAATTGAATCTCAGTCAGTGACAGGGATTGTCTCGAAGTCAGTGACAGGGATTGAATGTCAGTCAGTGACAGGGATTGAACCTCAGTCAGTGACAGGGATTGAACCTCAGTCAGTGACAGGGATTGACTCTCCGTCAGTGACAGGGATTGTATCGCAGTCAGTGACAGGGATTGACTCTGAGTCAGTGACAGGGATTGAATCTCAGTCAGTGACAGGGATTGAATCTCAGTCAGTGACACGGATTGAATCACAGTCAGTGACAGGAATTGATCCTCAATCAGTGACAGGAATTGACTCTCAGTCAGTGACAGGAAATGAACCTCAGTAAGTGACAGGGATTGAATCTCAGTCAGTGACAGGGATTGAATCTCAGTCAGTGACAGGAAATGAACCTCAGTCAGTGACAGGAATTGAATCTCAGTCAGTGACAGGAATTGAATCTCAGTCAGTGACAGAAATTGAATCTCATTCAGTGAAAGGGATTGTCTCTAAGTCAGTGACAGGGATTGAATGTCAATCAGTGACAGGGTTTGAATCTCAGTCAGTGACAGGGATTGACTCTCAGTCAGTGACAGGGATTGAAACTCAGTCAGTGACAGGGTTTGAATCACAGTCTGTGACAGGGATTGAATCTCAGTCAGTGACAGTGTTTCAGCCACAGTCAGTGATAGGTATTAAACCTCAGTCAGTGACAGGGAATGAATCTCAGTTAGTGACTGGGACTAAACCTCAGTCAGTGACAGGGATTGACCCTCAGATACTGACAGGGATTGAATCTCTGTTAGCGACCGGGAATGAATCATATTCAGTGACAGGGATTGAGCCTCAGTCAGTGACAGGAATTGAATCTCAATCAGTGACAGGGATTGAATCTCAGTCAGTGACAGGAATTGAATCTCAGTCAGTGACCGGGTTTGAATCTCAGTCAGTGACAGGGATTGAATCTCAGTCAGTGGCAGGGATTGATCCTCAGTCAGTGTCAGGGATTGAACCTCAGTCAGTGACAGGAATTGATCCTCAGTCAGTGACAGGGATTGAATCTCAGTCAGTGACAGGGATTGAATTTTAATCAATGACACGGATTGAATCACAGTCAGTGACAGGAATTGAATCTCAGTTAGTGAAAGGGATTGAATCTCAGTCAGTGACAGGAATTGAATCTCAGTCAGTGAAAGGGATTGATTCTCAATCAGTGACAGGGATGGAATTTCAGTCAGTGACAGGAATTGAATTTCAGTCAGTGACAGTGCTTGAGACACAGTCAGTGATAGGGATTGAACCTCATTCAGTGACAGGTATTGAATCTCAGTCAGTGACAGGGATTGACTCTCAGTCAGTGACAGGGATTGAATCTCAGTCAGTGACAGGAATTGAATCGCAGTCAGTGACAGGAATTGAATCTCAGTCAGTGAAAGGGATTGAATCTCAGTCAGTGACAGGGTTTGAATCTCAGTCAGTGACTGGGATTGAAATTCAGTCAGTGACAGGAATTGACTCTCAGTCAGTGACAGGGATTGAAACTCAGTCAGTGACAGGAATTGAACCTCAGTCAGTGACAGGGATTGGCTCTCAGTCAGTGACAGGAAATGAACCTCAGTCAGTGACAGGGATTGAATCTCAGTCAGTGACAGGAAATGAACCTCAGTCAGTGACAGGGATTGAATCTCAGTCAGTGACAGGAATTGAATCTCAGTCAGTGACAGGAATTGAATCTCAGTCAGTGAAAGGGATTGAATCTCAGTCAGTGACAGGGATGGAATTTCAGTCAGTGACAGGAATTGAATCTCAGTCAGTGACAGGGATTCTCTCTAAGTCAGTGACAGGGATTGAATGTCAGTCAGTGACAGGGATTGAATCTCAGTCAGTGACAGGGATTGAATCCCAGTCAGTGACAGGAATTGAACCTCAGTCAGTGAGAGGGATTGAATCACAGTCAGTTTCAGGAATTGACTCTCAGTCAGTGACAGGAAATGAATCTCAGTCAGTGACAGGGATTGAATCTCAGTCAGTGACAGGGATTGAATCTCAGTCAGTGACAGGGAGTGAACCTCAGTCAGTGACAGGGATTGAATCTCAGTCAGTGACAGGAATTGAATCTCAGTCAGTGACTGGAATTGAATCTCAGTCAGTGAAAGGGATTGAATCTCAGTCAGTGACAGGGATGGAATTTCAGTCAGTGACAGGAATTGAATCTCAGTCAGTGACAGGGATTCTCTCTAAGTCAGTGACAGGGATTGAATGTCAGTCAGTGACAGGAATTGAATCTCAGTCAGTGAAAGGGATTGATTCTCAATCAGTGACAGGGATGGAATTTCAGTCAGTGACAGGAATTGAATCTCAGTCAGTGACAGGAATTGAATCTCAGTCAGTGAAAGGGATTGAATCTCAGTCAGTGACAGGGATTGAATCTCAGTCAGTGACAGTGCTTGAGACACAGTCAGTGATAGGGATTGAACCTCAGTCAGTGACAGGAATTGAATCTCAGTCAGTGACAGGGATTGACTCTCAGTCAGTGACAGGGATTGAATCTCAGTCAGTGACAGGAATTGAATCTCAGTCAGTGACAGGAATTGAATCTCAGTCAGTGAAAGGGATTGAATCTCAGTCAGTGACAGGGATTGAATCTCAGTCAGTGACAGGGATGGAATTTCAGTCAGTGACAGGAATTGAATCTCAGTCAGTGACAGGGATTCTCTCTAAGTCAGTGACAGGGAATGAATGTCAGTCAGTGACAGGAATTGAATCTCAGTCAGTGACAGGAATTGAATCTCAGTCAGTGAAAGGGATTGAATCTCAGTCAGTGACAGGGATTGAATCTCAGTCAGTGACAGGGATGGAATTTCAGTCAGTGACAGGAATTGAATCTCAGTCAGTGACAGGGATTGAATCCCAGTCAGTGACAGGAATTGGACCTCAGTCAGTGACAGGGCTTGAACCTCAGTCAGTGACAGGAATTGAATCTCAGTCAGTGACAGGGATTGACTCTGAGTCAGTGACAGGGATTGAATCTCATTCAGTGACAGGGATTGAATCTCAGTCAGTGAAAGGAATTGAATCTCAGTCAGTGAAAGGCATTGACTCTCAGTCAGTGACAGGGATTGAATCTCAGTCAGTGACAGGAATTGAATCTCTGTCAGTGACAGGGATTGACTCTCAGTCAGTGACAGGGATTGAATCTCAGTCAGTGACAGGAATTGAATCTCAGTCAGTGACAGGAATTGAATCTCAGTCAGTGACAGGGATTGAATCTCAGTCAGTGACAGGAATTGAATCTCAGTCAGTGACAGGAATTGAATCTCAGTCAGTGAAAGGGATTGACTCTCAGTCAGTGACAGGGATTGAATCTCAGTCAGTGACAGGAATTGAATCTCAGTCAGTGAAAGGGATTGACTCTCAGTCAGTGACAGGGATTGAATCTCAGTCAGTGACAGGAATTGAATCTCAGTCAGTGACAGGAATTGAATCTCAGTCAATGAAAGGGATTGAATCTCAGTCAGTGACAGGGATTGAATCTCAGTCAGTGACAGGGATGGAATTTCAGTCAGTGACAGGAATTGAATCTCAGTCAGTGACAGGGATTGAATCCCAGTCAGTGACAGGAATTGGACCTCAGTCAGTGACAGGGATTGAAACTCAGTCAGTGACAGGAATTGAATCTCAGTCAGTGACAGGGATTGACTCTGAGTCAGTGACAGGGATTGAATCTCATTCAGTGACAGGGATTGAATCTCAGTCAGTGACAGGGATTGACTCTGAGTCAGTGACAGGGATTGAATCTCAGTCAGTGACAGGGATTGAATCTCAGTCAGTTTCAGGAATTGAACCTCAGTCATTGACAGGGATTGAACCTCAGTCAGTGACAGGGATTGAATCTCAGTCAGTAACAGGGATTGAAGCTCAGTCAGTGACAGAGAGTGAACCTCAGTCAGTGACATGGATTGAATCTCAATCAGTGCCATAGATTGAATCACAGTCAGTGACAGGAATTGAATCTCAGTCAGTGACAGGGATTGGATCTCAATCAGTGACAGGGATTGATCCTGAGTCAGTGTCAGGGATTTATCCTCAGTCAGTGACAGGGAATGAATCTCAGTCAGTGACAGGGATTGAATCTCAGTCAGTGACAGGAATTGAATCTCAGCCAGTGAAAGGGATTGAATCTCAGTCAGTGACAGGGATGGAATTTCAGTCAGTGACAGGAATTGATCCTTAATCAGTGACAGGAATTGACTTTCAGTCAGTGACAGGGATTGAAACTCAGTCAGTGACAGGAATTGAATCTCAGTCAGTGACAGGGATTGGCTCTCAGTCAGTGACAGGAAATGAACCTCTGTCAGTGACAGGGTTTGAATCTCAGTCAGTGACAGGGATTGAATCTCAGTCAGTGACAGGAAATGAACCTCAGTCAGTGACAGGGATTGAATCTCAGTCAGTGACAGGAATTGAATCTCAGTCAGTGACAGGAATTGAATCTCAGTCAGTGAAAGAGATTGAATCTCAGTCAGTGACAGGGATGGAATTTCAGTCTGTGACAGGAATTGAATCTCAGTCAGTGACAGGGATTCTCTCTAAGTCAGTGACAGGGATTGAATGTCAGTCAGTGTCAGGGATTGAATCTCAGTCAGTGACAGGGATTGAATCCCAGTCAGTGACAGGAATTGAACCTCAGTCAGTGACAGGGATTGAACCTCAGTCAGTGAGAGGAATTGAATCGCAGTCAGTGACAGGGATTGACTCTGAGTCAGTGACAGGGATTGAATCTCAGTCAGTGACAGGGATTGAATCTCAGTCAGTGACAGGGATTGACTCTGAGTCAGTGACAGGGATTTAACCTCAGTCAGTGTCAGGGATTGAATCGCAGTCAGTTTCAGGAATTGACTCTCAGTCAGTGACAGGAAATGAATCTCAGCCAGTGGCAGGGATTGAATCTCAGTCAGTGACAGGGATTGAATCTCAGTCAGTGACAGGGAGTGAACCTCAGTCAGTGACAGGGATTGAATCTCAGTCAGTGACAGGAATTGAATCTCAGTCAGTGAAAGGGATTGAATCTCAGTCAGTGACAGGGATGGAATTTCAGTCAGTGACAGGAATTGAATCTCAGTCAGTGACAGGGATTCTCTCTAAGTCAGTGACAGGGATTGAATGTCAGTCAGTGACAGGGATTGAATCTCAGTCAGTGACAGGGATTGAATCCCAGTCAGTGACAGGAATTGAACCTCAGTCAGTGACAGGGATTGAACCTCAGTCAGTGACAGGAATTGAATCGCAGTCAGTGACAGGGATTGACTCTGAGTCAGTGACAGGGATTGAATCTCAGTCAGTGACAGGGATTGAATCTCAGTCAGTGACAGGGATTGACTCTGAGTCAGTGACATGGATTTAACCTCAGTCAGTGACAGGGATTGAATCTCAGTTAGTGACAGGAATTGAATCTCAGTCAGTGACAGGATTTGAATCTCAGTCAGTGAAAGGGATTGAATCTCAGTCAGTGACAGGGATGGAATTTCAGTCTGTGACAGGAATTGAATGTCAGTCAGTGACAGGGATTCTCTCTCAGTCAGTGACAGGGATTGAATGTCAGTCAGTAACAGGGATTGAATCTCAGTCAGTGACAGGGATTGAATCTCAATCAGTGCCAGGGATTGAATCACAGTCAGTGACAGGAATTGAATCTCAGTGACAGGGATTGAATCTCAGTCAGTTATAGGGATTGAATCTCTGTTAGTTACAGGGATTGGATCTCAATCAGTGACAGGGATTGATCCTCAGTCAGTGTCAGGGATTGAACCTCAGTAAGTGACAGGGAATGAATCTCAGTCAGTGACAGGGATTGATCCTCAGTCAGTGACAGGGATTGAATCTCAGTCAGTGACAGG
Source organism: Chiloscyllium plagiosum (assembly GCF_037043375.1). Taxonomy (NCBI): domain Eukaryota; kingdom Metazoa; phylum Chordata; class Chondrichthyes; order Orectolobiformes; family Hemiscylliidae; genus Chiloscyllium; species Chiloscyllium plagiosum. The sequence continues at coordinate 89,970,608 of NW_028270156.1, read as the reverse complement.
GATTGAATCTTAATCAGTGACAGGGATTGACTCTCAGTCAGTGACAGGGATTGAATCTCAGTCAGTAACAGGAATTGAATCTCAGTCAGTGAAAGGGATTGAATCTCAGTCAGTGACAGGAATTGAATCTCAGTCAGTGACAGGAATTGAATCTCAGTCAGTGAAAGGGATTGAATTTCAGTCAGTGACAGGGATGGAATTTCAGTCAGTGACAGGAATTGAATTTCAGTCAGTGACAGGGTTTGAGCCACAGTCAGTGATAGTGATTAAACCTCAGTCAGTGACAGGGATTGATCCTCAGTCAGTGTCAGGGATTGAACCTCAGTAAGTGACAGGGAATGAATCTCAGTCAGTGACTGGGATTGATCCTCAGTCAGTGACAGGGATTGAATCTCAGTCAGTGACAGGGATTGAATCTTAATCAGTGACAGGGATTGACTCTCAGTCAGTGACAGGGATTGAAACTCAGTCAGTGACAGGAAATGAATCTCATTCAGTGAAAGGGATTGCTTCTCAGTCAGTGACAGGAATTGAATCTCAGTCAGTGACAGGAATTGAATCTCAGTCAGTGAAAGGGATTGAATCTCAGTCAGTGACAGGGATGGAATTTCAGTCAGTGACAGGAATTGAATTTCAGTCAGTGACAGGGTTTGAGCCACAGTCAGTGATAGTGATTAAACCTCAGTCAGTGACAGGGATTGACCATCACATATTGACAGGGATTGACTTTCCGTTAGCGACAGGGATTGAATCTTATTCAGTGACAGGGATTGAATCTCAGACAGTGACATAGATTGAGCCTCAGTCAGTGACAGGGTTCGAACATATGTCAGTGAAAGGATTGAAACTCAATCAGAAACAGGGATTGAATCTCAGTCAGTGACAGGGATTAAGTATCAGTCAGTGACAGGGATTGAACCTCAGTCAGTGAAAGGGATTAATTTCAGTCAGCGACAGGGATTGAACCTCAGTCAGTGACAGCGATTGAAATTCATTCAGTGACAGGGATTGAGCTTCAGTCAGGTGACAGGTATTGAATTACAGTCAGTGACAGGGATTGAACCTCAATCAGTGACAGGGATTGAATCTCAGTCAGTGACAGGGAGTGAATCTCAGTCAGTGACAGGGATTGACTCTCAGTCAGTGATATGCATTGAAACTCAGTCTGTGACAGGGATTGAACATCAATTAGTGACAGGGATTGAATCTCAGTCAGTGACAGGGTCTAAACCTCAGTCAGTGACAGGGATTGAACCTCAATTAGTAACAGGGATTGAATCTCAGTGTTTTACAGGGATTGAACCGCAGTCAGTGACAGGGATTGAACCTCAGTCAGTGACAGGGATTGACTCTCAGTCAGTGACAGGGATTGAAACTCAGTCAGTGACAGGGATTGAATTTCCGTCAGTGACAGGGATTGAACCTCAATCAGTGACAAGGATTGAATCTCAGTCAGTGACAGGGAGTGAGTCTCAGTCAGTGAAAGGGATTGACTCTCAGTCAGTGACAGGAATTGAATCTCAATTAGTGACAGGGATTGAATCTCAGTCAGTGACAGGTGGTGAACCTCAGTCAGAGACAGGGATTGAATCTCAGTCAGTGACAGGGACTAAACCTCAGTCAGTGACAGGGATTGAATCTCAGTCAGTGACAGGGATTGAACCTCAATTAGTGACAGGGATTGAATCTCAGTCAGTGACAGGGATTGAACCTCAATCAGTGACAGGGATTGAACCTCAGTCAGAGACAGTGATTGACTCTCAGTCAGTGTCAAGGATTGAAACTCAATCAGTGACAGGGATTGAATCACAGTCTGTGACAGGGATTGAATCTCAGTCAGTGACAGGGATTGAATCTTAATCAGTGACACCCATTGAATCACAGTCAGTGACAGAAATTGATCCTCAATCAGTGACAGGAATTGAATCTCAGTCAGTGACACGGATTGAATCTCAGTCAGTGACAGGGATTGAATCTCAGTCAGTGACAGGAATTGAATCTCAGTCAGTGAAAGGGATTGAATCTCAGTCAGTGACAGGGATGGAATTTCAGTCAGTGACAGGAATTGAATCTCAGTCAGTGACAGGGATTCTCTCTAAGTCAGTGACAGGGATTGAATGTCAGTCAGTGACAGGGATTGAATCTCAGTCAGTGACAGGGATTGAATCCCAGTCAGTGACAGGAATTGAACCTCAGTCAGTGACAGGGATTGAACCTCAGTCAGTGACAGGAATTGAATCGCAGTCAGTGACAGGGATTGACTCTGAGTCAGTGACAGGGATTGAATCTCAGTCAGTGACAGGGATTGAATCTCAGTCAGTGACAGGGATTGACTCTGAGTCAGTGACATGGATTTAACCTCAGTCAGTGACAGGGATTGAATCTCAGTTAGTGACAGGAATTGAATCTCAGTCAGTGACAGGATTTGAATCTCAGTCAGTGAAAGGGATTGAATCTCAGTTAGTGACAGGGATGGAATTTCAGTCTGTGACAGGAATTGAATGTCAGTCAGTGACAGGGATTCTCTCTCAGTCAGTGACAGGGATTGAATGTCAGTCAGTAACAGGGATTGAATCTCAGTCAGTGACAGGGATTGAATCTCAATCAGTGCCAGGGATTGAATCACAGTCAGTGACAGGAATTGAATCTCAGTGACAGGGATTGAATCTCAGTCAGTTATAGGGATTGAATCTCTGTTAGTTACAGGGATTGGATCTCAATCAGTGACAGGGATTGATCCTCAGTCAGTGTCAGGGATTGAACCTCAGTAAGTGACAGGGAATGAATCTCAGTCAGTGACAGGGATTGATCCTCAGTCAGTGACAGGGATTGAATCTCAGTCAGTGACAGGGATTGAATCTTAATCAGTGACAGGGATTGACTCTCAGTCAGTGACAGGGATTGAATCTCAGTCAGTAACAGGAATTGAATCTCAATCAGTGAAAGGGATTGAATCTCAGTCAGTGACAGGAATTGAATCTCAGTCAGTGACAGGAATTGAATCTCAGTCAGTGAAAGGGATTGAATTTCAGTCAGTGACAGGGATGGAATTTCAGTCAGTGACAGGAATTGAATTTCAGTCAGTGACAGGGTTTGAGCCACAGTCAGTGATAGTGATTAAACCTCAGTCAGTGACAGGGATTGATCCTCAGTCAGTGTCAGGGATTGAACCTCAGTAAGTGACAGGGAATGAATCTCAGTCAGTGACTGGGATTGATCCTCAGTCAGTGACAGGGATTGAATCTCAGTCAGTGACAGGGATTGAATCTTAATCAGTGACAGGGATTGACTCTCAGTCAGTGACAGGGATTGAAACTCAGTCAGTGACAGGAAATGAATCTCATTCAGTGAAAGGGATTGCTTCTCAGTCAGTGACAGGAATTGAATCTCAGTCAGTGACAGGAATTGAATCTCAGTCAGTGAAAGGGATTGAATCTCAGTCAGTGACAGGGATGGAATTTCAGTCAGTGACAGGAATTGAATTTCAGTCAGTGACAGGGTTTGAGCCACAGTCAGTGATAGTGATTAAACCTCAGTCAGTGACAGGGATTGACCATCACATATTGACAGGGATTGACTTTCCGTTAGCGACAGGGATTGAATCTTATTCAGTGACAGGGATTGAATCTCAGACAGTGACATAGATTGAGCCTCAGTCAGTGACAGGGTTCGAACATATGTCAGTGAAAGGATTGAAACTCAATCAGAAACAGGGATTGAATCTCAGTCAGTGACAGGGATTAAGTATCAGTCAGTGACAGGGATTGAACCTCAGTCAGTGAAAGGGATTAATTTCAGTCAGCGACAGGGATTGAACCTCAGTCAGTGACAGCGATTGAAATTCATTCAGTGACAGGGATTGAGCTTCAGTCAGGTGACAGGTATTGAATTACAGTCAGTGACAGGGATTGAACCTCAATCAGTGACAGGGATTGAATCTCAGTCAGTGACAGGGAGTGAATCTCAGTCAGTGACAGGGATTGACTCTCAGTCAGTGATATGCATTGAAACTCAGTCTGTGACAGGGATTGAACATCAATTAGTGACAGGGATTGAATCTCAGTCAGTGACAGGGTCTAAACCTCAGTCAGTGACAGGGATTGAACCTCAATTAGTAACAGGGATTGAATCTCAGTGTTTTACAGGGATTGAACCGCAGTCAGTGACAGGGATTGAACCTCAGTCAGTGACAGGGATTGACTCTCAGTCAGTGACAGGGATTGAAACTCAGTCAGTGACAGGGATTGAATTTCCGTCAGTGACAGGGATTGAACCTCAATCAGTGACAAGGATTGAATCTCAGTCAGTGACAGGGAGTGAGTCTCAGTCAGTGAAAGGGATTGACTCTCAGTCAGTGACAGGAATTGAATCTCAATTAGTGACAGGGATTGAATCTCAGTCAGTGACAGGTGGTGAACCTCAGTCAGAGACAGGGATTGAATCTCAGTCAGTGACAGGGACTAAACCTCAGTCAGTGACAGGGATTGAATCTCAGTCAGTGACAGGGATTGAACCTCAATTAGTGACAGGGATTGAATCTCAGTCAGTGACAGGGATTGAACCTCAATCAGTGACAGGGATTGAACCTCAGTCAGAGACAGTGATTGACTCTCAGTCAGTGTCAAGGATTGAAACTCAATCAGTGACAGGGATTGAATCACAGTCTGTGACAGGGATTGAATCTCAGTCAGTGACAGGGATTGAATCTTAATCAGTGACACCCATTGAATCACAGTCAGTGACAGAAATTGATCCTCAATCAGTGACAGGAATTGAATCTCAGTCAGTGACACGGATTGAATCTCAGTCAGTGACAGGGATTGAATCTCAGTCAGTGACAGGGATTGAATCTCAGTCAGTGACACGGATTGAATCACAGTCAGTGACAGGAATTGATCCTCAATCAGTGACAGGAATTGACTCTCAGTCAGTGACAGGGATTGAAACTCAGTCAGCGACAGGAAATGAACCTCAGTCAGTGACAGGGATTGAATCTCAGTCAGTGACAGGGATTGAATCTCAGTCAGTGACAGGAAATGAACCTCAGTCAGTGACAGGAATTGAATCTCAGTCAGTGACAGGAATTGAATCTCAGTCAGTGACAGAAATTGAATCTCATTCAGTGAAAGGGATTGAATCTCAGTCAGTGACAGGGATGGAATTTCAGTCAGTGACAGGAATTGAATCTCAGTCAGTGACAGGGATTCTCTCTAAGTCAGTGACAGGGATTGAATGTCAGTCAGTGACAGGAATTGAATCTCAGTCAGTGAAAGGGATTGATTCTCAATCAGTGACAGGGATTGAATTTCAGTCAGTGCCAGGAATTGAATTTCAGTCAGTGACAGTGCTTGAGACACAGTCATTGATAGGGATTGAACCTCAGTCAGTGACAGGTATTGAATCTCAGTCAGTGACAGGGATTGACTCTCAGTCAGTGACAGGGATTGAATCTCAGTCAGTGACAGGAATTGAATCTCAGTCAGTGACAGGAATTGAATCTCAGTCAGTGAAAGGGATTGAATCTCAGTCAGTGACAGGGATTGAATCTCAGTCAGTGACAGGGATGGAATTTCAGTCAGTGACTGGAATTGAATCTCAGTCAGTGACAGGGATTCTCTCTAAGTCAGTGACAGGGAATGAATGTCAGTCAGTGACAGGAATTGAATCTCAGTCAGTGACAGGAATTGAATCTCAGTCAGTGAAAGGGATTGAATCTCAGTCAGTGACAGGGATTGAATCTCAGTCAGTGACAGGGATGGAATTTCAGTCAGTGACAGGAATTGAATCTCAGTCAGTGACAGGGATTGAATCCCAGTCAGTGACAGGAATTGGACCTCAGTCAGTGACAGGGATTGAACCTCAGTCAGTGACAGGAATTGAATCTCAGTCAGTGACAGGGATTGACTCTGAGTCAGTGACAGGGATTGAATCTCATTCAGTGACAGGGATTGAATCTCAGTCAGTGACAGGAATTGAATCTCAGTCAGTGAAAGGGATTGACTCTCAGTCAGTGACAGGGATTGAATCTCAGTCAGTGACAGGAATTGAATCTCAGTCAGTGACAGGGATTGACTCTCAGTCAGTGACAGGGATTGAATCTCAGTCAGTGACAGGAATTGAATCTCAGTCAGTGACAGGAATTGAATCTCAGTCAGTGACAGGGATTGAATCTCAGTCAGTGACAGGAATTGAATCTCAGTCAGTGACAGGAATTGAATCTCAGTCAGTGAAAGGGATTGACTCTCAGTCAGTGACAGGGATTGAATCTCAGTCAGTGACAGGAATTGAATCTCAGTCAGTGACAGGAATTGAATCTCAGTCAGTGAAAGGGATTGACTCTCAGTCAGTGACAGGGATTGAATCTCAGTCAGTGACAGGAATTGAATCTCAGTCAGTGACAGGAATTGAATCTCAGTCAGTGAAAGGGATTGAATCTCAGTCAGTGACAGGGATTGAATCTCAGTCAGTGACAGGGATTGACACTCAGTCAGTGACAGGGATTGAATCTCAGTCAGTGACAGGAATTGAATCTCAGTCAGTGACAGGGATTGACTCTCAGTCAGTGACAGGGATTGAATCTCAGTCAGTGACAGGAATTGAATCTCAGTCAGTGACAGGAATTGAATCTCAGTCAGTGAAAGGGATTGACTCTCAGTCAGTGACAGGGATTGAATCTCAGTCAGTGACAGGAATTGAATCTCAGTCAGTGACAGGAATTGAATCTCAGTCAGTGAAAGGGATTGAATCTCAGTCAGTGACAGGGATTGAATCTCAGTCAGTGACAGGGATGGAATTTCAGTCAGTGACAGGAATTGAATCTCAGTCAGTGACAGGGATTGAATCCCAGTCAGTGACAGGAATTGGACCTCAGTTAGTGACAGGGATTGAACCTCAGTCAGTGACAGGAATTGAATCTCAGTCAGTGACAGGGATTGACTCTGAGTCAGTGACAGGGATTGAATCTCGTTCAGTGACAGGGATTGAATCTTAATCAGTGACAGGGATTGACTCTCAGTCAGTGACAGGGATTGAAACTCAGTCAGTGACAGGAAATGAATCTCAGTCAGTGAAAGGGATTGATTCTCAGTCAGTGACAGGAATTGAATCTCAGTCAGTGACAGGAATTGAATCTCAGTCAGTGAAAGGGATTGAATCTCAGTCAGTGACAGGGATGGAATTTCAGTCAGTGACAGGAATTGAATTTCAGTCAGTGACAGGGTTTGAGCCACAGTCAGTGATAGTGATTAAACCTCAGTCAGTGACAGGGATTGACCATCACATATTGACAGGGATTGACTTTCCGTTAGCGACAGGGATTGAATCTTATTCAGTGACAGGGATTGAATCTCAGACAGTGACATAGATTGAGCCTCAGTCAGTGACAGGGTTCGAACATATGTCAGTGAAAGGATTGAAACTCAATCAGAAACAGGGATTGAATCTCAGTCAGTGACAGGGATTAAGTATCAGTCAGTGACAGGGATTGAACCTCAGTCAGTGAAAGGGATTAATTTCAGTCAGTGACAGGGATTGAACCTCAGTCAGTGACAGCGATTGAAATTCATTCAGTGACAGGGATTGAGCTTCAGTCAGGTGACAGGTATTGAATTACAGTCAGTGACAGGGATTGAACCTCAATCAGTGACAGGGATTGAATCTCAGTCAGTGACAGGGAGTGAATCTCAGTCAGTGACAGGGATTGACTCTCAGTCAGTGATATGCATTGAAACTCAGTCTGTGACAGGGATTGAACATCAATTAGTGACAGGGATTGAATCTCAGTCAGTGACAGGGTCTAAACCTCAGTCAGTGACAGGGATTGAACCTCAATTAGTAACAGGGATTGAATCTCAGTGTTTTACAGGGATTGAACCGCAGTCAGTGACAGGGATTGAACCTCAGTCAGTGACAGGGATTGACTCTCAGTCAGTGACAGGGATTGAAACTCAGTCAGTGACAGGGATTGAATTTCCGTCAGTGACAGGGATTGAACCTCAATCAGTGACAAGGATTGAATCTCAGTCAGTGACAGGGAGTGAGTCTCAGTCAGTGAAAGGGATTGACTCTCAGTCAGTGACAGGAATTGAATCTCAATTAGTGACAGGGATTGAATCTCAGTCAGTGACAGGTGGTGAACCTCAGTCAGAGACAGGGATTGAATCTCAGTCAGTGACAGGGACTAAACCTCAGTCAGTGACAGGGATTGAATCTCAGTCAGTGACAGGGATTGAACCTCAATTAGTGACAGGGATTGAATCTCAGTCAGTGACAGGGATTGAACCTCAATCAGTGACAGGGATTGAACCTCAGTCAGAGACAGTGATTGACTCTCAGTCAGTGTCAAGGATTGAAACTCAATCAGTGACAGGGATTGAATCACAGTCTGTGACAGGGATTGAATCTCAGTCAGTGACAGGGATTGAATCTTAATCAGTGACACCCATTGAATCACAGTCAGTGACAGAAATTGATCCTCAATCAGTGACAGGAATTGAATCTCAGTCAGTGACACGGATTGAATCTCAGTCAGTGACAGGGATTGAATCTCAGTCAGTGACAGGGATTGAATCTCAGTCAGTGACAGGGATTGAATCACAGTCAGTGACAGGAATTGATCCTCAATCAGTGACAGGAATTGACTCTCAGTCAGTGACAGGGATTGAAACTCAGTCAGCGACAGGAAATGAACCTCAGTCAGTGACAGGGATTGAATCTCAGTCAGTGACAGGGATTGAATCTCAGTCATTGACAGGAAATGAACCTCAGTCAGTGACAGGAATTGAATCTCAGTCAGTGACAGGAATTGAATCTCAGTCAGTGAGAGAAATTGAATCTCATTCAGTGAAAGGGATTGAATCTCAGTCAGTGACAGGGATGGAATTTCAGTCAGTGACAGGAATTGAATCTCAGTCAGTGACAGGGATTCTCTCTAAGTCAGTGACAGGGATTGAATGTCAGTCAGTGACAGGAATTGAATCTCAGTCAGTGAAAGGGATTGATTCTCAATCAGTGACAGGGATTGAATTTCAGTCAGTGACAGGAATTGAATTTCAGTCAGTGACAGTGCTTGAGACACAGTCATTGATAGGGATTGAACCTCAGTCAGTGACAGGTATTGAATCTCAGTCAGTGACAGGGATTGACTCTCAGTCAGTGACAGGGATTGAATCTCAGTCGGTGACAGGAATTGAATCTCAGTCAGTGACAGGAATTGAATCTCAGTCAGTGAAAGGGATTGAATCTCAGTCAGTGACAGGGATTGAATCTCAGTCAGTGACAGGGATGGAATTTCAGTCAGTGACAGGAATTGAATCTCAGTCAGTGACAGGGATTCTCTCTAAGTCAGTGACTGGGAATGAATGTCAGTCAGTGACAGGAATTGAATCTCAGTCAGTGACAGGAATTGAATCTCAGTCAGTGAAAGGGATTGAATCTCAGTCAGTGACAGGGATTGAATCTCAGTCAGTGACAGGGATGGAATTTCAGTCAGTGACAGGAATTGAATCTCAGTCAGTGACAGGGATTGAATCCCAGTCAGTGACAGGAATTGGACCTCAGTCAGTGACAGGGATTGAACCTCAGTCAGTGACAGGAATTGAATCTCAGTCAGTGACAGGGATTGACTCTGAGTCAGTGACAGGGATTGAATCTCATTCAGTGACAGGGATTGAATCTCAGTCAGTGACAGGAATTGAATCTCAGTCAGTGAAAGGGATTGACTCTCAGTCAGTGACAGGGATTGAATCTCAGTCAGTGACAGGAATTGCATCTCAGTCAGTGACAGGGATTGACTCTCAGTCAGTGACAGGGATTGAATCTCAGTCAGTGACAGGAATTGAATCTCAGTCAGTGACAGGAATTGAATCTCAGTCAGTGACAGGGATTGAATCTCAGTCAGTGACAGGAATTGAATCTCAGTCAGTGACAGGAATTGAATCTCAGTCAGTGAAAGGGATTGACTCTCAGTCAGTGACAGGGATTGAATCTCAGTCAGTGACAGGAATTGAATCTCAGTCAGTGACAGGAATTGAATCTCAGTCAGTGAAAGGGATTGACTCTCAGTCAGTGACAGGGATTGAATCTCAGTCAGTGACAGGAATTGAATCTCAGTCAGTGACAGGAATTGAATCTCAGTCAGTGAAAGGGATTGAATCTCAGTCAGTGACAGGGATTGAATCTCAGTCAGTGACAGGGATTGACACTCAGTCAGTGACAGGGATTGAATCTCAGTCAGTGACAGGAATTGAATCTCAGTCAGTGACAGGGATTGACTCTCAGTCAGTGACAGGGATTGAATCTCAGTCAGTGACAGGAATTGAATCTCAGTCAGTGACAGGAATTGAATCTCAGTCAGTGAAAGGGATTGACTCTCAGTCAGTGACAGGGATTGAATCTCAGTCAGTGACAGGAATTGAATCTCAGTCAGTGACAGGAATTGAATCTCAGTCAGTGAAAGGGATTGAATCTCAGTCAGTGACAGGGATTGAATCTCAGTCAGTGGCAGGGATGGAATTTCAGTCAGTGACAGGAATTGAATCTCAGTCAGTGACAGGGATTGAATCCCAGTCAGTGACAGGAATTGGACCTCAGTTAGTGACAGGGATTGAACCTCAGTCAGTGACAGGAATTGAATCTCAGTCAGTGACAGGGATTGACTCTGAGTCAGTGACAGGGATTGAATCTCGTTCAGTGACAGGGATTGAATCTCAGTCAGTGACAGGGATTGACTCTGAGTCAGTGACAGGGATTGAATCTCAGTCAGTGACAGGGATTGAATCTCAGTCAGTTTCAGGAATTAAACCTCAGTCATTGACAGGGATTGAACCTCAGTCAGTGACAGGGATTGAATCTCAGTCAGTAACAGGGATTGAAGCTCAGTCAGTGACAGGGAGTGAACCTCAGTCAGTGACATGGATTGAATCTCAATCAGTGCCATAGATTGAATCACAGTCAGTGACAGGAATTGAATCTCAGTCAGTGACAGGGATTGGATCTCAATCAGTGACAGGGATTGATCCTGAGTCAGTGTCAGGGATTTATCCTCAGTCAGTGACAGGGAATGAATCTCAGTTAGTGACAGGGATTGAATCTCAGTCAGTGACAGGAATTGAATCTCAGTCAGTGAAAGGGATTGAATCTCAGTCAGTGACAGGGATGGAATTTCAGTCAGTGACAGGAATTGATCCTTAATCAGTGACAGGAATTGACTTTCAGTCAGTGACAGGGATTGAAACTCAGTCAGTGACAGGAATTGAATCTCAGTCAGTGACAGGGATTGGCTCTCAGTCAGTGACAGGGAATGAATCTCAGTCAGTGACAGGGATTGAATCTCAATCAGTGACAGGGATTGAATCTCAGTCAGTGACAGGAAATGAACCTCAGTCAGTGACAGGGATTGAATCTCAGTCAGTGACAGGAATTGAATCTCAGTCAGTGACAGGAATTGAATCTCAGTCAGTGAAAGAGATTGAATCTCAGTCAGTGACAGGGATGGAATTTCAGTCAGTGACAGGAATTGAATCTCAGTCAGTGACAGGGATTCTCTCTAAGTCAGTGACAGGGATTGAATGTCAGTCAGTGACAGGGATTGAATCTCAGTCAGTGACAGGGATTGAATCCCAGTCAGTGACAGGAATTGAACCTCAGTCAGTGACAGGGATTGAACCTCAGTCAGTGACAGGAATTGAATCGCAGTCAGTGACAGGGATTGACTCTGAGTCAGTGACAGGGATTGAATCTCAGTCAGTGACAGGGATTGAATCTCAGTCAGTGACAGGGATTGACTCTGAGTCAGTGACAGGGATTTAACCTCAGTCAGTGTCAGGGATTGAATCGCAGTCAGTTTCAGGAATTGACTCTCAGTCAGTGACAGGAAATGAATCTCAGCCAGTGACAGGGATTGAATCTCAGTCAGTGACAGGGATTGAATCTCAGTCAGTGACAGGGAGTGAACCTCAGTCAGTGACAGGGATTGAATCTCAGTCAGTGACAGGAATTGAATCTCAGTCAGTGACAGGAATTGAATCTCAGTCAGTGAAAGGGATTGAATCTCAGTCAGTAACAGGGATGGAATTTCAGTCAGTGACAGGAATTGAATCTCAGTCAGTGACAGGGATTCTCTCTAAGTCAGTGACAGGGATTGAATGTCAGTCAGTGACAGGGATTGAATCTCAGTCAGTGACAGGGATGGAATTTCAGTCAGTGACAGGAATTGAATCTCAGTCAGTGACAGGGATTGAATCCCAGTCAGTGACAGGAATTGGACCTCAGTCAGTGACAGGGATTGAACCTCAGTCAGTGACAGGAATTGAATCTCAGTCAGTGACAGGGATTGACTCTGAGTCAGTGACCGGGATTGAATCTCATTCAGTGACAGGGATTGAATCTCAGTCAGTGACAGGAATTGAATCTCAGTCAGTGAAAGGGATTGACTCTCAGTCAGTGACAGGGATTGAATCTCAGTCAGTGACAGGAATTGAATCTCAGTCAGTGACAGGGATTGACTCTCAGTCAGTGACAGGGATTGAATCTCAGTCAGTGACAGGAATTGAATCTCAGTCAGTGACAGGAATTGAATCTCAGTCAGTGACAGGGATTGAATCTCAGTCAGTGACAGGAATTGAATCTCAGTCAGTGACAGGAATTGAATCTCAGTCAGTGAAAGGGATTGACTCTCAGTCAGTGACAGGGATTGAATCTCAGTCAGTGACAGGAATTGAATCTCAGTCAGTGACAGGAATTGAATCTCAGTCAGTGAAAGGGATTGACTCTCAGTCAGTGACAGGGATTGAATCTCAGTCAGTGACAGGAATTGAATCTCAGTCAGTGACAGGAATTGAATCTCAGTCAGTGAAAGGGATTGAATCTCAGTCAGTGACAGGGATTGAATCTCAGTCAGTGACAGGGATTGACACTCAGTCAGTGACAGGGATTGAATCTCAGTCAGTGACAGGAATTGAATCTCAGTCAGTGACAGGGATTGACTCTCAGTCAGTGACAGGGATTGAATCTCAGTCAGTGACAGGAATTGAATCTCAGTCAGTGACAGGAATTGAATCTCAGTCAGTGAAAGGGATTGACTCTCAGTCAGTGACAGGGATTGAATCTCAGTCAGTGACAGGAATTGAATCTCAGTCAGTGACAGGAATTGAATCTCAGTCAGTGAAAGGGATTGAATCTCAGTCAGTGACAGGGATTGAATCTCAGTCAGTGACAGGGATGGAATTTCAGTCAGTGACAGGAATTGAATCTCAGTCAGTGACAGGGATTGAATCCCAGTCAGTGACAGGAATTGGACCTCAGTTAGTGACAGGGATTGAACCTCAGTCAGTGACAGGAATTGAATCTCAGTCAGTGACAGGGATTGACTCTGAGTCAGTGACAGGGATTGAATCTCGTTCAGTGACAGGGATTGAATCTCAGTCAGTGACAGGGATTGACTCTGAGTCAGTGACAGGGATTGAATCTCAGTCAGTGACAGGGATTGAATCTCAGTCAGTTTCAGGAATTAAACCTCAGTCATTGACAGGGATTGAACCTCAGTCAGTGACAGGGATTGAATCTCAGTCAGTAACAGGGATTGAAGCTCAGTCAGTGACAGGGAGTGAACCTCAGTCAGTGACATGGATTGAATCTCAATCAGTGCCATAGATTGAATCACAGTCAGTGACAGGAATTGAATCTCAGTCAGTGACAGGGATTGGATCTCAATCAGTGACAGGGATTGATCCTGAGTCAGTGTCAGGGATTTATCCTCAGTCAGTGACAGGGAATGAATCTCAGTCAGTGACAGGGATTGAATCTCAGTCAGTGACAGGAATTGAATCTCAGTCAGTGAAAGGGATTGAATCTCAGTCAGTGACAGGAATTGAATCTCAGTCAGTGAAAGGGATTGAATCTCAGTCAGTGACAGGGATTGAATCTCAGTCAGTGACAGGGATTGAATCTCAGTCAGTGACAGGAATTGAATCTCAGTCAGTGACAGGAATTGAATCTCAGTCAGTGAAAGGGATTGACTCTCAGTCAGTGACAGGGATTGAATCTCAGTCAGTGACAGGAATTGAATCTCAGTCAGTGACAGGAATTGAATCTCAGTCAGTGAAAGGGATTGAATCTCAGTCAGTGACAGGGATTGAATCTCAGTCAGTGACAGGGATTGACACTCAGTCAGTGACAGGGATTGAATCTCAGTCAGTGACAGGAATTGAATCTCAGTCAGTGACAGGGATTGACTCTCAGTCAGTGACAGGGATTGAATCTCAGTCAGTGACAGGAATTGAATCTCAGTCAGTGACAGGAATTGAATCTCAGTCAGTGAAAGGGATTGACTCTCAGTCAGTGACAGGGATTGAATCTCAGTCAGTGACAGGAATTGAATCACAGTCAGTGACAGGAATTGAATCTCAGTCAGTGAAAGGGATTGAATCTCAGTCAGTGGCAGGGATGGAATTTCAGTCAGTGACAGGAATTGAATCTCAGTCAGTGACAGGGATTGAATCCCAGTCAGTGACAGGAATTGGACCTCAGTTAGTGACAGGGATTGAACCTCAGTCAGTGACAGGAATTGAATCTCAGTCAGTGACAGGGATTGACTCTGAGTCAGTGACAGGGATTGAATCTCGTTCAGTGACAGGGATTGAATCTCAGTCAGTGACAGGGATTGACTCTGAGTCAGTGACAGGGATTGAATCTCAGTCAGTGACAGGGATTGAATCTCAGTCAGTTTCAGGAATTAAACCTCAGTCATTGACAGGGATTGAACCTCAGTCAGTGACAGGGATTGAATCTCAGTCAGTAACAGGGATTGAAGCTCAGTCAGTGACAGGGAGTGAACCTCAGTCAGTGACATGGATTGAATCTCAATCAGTGCCATAGATTGAATCACAGTCAGTGACAGGAATTGAATCTCAGTCAGTGACAGGGATTGGATCTCAATCAGTGACAGGGATTGATCCTGAGTCAGTGTCAGGGATTTATCCTCAGTCAGTGACAGGGAATGAATCTCAGTTAGTGACAGGGATTGAATCTCAGTCAGTGACAGGAATTGAATCTCAGTCAGTGAAAGGGATTGAATCTCAGTCAGTGACAGGGATGGAATTTCAGTCAGTGACAGGAATTGATCCTTAATCAGTGACAGGAATTGACTTTCAGTCAGTGACAGGGATTGAAACTCAGTCAGTGACAGGAATTGAATCTCAGTCAGTGACAGGGTTTGGCTCTCAGTCAGTGACAGGGAATGAATCTCAGTCAGTGACAGGGATTGAATCTCAATCAGTGACAGGGATTGAATCTCAGTCAGTGACAGGAAATGAACCTCAGTCAGTGACAGGGATTGAATCTCAGTCAGTGACAGGAATTGAATCTCAGTCAGTGACAGGAATTGAATCTCAGTCAGTGAAAGAGATTGAATCTCAGTCAGTGACAGGGATGGAATTTCAGTCAGTGACAGGAATTGAATCTCAGTCAGTGACAGGGATTCTCTCTAAGTCAGTGACAGGGATTGAATGTCAGTCAGTGACAGGGATTGAATCTCAGTCAGTGACAGGGATTGAATCCCAGTCAGTGACAGGAATTGAACCTCAGTCAGTGACAGGGATTGAACCTCAGTCAGTGACAGGAATTGAATCGCAGTCAGTGACAGGGATTGACTCTGAGTCAGTGACAGGGATTGAATCTCAGTCAGTGACAGGGATTGAATCTCAGTCAGTGACAGGGATTGACTCTGAGTCAGTGACAGGGATTTAACCTCAGTCAGTGTCAGGGATTGAATCGCAGTCAGTTTCAGGAATTGACTCTCAGTCAGTGACAGGAAATGAATCTCAGCCAGTGACAGGGATTGAATCTCAGTCAGTGACAGGGATTGAATCTCAGTCAGTGACAGGGAGTGAACCTCAGTCAGTGACAGGGATTGAATCTCAGTCAGTGACAGGAATTGAATCTCAGTCAGTGACAGGAATTGAATCTCAGTCAGTGAAAGGGATTGAATCTCAGTCAGTGACAGGGATGGAATTTCAGTCAGTGACAGGAATTGAATCTCAGTCAGTGACAGGGATTCTCTCTAAGTCAGTGACAGGGATTGAATGTCAGTCAGTGACAGGGATTGAATCTCAGTCAGTGACAGGGATGGAATTTCAGTCAGTGACAGGAATTGAATCTCAGTCAGTGACAGGGATTGAATCCCAGTCAGTGACAGGAATTGGACCTCAGTCAGTGACAGGGATTGAACCTCAGTCAGTGACCGGGATTGAATCTCATTCAGTGACAGGGATTGAATCTCAGTCAGTGACAGGAATTGAATCTCAGTCAGTGAAAGGGATTGACTCTCAGTCAGTGACAGGGATTGAATCTCAGTCAGTGACAGGAATTGAATCTCAGTCAGTGACAGGGATTGACTCTCAGTCAGTGACAGGGATTGAATCTCAGTCAGTGACAGGAATTGAATCTCAGTCAGTGACAGGAATTGAATCTCAGTCAGTGACAGGGATTGAATCTCAGTCAGTGACAGGAATTGAATCTCAGTCAGTGACAGGAATTGAATCTCAGTCAGTGAAAGGGATTGACTCTCAGTCAGTGACAGGGATTGAATCTCAGTCAGTGACAGGAATTGAATCTCAGTCAGTGACAGGAATTGAATCTCAGTCAGTGAAAGGGATTGACTCTCAGTCAGTGACAGGGATTGAATCTCAGTCAGTGACAGGAATTGAATCTCAGTCAGTGACAGGAATTGAATCTCAGTCAGTGAAAGGGATTGAATCTCAGTCAGTGACAGGGATTGAATCTCAGTCAGTGACAGGGATTGACACTCAGTCAGTGACAGGGATTGAATCTCAGTCAGTGACAGGAATTGAATCTCAGTCAGTGACAGGGATTGACTCTCAGTCAGTGACAGGGATTGAATCTCAGTCAGTGACAGGAATTGAATCTCAGTCAGTGACAGGAATTGAATCTCAGTCAGTGAAAGGGATTGACTCTCAGTCAGTGACAGGGATTGAATCTCAGTCAGTGACAGGAATTGAATCTCAGTCAGTGACAGGAATTGAATCTCAGTCAGTGAAAGGGATTGAATCTCAGTCAGTGACAGGGATTGAATCTCAGTCAGTGACAGGGATGGAATTTCAGTCAGTGACAGGAATTGAATCTCAGTCAGTGACAGGGATTGAATCCCAGTCAGTGACAGGAATTGGACCTCAGTTAGTGACAGGGATTGAACCTCAGTCAGTGACAGGAATTGAATCTCAGTCAGTGACAGGGATTGACTCTGAGTCAGTGACAGGGATTGAATCTCGTTCAGTGACAGGGATTGAATCTCAGTCAGTGACAGGGATTGACTCTGAGTCAGTGACAGGGATTGAATCTCAGTCAGTGACAGGGATTGAATCTCAGTCAGTTTCAGGAATTAAACCTCAGTCATTGACAGGGATTGAACCTCAGTCAGTGACAGGGATTGAATCTCAGTCAGTAACAGGGATTGAAGCTCAGTCATTGACAGGGAGTGAACCTCAGTCAGTGACATGGATTGAATCTCAATCAGTGCCATAGATTGAATCACAGTCAGTGACAGGAATTGAATCTCAGTCAGTGACAGGGATTGGATCTCAATCAGTGACAGGGATTGATCCTGAGTCAGTGTCAGGGATTTATCCTCAGTCAGTGACAGGGAATGAATCTCAGTCAGTGACAGGGATTGAATCTCAGTCAGTGACAGGAATTGAATCTCAGTCAGTGAAAGGGATTGAATCTCAGTCAGTGACAGGAATTGAATCTCAGTCAGTGAAAGGGATTGAATCTCAGTCAGTGACAGGGATTGAATCTCAGTCAGTGACAGGGATGGAATTTCAGTCAGTGACAGGAATTGAATCTCAGTCAGTGACAGGGATTGAATCCCAGTCAGTGACAGGAATTGGACCTCAGTTAGTGACAGGGATTGAACCTCAGTCAGTGACAGGAATTGAATCTCAGTCAGTGACAGGGATTGACTCTGAGTCAGTGACAGGGATTGAATCTCGTTCAGTGACAGGGATTGAATCTCAGTCAGTGACAGGGATTGACTCTGAGTCAGTGACAGGGATTGAATCTCAGTCAGTGACAGGGATTGAATCTCAGTCAGTTTCAGGAATTAAACCTCAGTCATTGACAGGGATTGAACCTCAGTCAGTGACAGGGATTGAATCTCAGTCAGTAACAGGGATTGAAGCTCAGTCAGTGACAGGGAGTGAACCTCAGTCAGTGACATGGATTGAATCTCAATCAGTGCCATAGATTGAATCACAGTCAGTGACAGGAATTGAATCTCAGTCAGTGACAGGGATTGGATCTCAATCAGTGACAGGGATTGATCCTGAGTCAGTGTCAGGGATTTATCCTCAGTCAGTGACAGGGAATGAATCTCAGTCAGTGACAGGGATTGAATCTCAGTCAGTGACAGGAATTGAATCTCAGTCAGTGAAAGGGATTGAATCTCAGTCAGTGACAGGGATGGAATTTCAGTCAGTGACAGGAATTGATCCTTAATCAGTGACAGGAATTGACTTTCAGTCAGTGACAGGGATTGAAACTCAGTCAGTGACAGGAATTGAATCTCAGTCAGTGACAGGGATTGGCTCTCAGTCAGTGACAGGAAATGAACCACTGTCAGTGACAGGGATTGAATCTCAGTCAGTGACAGGGATTGAATCTCAGTCAGTGACAGGAAATGAACCTCAGTCAGTGACAGGGATTGAATCTCAGTCAGTGACAGGAATTGAATCTCAGTCAGTGACAGGAATTGAATCTCAGTCAGTGAAAGGGATTGACTCTCAGTCAGTGACAGGGATTGAATCTCAGTCAGTGACAGGAATTGAATCTCAGTCAGTGACAGGAATTGAATCTCAGTCAGTGACAGGGATTGAATCTCAGTCAGTGACAGGAATTGAATCTCAGTCAGTGACAGGAATTGAATCTCAGTCAGTGAAAGGGATTGACTCTCAGTCAGTGACAGGGATTGAATCTCAGTCAGTGACAGGAATTGAATCTCAGTCAGTGACAGGAATTGAATCTCAGTCAGTGAAAGGGATTGACTCTCAGTCAGTGACAGGGATTGAATCTCAGTCAGTGACAGGAATTGAATCTCAGTCAGTGACAGGAATTGAATCTCAGTCAGTGAAAGGGATTGAATCTCAGTCAGTGACAGGGATTGAATCTCAGTCAGTGACAGGGATTGACACTCAGTCAGTGACAGGGATTGAATCTCAGTCAGTGACAGGAATTGAATCTCAGTCAGTGACAGGGATTGACTCTCAGTCAGTGACAGGGATTGAATCTCAGTCAGTGACAGGAATTGAATCTCAGTCAGTGACAGGAATTGAATCTCAGTCAGTGAAAGGGATTGACTCTCAGTCAGTGACAGGAATTGAATCTCAGTCAGTGACAGGAATTGAATCTCAGTCAGTGACAGGAATTGAATCTCAGTCAGTGAAAGGGATTGAATCTCAGTCAGTGACAGGGATTGAATCTCAGTCAGTGACAGGGATGGAATTTCAGTCAGTGACAGGAATTGAATCTCAGTCAGTGACAGGGATTGAATCCCAGTCAGTGACAGGAATTGGACCTCAGTTAGTGACAGGGATTGAACCTCAGTCAGTGACAGGAATTGAATCTCAGTCAGTGACAGGGATTGACTCTGAGTCAGTGACAGGGATTGAATCTCGTTCAGTGACAGGGATTGAATCTCAGTCAGTGACAGGGATTGACTCTGAGTCAGTGACAGGGATTGAATCTCAGTCAGTGACAGGGATTGAATCTCAGTCAGTTTCAGGAATTAAACCTCAGTCATTGACAGGGATTGAACCTCAGTCAGTGACAGGGATTGAATCTCAGTCAGTAACAGGGATTGAAGCTCAGTCAGTGACAGGGAGTGAACCTCAGTCAGTGACATGGATTGAATCTCAATCAGTGCCATAGATTGAATCACAGTCAGTGACAGGAATTGAATCTCAGTCAGTGACAGGGATTGGATCTCAATCAGTGACAGGGATTGATCCTGAGTCAGTGTCAGGGATTTATCCTCAGTCAGTGACAGGGAATGAATCTCAGTCAGTGACAGGGATTGAATCTCAGTCAGTGACAGGAATTGAATCTCAGTCAGTGAAAGGGATTGAATCTCAGTCAGTGACAGGAATTGAATCTCAGTCAGTGAAAGGGATTGAATCTCAGTCAGTGACAGGGATTGAATCTCAGTCAGTGACAGGGATGGAATTTCAGTCAGTGACAGGAATTGAATCTCAGTCAGTGACAGGGATTGAATCCCAGTCAGTGACAGGAATTGGACCTCAGTTAGTGACAGGGATTGAACCTCAGTCAGTGACAGGAATTGAATCTCAGTCAGTGACAGGGATTGACTCTGAGTCAGTGACAGGGATTGAATCTCGTTCAGTGACAGGGATTGAATCTCAGTCAGTGACAGGGATTGACTCTGAGTCAGTGACAGGGATTGAATCTCAGTCAGTGACAGGGATTGAATCTCAGTCAGTTTCAGGAATTAAACCTCAGTCATTGACAGGGATTGAACCTCAGTCAGTGACAGGGATTGAATCTCAGTCAGTAACAGGGATTGAAGCTCAGTCAGTGACAGGGAGTGAACCTCAGTCAGTGACATGGATTGAATCTCAATCAGTGCCATAGATTGAATCACAGTCAGTGACAGGAATTGAATCTCAGTCAGTGACAGGGATTGGATCTCAATCAGTGACAGGGATTGATCCTGAGTCAGTGTCAGGGATTTATCCTCAGTCAGTGACAGGGAATGAATCTCAGTCAGTGACAGGGATTGAATCTCAGTCAGTGACAGGAATTGAATCTCAGTCAGTGAAAGGGATTGAATCTCAGTCAGTGACAGGGATGGAATTTCAGTCAGTGACAGGAATTGATCCTTAATCAGTGACAGGAATTGACTTTCAGTCAGTGACAGGGATTGAAACTCAGTCAGTGACAGGAATTGAATCTCAGTCAGTGACAGGGATTGGCTCTCAGTCAGTGACAGGAAATGAACCACTGTCAGTGACAGGGATTGAATCTCAGTCAGTGACAGGGATTGAATCTCAGTCAGTGACAGGAAATGAACCTCAGTCAGTGACAGGGATTGAATCTCAGTCAGTGACAGGAATTGAATCTCAGTCAGTGACAGGAATTGAATCTCAGTCAGTGAAAGAGATTGAATCTCAGTCAGTGACAGGGATGGAATTTCAGTCAGTGACAGGAATTGAATCTCAGTCAGTGACAGGGATTCTCTCTAAGTCAGTGACAGGGATTGAATGTCAGTCAGTGACAGGGATTGAATCTCAGTCAGTGACAGGGATTGAATCCCAGTCAGTGACAGGTATTGAACCTCAGTCAGTGACAGGGATTGAACCTCAGTCAGTGACAGGAATTGAATCGCAGTCAGTGACAGGGATTGACTCTGAGTCAGTGACAGGGATTGAATCTCAGTCAGTGACAGGGATTGAATCTCAGTCAGTGACAGGGATTGACTCTGAGTCAGTGACAGGGATTTAACCTCAGTCAGTGTCAGGGATTGAATCGCAGTCAGTTTCAGGAATTGACTCTCAGTCAGTGACAGGAAATGAATCTCAGCCAGTGACAGGGATTGAATCTCAGTCAGTGACAGGGATTGAATCTCAGTCAGTGACAGGGAGTGAACCTCAGTCAGTGACAGGGATTGAATCTCAGTCAGTGACAGGAATTGAATCTCAGTCAGTGACAGGAATTGAATCTCAGTCAGTGAAAGGGATTGAATCTCAGTCAGTGACAGGGATGGAATTTCAGTCAGTGACAGGAATTGAATCTCAGTCAGTGACAGGGATTCTCTCTAAGTCAGTGACAGGGATTGAATGTCAGTCAGTGACAGGGATTGAATCTCAGTCAGTGACAGGGATGGAATTTCAGTCAGTGACAGGAATTGAATCTCAGTCATTGACAGGGATTGAATCCCAGTCAGTGACAGGAATTGGACCTCAGTCAGTGACAGGGATTGAACCTCAGTCAGTGACAGGAATTGAATCTCAGTCAGTGACAGGGATTGACTCTGAGTCAGTGACAGGGATTGAATCTCATTCAGTGACAGGGATTGAATCTCAGTCAGTGACAGGAATTGAATCTCAGTCAGTGAAAGGGATTGACTCTCAGTCAGTGACAGGGATTGAATCTCAGTCAGTGACAGGAATTGAATCTCAGTCAGTGACAGGGATTGACTCTCAGTCAGTGACAGGGATTGAATCTCAGTCAGTGACAGGAATTGAATCTCAGTCAGTGACAGGAATTGAATCTCAGTCAGTGACAGGGATTGAATCTCAGTCAGTGACAGGAATTGAATCTCAGTCAGTGAAAGGGATTGACTCTCAGTCAGTGACAGGGATTGAATCTCAGTCAGTGACAGGAATTGAATCTCAGTCAGTGACAGGAATTGAATCTCAGTCAGTGAAAGGGATTGACTCTCAGTCAGTGACAGGGATTGAATCTCAGTCAGTGACAGGAATTGAATCTCAGTCAGTGACAGGAATTGAATCTCAGTCAGTGAAAGGGATTGAATCTCAGTCAGTGACAGGGATTGAATCTCAGTCAGTGACAGGGATTGACACTCAGTCAGTGACAGGGATTGAATCTCAGTCAGTGACAGGAATTGAATCTCAGTCAGTGACAGGGATTGACTCTCAGTCAGTGACAGGGATTGAATCTCAGTCAGTGACAGGAATTGAATCTCAGTCAGTGACAGGAATTGAATCTCAGTCAGTGAAAGGGATTGACTCTCAGTCAGTGACAGGGATTGAATCTCAGTCAGTGACAGGAATTGAATCTCAGTCAGTGACAGGAATTGAATCTCAGTCAGTGAAAGGGATTGAATCTCTGTCAGTGACAGGGATTGAATCTCAGTCAGTGACAGGGATGGAATTTCAGTCAGTGACAGGAATTGAATCTCAGTCAGTGACAGGGATTGAATCCCAGTCAGTGACAGGAATTGGACCTCAGTTAGTGACAGGGATTGAACCTCAGTCAGTGACAGAAATTGAATCTCAGTCAGTGACAGGGATTGACTCTGAGTCAGTGACAGGGATTGAATCTCGTTCAGTGACAGGGATTGAATCTCAGTCAGTGACAGGGATTGACTCTGAGTCAGTGACAGGGATTGAATCTCAGTCAGTGACAGGGATTGAATCTCAGTCAGTTTCAGGAATTAAACCTCAGTCATTGACAGGGATTGAACCTCAGTCAGTGACAGGGATTGAATCTCAGTCAGTAACAGGGATTGAAGCTCAGTCAGTGACAGGGAGTGAACCTCAGTCAGTGACATGGATTGAATCTCAATCAGTGCCATAGATTGAATCACAGTCAGTGACAGGAATTGAATCTCAGTCAGTGACAGGGATTGGATCTCAATCAGTGACAGGGATTGATCCTGAGTCAGTGTCAGGGATTTATCCTCAGTCAGTGACAGGGAATGAATCTCAGTCAGTGACAGGGATTGAATCTCAGTCAGTGACAGGAATTGAATCTCAGTCAGTGAAAGGGATTGAATCTCAGTCAGTGACAGGGATGGAATTTCAGTCAGTGACAGGAATTGATCCTTAATCAGTGACAGGAATTGACTTTCAGTCAGTGACAGGGATTGAAACTCAGTCAGTGACAGGAATTGAATCTCAGTCAGTGACAGGGATTGGCTCTCAGTCAGTGACAGGAAATGAACCACTGTCAGTGACAGGGATTGAATCTCAGTCAGTGACAGGGATTGAATCTCAGTCAGTGACAGGAAATGAACCTCAGTCAGTGACAGGGATTGAATCTCAGTCAGTGACAGGAATTGAATCTCAGTCAGTGACAGGAATTGAATCTCAGTCAGTGAAAGAGATTGAATCTCAGTCAGTGACAGGGATGGAATTTCAGTCAGTGACAGGAATTGAATCTCAGTCAGTGACAGGGATTCTCTCTAAGTCAGTGACAGGGATTGAATGTCAGTCAGTGACAGGGATTGAATCTCAGTCAGTGACAGGGATTGAATCCCAGTCAGTGACAGGAATTGAACCTCAGTCAGTGACAGGGATTGAACCTCAGTCAGTGACAGGAATTGAATCGCAGTCAGTGACAGGGATTGACTCTGAGTCAGTGACAGGGATTGAATCTCAGTCAGTGACAGGGATTGAATCTCAGTCAGTGACAGGGATTGACTCTGAGTCAGTGACAGGGATTTAACCTCAGTCAGTGTCAGGGATTGAATCGCAGTCAGTTTCAGGAATTGACTCTCAGTCAGTGACAGGAAATGAATCTCAGCCAGTGACAGGGATTGAATCTCAGTCAGTGACAGGGATTGAATCTCAGTCAGTGACAGGGAGTGAACCTCAGTCAGTGACAGGGATTGAATCTCAGTCAGTGACAGGAATTGAATCTCAGTCAGTGACAGGAATTGAATCTCAGTCAGTGAAAGGGATTGAATCTCAGTCAGTGACAGGGATGGAATTTCAGTCAGTGACAGGAATTGAATCTCAGTCAGTGACAGGGATTCTCTCTAAGTCAGTGACAGGGATTGAATGTCAGTCAGTGACAGGGATTGAATCTCAGTCAGTGACAGGGATTGAATCCCAGTCAGTGACAGGAATTGAACCTCAGTCAGTGAGAGGGATTGAACCTCAGTCCGTGACAGGAATTGAATCGCAGTCAGTGACAGGGATTGACTCTGAGTCAGTGACAGGGATTGAATCTCAGTCAGTGACAGGGATTGAACCTCAGTCAGTGACAGGGATTGACTCTGAGTCAGTGACATGGATTTAACCTCAGTCAGTGACAGCGATTGAAATTCATTCAGTGACAGGGATTGAGCTTCAGTCAGTGACAGGTATTGAATTACAGTCAGTGACAGGGATTGAACCTCAATCAGTGACAGGGATTGAATCTCAGTCAGTGACAGGGATTGACTCTCAGTCAGTGACATGCATTGAAACTCAGTCTGTGACAGGGATTGAACATCAATTAGTGACAGGGATTGAATCTCAGTCAGTGACAGGGTCTAAACCGCAGTCAGTGACAGGGATTGAACCTCAGTCAGTGACACGGATTGACTCTCAGTCAGTGACAGGGATTGAAACTCAGTCAGTGACAGGGATTGAATTTCCGTCAGTGACAGGGATTGAACCTCAATCAGTGACAGGGATTGAATCCCAGTCAGTGACAGGAATTGGACCTCAGTTAGTGACAGGGATTGAACCTCAGTCAGTGACAGGAATTGAATCTCAGTCAGTGACAGGGATTGACTCTGAGTCAGTGACAGGGATTGAATCTCGTTCAGTGACAGGGATTGAATCTCAGTCAGTGACAGGGATTGACTCTGAGTCAGTGACAGGGATTGAATCTCAGTCAGTGACAGGGATTGAATCTCAGTCAGTTTCAGGAATTAAACCTCAGTCATTGACAGGGATTGAACCTCAGTCAGTGACAGGGATTGAATCTCAGTCAGTAA
Source organism: Chiloscyllium plagiosum (assembly GCF_037043375.1). Taxonomy (NCBI): domain Eukaryota; kingdom Metazoa; phylum Chordata; class Chondrichthyes; order Orectolobiformes; family Hemiscylliidae; genus Chiloscyllium; species Chiloscyllium plagiosum. The sequence goes on along the minus strand of NW_028270156.1, from coordinate 89,945,131 downwards.
CAGGGATTGAAGCTCAGTCAGTGACAGGGAGTGAACCTCAGTCAGTGACATGGATTGAATCTCAATCAGTGCCATAGATTGAATCACAGTCAGTGACAGGAATTGAATCTCAGTCAGTGACATGGATTGGATCTCAATCAGTGACAGGGATTGATCCTGAGTCAGTGTCAGGGATTTATCCTCAGTCAGTGACAGGGAATGAATCTCAGTCAGTGACAGGGATTGAATCTCAGTCAGTGACAGGAATTGAATCTCAGTCAGTGAAAGGGATTGAATCTCAGTCAGTGACAGGGATGGAATTTCAGTCAGTGACAGGAATTGATCCTTAATCAGTGACAGGAATTGACTTTCAGTCAGTGACATGGATTGAAACTCAGTCAGTGACAGGAATTGAATCTCAGTCAGTGACAGGGATTGGCTCTCAGTCAGTGACAGGAAATGAACCACTGTCAGTGACAGGGATTGAATCTCAGTCAGTGACAGGGATTGAATCTCAGTCAGTGACAGGAAATGAACCTCAGTCAGTGACAGGGATTGAATCTCAGTCAGTGACAGGAATTGAATCTCAGTCAGTGACAGGAATTGAATCTCAGTCAGTGAAAGAGATTGAATCACAGTCAGTGACAGGGATGGAATTTCAGTCAGTGACAGGAATTGAATCTCAGTCAGTGACAGGGATTCTCTCTAAGTCAGTGACAGGGATTGAATGTCAGTCAGTGACAGGGATTGAATCTCAGTCAGTGACAGGGATTGAATCCCAGTCAGTGACAGGAATTGAACCTCAGTCAGTGACAGGGATTGAACCTCAGTCAGTGACAGGAATTGAATCGCAGTCAGTGACAGGGATTGACTCTGAGTCAGTGTCAGGGATTGAATCGCAGTCAGTTTCAGGAATTGACTCTCAGTCAGTGACAGGAAATGAATCTCAGCCAGTGACAGGGATTGAATCTCAGTCAGTGACAGGGATTGAATCTCAGTCAGTGACAGGGAGTGAACCTCAGTCAGTGACAGGGATTGAATCTCAGTCAGTGACAGGAATTGAATCTCAGTCAGTGACAGGAATTGAATCTCAGTCAGTGAAAGGGATTGAATCTCAGTCAGTGACAGGGATGGAATTTCAGTCAGTGACAGGAATTGAATCTCAGTCAGTGACAGGGATTCTCTCTAAGTCAGTGACAGGGATTGAATGTCAGTCAGTGACAGGGATTGAATCTCAGTCAGTGACAGGGATTGAATCCCAGTCAGTGACAGGAATTGAACCTCAGTCAGTGAGAGGGATTGAACCTCAGTCCGTGACAGGAATTGAATCGCAGTCAGTGACAGGGATTGACTATGAGTCAGTGACAGGGATTGAATCTCAGTCAGTGACAGGGATTGAACCTCAGTCAGTGACAGGGATTGACTCTGAGTCAGTGACATGGATTTAACCTCAGTCAGTGACAGCGATTGAAATTCATTCAGTGACAGGGATTGAGCTTCAGTCAGTGACAGGTATTGAATTACAGTCAGTGACAGGGATTGAACCTCAATCAGTGACAGGGATTGAATCTCAGTCAGTGACAGGGATTGACTCTCAGTCAGTGACATGCATTGAAACTCAGTCTGTGACAGGGATTGAACATCAATTAGTGACAGGGATTGAATCTCAGTGTTTTACAGGGATTGAACCGCAGTCAGTGACAGGGATTGAACCTCAGTCAGTGACACGGATTGACTCTCAGTCAGTGACAGGGATTGAAACTCAGTCAGTGACAGGGATTGAATTTCCGTCAGTGACAGGGATTGAACCTCAATCAGTGACAGGGATTGAATCCCAGTCAGTGACAGGAATTGGACCTCAGTTAGTGACAGGGATTGAACCTCAGTCAGTGACAGGAATTGAATCTCAGTCAGTGACAGGGATTGACTCTGAGTCAGTGACAGGGATTGAATCTCGTTCAGTGACAGGGATTGAATCTCAGTCAGTGACAGGGATTGACTCTGAGTCAGTGACAGGGATTGAATCTCAGTCAGTGACAGGGATTGAATCTCAGTCAGTTTCATGAATTAAACCTCAGTCATTGACAGGGATTGAACCTCAGTCAGTGACAGGGATTGAATCTCAGTCAGTAACAGGGATTGAAGCTCAGTCAGTGACAGGGAGTGAACCTCAGTCAGTGACATGGATTGAATCTCAATCAGTGCCATAGATTGAATCACAGTCAGTGACAGGAATTGAATCTCAGTCAGTGACAGGGATTGGATCTCAATCAGTGACAGGGATTGATCCTGAGTCAGTGTCAGGGATTTATCCTCAGTCAGTGACAGGGAATGAATCTCAGTCAGTGACAGGGATTGAATCTCAGTCAGTGACAGGAATTGAATCTCAGTCAGTGAAAGGGATTGAATCTCAGTCAGTGACAGGGATGGAATTTCAGTCAGTGACAGGAATTGATCCTTAATCAGTGACAGGAATTGACTTTCAGTCAGTGACAGGGATTGAAACTCAGTCAGTGACAGGAATTGAATCTCAGTCAGTGACAGGGATTGGCTCTCAGTCAGTGACAGGAAATGAACCACTGTCAGTGACAGGGATTGAATCTCAGTCAGTGACAGGGATTGAATCTCAGTCAGTGACAGGAAATGAACCTCAGTCAGTGACAGGGATTGAATCTCAGTCAGTGACAGGAATTGAATCTCAGTCAGTGACAGGAATTGAATCTCAGTCAGTGAAAGAGATTGAATCTCAGTCAGTGACAGGGATGGAATTTCAGTCAGTGACAGGAATTGAATCTCAGTCAGTGACAGGGATTCTCTCTAAGTCAGTGACAGGGATTGAATGTCAGTCAGTGACAGGGATTGAATCTCAGTCAGTGACAGGGATTGAATCCCAGTCAGTGACAGGAATTGAACCTCAGTCAGTGACAGGGATTGAACCTCAGTCAGTGACAGGAATTGAATCGCAGTCAGTGACAGGGATTGACTCTGAGTCAGTGACAGGGATTGAATCTCAGTCAGTGACAGGGATTGAATCTCAGTCAGTGACAGGGATTGACTCTGAGTCAGTGACAGGGATTTAACCTCAGTCAGTGTCAGGGATTGAATCGCAGTCAGTTTCAGGAATTGACTCTCAGTCAGTGACAGGAAATGAATCTCAGCCAGTGACAGGGATTGAATCTCAGTCAGTGACAGGGATTGAATCTCAGTCAGTGACAGGGAGTGAACCTCAGTCAGTGACAGGGATTGAATCTCAGTCAGTGACAGGAATTGAATCTCAGTCAGTGACAGGAATTGAATCTCAGTCAGTGAAAGGGATTGAATCTCAGTCAGTGACAGGGATGGAATTTCAGTCAGTGACAGGAATTGAATCTCAGTCAGTGACAGGGATTCTCTCTAAGTCAGTGACAGGGATTGAATGTCAGTCAGTGACAGGGATTGAATCTCAGTCAGTGACAGGGATTGAATCCCAGTCAGTGACAGGAATTGAACCTCAGTCAGTGAGAGGGATTGAACCTCAGTCCGTGACAGGAATTGAATCGCAGTCAGTGACAGGGATTGACTCTGAGTCAGTGACAGGGATTGAATCTCAGTCAGTGACAGGGATTGAACCTCAGTCAGTGACAGGGATTGACTCTGAGTCAGTGACATGGATTTAACCTCAGTCAGTGTCAGCGATTGAAATTCATTCAGTGACAGGGATTGAGCTTCAGTCAGTGACAGGTATTGAATTACAGTCAGTGACAGGGATTGAACCTCAATCAGTGACAGGGATTGAATCTCAGTCAGTGACAGGGAGTGAATCTCAGTCAGTGACAGGGATTGACTCTCAGTCAGTGACATGCATTGAAACTCAGTCTGTGACAGGGATTGAACATCAATTAGTGACAGGGATTGAATCTCAGTCAGTGACAGGGTCTAAACCTCAGTCAGTGACAGGGATTGAACCTCAATTAGTAACAGGGATTGAATCTCAGTGTTTTACAGGGATTGAACCGCAGTCAGTGACAGGGATTGAACCTCAGTCAGTGACAGGGATTGAATCTCAGTCAGTGACAGGGATTGAATCTCAGTCAGTGACAGGAAATGAACCTCAGTCAGTGACAGGAATTGAATCTCAGTCAGTGACAGGAATTGAATCTCAGTCAGTGACAGAAATTGAATCTCATTCAGTGAAAGGGATTGAATCTCAGTCAGTGACAGGGATGGAATTTCAGTCAGTGACAGGAATTGAATCTCAGTCAGTGACAGGGATTGAATTTCCGTCAGTGACAGGGATTGAACCTCAATCAGTGACAAGGATTGAATCTCAGTCAGTGACAGGGAGTGAGTCTCAGTCAGTGAAAGGGATTGACTCTCAGTCAGTGACAGGAATTGAATCTCAATTAGTGACAGGGATTGAATCTCAGTCAGTGACAGGGACTAAACCTCAGTCAGTGACAGGGATTGAATCTCAGTCAGTGACAGGGATTGAACCTCAATTAGTGACAGGGATTGAATCTCAGTCAGTGACAGGGATTGAACCTCAGTCAGTGACAGGGATTGAACCTCAGTCAGAGACAGTGATTGACTCTCAGTCAGTGTCAAGGATTGAAACTCAGTCAGTGACAGGGATTGAATCACAGTCTGTGACAGGGATTGAATCTCAGTCAGTGACAGGGATTGAATCTTAATCAGTGACACCCATTGAATCACAGTCAGTGACAGAAATTGATCCTCAATCAGTGACAGGAATTGAATCTCAGTCAGTGACACGGATTGAATCTCAGTCAGTGACAGGGATTGAATCTCAGTCAGTGACAGGGATTGAATCTCAGTCAGTGACACGGATTGAATCACAGTCAGTGACAGGAATTGATCCTCAATCAGTGACAGGAATTGACTCTCAGTCAGTGACAGGGATTGAAACTCAGTCAGCGACAGAAAATGAACCTCAGTCAGTGACAGGGATTGAATCTCAGTCAGTGACAGGGATTGAATCTCAGTCAGTGACAGGAAATGAACCTCAGTCAGTGACAGGAATTGAATCTCAGTCAGTGACAGGAATTGAATCTCAGTCAGTGACAGAAATTGAATCTCATTCAGTGAAAGGGATTGAATCTCAGTCAGTGACAGGGATGGAATTTCAGTCAGTGACAGGAATTGAATCTCAGTCAGTGACAGGGATTGAATCTCAGTCAGTGACAGGGATTGAATCTCAGTCAGTGACACGGATTGAATCACAGTCAGTGACAGGAATTGATCCTCAATCAGTGACAGGAATTGACTCTCAGTCAGTGACAGGGATTGAAACTCAGTCAGCGACAGGAAATGAACCACAGTCAGTGACAGGGATTGAATCTCAGTCAGTGACAGGGATTGAATCTCAGTCAGTGACAGGAAATGAACCTCAGTCAGTGACAGGAATTGAATCTCAGTCAGTGACAGGAATTGAATCTCAGTCAGTGACAGAAATTGAATCTCATTCAGTGAAAGGGATTGAATGTCAGTCAGTGACAGGGATGGAATTTCAGTCAGTGACAGGAATTGAATCTCAGTCAGTGACAGGGATTCTCTCTAAGTCAGTGACAGGGATTGAATGTCAGTCAGTGACAGGAATTTAATCTCAGTCAGTGAAAGGGATTGATTCTCAATCAGTGACAGGGATGGAATTTCAGTCAGTGACAGGAATTGAATTTCAGTCAGTGACAGTGCTTGAGACACAGTCAGTGATAGGGATTGAACCTCAGTCAGTGACAGGTATTGAATCTCAGTCAGTAACAGGGATTGACTCTCAGTCAGTGACAGGGATTGAATCTCAGTCAGTTTCAGGAATTGAATCTCAGTCAGTGACAGGAATTGAATCTCAGTCAGTGAAAGGGATTGAATCTCAGTCAGTGACAGGGATTGAATCTCAGTCAGTGACAGGGAAGGAATTTCAGTCAGTGACAGGAATTGAATCTCAGTCAGTGACAGGGATTCTCTCTAAGTCAGTGACAGGGAATGAATGTCAGTCAGTGACAGGAATTAAATCTCAGTCATTGACAGGAATTGAATCTCAGTCAGTGAAAGGGATTGAATCTCAGTCAGTGACAGGGATTGACTCTGAGTCAGTGACAGGGATTGAATCTCAGTCAGTGACAGGGATTGAATCTCAGTCAGTGACAGGGATTGACTCTGAGTCAGTGACATGGATTTAACCTCAGTCAGTGACAGCGATTGAAATTCATTCAGTGACAGGGATTGAGCTTCAGTCAGTGACAGGTATTGAATTACAGTCAGTGACAGGGATTGAACCTCAATCAGTGACAGGGATTGAATCTCAGTCAGTGACAGGGAGTGAATCTCAGTCAGTGACAGGGATTGACTCTCAGTCAGTGACATGCATTGAAACTCAGTCTGTGACAGGGATTGAACATCAATTAGTGACAGGGATTGAATCTCAGTCAGTGACAGGGTCTAAACCTCAGTCAGTGACAGGGATTGAACCTCAATTAGTAACAGGGATTGAATCTCAGTGTTTTACAGGGATTGAACCGCAGTCAGTGACAGGGATTGAACCTCAGTCAGTGACACGGATTGACTCTCAGTCAGTGACAGGGATTGAAACTCAGTCAGTGACAGGGATTGAATTTCCGTCAGTGACAGGGATTGAACCTCAATCAGTGACAAGGATTGAATCTCAGTCAGTGACAGGGATTGAACCTCAATCAGTGACAGGGAGTGAATCTCAGTCAGTGACAGGGATTGACTCTCAGTCAGTGACATGCATTGAAACTCAGTCTGTGACAGGGATTGAACATCAATTAGTGACAGGGATTGAATCTCAGTCAGTGACAGGGTCTAAACCTCAGTCAGTGACAGGGATTGAACCTCAATTAGTAACAGGGATTGAATCTCAGTGTTTTACAGGGATTGAACCGCAGTCAGTGACAGGGATTGAACCTCAGTCAGTGACACGGATTGACTCTCAGTCAGTGACAGGGATTGAAACTCAGTCAGTGACAGGGATTGAATTTCCGTCAGTGACAGGGATTGAACCTCAATCAGTGACAAGGATTGAATCTCAGTCAGTGACAGGGAGTGAGTCTCAGTCAGTGAAAGGGATTGACTCTCAGTCAGTGACAGGAATTGAATCTCAATTAGTGACAGGGATTGAATCTCAGTCAGTGACAGGTGGTGAACCTCAGTCAGAGACAGGGATTGAATCTCAGTCAGTGACAGGGACTAAACCTCAGTCAGTGACAGGGATTGAATCTCAGTCAGTGACAGGGATTGAACCTCAATTAGTGACAGGGATTGAATCTCAGTCAGTGACAGGGATTGAACCTCAGTCAGTGACAGGGATTGAACCTCAGTCAGAGACAGTGATTGACTCTCAGTCAGTGTCAAGGATTGAAACTCAGTCAGTGACAGGGATTGAATCACAGTCTGTGACAGGGATTGAATCTCAGTCAGTGACAGGGATTGAATCTTAATCAGTGACACCCATTGAATCACAGTCAGTGACAGAAATTGATCCTCAATCAGTGACAGGAATTGACTCTCAGTCAGTGACACGGATTGAATCTCAGTCAGTGACAGGGATTGAATCTCAGTCAGTGACAGGGATTGAATCTCAGTCAGTGACACGGATTGAATCACAGTCAGTGACAGGAATTGATCCTCAATCAGTGACAGGAATTGACTCTCAGTCAGTGACAGGGATTGAAACTCAGTCAGCGACAGGAAATGAACCACAGTCAGTGACAGGGATTGAATCTCAGTCAGTGACAGGGATTGAATCTCAGTCAGTGACAGGAAATGAACCTCAGTCAGTGACAGGAATTGAATCTCAGTCAGTGACAGGAATTGAATCTCAGTCAGTGACAGAAATTGAATCTCATTCAGTGAAAGGGATTGAATGTCAGTCAGTGACAGGGATGGAATTTCAGTCAGTGACAGGAATTGAATCTCAGTCAGTGACAGGGATTCTCTCTAAGTCAGTGACAGGGATTGAATGTCAGTCAGTGACAGGAATTTAATCTCAGTCAGTGAAAGGGATTGATTCTCAATCAGTGACAGGGATGGAATTTCAGTCAGTGACAGGAATTGAATTTCAGTCAGTGACAGTGCTTGAGACACAGTCAGTGATAGGGATTGAACCTCAGTCAGTGACAGGTATTGAATCTCAGTCAGTAACAGGGATTGACTCTCAGTCAGTGACAGGGATTGAATCTCAGTCAGTTTCAGGAATTGAATCTCAGTCAGTGACAGGAATTGAATCTCAGTCAGTGAAAGGGATTGAATCTCAGTCAGTGACAGGGATTGAATCTCAGTCAGTGACAGGGAAGGAATTTCAGTCAGTGACAGGAATTGAATCTCAGTCAGTGACAGGGATTCTCTCTAAGTCAGTGACAGGGAATGAATGTCAGTCAGTGACAGGAATTAAATCTCAGTCATTGACAGGAATTGAATCTCAGTCAGTGAAAGGGATTGAATCTCAGTCAGTGACAGGGATTGACTCTGAGTCAGTGACAGGGATTGAATCTCAGTCTGTGACAGGGATTGAATCTCAGTCAGTGACAGGGATTGACTCTGAGTCAGTGACATGGATTTAACCTCAGTCAGTGACAGCGATTGAAATTCATTCAGTGACAGGGATTGAGCTTCAGTCAGTGACAGGTATTGAATTACAGTCAGTGACAGGGATTGAACCTCAATCAGTGACAGGGATTGAATCTCAGTCAGTGACAGGGAGTGAATCTCAGTCAGTGACAGGGATTGACTCTCAGTCAGTGACATGCATTGAAACTCAGTCTGTGACAGGGATTGAACATCAATTAGTGACAGGGATTGAATCTCAGTCAGTGACAGGGTCTAAACCTCAGTCAGTGACAGGGATTGAACCTCAATTAGTAACAGGGATTGAATCTCAGTGTTTTACAGGGATTGAACCGCAGTCAGTGACAGGGATTGAACCTCAGTCAGTGACACGGATTGACTCTCAGTCAGTGACAGGGATTGAAACTCAGTCAGTGACAGGGATTGAATTTCCGTCAGTGACAGGGATTGAACCTCAATCAGTGACAAGGATTGAATCTCAGTCAGTGACAGGGAGTGAGTCTCAGTCAGTGAAAGGGATTGACTCTCAGTCAGTGACAGGAATTGAATCTCAATTAGTGACAGGGATTGAATCTCAGTCAGTGACAGGTGGTGAACCTCAGTCAGAGACAGGGATTGAATCTCAGTCAGTGACAGGGACTAAACCTCAGTCAGTGACAGGGATTGAATCTCAGTCAGTGACAGGGATTGAACCTCAATTAGTGACAGGGATTGAATCTCAGTCAGTGACAGGGATTGAACCTCAGTCAGTGACAGGGATTGAACCTCAGTCAGAGACAGTGATTGACTCTCAGTCAGTGTCAAGGATTGAAACTCAGTCAGTGACAGGGATTGAATCACAGTCTGTGACAGGGATTGAATCTCAGTCAGTGACAGGGATTGAATCTTAATCAGTGACACCCATTGAATCACAGTCAGTGACAGAAATTGATCCTCAATCAGTGACAGGAATTGAATCTCAGTCAGTGACACGGATTGAATCTCAGTCAGTGACAGGGATTGAATCTCAGTCAGTGACAGGGATTGAATCTCAGTCAGTGACACGGATTGAATCACAGTCAGTGACAGGAATTGATCCTCAATCAGTGACAGGAATTGACTCTCAGTCAGTGACAGGGATTGAAACTCAGTCAGCGACAGAAAATGAACCTCAGTCAGTGACAGGGATTGAATCTCAGTCAGTGACAGGGATTGAATCTCAGTCAGTGACAGGAAATGAACCTCAGTCAGTGACAGGAATTGAATCTCAGTCAGTGACAGGAATTGAATCTCAGTCAGTGACAGAAATTGAATCTCATTCAGTGAAAGGGATTGAATCTCAGTCAGTGACAGGGATGGAATTTCAGTCAGTGACAGGAATTGAATCTCAGTCAGTGACAGGGATTCTCTCTAAGTCAGTGACAGGGATTGAATGTCAGTCAGTGACAGGAATTTAATCTCAGTCAGTGAAAGGGATTGATTCTCAATCAGTGACAGGGATGGAATTTCAGTCAGTGACAGGAATTGAATTTCAGTCAGTGACAGTGCTTGAGACACAGTCAGTGATAGGGATTGAACCTCAGTCAGTGACAGGTATTGAATCTCAGTCAGTAACAGGGATTGACTCTCAGTCAGTGACAGGGATTGAATCTCAGTCAGTTTCAGGAATTGAATCTCAGTCAGTGAAAGGGATTGAATCTCATTCAGTGAAAGGGATTGAATCTCAGTCAGTGACAGGGATGGAATTTCAGTCAGTGACAGGAATTGAATCTCAGTCAGTGACAGGAATTGTCTCTAAGTCAGTGACAGGGATTGAATGTCAGTCAGTGACAGGGATTGAATCTCAGTCAGTGACAGGGATTGACTCTCAGTCAGTGACAGGGATTGAAACTCAGTCAGTGACAGGGATTGAATCACAGTCTGTGACAGGGATTGAATCTCAGTCAGTGACAGTGTTTCAGCCACAGTCAGTGATAGGGATTAAACCTCAGTCAGTGACAGGGAATGAATCTCAGTTAGTGACTGGAACTAAACCTCAGTCAGTGACAGGGATTGACCCTCAGATACTGACAGGGATTGAATCTCTGTTAGCGACCGGGAATGAATCATATTCAGTGACAGGTATTGAGCCTCTGTCAGTGACAGGAATTGAATCTCAATCAGTGACAGGGATTGAATCTCAGTCAGTGACAGGAATTGAATGTCAGTCAGTGACAGGGTTTGAATCTCAGTCAGTGATAGGGATTGAATCTCAGTCAGTGACAGGGATTGATCCACAGTCAGTGTCAGGGATTGAACCTCAGTCAGTGACAGGGATTGATCTTCAGTCAGTGACAGGGATTGAATCTTAGTCAGTGACAGGAATTGAACCTCAGTCAGTGACAGGGATTGAATCTCAGTCAGTGACAGGGATTGAATCCCAGTCAGTGACAGGAATTGAACCTCAGTCAGTGACAGGGATTGAACCTCAGTCAGTGACAGGAATTGAATCGCAGTCAGTGACAGGGATTGACTCTGAGTCAGTGACAGGGTTTGAATCTCAGTCAGTGAGAGGGATTGAATCTCAGTCAGTGACAGGGAGTGAACCTCCGTCAGTGACACGGATTGAATCTCAGTCAGTGACAGGAATTGAATCTCAGTCAGTGACAGGGATGGAATTTCAGTCAGTGACAGGAATTGAATCTCAGTCAGTGACAGGGATTGAATCCCAGTCAGTGACAGGAATTGAACCTCAGTCAGTGACAGGGATTGAACCTCAGTCAGTGACAGGAATTGAATCGCAGTCAGTGACAGGGATTGACTCTGAGTCATTGACAGGGATTGAATCTCAGTCAGTGACAGGGATTGAATCTCAGTCAGTGACAGGGATTGACTCTGAGTCAGTGACATGGATTTAATCTCAGTCAGTGACAGGGAATGAATCTCAGTCAGTGACAGGGATTGAATCTCAATCAGTGCCAGGGATTGAATCACAGTCAGTGACAGGAAATGAACCTCAGTCAGTGACAGGGATTGAATCTCAGTCAGTGACAGGGATTGAATCTCAGTCAGTGACAGGAAATGAACCTCAGTCAGTGACAGGGATTGAATCTCAGTCAGTGACAGGAAATGAATCTCAGTCAGTGACAGGAATTGAATCTCAGTCAGTGAACGGGATTGATTCTCAGTCAGTGACAGGGATGGAATTTCAGTCAGTGACAGGAATTGAATCTCAGTCAGTGACAGGGATTCTCTCTAAGTCAGTGACAGGGATTGAATGTCAGTCTGTGACAGGGATTGAATCTCAGTCAGTGACAGGGATTGAATCCCAGTCAGTGACAGGAATTGAACCTCAGTCAGTGACAGGGATTGAACCTCAGTCAGTGACAGGAATTGAATCGCAGTCAGTGACAGGGATTGACTCTGAGACAGTGACAGGGTTTGAATCTCAGTCAGTGAGAGGGATTGAATCTCAGTCAGTGACAGGGATTGACTCTGAGTCAGTGACAGGGATTGAACCTCAGTCAGTGACAGGAATTGAATCGCAGTCAGTGACAGGGATTGACTCTGAGACAGTGACAGGGTTTGAATCTCAGTCAGTGAGAGGGATTGAATCTCAGTCAGTGACAGGGATTGACTCTGAGTCAGTGACAGGAAATGAATCGCAGTCAGTGACAGGATTGACTCTGAGTCAGTGACAGGGTTTGAATCTCAGTCAGTGACAGGGATTGAATCTCAGTCAGTGACAGGGATTGACTCTGAGTCAGTGACATGGATTTAACCTCAGTCAGTGACAGGGAATGAATCTCAGTCAGTGACAGGGATTGAATCTCAATCAGTGCCAGGGATTGAATCACAGTCAGTGACAGGAATTGAATCTCCATCAGTGACAGGGATTGAATCTTAATCAGTGACTGGGATTAACTCTCAGTCAGTGACAGGGATTGAAACTCAGTCAGTGACAGGAATTGAATCTCAGTCAGTGAAAGGGATTGAATCTCAGTTAGTGACAGGAATGGAATTTCAGTCAGTGACAGGAATTGAATTTCAGTCAGTGACAGGGTTTGAGCCACAGTCAGTGATAGTGATTAAACCTCAGTCAGTGACAGGGATTGACCATCACATATTGACTGGGATTGACTCTCCGTTAGCGACAGGGATTGAATCTTATTCAGTGACAGGGATTGAATCTCAGACAGTGACATGGTTTGAGCATCAGTCAGTGACAGGGTTCGAACATATGTCAGTGAAAGGATTGAAACTCAATCAGAAACAGGGATTGAATCTCAGTCAGTGACAGGGATTAAATATCAGTCAGTGACAGGGATTGAACCTCAGTCAGTGAAAGGGATTAATTTCAGTCAGTGACAGGGATTGAACCTCAGTCAGTGACAGCGATTGAAATTCATTCAGTGACAGGGATTGAGCTTCAGTCAGTGACAGGTATTGAATTACAGTCAGTGACAGGGATTGAACCTCAATCAGTGACAGGGATTGAATCTCACTCAGTGACAGGGAGTGAATCTCAGTCAGTGAAAGGGATTGAATCTCAGTCAGTGACAGGGATGGAATTTCAGTCAGTGACAGGAATTGAATCTCAGTCAGTGACAGGGATTCTCTCTAAGTCAGTGACAGGGATTGAATGTCAGTCAGTGACAGGGATTGAATCTCAGTCAGTGACAGGGATTGAATCCCAGTCAGTGACAGGAATTGAACCTCAGTCAGTGACAGGGATTGAACCTCAGTCAGTGACAGGAATTGAATCGCAGTCAGTGACAGGGATTGACTCTGAGTCAGTGACAGGCATTGAATCTCAGTCAGTGACAGGGATTGACTCTGAGTCAGTGACAGGGATTTAACCTCAGTCAGTGAGAGGGATTGAATCGCAGTCAGTTTCAGGAATTGACTCTCAGTCAGTGACAGGAAATGAATCTCAGTCAGCGACAGGGATTGAATCTCAGTCAGTGACAGGGATTGAATCTCAGTCAGTGACAGGGAGTGAACCTCAGTCCGTGACAGGGATTGAATCTCAGTCAGTGACAGGAATTGAATCTCAGTCAGTGACAGGAATTGAATCTCAGTCAGTGACAGGGATTCTCTCTAAGTCAGTGACAGGGATTGAATGTCAGTCAGTGACAGGAATTGAATCTCAGTCAGTGAAAGGGATTGATTCTCAATCAGTGACAGGGATGGAATTTCAGTCAGTGACAGGAATTGAATTTCAGTCAGTGACAGTGCTTGAGACACAGTCAGTGATAGGGATTGAACCTCAGTCAGTGACAGGTATTGAATGTCAGTCAGTGACAGGGATTGACTCTCAGTCAGTGACAGGGATTGAATCTCAGTCAGTGACAGGAATTGAATCTCAGTCAGTGACAGGAATTGAATCTCAGTCAGTGAAAGGCATTGAATCTCAGTCAGTGACAGGGATTGAATCTCAGTCAGTGACAGGGATGGAATTTCAGTCAGTGACAGGAATTGAATCTCAGTCAGTGACAGGGATTCTGTCTAAGTCAGTGACAGGGATTGAATGTCAGTCAGTGACAGGGATTGAATCTCAGTCAGTGACAGGGATTGAATCCCAGTCAGTGACAGGGATAGAATCTTAGTCAGTGACAGGGATTAACTCTCAGTCAGTGACAGGGATTGAAACTCAGTCAGTGACAGGAATTGAATCTCAGTCAGTGAAAGGGATTGAATCTCAGTCAGTTTCAGCAATTGAATCTCAGTCAGTGACAGGAATTGAATCTCAGTCAGTGAAAGGGATTGAATCTCAGTCAGTGACAGGGATGGAATTTCAGTCAGTGACAGGAATTGAATTTCAGTCAGTGACAGGGTTTGAGCCACAGTCAGTGATAGTGATTAAATCTCAGTCAGTGACAGGGATTGACCATCACATATTGACTGGGATTGACTCTCCGTTAGCGACAGGGATTGAATCTTATTCAGTGACAGGGATTGAATCTCAGACAGTGACATGGATTGAGCCTCAGTCAGTGACAGTGTTCGAATATATGTCAGTGAAAGGATTGAAACTCAATCAGAAACAGGGATTGAATCTCAGTCAGTGACAGGGATTAAATATCAGTCAGTGACAGGGATTGAACCTCAGTCAGTGAAAGGGATTAATTTCAGTCAGTGACAGGGATTGAACCTCAGTCAGTGACAGCGATTGAAATTCATTCAGTGACAGGGATTGAGCTTCAGTCAGTGACAGGTATTGAATTACAGTCAGTGACAGGGATTGAACCTCAATCAGTGACAGGGATTGAATCTCAGTCAGTGACAGGGAGTGAATCTCAGTCAGTGAAAGGGATTGTCTCAGTCAGTGACAGGGATGGAATTTCAGTCAGTGACAGGAATTGAATCTCAGTCAGTGACAGGGATTCTCTCTAAGTCAGTGACAGGGATTGAATGTCAGTCAGTGACAGGGATTGAATCTCAGTCAGTGACAGGGATTGAATCCCAGTCAGTGACAGGAATTGAACCTCAGTCAGTGACAGGGATTGAACCTCAGTCAGTGACAGGGATTGAATTTCCGTCAGTGACAGGGATTGAACCTCAATCAGTGACAAGGATTGAATCTCAGTCAGTGACAGGGAGTGAGTCTCAGTCAGTGAAAGGGATTGACTCTCAGTCAGTGACAGGAATTGAATCTCAATTAGTGACAGGGATTGAATCTCAGTCAGTGACAGGGACTAAACCTCAGTCAGTGACAGGGATTGAATCTCAGTCAGTGACAGGGATTGAACCTCAATTAGTGACAGGGATTGAATCCCAGTCAGTGACAGGGATTGAACCTCAGTCAGTGACAGGGATTGAACTTCAGTCAGAGACAGTGATTGACTCTCAGTCAGTGTCAAGGATTGAAACTCAGTCAGTGACAGGGATTGAATCTCAGTCAGTGACAGGGATTGAATCTTTATCAGTGACACCCATTGAATCACAGTCAGTGACAGAAATTGATCCTCAATCAAGTACAGGAATTGAATCTCAGTCAGTGACACGGATTGAAACTCAGTCAGTGACAGGAATTGAATCTCAGTCAGTGACAGGGATTGACCATCAGATAGTGACAGGGATTGAATCTCCGTTAGCGACAGGGATTGAATCTTATTCAGTGACAGGGATTGAATCGCAGACAGTGACATGGATTGAGCCTCAGTCAGTGACAGGGATTGAATCTCCGTTGGCGACAGGGTTTGAATCTCAGTCAGTGACAGGGATTGAATCTCAGTCAGTGACAGGGATTGACTCTAAGTCAGTGACAGGAATGAATCTCAGTCAGTGACAGGGATTGAATCTCAGTCAGTGACAGGGATTGACTCTAAGTCAGTGACAGGAATGAATCTCAGTCAGTGACAGGGATTGAATCTCAGTCAGTGACAGGGATTGAATCTCAGTCAGTGACAGGGATTGAATCTCCGTTGGCGACAGGGATTGAATCTCAGTCAGTGACAGGGATTGAATCTCAGTCAGTAACAGGGATTGACTCTAAGTTAGTGACAGGAATGAATCTCAGTCAGTGACAGGGATTGAATCTCAGTCAGTTTCAGGAATTGAACCTCAGTCATTGACAGGGATTGAACCTCAGTCAGTGACAGGGATTGAATCACAGTCAGTGACAGGAATTGAATCTCAGTCAGTGACAGGGATTGAATCTTAGTCAGTGATAGGGATTGAATCTCTGTCAGTTACAGTGATTGGATCTCAATCAGTGACAGGGATTGATCCTCAGTCAGTGTCAGGGATTGAACCTCAGTAAGTGACAGGGAATGATTCTCAGTCAGTGACTGGGATTGATCCTCAGTCAGTGACAGGGATTGAATCTCAGTCAGTGACAGGGATTGAATCTTAATCAGTGACAGGAATTGAATCTCAGTCAGTGAAAGGGATTGAATCTCAGTCAGTGACAGGAATTGAATCTCAGTCAGTGACAGGAATTGAATCTCAGTCAGTGAAAGGGATTGAATCTCAGTCAGTGACAGGGATTGAATCTCAGTCAGTGACAGGGATGGAATTTCAGTCAGTGACAGGATTTGAATTTCAGTCAGTGACAGGGATTGACCATCAGATAGTGACAGGGATTGAATCTCCGTTAGCGACAGGGATTGAATCTTATTCAGTGACAGGGATTGAATCTCAGTCAGTTACAGTGATTGACTCTAAGTTAGTGTCAGGAATGAATCTCAGTCAGTGACAGGGATTGAACCTCAGTCAGTGACAGCGATTGAAATTCATTCAGTGACAGGGATTGAGCTTCAGTCAGTGACAGGAATTGAATTTCAGTCAGTGACAGGGATTGAACCTCAATCAGTGACAGGGATTGAAGCTCAGTCAGTGACAGGGAGTGAATCTCAGTCAGAGACAGGGATTGACTCTCAGTCAGTGACATGGATTGAGCCTCAGTCAGTGACAGGGATTGAATCTAAGTAGTGACAGGGATTGAATCTCCGTTGGCAACAGGGGTTGAATCTCAGTCAGTGACAGGGATTGAATCTCAGTCAGTAACAGTGATTGACTCTAAGTTAGTGTCAGGAATGAATCTCAGTCAGTGACAGGGATTGAACCTGAGTCAGTGACAGGGATTGAATCTCAGTCAGAGACAGGGATTGAATCTCAGTCAGTGACAGGAATTGAACCTCAGTCAGTGACAGGGATTGAATCTCAGTCAGTGACAGGGATTGACTCTAAGTCAGTGACAGGGATTGAATGTCAGTCAGTGACAGGGATTAAATCTCAGTCAGTGACAGGGATTGAATCTCAGTCAGTGACAGGAATTCAATCTCATTCAGTGACAGGGATTGAACCTCTGTCAGTGACACGGATTGAATCTCAGTCAGTGCCAGGAATTGAACCTCAGTTATTGACAGGGATTGACTCTCAGTCAGTGACAGGGATTGAATCTCAGTCAGTGCCAGGAATTGAACCTCAGTCATTGACAGGGATTGACTCTCATTCAGTGACAGGGACTAAACCTCAGTCTGTGACAGGGATTGAATCGCAGTCAGTGACAGGGTTTCAGCCACAGTCAGTGATAGGGATTAAACCTCAGTCTGTGACAGGGATTGGCCATCAGATAGTGACAGGGATTGAATCTCCGTTGGCGACAGGGATTGAATCTTATTCAGTGACAGGGATTGAATCTCAGACAGTGACATGGATTGAGCCTCAGTCAGTGACAGGTATTAAATCTCATTCAGTGACAGGGATTGACTCTAAGTCAGTGACAGGAATGAATCTCAGTCAGTGACAGGGATTGAATCTCAGTCAGTGACAGGGATTGAATCTCAGTCAGTGACAGGAATTGAACCTCTGTCAGTGACAGGGATTGAATCTCAGTCAGTGACTGGCATTGAGTCTAAGTCAGTGACAGGAATGAATCTCAGTCAGTGACTGGGATTGAATCTCAGTCAGTGACAGGGATGGAATTTCAGTCAGTGACAGGAATTGAATCTCAGTCAGTGACAGGGATTGAATCTCAGTCAGTGACAGGGATTGACTCTAAGTCAGTGACAGGGATTGAATCTCAGTCAGTGACAGGGATTGAATCTCAGTCAGTGACAGGGATTGAATCTCAGTCAGTTTCAGGAATTGAACCTCAGTCATTGACAGGGATTGAACCTCAGTCAGTGACAGGGATTGAATCTCAGTCAGTGACAGGAATTGAAGCTCAGTCAGTGACAGCGAGTGAACCTCAGTCAGTGACAGGGATTGAATCTCAATCAGTGCCAGGGATTGAATCACAGTCAGTGACAGGAATTGAATCTCAGTCAGTGACAGGGATTGAATCTCCGTCAGTGATAGGGATTGAATCTCAATCAGTGACAGGGATTGATCCTCAGCCAGTGTCAGGTATTGAACCTTGGTAAGTAACAGGGAATGAATCTCAGTCAGTGACAGGGATTGACTCTAAGTCAGTGACAGGGATTGAATCTCAGTCAGTGACAGGGATTTAATCTCAGTCAGTGACAGGGATTTTCTCTGAGTCAGTGACAGGGATTGAATCTCAGTCAGTTTCAGGAATTGAACCTCAGTCATTGACAGGGATTGAACCTCAGTCAGTGACAGGGATTGAATCTCAGTCAGTGCCAGGGATTGAAGCTCAGTCAGTGAAAGGGAGTGAACCTCAGTCAGTGACAGGGATTGAATCACAATCAGTGCCAGGGATTGAATCACAGTCAGTGACAGGAATTGAATCTCAGTCAATGACAGGGATTGAATCTCAGTCAGTGACAGGGATTGAATCTCAGTCAGTTACAGGGATTGGATCTCAATCAGTGACAGGGATTGATCCTCAGTCAGTGTCAGGGATTGATCCTCAGTCAGTGACAGGGAATGAATCTCAGTCAGTGACAGGGATTGAATCTTAATCAGTGACAAGGATTGACTCTCAGTCAGTGACAGGGATTGAAACTCAGTCAGTGACAGGAATTGAATCTCAGTTAGTGAAAGGGATTGAATCTCAGTCAGTGACAGGAATTGAATCTCAGTCAGTGACAGGAATTGAATCTCAGTCAGTGAAAGGGATTGAATCTCAGTCAGTGAAAGGGATTGAATCTCAGTCAGTGACAAGGATTGAATCACAGTCAGCGACAGGAATAGTTCCTCAATCAGTGACAGGAATTGACTCTCAGTCAGTGACAGGGATTGAATCTCAGTCAGTGAGAGGGATTGACTCTCAGTCAGTGACAGGAAATGAACCTCAGTCAGGGACAGGGATTGACTCTCAGTCAGTGACAGGGATTGAATCTCAGTCAGTGACAGGAAATGAACCTCAGTCAGTGACAGGGATTGAATCTCAGTCAGTGACAGGAATTGAATCTCAGTCAGTGACAGGAATTGAATCTCAGTCAGTAACAGTGATTGACTCTAAGTTAGTGTCAGGAATGAATCTCAGTCAGTGACAGGGATTGAACCTGAGTCAGTGACAGGGATTGAATCTCAGTCAGTGACAGGGATTGAATCTCAGTCAGTGACAGGAATTGAACCTCAGTCAGTGACAGGGATTGAATCTCAGTCAGTGACAGGGATTGACTCTAAGTCAGTGACAGGGATTAAATCTCAGTTATTGACAGGGATTGACTCTCAGTCAGTGACAGGGATTGAATCTCAGTCAGTGCCAGGAATTGAACCTCAGTCATTGACAGGGATTGACTCTCAGTCAGTGACAGGGATTGAATCACAGTCTGTGACAGGGATTGAATCGCAGTCAGTGACAGGGTTTCAGCCACAGTCAGTGATAGGGATTAAACCTCAGTCTGTGACAGGGATTGACCATCAGATAGTGACAGGGATTGAATCTCCGTTGGCGACAGGGATTGAATCTTATTCAGTGACAGGGATTGAATCTCAGACAGTGACATGGATTGAGCCTCAGTCAGTGACAGGTATTAAATCTCTGTCAGTGACAGGGATTGACTCTAAGTCAATGACAGGAATGAATCTCAGTCAGTGACAGGGATTGAATCTCAGTCAGTGACAGGGATTGAATCTCAGTCAGTGACAGGAATTGAACTTCAGTCAGTGACAGGGATTGAATCTCAGTCAGTGACTGGCATTGAGTCAAAGTCAGTGACAGGAATGAATCTCAGTCAGTGACTGGGATTAAATCTCAGTCAGTGACAGGGATGGAATTTCAGTCAGTGACAGGAATTGAATCTCAGTCAGTGACAGGGATTGAATCTCAGTCAGTGACAGGGATTGACTCTAAGTCAGTGACAGGGATGGAATTTCAGTCAGTGACAGGAATTGAATCTCAGTCAGTGACAGGGATTGAATCTCAGTCAGTGACAGGGATTGACTCTAAGTCAGTGACAGGGATTGAATCTCAGTCAGTGACAGGGATTGAATCTCAGTCAGTGACAGGGATTGAATCTCAGTCAGTTTCAGGAATTGAACCTCAGTCATTCACAGGGATTGAACCTCAGTCAGTGACAGGGATTGAATCTCAGTCAGTGAAAGGGATTTAATCTCAGTCAGTGACAGGGATTGACTCTGAGTCAGTGACAGGGATTGAACCTCAGTCAGTGACAGGGATTGAATCTCAGTCAGTTTCAGGAATTGAACCTCAGTCATTGACAGGGATTGAATCTCAGTCAGTGACAGGGATTGAATCTCCGTTGGTGACAGGGATTGAATCTTATTCAGTGACAGGGATTGAATCTCAGGCAGTGACATGGATTGAGCCTCAGTCAGTGACAGGTATTAAATCTCTGTCAGTGACAGGGATTGACTCTAAGTCAGTGACAGGAATGAATCCCAGTCAGTGACAGGGATTGAATCTCAGTCAGTGACAGGGATTGAATCGCACTCAGTGACAGGAATTGAACCTCAGTCAGTGACAGGGATTGAATCTCAGTCAGTGACTGGCATTGACTCTAAGTCAGTGACAGGAATGAATCTCAGTCAGTGACTGGGATTGAATCTCAGTCAGTGACAGGGATTGAATTTCAGTCAGTGACAGGAATTGAACCTCAGTCAGTGACAGGGATTGAATCTCAGTCAGTGACAGGGATTGACTCTAAGTCAGTGACAGGGATTGAATCTCAGTCAGTGACAGGATTTTAATCTCAGTCAGTGACAGGGATTGAATCTCAGTCAGTGATAGGAATGGAATCTCAGTCATTTACAGGGATTGGATCTCAATCAGTGACAGGGATTGATCCTCAGTCAGTGTCAGGGATTGATCCTCAGTCAGTGACAGGGAATGAATCTCAGTCAGTGACAGGGATTGAATCTTAATCAGTGACAGGGATTGACTCTCAGTCAGTGACAGGAATGGAACCTCAGTAAGTGACAGGGAATGAATCTCAGTCAGTGACAGGGATTGACTCTGAGTCAGTGACAGGAATTGAATCTCAGTCAGTGACAGGGATTGTATCTCAGTCAGTGACAGGGATTGACTCTGAGTCAGTGACAGGGATTGAACCTCAGTCAGTGACAGGGATTGAATCTCAGTCAGTTTCAGGAATTGAACCTCAGTCATTGACAGGGATTGAACCTCAGTCAGTGACAGGGATTGAATCTCAGTCAGTGACAGGAATTGAAGCTCAGTCAGTGACAGGGAGTGAACCTCAGTCAGTGACAGGGATTGAATCACAATCAGTGCCAGCGATTGAATCACAGTCAGTGACAGGATTTTAATCTCAGTCAGTGACAGGGATTGAATCTCAGTCAGTGATAGGAATGGAATCTCAGTCATTTACAGGGATTGGATCTCAATCAGTGACAGGGATTGATCCTCAGTCAGTGTCAGGGATTGATCCTCAGTCAGTGACAGGGAATGAATCTCAGTCAGTGACAGGGATTGAATCTTAATCAGTGACAGGGATTGACTCTCAGTCAGTGACAGGGATTGAAACTCAGTCAGTGACAGGAATTGAATCTCAGTCAGTGAAAGGGATTGAATCTCAGTCAGTGACAGGAATTGAATCTCAGTCAGTGACAGGAACTGAATCTCAGTCAGTGAAAGGGATTGAATCTCAGTCAGTGACAGGGGTTGAATCTCAGTCAGTGACACGGATTGAATCACAGTCAGTGACAGGAATTCATCCTCAATCAGTGACAGGAATTGACTCTCAGTCAGTGACAGGGATTGAAACTCAGTCAGTGACAGGAATTGAATCTCAGTCAGTGACAGGGATTGACTCTCAGTCAGTGACAGGAAATGAACCTCAGTCAGTGACAGGGATTGAATCTCAGTCAGTGACAGGGATTGAATCTCAGTCAGTGACAGGAAATGATCCTCAGTCAGTGACAGGGATTGAATCTCAGTCAGTGACAGGAATTGAATCTGAGTCAGTGACAGGAATTGATTCTCAGTCAGTGTAAGGGATTGAATCTCAGACAGTGACAGGGATGGAATTTCAGTCAGTGACAGGAATTGAATCTCAGTCAATGACAGGGATTGTCTCTAAGTCAGTGACAGGGATTGAATGTCAGTCAGTGACAGAGATTGAATCTCAGTCAGTGACAGGGATTGAATCCCAGTCAGTGACAGGGATTGAACCTCAGTCAGTGACAGGAATTGAATTGCAGTCAGTGACAGGGATTGACTCTGAGTCAGTGACAGGGATTGAATCTCAGTCAGTGACAGGTATTGACTCTGAGTCGGTGACAGGGATTGAATCTCAGTCAGTGACAGGGATTGAATCTCAGTCAGTGACAGGAATTGAATTGCAGTCAGTGACAGGGATTGACTCTGAGTCAGTGACAGGGATTGAATCTCAGTCAGTGACAGGGATTGAATCTCAGCCAGTGACAGGGATTTACTCTGAGTCAGTGACAGGGATTGTACCTCAGTCAGTGACAGGGATTGAATCTCAGTCAGTGACAGGAATTGAATTGCAGTCAGTGACAGGGATTGGCTCTGAGTCAGTGACAGGGATTGAATCTCAGTCAGTGACAGGGATTGAATCTCAGTCAGTGACAGGGATTGACTCTGAGTCAGTGACAGGGATTGAACCTCAGTCAGTGACAGGGATTGAATCTCAGTCAGTTTCAGGAATTGAACCTCAGGCATTGACAGGGATTGATCCTCAGTCAGTGACAGGGATTGAATCTCAGTCAGTGACAGGAATTGAATCTCAGTCTGTGACAGGGATTGAATCTCAGTCAGTGACAGGAATTGAACCTGAGTCAGTGACAGGGATTGAATATCAGTCAGTGACAGGGATTGACTCTAAGTCAGTGACAGGGATTGAATCTCAGTCAGTGACAGGGATTGAATCTCAGTCAGTTTCAGGAATTGAACCTCAGTCATTGACAGTGATTCAACCTCATTCAGTGACAGGGATTGAATCTCAGTCAGTGACAGGGATTGAAGCTCAGTCAGTGACAGGGAGTGAACCTCAGTCAGTGACAGCGATTGAATCTCAATCAGTGCCAGGGATTGAATCACAGTCAGTGACAGGAATTGAATCTCAGTCAGTGACAGGGATTGAATCTCAGTCAGTGATAGGGATTGAATCTCAATCAGTGACAGGGATTGATCCTCAGTCAGTGTCAGGGATTGAACCTCAGTAAGTGACAGGGACTGAATCTCAGTCAGTGACAGGGATTGAATATTAATCAGTGACAGGGATTGACTCTCAGTCAGTGACAGGGATTGACTCTCAGTCAGTGACAGGAATTGAATCTCAGTCAGTGAAAGGGATTGAATCACAGTCAGTGACAGGAATTGAATCTCAGTCTGTGAAAGGGATTGAATCTCAGTCAGTGACAGGAATTGAATCTCAGTCAGTGAAAGGGATTGAATTTCAGTCAGTGACAGGGATTGAATCTCAGTCAGTGACACGGATTGAATCACAGTCAGTGACAGGAATTGATCCTCAATCAGTGACAGGAATTGAATATTAATCAGTGACAGGGATTGACTCTCAGTCAGTGACAGGGATTGAAACTCAGTCAGTGACAGGGATTGACTCAGTCAGTGACAGGAATTGAATCTCAGTCAGTGAAAGTGATTGAATCACAGTCAGTGACAGGAATTGAATCTCAGTCTGTGAAAGGGATTGAATCTCAGTCAGTGACAGGAATTGAATCTCAGTCAGTGAAAGGGATTGAATTTCAGTCAGTGACAGGGATTGAATCTCAGTCAGTGACACGGATTGAATCACAGTCAGTGACAGGAATTGATCCTCAATCAGTGACAGGAATTGAATCTCAGTCAGTGACAGTGATTGACTCTCAGTCAGTGACAGGAATGAATCTCAGTCAGTGACAGGGTTTGAATCTCAGTCAGTGACAGGAATGAATCTCAGTCAGTGACACGGTTTGAATCTCAGTCAGTGACAGGAATTGAATCTCAGTCAGTGAAAGGGATTGAATTTCAGTCAGTGACAGGGATTGAATCTCAGTCAGTGACACGGATTGAATCACAGTCAGTGACAGGAATTGATCCTCAATCAGTGACAGGAATTGAATATTAATCAGTGACAGGGATTGACTCTCAGTCAGTGACAGGGATTGAAACTCAGTCAGTGACAGGGATTGACTCAGTCAGTGACAGGAATTGAATCTCAGTCAGTGAAAGTGATTGAATCACAGTCAGTGACAGGAATTGAATCTCAGTCTGTGAAAGGGATTGAATCTCAGTCAGTGACAGGAATTGAATCTCAGTCAGTGAAAGGGATTGAATTTCAGTCAGTGACAGGGATTGAATCTCAGTCAGTGACACGGATTGAATCACAGTCAGTGACAGGAATTGATCCTCAATCAGTGACAGGAATTGAATCTCAGTCAGTGACAGTGATTGACTCTCAGTCAGTGACAGGAATGAATCTCAGTCAGTGACAGGGTTTGAATCTCAGTCAGTGACAGGAATGAATCTCAGTCAGTGACACGGTTTGAATCTCAGTCAGTGACAGGAATGAATCTCAGTCAGTGACAGGGTTTGAATCTCAGTCAGTGACAGGGATTGAATCTCAGTCAGTGACAGGAAATGAACCTCAGTCAGTGACAGGGATTGAATCTCAGTCAGTGACAGGAATTGAATCTAAGTCAGTGACAGTAATTGAATCTCTGTCAGTGACAGGAATTGAATCTCAGTCAGTGAAAGGGAATGAATCTCAGTCAGTGACAGGGATGGATATTTCAGTCAGTGACAGGGATTGTCTCAAAGTCAGTGACAGGGATTGAATGTCAGTCAGTGACAGGGATTGAATCTCAGTCATTGACAGGGATTGAACCTCATTCAGTGACAGGGATTGAATCTCAGTCAGTGACAGGAAATGAACCTCAGTCAGTGACAGGGATTGAATCTCAGTCAGTGACAGGAAATGAACCTCAGTCAGTGACAGGAATTGAATCTCAGTCAGTGAAAGGGATTGAATCTCAGTCAGTGACAGGGATGGAATTTCAGTCAGTGACAGGAATTGAATCTCAGTGACAGGGATTGTCTCTAAGTCAGTGACAGGGTTTGAATGTCAGTCAGTGACAGGGATTGAATCTCGGTCAGTGACAGGAATTGAATCTCAGTCAGTGACAGGAATTGAATCTCAGTCAGTGAAAGGGATTGAATCTCAGTCAGTGACCGGGATGGAATTTCAGTCAGTGACAGGAATTGAATCTCAGTGACAGGGATTGTCTCTAAGTCAGTGACAGGGTTTGAATGTCAGTCAGTGACGGGGATTGAATCACAGTCTGTGACAGGGATTGAATCTCAGTCAGTGACAGTGTTTCAGCCACATTCAGTGATAGGGATTAAACCTCAGTCAGTGACAGGGAATGAATCTCAGTTAGTGACTGGGACTAAACCTCAGTCAGTGACAGGGTTTGACTCTCAGATACTGACAGGGATTGAATCTCTGTTAGCGACCGGGAATGAATCATATTCAGTGACAGGGATTGAGCCTCAATCAGTGACATGGATTGAGCCTCAGTCAGTGACAGGGATTGACTCTAAGTCAGAGACTGGGATTGAATCTCAGTCAGTGACTGGGATTGAATCTCAATCAGTGACAGGGATTGAATCTCTCAGTGACAGGAATTGAATCTCAGTCAGTGACAGGGATTGAATCTCAGTCAGTGATAGGGATTGAATCTCAGTCAGTGACAGGGATTAATCCTCAGTCAGTGTCAGGGATTGAATCTCAGTCAGTGACAGGGATTGATCCTCAGTCAGTGACAGGGATTGAATCTCAGTCAGTGACAGGGATTGATCCTCAATCAGTGACAGGAATTGAATCTCAGTCAGTGACAGGAATTGAATCTCAGTCAGTGAAAGGGATTGAATCTCAGTCAGTGACAGGGATGGAATTTCAGTCAGTGACAGGAATTCAATTTCAGTCAGTGACAGGGTTTGAGACACAGTCAGTGATAGGGATTGAACCTCAGTCAGTGACAGGTATTGAATCTCAGTCAGTGACAGGGATTGAATCTCAGTCAGTGACAGGAATTGAATCTCAGTCAGTGACAGGAATTGAATCTCAGTCAGTGAAAGGGATTGAATCTCAGTCAGTGACAGGGATTGAATCTCAGTCAGTGACAGGAATTGAACCTCAGTCAGTGACAGGAATTGAACCTCAGTAAGTGACAGGGACTGAATCTCAGTCAGTGACAGGGATTGAATATTAATCAGTGACAGGGATTGACTCTCAGTCAGTGACAGGGATTGAAACTCAGTCAGTGACAGGGATTGACTCAGTCAGTGACAGGAATTGAATCTCAGTCAGTGAAAGTGATTGAATCACAGTCAGTGACAGGAATTGAATCTCAGTCTGTGAAAGGGATTGAATCTCAGTCAGTGACAGGAATTGAATCTCAGTCAGTGAAAGGGATTGAATTTCAGTCAGTGACAGGGATTGAATCTCAGTCAGTGACACGGATTGAATCACAGTCAGTGACAGGAATTGATCCTCAATCAGTGACAGGAATTGAATCTCAGTCAGTGACAGTGATTGACTCTCAGTCAGTGACAGGAATGAATCTCAGTCAGTGACAGGGTTTGAATCTCAGTCAGTGACAGGAATGAATCTCAGTCAGTGACACGGTTTGAATCTCAGTCAGTGACAGGAATGAATCTCAGTCAGTGACAGGGTTTGAATCTCAGTCAGTGACAGGGATTGAATCTCAGTCAGTGACAGGAAATGAACCTCAGTCAGTGACAGGGATTGAATCTCAGTCAGTGACAGGAATTGAATCTAAGTCAGTGACAGTAATTGAATCTCTGTCAGTGACAGGAATTGAATCTCAGTCAGTGAAAGGGAATGAATCTCAGTCAGTGACAGGGATGGATATTTCAGTCAGTGACAGGGATTGTCTCAAAGTCAGTGACAGGGATTGAATGTCAGTCAGTGACAGGGATTGAATCTCAGTCATTGACAGGGATTGAACCTCATTCAGTGACAGGGATTGAATCTCAGTCAGTGACAGGAAATGAACCTCAGTCAGTGACAGGGATTGAATCTCAGTCAGTGACAGGAAATGAACCTCAGTCAGTGACAGGAATTGAATCTCAGTCAGTGAAAGGGATTGAATCTCAGTCAGTGAAAGGGATGGAATTTCAGTCAGTGACAGGAATTGAATCTCAGTGACAGGGATTGTCTCTAAGTCAGTGACAGGGTTTGAATGTCAGTCAGTGACAGGGATTGAATCTCGGTCAGTGACAGGAATTGAATCTCAGTCAGTGACAGGAATTGAATCTCAGTCAGTGAAAGGGATTGAATCTCAGTCAGTGACCGGGATGGAATTTCAGTCAGTGACAGGAATTGAATCTCAGTGACAGGGATTGTCTCTAAGTCAGTGACAGGGTTTGAATGTCAGTCAGTGACAGGGATTGAATCTCAGTCAGTGAAAGGAATTGAACCTCAGTCAGTGACAGGGATTGAACCTCAGTCAGTGGCAGGGTTTGACTCTCAGTCAGTGACAAGGATTGAAACTCAGTCAGTGACGGGGATTGAATCACAGTCTGTGACAGGGATTGAATCTCAGTCAGTGACAGTGTTTCAGCCACATTCAGTGATAGGGATTAAACCACAGTCAGTGACAGGGAATGAATCTCAGTTAGTGACTGGGACTAAACCTCAGTCAGTGACAGGGTTTGACCCTCAGATACTGACAGGGATTGAATCTCTGTTAGCGACCGGGAATGAATCATATTCAGTGACAGGGATTGAGCCTCAATTAGTGACATGGATTGAGCCTCAGTCAGTGACAGGGATTGACTCTAAGTCAGAGACTGGGATTGAATCTCAGTCAGTGACTGGGATTGAATCTCAATCAGTGACAGGGATTGAATCTCTCAGTGACAGGAATTGAATCTCAGTCAGTGACAGGGATTGAATCTCAGTCAGTGATAGGGATTGAATCTCAGTCAGTGACAGGGATTAATCCTCAGTCAGTGTCAGGGATTGAATCTCAGTCAGTGACAGGGATTGATCCTCAGTCAGTGACAGGGATTGAATCTCAGTCAGTGACAGGAATTGATCCTCAATCAGTGACAGGAATTGAATCTCAGTCAGTGACAGGAATTGAATCTCAGTCAGTGAAAGGGATTGAATCTCAGTCAGTGACAGGGATGGAATTTCAGTCAGTGACAGGAATTGAATTTCAGTCAGTGACAGGGTTTGAGACACAGTCAGTGATAGGGATTGAACCTCAGTCAGTGACAGGTATTGAATCTCAGTCAGTGACAGGGATTGAATCTCAGTCAGTTTCATGAATTAAACCTCAGTCATTGACAGGGATTGAACCTCAGTCAGTGACAGGGATTGAATCTCAGTCAGTAACAGGGATTGAAGCTCAGTCAGTGACAGGGAGTGAACCTCAGTCAGTGACATGGATTGAATCTCAATCAGTGCCATAGATTGAATCACAGTCAGTGACAGGAATTGAATCTCAGTCAGTGACAGGGATTGAAAGTCAGTCTGTGACAGGGATTGAATCTCAATTAGTGACAGGGACTGACCCTCAGACAATGATAGGAATGGAATCTCAGTGAGTGACATGGATTTTACCTCAGTCAGTGACTGGGATTGAACCTCAGACAACGACAGGAATTGAGCCTCAGTCAGTGACTGGGATTGACGCTCATTCAGTGACAGGGATTGAATCTCAGTCAGTGACAGGAAGTGAATCTCAGTCAATGCCAGGGATTGAATCTCAGTCAGTGACAGGAATTGAATCTCAGTCAGTGATAGGAATGGAATCTCAGTCATTTACAGGGATTGGATCTCAATCAGTGACAGGGATTGATCCTCAGTCAGTGTCAGGGATTGATCCTCAGTCAGTGACAGGGAATGAATCTCAGTCAGTGACAGGGATTGAATCTTAATCAGTGACAGGGATTGACTCTCAGTCAGTGACAGGGATTGAAACTCAATCAGTGACAGGAATTGAATCTCAGTCAGTGAAAGGGATTGAATCTCAGTCAGTGACAGGAATTGAATCTCAGTCAGTGACAGGATTTTAATCTCAGTCAGTGACAGGGATTGAATCTCAGTCAGTGATAGGAATGGAATCTCAGTCATTTACAGGGATTGGATCTCAATCAGTGACAGGGATTGATCCTCAGTCAGTGTCAGGGATTGATCCTCAGTCAGTGACAGGGAATGAATCTCAGTCAGTGACAGGGATTGAATCTTAATCAGTGACAGGGATTGAATCTCTCAGTGACAGGAATTGAATCTCAGTCAGTGACAGGGATTGAATCTCAGTCAGTGATAGGGATTGAATCTCAGTCAGTGACAGGGATTAATCCTCAGTCAGTGTCAGGGATTGAATCTCAGTCAGTGACAGGGATTGATCCTCAGTCAGTGACAGGGATTGAATCTCAGTCAGTGACAGGGATTGAATTTTAATCAGTGACACGGATTGAATCACAGTCAGTGACAGGAATTGATCCTCAATCAGTGACAGGAATTGAATCTCAGTCAGTGACAGGAATTGAATCTCAGTCAGTGAAAGGGATTGAATCTCAGTCAGTGACAGGGATGGAATTTCAGTCAGTGACAGGAATTGAATTTCAGTCAGTGACAGGGTTTGAGACACAGTCAGTGATAGGGATTGAACCTCAGTCAGTGACAGGTATTGAATCTCAGTCAGTGACAGGGATTGAATCTCAGTCAGTGACAGGAATTGAATCTCAGTCAGTGACAGGAATTGAATCTCAGTCAGTGAAAGGGATTGAATCTCAGTCAGTGACAGGGATTGAATCTCAGTCAGTGACAGGAATTGAACCTCAGTCAGTGACAGGAATTGAGTCTCAGTCAGTGACAGGGATTCACTCTAAGTCAGTGACATGGATTCAATGTCAGTCAGTGACAGGGATTGAATCTCAGTCAGTGACAGGAATTGAATCTCAGTCAGTGATAGGAATGGAATCTCAGTCATTTACAGGGATTGGATCTCAATCAGTGACAGGGATTGATCCTCAGTCAGTGTCAGGGATTGATCCTCAGTCAGTGACAGGGAATGAATCTCAGTCAGTGACAGGGATTGAATCTTAATCAGTGACAGGGATTGACTCTCAGTCAGTGACAGGTATTGAAACTCAGTCAGTGACAGGAATTGAATCTCAGTCAGTGAAAGGGATTGAATCTCAGTCAGTGACAGGAATTGAATCTCAGTCAGTGACAGGATTTTAATCTCAGTCAGTGACAGGGATTGAATCTCAGTCAGTGATAGGAATGGAATCTCAGTCATTTACAGGGATTGGATCTCAATCAGTGACAGGGATTGATCCTCAGTCAGTGTCAGGGATTGATCCTCAGTCAGTGACAGGGAATGAATCTCAGTCAGTGACAGGGATTGAATCTTAATCAGTGACAGGGATTGACTCTCAGTCAGTGACTGGGATTGAAACTCAGTCAGTGACAGGGATTGAATCTCAGTCAGTGAAAGGGATTGAATCTCAGTCAGTGACAGGAATTGAATCTCAGTCAGTGACAGGAACTGAATCTCAGTCAGTGAAAGGGATTGAATCTCAGTCAGTGACAGGGGTTGAATCTCAGTCAGTGACACGGATTGAATCACAGTCAGTGACAGGAATTCATCCTCAATCAGTGACAGGGATTGACTCTCAGTCAGTGACAGGGATTGAAACTCAGTCAGTGACAGGAATTGAATCTCAGTCAGTGACAGGGATTGACTCTGTCAGTGACAGGAAATGAACCTCAGTCAGTGATAGGGATTGAATCTCAGTCAGTGACAGGGATTGAATCTCAGTCAGTGACAGGAAATGAACCTCAGTCAGTGACAGGGATTGAATCTCAGTCAGTGACAGGAATTGAATCTGAGTCAGTGACAGGAATTGAATCTCAGTCAGTGTAAGGGATTGAATCTCAGTCAGTGACAGGGATGGAATTTCAGTCAGTGACAGGAATTGAATCTCAGTCAATGACAGGGATTGTCTCTAAGTCAGTGACAGGGATTGAATGTCAGTCAGTGACAGAGATTGAATCTCAGTCAGTGACTGTTGATTGAATCCCAGTCAGTGACAGGGATTGAACCTCAGTCAGTGACAGGAATTGAATTGCAGTCAGTGACAGGGATTGACTCTGAGTCAGTGACAGGGATTGAATCTCAGTCAGTGACAGGTATTGACTCTGAGTCGGTGACAGGGATTGAATCTCAGTCAGTGACAGGAATTGAATTGCAGTCAGTGACAGGGATTGACTCTGAGTCAGTGACAGGGATTGAATCTCAGTCAGTGACAGGGATTGAATCTCAGCCAGTGACAGGGATTGACTCTGAGTCAGTGACAGGGATTGTACCTCAGTCAGTGACAGGGATTGAATCTCAGTCAGTGACAGGAATTGAATTGCAGTCAGTGACAGGGATTGACTCTGAGTCAGTGACAGGGATTGAATCTCAGTCAGTGACAGGGATTGAATCTCAGTCAGTGACAGGGATTGACTCTGAGTCAGTGACAGGGATTGAACCTCAGTCAGTGACAGGGATTGAATCTCAGTCAGTTTCAGGAATTGAACCTCAGGCATTGACAGGGATTGATCCTCAGTCAGTGACAGGGATTGAATCTCAGTCAGTGACAGGAATTGAATCTCAGTCTGTGACAGGGATTGAATCTCAGTCAGTGACAGGAATTGAACCTGAGTCAGTGACAGGGATTGAATATCAGTCAGTGACAGGGATTGACTCTAAGTCAGTGACAGGGATTGAATCTCAGTCAGTGACAGGGATTGAATCTCAGTCAGTTTCAGGAATTGAACCTCAGTCATTGACAGGGATTGAACCTCATTCAGTGACAGGGATTGAATCTCAGTCAGTGACAGGGATTGAAGCTCAGTCAGTGACAGGGAGTGAACCTCAGTCAGTGACAGCGATTGAATCTCAATCAGTGCCAGGGATTGAATCACAGTCAGTGACAGGAATTGAATCTCAGTCAGTGACAGGGATTGAATCTCAGTCAGTGATAGGGATTGAATCTCAATCAGTGACAGGGATTGATCCTCAGTCAGTGTCAGGGATTGAACCTCAGTAAGTGACAGGGACTGAATCTCAGTCAGTGACAGGGATTGAATATTAATCAGTGACAGGGATTGACTCTCAGTCAGTGACAGGGATTGAAACTCAGTCAGTGACAGGGATTGACTCAGTCAGTGACAGGAATTGAATCTCAGTCAGTGAAAGTGATTGAATCACAGTCAGTGACAGGAATTGAATCTCAGTCTGTGAAAGGGATTGAATCTCAGTCAGTGACAGGAATTGAATCTCAGTCAGTGAAAGGGATTGAATTTCAGTCAGTGACAGGGATTGAATCTCAGTCAGTGACACGGATTGAATCACAGTCAGTGACAGGAAATGATCCTCAATCAGTGACAGGAATTGAATATTAATCAGTGACAGGGATTGACTCTCAGTCAGTGACAGGGATTGAAACTCAGTCAGTGACAGGGATTGACTCAATCAGTGACAGGAATTGAATCTCAGTCAGTGACAGTGATTGACTCTCAGTCAGTGACAGGAATGAATCTCAGTCAGTGACAGGGTTTGAATCTCAGTCAGTGACAGGAATGAATCTCAGTCAGTGACACGGTTTGAATCTCAGTCAGTGACAGGAATGAATCTCAGTCAGTGACAGGGTTTGAATCTCAGTCAGTGACAGGGATTGAATCTCAGTCAGTGACAGGAAATGAACCTCAGTCAGTGACAGGGATTGAATCTCAGTCAGTGACAGGAATTGAATCTAAGTCAGTGACAGTAATTGAATCTCTGTCAGTGACAGGAATTGAATCTCAGTCAGTGAAAGGGATTGAATCTCAGTCAGTGACAGGGATGGATATTTCAGTCAGTGACAGGGATTGTCTCAGAGTCAGTGACAGGGATTGAATGTCAGTCAGTGACAGGGATTGAATGTCAGTCATTGACAGGGATTGAACCTCATTCAGTGACAGGGATTGAATCTCAGTCAGTGACAGGAAATGAACCTCAGTCAGTGACAGGGATTGAATCTCAGTCAGTGACAGGAAATGAACCTCAGTCAGTGACAGGAATTGAATCTCAGTCAGTGAAAGGGATTGAATCTCAGTCAGTGACAGGGATGGAATTTCAGTCAGTGACAGGAATTGAATCTCAGTGACAGGGATTGTCTCCAAGTCAGTGACAGGGTTTGAATGTCAGTCAGTGACAGGGATTGAATCTCGGTCAGTGACAGGAATTGAATCTCAGTCAGTGACAGGAATTGAATCTCAGTCAGTGAAAGGGATTGAATCTCAGTCAGTGACCGGGATGGAATTTCAGTCAGTGACAGGAATTGAATCTCAGTGACAGGGATTGTCTCTAAGTCAGTGACAGGGTTTGAATGTCAGTCAGTGACAGGGATTGAATCTCAGTCAGTGAAAGGAATTGAACCTCAGTCAGTGACTGGGATTGAACCTCAGTCAGTGGCAGGGTTTGACTCTCAGTCAGTGACAAGGATTGAAACTCAGTCAGTGACGGGGATTGAATCACAGTCTGTGACAGGGATTGAATCTCAGTCAGTGACAGTGTTTCAGCCACATTCAGTGGTAGGGATTAAACCTCAGTCAGTGACAGGGAATGAATCTCAGTTAGTGACTGGGACTAAACCTCAGTCAGTGACAGGGTTTGACCCTCAGATACTGACAGGGATTGAATCTCTGTTAGCGACCGGGAATGAATCATATTCAGTGACAGGGATTGAGCCTCAATCAGTGACATGGATTGAGCCTCAGTCAGTGACAGGGATTGACTCTAAGTCAGAGACTGGGATTGAATCTCAGTCAGTGACTGGGATTGAATCTCAATCAGTGACAGGGATTGAATCTCTCAGTGACAGGAATTGAATCTCAGTCAGTGACAGGGATTGAATCTCAGTCAGTGATAGGGATTGAATCTCAGTCAGTGACAGGGATTAATCCTCAGTCAGTGTCAGGGATTGAATCTCAGTCAGTGACAGGGATTGATCCTCAGTCAGTGACAGGGATTGAATCTCAGTCAGTGACAGGGATTGACTCTGAGTCAGTGACAGGGATTGAACCTCAGTCAGTGACAGGGATTGAATCTCAGTCAGTTTCAGGAATTGAACCTCAGGCATTGACAGGGATTGATCCTCAGTCAGTGACAGGGATTGAATCTCAGTCAGTGACAGGAATTGAATCTCAGTCTGTGACAGGGATTGAATCTCAGTCAGTGACAGGAATTGAACCTGAGTCAGTGACAGGGATTGAATATCAGTCAGTGACAGGGATTGACTCTAAATCAGTGACAGGGATTGAATCTCAGTCAGTGACAGGGATTGAATCTCAGTCAGTTTCAGGAATTGAACCTCAGTCATTGACAGGGATTGAACCTCATTCAGTGACAGGGATTGAATCTCAGTCAGTGACAGGGATTGAAGCTCAGTCAGTGACAGGGAGTGAACCTCAGTCAGTGACAGCGATTGAATCTCAATCAGTGCCAGGGATTGAATCACAGTCAGTGACAGGAATTGAATCTCAGTCAGTGACAGGGATTGAATCTCAGTCAGTGATAGGGATTGAATCTCAATCAGTGACAGGGATTGATCCTCAGTCAGTGTCAGGGATTGAACCTCAGTAAGTGACAGGGACTGAATCTCAGTCAGTGACAGGGATTGAATATTAATCAGTGACAGGGATTGACTCTCAGTCAGTGACAGGGATTGAAACTCAGTCAGTGACAGGGATTGACTCAGTCAGTGACAGGAATTGAATCTCAGTCAGTGAAAGTGATTGAATCACAGTCAGTGACAGGAATTGAATCTCAGTCTGTGAAAGGGATTGAATCTCAGTCAGTGACAGGAATTGAATCTCAGTCAGTGAAAGGGATTGAATTTCAGTCAGTGACAGGGATTGAATCTCAGTCAGTGACACGGATTGAATCACAGTCAGTGACAGGAATTGATCCTCAATCAGTGACAGGAATTGAATATTAATCAGTGACAGGGATTGACTCTCAGTCAGTGACAGGGATTGAAACTCAGTCAGTGACAGGGATTGACTCAATCAGTGACAGGAATTGAATCTCAGTCAGTGAAAGTGATTGAATCACAGTCAGTGACAGGAATTGAATCTCAGTCTGTGAAAGGGATTGAATCTCAGTCAGTGACAGGAATTGAATCTCAGTCAGTGAAAGGGATTGAATTTCAGTCAGTGACAGGGATTGAATCTCAGTCAGTGACACGGATTGAATCACAGTCAGTGACAGGAATTGATCCTCAATCAGTGACAGGAATTGAATCTCAGTCAGTGACAGTGATTGACTCTCAGTCAGTGACAGGAATGAATCTCAGTCAGTGACAGGGTTTGAATCTCAGTCAGTGACAGGAATGAATCTCAGTCAGTGACACGGTTTGAATCTCAGTCAGTGACAGGAATGAATCTCAGTCAGTGACAGGGTTTGAATCTCAGTCAGTGACAGGGATTGAATCTCAGTCAGTGACAGGAAATGAACCTCAGTCAGTGACAGGGATTGAATCTCAGTCAGTGACAGGAATTGAATCTAAGTCAGTGACAGTAATTGAATCTCTGTCAGTGACAGGAATTGAATCTCAGTCAGTGAAAGGGATTGAATCTCAGTCAGTGACAGGGATGGATATTTCAGTCAGTGACAGGGATTGTCTCAGAGTCAGTGACAGGGATTGAATGTCAGTCAGTGACAGGGATTGAATGTCAGTCATTGACAGGGATTGAACCTCATTCAGTGACAGGGATTGAATCTCAGTCAGTGACAGGAAATGAACCTCAGTCAGTGACAGGGATTGAATCTCAGTCAGTGACAGGAAATGAACCTCAGTCAGTGACAGGAATTGAATCTCAGTCAGTG
Source organism: Chiloscyllium plagiosum (assembly GCF_037043375.1). NCBI lineage: Eukaryota > Metazoa > Chordata > Chondrichthyes > Orectolobiformes > Hemiscylliidae > Chiloscyllium > Chiloscyllium plagiosum. The sequence continues at coordinate 89,908,849 of NW_028270156.1, read as the reverse complement.
AAAGGGATTGAATCTCAGTCAGTGACAGGGATGGAATTTCAGTCAGTGACAGGAATTGAATCTCAGTGACAGGGATTGTCTCCAAGTCAGTGACAGGGTTTGAATGTCAGTCAGTGACAGGGATTGAATCTCGGTCAGTGACAGGAATTGAATCTCAGTCAGTGACAGGAATTGAATCTCAGTCAGTGAAAGGGATTGAATCTCAGTCAGTGACCGGGATGGAATTTCAGTCAGTGACAGGAATTGAATCTCAGTGACAGGGATTGTCTCTAAGTCAGTGACAGGGTTTGAATGTCAGTCAGTGACAGGGATTGAATCTCAGTCAGTGAAAGGAATTGAACCTCAGTCAGTGACTGGGATTGAACCTCAGTCAGTGGCAGGGTTTGACTCTCAGTCAGTGACAAGGATTGAAACTCAGTCAGTGACGGGGATTGAATCACAGTCTGTGACAGGGATTGAATCTCAGTCAGTGACAGTGTTTCAGCCACATTCAGTGGTAGGGATTAAACCTCAGTCAGTGACAGGGAATGAATCTCAGTTAGTGACTGGGACTAAACCTCAGTCAGTGACAGGGTTTGACCCTCAGATACTGACAGGGATTGAATCTCTGTTAGCGACCGGGAATGAATCATATTCAGTGACAGGGATTGAGCCTCAATCAGTGACATGGATTGAGCCTCAGTCAGTGACAGGGATTGACTCTAAGTCAGAGACTGGGATTGAATCTCAGTCAGTGACTGGGATTGAATCTCAATCAGTGACAGGGATTGAATCTCTCAGTGACAGGAATTGAATCTCAGTCAGTGACAGGGATTGAATCTCAGTCAGTGATAGGGATTGAATCTCAGTCAGTGACAGGGATTAATCCTCAGTCAGTGTCAGGGATTGAATCTCAGTCAGTGACAGGGATTGATCCTCAGTCAGTGACAGGGATTGAATCTCAGTCAGTGACAGGGATTGAATTTTTATCAGTGACACGGATTGAATCACAGTCAGTGACAGGAATTGATCCTCAATCAGTGACAGGAATTGAATCTCAGTCAGTGACTGGAATTGAATCTCAGTCAGTGAAAGGGATTGAATCTCAGTCAGTGACAGGGATGGAATTTCAGTCAGTGACAGGAATTGAATTTCAGTCAGTGACAGGGTTTGAGACACAGTCAGTGATAGGGATTGAACCTCAGTCAGTGACAGGTATTGAATCTCAGTCAGTGACAGGGATTGAATCTCAGTCAGTGACAGGAATTGAATCTCAGTCAGTGACAGGAATTGAATCTCAGTCAGTGACAGGTATTGAATCTCAGTCAGTGACAGGGATTGAATCTCAGTCAGTGACAGGGATTGAATCTCAGTCAGTGACAGGAATTGAATCTCAGTCAGTGACAGGGATTGACTCTGAGTCAGTGACAAGGATTGAATCTCAGTCAGTGACAGGGATTGAATCTCCGTCAGTTTCAGGAATTGAACCTCAGTCATTGACAGGGATTGAACCTCAGTCAGTGACAGGGATTGAATCTCAGTCAGTGACAGGGATTGAAGCTCAGTCAGTGACAGGGAGTGAACCTCAGTCAGTGACAGGGATTGAATCTCAATCAGTGCCAGGGATTGAATCACAGTCAGTGATAGGAATTGAATCTCAGTCATTGACAGGGATTGAATCTCAGTCAGTGATAGGGATTTAATCTCAGTCAGTTACAGGGATTGGATCTCAATCAGAGACAGGGATTGATCCTCAGTCAGTGTCAGGGATTGATCCTCAGTCAGTGACAGGGAATGAATCTCAGTCAGTGACAGGGATTGAATCTTAATCAGTGACAGGGATTGACTCTCAGTCAGTGACAGGGATTGAAACTAACTCAGTGACAGGAATTGAATCTCAGTCAGTGAAAGGGATTGAATCTCAGTCAGTGACAGGAATTGAATCTCAGTCAGTGACAGGAATTGAATCTCAGTCAGTGAAAGGCATTGAATCTCAGTCAGTGACAGGGATTGAATCTCAGTCAGTGACACGGATTGAATCACAGTCATTGACAGGAATTGATCCTCAATCAGGGACAGGAATTGTCTCTCAGTCAGTGACAGGGATTGAAACTCAGTCAGTGACAGGAATTGAATCTCAGTCAGTGACAGGGATTGACTCTCAGTCTGTGACAGGAAATGAACCTCAGTCAGTGACAGGGATCAGAATTTCAGTCAGTGACAGGAATTGATCCTCAATCAGTGACAGGAATTGACTCTCAGTCAGTGACAGGGATTGAAACTCAGTCAGTGACAGGGATTGGATCTCAATCAGTGCCAGGGATTGAATCACAGTCCGTGACAGGAATTGAATCTCAGTCATTGACAGGGATTGAATCTCAGTCAGTGATAGGGATTTAATCTCAGTCAGTTACAGGGATTAGATCTCAATCAGAGACAGGGATTGATCCTCAGTCAGTGTCAGGGATTGATCCTCAGTCAGTGACAGGGAATGAATCTCAGTCAGTGACAGGGATTGAATCTTAATCAGTGACAGGGATTGACTCTCAGTCAGTGACAGGGATTGAAACTAACTCAGTGACAGGAATTGAATCTCAGTCAGTGAAAGGGATTGAATCTCAGTCAGTGACAGGAATTGAATCTCAGTCAGTGACAGGAATTGAATCTCAGTCAGTGAAAGGCATTGAATCTCAGTCAGTGACAGGGATTGAATCTCAGTCAGTGACACGGATTGAATCACAGTCATTGACAGGAATTGATCCTCAATCAGGGACAGGAATTGTCTCTCAGTCAGTGACAGGGATTGAAACTCAGTCAGTGACAGGAATTGAATCTCAGTCAGTGACAGGGATTGACTCTCAGTCTGTGACAGGAAATGAACCTCAGTCAGTGACAGGGATCAGAATTTCAGTCAGTGACAGGAATTGATCCTCAATCAGTGACAGGAATTGACTCTCAGTCAGTGACAGGGATTGAAACTCAGTCAGTGACAGGGATTGGATCTCAATCAGTGACAGGGATTGATCCTCAGTCAGTGTCAGGGATTGAACCTCAGTAAGTGACAGGGAATGAATCTCAGTCAGTGACAGGGATTGATCCTCAGTCAGTGACAGGGATTGAATCTCAGTCAGTGACAGGGATTGAATCTTAATCAGTGACAGGGATTGACTCTCACTCAGTGACAGGGATTGAAACTCAGTCAGTGACAGGAATTGAATCTCAGTCAGTGAAAGGGATTGAATCTCAGTCAGTGACAGGAATTGAATCTCAGTGAGTGACAGGAATTGAATCTTAGTCAGTGAAAGGGATTGAATCTCAGTCAGTGACAGGGATTGAATCTCAGTCAGTGACAGGGATCAGAATTTCAGTCAGTAACAGGAATTGAATTTCAGTCAGTGACAGGTTTTGAGCCACAGTCAGTGATAGCGATTAAACCTCAGTCAGTGACAGGGATTGACCATCACATATTGACAGGGATTGAATCTCCGTTAGCGACAGGGATTGAATCTTATTCAGTGACAGGGATTGAATCTCAGACAGTGACATGGATTGAGCCTCAGTTAGTGACAGGGTTCGAACATATGTCAGTGAAAGGATTGAAACTCAATCAGAAACAGGGATTGAATCTCAGTCAGTGACAGGGATTGAATTTCAGTCAGTGACAGGGATTGAATCTCAGTCAGTGACACGGATTGAATCACAGTCAGTGACAGGAATTGATCCTCAATCAGTGACAGGAATTGAATATTAATCAGTGACAGGGATTGACTCTCAGTCAGTGACAGGGATTGAAACTCAGTCAGTGACAGGGATTGACTCAGTCAGTGACAGGAATTGAATCTCAGTCAGTGAAAGTGATTGAATCACAGTCAGTGACAGGAATTGAATCTCAGTCTGTGAAAGGGATTGAATCTCAGTCAGTGACAGGAATTGAATCTCAGTCAGTGAAAGGGATTGAATTTCAGTCAGTGACAGGGATTGAATCTCAGTCAGTGACACGGATTGAATCACAGTCAGTGACAGGAATTGATCCTCAATCAGTGACAGGAATTGAATCTCAGTCAGTGACAGTGATTGACTCTCAGTCAGTGACAGGAATGAATCTCAGTCAGTGACAGGGTTTGAATCTCAGTCAGTGACAGGAATGAATCTCAGTCAGTGACACGGTTTGAATCTCAGTCAGTGACAGGAATGAATCTCAGTCAGTGACAGGGTTTGAATCTCAGTCAGTGACAGGGATTGAATCTCAGTCAGTGACAGGAAATGAACCTCAGTCAGTGACAGGGATTGAATCTCAGTCAGTGACAGGAATTGAATCTCTGTCAGTGACAGGAATTGAATCTCAGTCAGTGAAAGGGATTGAATCTCAGTCAGTGACAGGGATGGATATTTCAGTCAGTGACAGGGATTGTCTCAGAGTCAGTGACAGGGATTGAATGTCAGTCAGTGACAGGGATTGAATGTCAGTCATTGACAGGGATTGAACCTCATTCAGTGACAGGGATTGAATCTCAGTCAGTGACAGGAAATGAACCTCAGTCAGTGACAGGGATTGAATCTAAGTCAGTGACAGTAATTGAATCTCTGTCAGTGACAGGAATTGAATCTCAGTCAGTGAAAGGGATTGAATCTCAGTCAGTGACAGGGATGGATATTTCAGTCAGTGACAGGGATTGTCTCAGAGTCAGTGACAGGGATTGAATGTCAGTCAGTGACAGGGATTGAATGTCAGTCATTGACAGGGATTGAACCTCATTCAGTGACAGGGATTGAATCTCAGTCAGTGACAGGAAATGAACCTCAGTCAGTGACAGGGATTGAATCTCAGTCAGTGACAGGAAATGAACCTCAGTCAGTGACAGGAATTGAATCTCAGTCAGTGAAAGGGATTGAATCTCAGTCAGTGACAGGGATGGAATTTCAGTCAGTGACAGGAATTGAATCTCAGTGACAGGGATTGTCTCCAAGTCAGTGACAGGGTTTGAATGTCAGTCAGTGACAGGGATTGAATCTCGGTCAGTGACAGGAATTGAATCTCAGTCAGTGACAGGAATTGAATCTCAGTCAGTGAAAGGGATTGAATCTCAGTCAGTGACCGGGATGGAATTTCAGTCAGTGACAGGAATTGAATCTCAGTGACAGGGATTGTCTCTAAGTCAGTGACAGGGTTTGAATGTCAGTCAGTGACAGGGATTGAATCTCAGTCAGTGAAAGGAATTGAACCTCAGTCAGTGACTGGGATTGAACCTCAGTCAGTGGCAGGGTTTGACTCTCAGTCAGTGACAAGGATTGAAACTCAGTCAGTGACGGGGATTGAATCACAGTCTGTGACAGGGATTGAATCTCAGTCAGTGACAGTGTTTCAGCCACATTCAGTGATAGGGATTAAACCTCAGTCAGTGACAGGGAATGAATCTCAGTTAGTGACTGGGACTAAACCTCAGTCAGTGACAGGGTTTGACCCTCAGATACTGACAGGGATTGAATCTCTGTTAGCGACCGGGAATGAATCATATTCAGTGACAGGGATTGAGCCTCAATCAGTGACATGGATTGAGCCTCAGTCAGTGACAGGGATTGACTCTAAGTCAGAGACTGGGATTGAATCTCAGTCAGTGACTGGGATTGAATCTCAATCAGTGACAGGGATTGAATCTCTCAGTGACAGGAATTGAATCTCAGTCAGTGACAGGGATTGAATCTCAGTCAGTGATAGGGATTGAATCTCAGTCAGTGACAGGGATTAATCCTCAGTCAGTGTCAGGGATTGAATCTCAGTCAGTGACAGGGATTGATCCTCAGTCAGTGACAGGGATTGAATCTCAGTCAGTGACAGGGATTGAATTTTAATCAGTGACACGGATTGAATCACAGTCAGTGACAGGAATTGATCCTCAATCAGTGACAGGAATTGAATCTCAGTCAGTGACAGGAATTGAATCTCAGTCAGTGAAAGGGATTGAATCTCAGTCAGTGACAGGGATTGAATCTTATTCAGTGACAGGGATTGAATCTCAGACAGTGACATGGATTGAGCCTCAGTTAGTGACAGGGTTCGAACATATGTCAGTGAAAGGATTGAAACTCAATCAGAAACAGGGATTGAATCTCAGTCAGTGACAGGGATTGAATTTCAGTCAGTGACAGGGATTGAATCTCAGTCAGTGACACGGATTGAATCACAGTCAGTGACAGGAATTGATCCTCAATCAGTGACAGGAATTGAATATTAATCAGTGACAGGGATTGACTCTCAGTCAGTGACAGGGATTGAAACTCAGTCAGTGACAGGGATTGACTCAGTCAGTGACAGGAATTGAATCTCAGTCAGTGAAAGTGATTGAATCACAGTCAGTGACAGGAATTGAATCTCAGTCTGTGAAAGGGATTGAATCTCAGTCAGTGACAGGAATTGAATCTCAGTCAGTGAAAGGGATTGAATTTCAGTCAGTGACAGGGATTGAATCTCAGTCAGTGACACGGATTGAATCACAGTCAGTGACAGGAATTGATCCTCAATCAGTGACAGGAATTGAATCTCAGTCAGTGACAGTGATTGACTCTCAGTCAGTGACAGGAATGAATCTCAGTCAGTGACAGGGTTTGAATCTCAGTCAGTGACAGGAATGAATCTCAGTCAGTGACACGGTTTGAATCTCAGTCAGTGACAGGAATGAATCTCAGTCAGTGACAGGGTTTGAATCTCAGTCAGTGACAGGGATTGAATCTCAGTCAGTGACAGGAAATGAACCTCAGTCAGTGACAGGGATTGAATCTCAGTCAGTGACAGGAATTGAATCTAAGTCAGTGACAGTAATTGAATCTCTGTCAGTGACAGGAATTGAATCTCAGTCAGTGAAAGGGATTGAATCTCAGTCAGTGACAGGGATGGATATTTCAGTCAGTGACAGGGATTGTCTCAGAGTCAGTGACAGGGATTGAATGTCAGTCAGTGACAGGGATTGAATGTCAGTCATTGACAGGGATTGAACCTCATTCAGTGACAGGGATTGAATCTCAGTCAGTGACAGGAAATGAACCTCAGTCAGTGACAGGGATTGAATCTCAGTCAGTGACAGGAAATGAACCTCAGTCAGTGACAGGAATTGAATCTCAGTCAGTGAAAGGGATTGAATCTCAGTCAGTGACAGGGATGGAATTTCAGTCAGTGACAGGAATTGAATCTCAGTGACAGGGATTGTCTCCAAGTCAGTGACAGGGTTTGAATGTCAGTCAGTGACAGGGATTGAATCTCGGTCAGTGACAGGAATTGAATCTCAGTCAGTGACAGGAATTGAATCTCAGTCAGTGAAAGGGATTGAATCTCAGTCAGTGACCGGGATGGAATTTCAGTCAGTGACAGGAATTGAATCTCAGTGACAGGGATTGTCTCTAAGTCAGTGACAGGGTTTGAATGTCAGTCAGTGACAGGGATTGAATCTCAGTCAGTGAAAGGAATTGAACCTCAGTCAGTGACTGGGATTGAACCTCAGTCAGTGGCAGGGTTTGACTCTCAGTCAGTGACAAGGATTGAAACTCAGTCAGTGACGGGGATTGAATCACAGTCTGTGACAGGGATTGAATCTCAGTCAGTGACAGTGTTTCAGCCACATTCAGTGATAGGGATTAAACCTCAGTCAGTGACAGGGAATGAATCTCAGTTAGTGACTGGGACTAAAACTCAGTCAGTGACAGGGTTTGACCCTCAGATACTGACAGGGATTGAATCTCTGTTAGCGACCGGGAATGAATCATATTCAGTGACAGGGATTGAGCCTCAATCAGTGACATGGATTGAGCCTCAGTCAGTGACAGGGATTGACTCTAAGTCAGAGACTGGGATTGAATCTCAGTCAGTGACTGGGATTGAATCTCAATCAGTGACAGGGATTGAATCTCTCAGTGACAGGAATTGAATCTCAGTCAGTGACAGGGATTGAATCTCAGTCAGTGATAGGGATTGAATCTCAGTCAGTGACAGGGATTAATCCTCAGTCAGTGTCAGGGATTGAATCTCAGTCAGTGACAGGGATTGATCCTCAGTCAGTGACAGGGATTGAATCTCAGTCAGTGACAGGGATTGAATTTTAATCAGTGACACGGATTGAATCACAGTCAGTGACAGGAATTGATCCTCAATCAGTGACAGGAATTGAATCTCAGTCAGTGACAGGAATTGAATCTCAGTCAGTGAAAGGGATTGAATCTCAGTCAGTGACAGGGATGGAATTTCAGTCAGTGACAGGAATTGAATTTCAGTCAGTGACAGGGTTTGAGACACAGTCAGTGATAGGGATTGAACCTCAGTCAGTGACAGGTATTGAATCTCAGTCAGTGACAGGGATTGAATCTCAGTCAGTGACAGGAATTGAATCTCAGTCAGTGACAGGAATTGAATCTCAGTCAGTGAAAGGGATTGAATCTCAGTCAGTGACAGGGATTGAATCTCAGTCAGTGACAGGAATTGAACCTCAGTCAGTGACAGGAATTGAGTCTCAGTCAGTGACAGGGATTCACTCTAAGTCAGTGACATGGATTGAATGTCAGTCAGTGACAGGGATTGAATCTCAGTCAGTGACAGGAATTGAATCTCAGTCAGTGACAGGGATTGACTCTGAGTCAGTGACAAGGATTGAATCTCAGTCAGTGACAGGGATTGAATCTCAATCAGTGACAGGGATTGACTCTAAGTCAGTGACAGTGATTGAACCTCAGTCAGTGACAGGGATTGAATCTCCGTCAGTTTCAGGAATTGAACCTCAGTCATTGACAGGGATTGAACCTCAGTCAGTGACAGGGATTGAATCTCAGTCAGTGACAGGGATTGAAGCTCAGTCAGTGACAGGGAGTGAACCTCAGTCAGTGACAGGGATTGAATCTCAATCAGTGCCAGGGATTGAATCACAGTCAGTGACAGGAATTGAATCTCAGTCATTGACAGGGATTGAATCTCAGTCAGTGATAGGGATTTAATCTCAGTCAGTTACAGGGATTAGATCTCAATCAGAGACAGGGATTGATCCTCAGTCAGTGTCAGGGATTGATCCTCAGTCAGTGACAGGGAATGAATCTCAGTCAGTGACAGGGATTGAATCTTAATCAGTGACAGGGATTGACTCTCAGTCAGTGACAGGGATTGAAACTAACTCAGTGACAGGAATTGAATCTCAGTCAGTGAAAGGGATTGAATCTCAGTCAGTGACAGGAATTAAATCTCAGTCAGTGACAGGAATTGAATCTCAGTCAGTGAAAGGCATTGAATCTCAGTCAGTGACAGGGATTGAATCTCAGTCAGTGACACGGATTGAATCACAGTCATTGACAGGAATTGATCCTCAATCAGGGACAGGAATTGTCTCTCAGTCAGTGACAGGGATTGAAACTCAGTCAGTGACAGGAATTGAATCTCAGTCAGTGACAGGGATTGACTCTCAGTCTGTGACAGGAAATGAACCTCAGTCAGTGACAGGGATCAGAATTTCAGTCAGTGACAGGAATTGATCCTCAATCAGTGACAGGAATTGACTCTCAGTCAGTGACAGGGATTGAAACTCAGTCAGTGACAGGGATTGGATCTCAATCAGTGCCAGGGATTGAATCACAGTCAGTGACAGGAATTGAATCTCAGTCATTGACAGGGATTGAATCTCAGTCAGTGATAGGGATTTAATCTCAGTCAGTTACAGGGATTAGATCTCAATCAGAGACAGGGATTGATCCTCAGTCAGTGTCAGGGATTGATCCTCAGTCAGTGACAGGGAATGAATCTCAGTCAGTGACAGGGATTGAATCTTAATCAGTGACAGGGATTGACTCTCAGTCAGTGACAGGGATTGAATCTCAGTCAGTGAAAGGGATTGAATCTCAGTCAGTGACAGGAATTGAATCTCAGTCAGTGACAGGAATTGAATCTCAGTCAGTGAAAGGCATTGAATCTCAGTCAGTGACAGGGATTGAATCTCAGTCAGTGACACGGATTGAATCACAGTCATTGACAGGAATTGATCCTCAATCAGGGACAGGAATTGTCTCTCAGTCAGTGACAGGAATTGAATCTCAGTCAGTGACAGGGATTGACTCTCAGTCTGTGACAGGAAATGAACCTCAGTCAGTGACAGGGATCAGAATTTCAGTCAGTGACAGGAATTGATCCTCAATCAGTGACAGGAATTGACTCTCAGTCAGTGACAGGGATTGAAACTCAGTCAGTGACAGGGATTGGATCTCAATCAGTGACAGGGATTGATCCTCAGTCAGTGTCAGGGATTGAACCTCAGTAAGTGACAGGGAATGAATCTCAGTCAGTGACAGGGATTGATCCTCAGTCAGTGACAGGGATTGAATCTCAGTCAGTGACAGGGATTGAATCTTAATCAGTGACAGGGATTGACTCTCACTCAGTGACAGGGATTGAAACTCAGTCAGTGACAGGAATTGAATCTCAGTCAGTGAAAGGGATTGAATCTCAGTCAGTGACAGGAATTGAATCTCAGTGAGTGACAGGAATTGAATCTCAGTCAGTGAAAGGGATTGAATCTCAGTCAGTGACAGGGATTGAATCTCAGTCAGTGACAGGGATCAGAATTTCAGTCAGTAACAGGAATTGAATTTCAGTCAGTGACAGGTTTTGAGCCACAGTCAGTGATAGCGATTAAACCTCAGTCAGTGACAGGGATTGACCATCACATATTGACAGGGATTGAATCTCCGTTAGCGACAGGGATTGAATCTTATTCAGTGACAGGGATTGAATCTCAGACAGTGACATGGATTGAGCCTCAGTTAGTGACAAGGTTCGAACATATGTCAGTGAAAGGATTGAAACTCAATCAGAAACAGGGATTGAATCTCAGTCAGTGACAGGGATTAAATATCAGTCAGTGACAGGGATTGAACCTCAGTCTGTGAAAGGGATTAATTTCAGTCAGTGACAGGGATTGAACCTCAGTCAGTGACAGCGATTGAAATTCATTCAGTGACAGGGATTGATCTGCAGTCAGTGACAGGGATTGACTCTGAGTCAGTGACAGGGATTGAACCTCAGTCAGTGACAGGGATTGAAACTCATTCAGTGACAGGAATTGAATCTCAGTCAGTGACAGGGATTGACTCTCAGTCAGTGACAGGAATGAATCTCAGTCAGTGACAGGAATTGAATCTCAGTCTGTGACAGGGATTGAATCTCAGTCAGTGACAGGAATTGAACCTCAGACAGTGACAGGGATTGAATATCAGTCAGTGACAGGGATTGACTCTAAGTCAGTGACAGGGATTGAATCTCAGTCAGTGACAGGGATTGAATCTCAGTCAGTTTCAGGAATTGAACCTCAGTCATTGACAGGGATTGAACCTCATTCAGTGACAGGGATTGAATCTCAGTCAGTGACAGGGATTGAAGCTCAGTCAGTGACAGGGAGTGAACCTCAGTCAGTGACAGCGATTGAATCTCAATCAGTGCCAGGGATTGAATCACAGTCAGTGACAGGAATTGAATCTCAGTCAGTGACAGGGATTGAATCTCAGTCAGTGATAGGGATTGAATCTCAATCAGTGACAGGGATTGATCCTCAGTCAGTGTCAGGGATTCAACCTCAGTAAGTGACAGGGAATGAATCTCAGTCAGTGACAGGGTTTGAATTTCAGTCAGTGACAGGGATTGAATCTCTGTCAGTGACAGGAATTCAATCTCAGTCAGTGAAAGGGATTGAATCTCTGTCAGTGACAGGGATGGATATTTCAGTCAGTGACAGGAATTGAATCTCAGTCAGTGACAGGGATTATCTCAAAGTCAGTGACAGGGATTGAATGTCAGTCAGTGACAGGGATTGAATCTCAGTCATTGACAGGGATTGAACCTCAGTCAGTGACAGGGATTGAATCTCAGTCAGTGACAGGAAATGAACCTCAGTCAGTGACAGGGATTGAATCTCAATCAGTGACAGGAAATGAACCTCAGTCAGTGACAGGAATTGAATCTCAGTCAGTGAAAGGGATTGAATCTCAGTCAGTGACAGGGATGGAATTTCAGTCAGTGACAGGAATTGAATCTCAGTGACAGGGATTGTCTCTAAGTCAGTGACAGGGATTGAATGTCAGTCAGTGACAGGGATTGAATCTCAGTCAGTGAAAGGGATTGAACCTCAGTCAGTGACAGGGATTGAACCTCAGTCAGTGACAGGGTTTGACTCTCAGTCAGTGACAAGGATTGAAACTCAGTCAGTGACGGGGATTGAATCACAGTCTGTGACAGGGATAGAATCTCAGTCAGTGACAGTGTTTCAGCCACATTCAGTGATAGGGATTAAACCTCAGTCAGTGACAGGGAATGAATCTCAGTTAGTGACTGGGACTAAACCTCAGTCAGTGACAGGGTTTGACCCTCAGATACTGACAGGGATTGAATCTCTGTTAGCGACCGGGAATGAATCATATTCAGTGACAGGGATTGAGCCTCAATCAGTGACATGGATTGAGCCTCAGTCAGTGACAGGGATTGACTCTAAGTCAGAGACTGGGATTGAATCTCAGTCAGTGACTGGGATTGAATCTCAATCAGTGACAGGGATTGAATCTCTCAGTGACAGGAATTGAATCTCAGTCAGTGACAGGGATTGAATCTCAGTCAGTTTCAGGAATTGAACCTCAGTCATTGACAGGGATTGAACCTCATTCAGTGACAGGGATTGAATCTCAGTCAGTGACAGGGATTGAAGCTCAGTCAGTGACAGGGAGTGAACCTCAGTCAGTGACAGCGATTGAATCTCAATCAGTGCCAGGGATTGAATCACAGTCAGTGACAGGAATTGAATCTCAGTCAGTGACAGGGATTGAATCTCAGTCAGTGATAGGGATTGAATCTCAATCAGTGACAGGGATTGATCCTCAGTCAGTGTCAGGGATTCAACCTCAGTAAGTGACAGGGAATGAATCTCAGTCAGTGACAGGGATTGAATATTAATCAGTGACAGGGATTGACTCTCAGTCAGTGACAGGGATTGAAACTCAGTCAGTAAAAGGGATTGAATCTCAGTCAGTGACAGGAATTGAATCTCAGTCAGTGAAAGGGATTGAATCACAGTCAGTGACAGGAATTGAATCTCAGTCTGTGAAAGGGATTGAATCTCAGTCAGTGACAGGAATTGAATCTCAGTCAAAGGGATTGAATTTCAGTCAGTGACAGGGATTGAATCTCAGTCAGTGACACGGATTGAATCACAGTCAGTGACAGGAATTGATCCTCAATCAGTGACAGGAATTGAATCTCAGTCAGTGACAGTGATTGACTCTCAGTCAGTGACAGGAATGAATCTCAGTCAGTGACAGGGTTTGAATCTCAGTCAGTGACAGGAATGAATCTCAGTCAGTGACACGGTTTGAATCTCAGTCAGTGACAGGAATGCATCTCAGTCAGTGACAGGGTTTGAATCTCAGTCAGTGACAGGGATTGAATCTCAGTCAGTGACAGGAAATGAACCTCAGTCAGTGACAGGGATTGAATCTCATTCAGTGACAGGAATTGAATCTAAGTCAGTGACAGTAATTGAATCTCTGTCAGTGACAGGAATTGAATCTCAGTCAGTGAAAGGGATTGAATCTCAGTCAGTGACAGGGATGGATATTTCAGTCAGTGACAGGAATTGAATCTCAGTCAGTGACAGGGATTGTCTCAAAGTCAGTGACAGGGATTGAATGTCAGTCAGTGACAGGGATTGAATCTCAGTCATTGACAGGGATTGAACCTCAGTCAGTGACAGGGATTGAATCTCAGTCAGTGACAGGAAATGAACCTCAGTCAGTGACAGGGATTGAATCTCAGTCAGTGACAGGAAATGAACCTCAGTCAGTGACAGGAATTGAATCTCAGTCAGTGAAAGGGATTGAATCTCAGTCAGTGACAGGGATGGAATTTCAGTCAGTGACAGGAATTGAATGTCAGTGACAGGGATTGTCTCTAAGTCAGTGACAGGGATTGAATGTCAGTCAGTGACAGGGATTGAATCTCGGTCAGTGACAGGAATTGAATCTCAGTCAGTGACAGGAATTGAATCTCAGTCAGTGAAAGGGATTGAATCTCAGTCAGCGACAGGGATGGAATTTCAGTCAGTGACTGGAATTGAATCTCAGTGACAGGGATTGTCTCTAAGTCAGTTACAGGGATTGAATGTCAGTCAGTGACAGGAATTGAATCTCAGTCAGTGAAAGGGATTGAACCTCAGTCAGTGACAGGGATTGATCCTCAGTCAGTGACAGGGTTTGACTCTCAGTCAGTGACAAGGATTGAAACTCAGTCAGTGACGGGGATTGAATCACAGTCTGTGACAGGGATTGAATCTCAGTCTGTGACAGTGTTTCAGCCACATTCAGTGATAGGTATTAAACCTCAGTCAGTGACAGGGAATGAATCTCAGTTAGTGACTGGGACCAAACCTCAGTCAGTGACAGGGTTTGACCCTCAGATACTGACAGGGATTGAATCTCTGTTAGCGACCGGGAATGAATCATATTCAGTGACAGGGATTGAGCCTCAATCAGTGACATGAATTGAGCCTCAGTCAGTGACAGGGATTGACTCTAAGTCAGAGACTGGGATTGAATCTCAGTCAGTGACTGGGATTGAATCTCAATCAGTGACAGGGATTGAATCTCTCAGTGACAGGAATTGAATCTCAGTCAGTGACAGTGATTGAATCTCAGTCAGTGATAGGGATTGAATCTCAGTCAGTGACAGGGATTGATCCTCAGTCAGTGTCAGGGATTGAACCTCAGTCAGTGACAGGGATTGATCCTCAGTCAGTGACAGGGATTGAATCTCAGTCAGTGACAGGAATTGAATTTTAATCAGTGACACGGATTGAATCACAGTCAGTGACAGGAATTGATCCTCAATCAGTGACAGGAATTGAATCTCAGTCAGTGACAGGAATTGAATCTCAGTCAGTGAAAGGGATTAAATCTCAGTCAGTGACAGGGATGGAATTTCAGTCAGTGACAGGAATTGAATTTCAGTCAGTGACAGGGTTTGAGACACAGTCAGTGATAGGGATTGAACCTCAGTCAGTGACAGGTATTGAATCTCAGTCAGTGACAGGGATTGAATCTCAGTCAGTGACAGGAATTGAATCTCAGTCAGTGACAGGAATTGAATCTCAGTCAGTGAAAGGGATTGAATCTCAGTCAGTGACAGGGATTGAATCTCAGTCAGTGACAGGAATTGAACCTCAGTCAGTGACAGGAATTGAATCTTAGTCAGTGACAGGGATTCACTCTAAGTCAGTGACATGGATTGAATGTCAGTCAGTGACAGGATTGAATCTCAGTCAGTGACAGTGATTGAATCTCAGTCAGTGATAGGGATTGAATCTCAGTCAGTGACAGGGATTGATCCTCAGTCAGTGTCAGGGATTGAATCTCAGTCAGTGACAGGGATTGAATTTTAATCAGTGACACGGATTGAATCACAGTCAGTGACAGGAATTGATCCTCAATCAGTGACAGGAATTGAATCTCAGTCAGTGACAGGAATTGAATCTCAGTCAGTGAAAGGGATTAAATCTCAGTCAGTGAAAGGGATTAAATCTCAGTCAGTGACAGGAATTGAATCTCAGTCAGTGACAGGAATTGAATCTCAGTCAGTGAAAGGGATTGAATCTCAGTCAGTGACAGGGATTGAATCTCAGTCAGTGACAGGAATTGAACCTCAGTCAGTTTCAGGAATTGAATCTTAGTCAGTGACAGGGATTCACTCTAAGTCAGTGACATGGATTGAATGTCAGTCAGTGACAGGGATTGAATCTCAGTCAGTGACAGGAATTGAATCTCAGTCAGTGACAGGGATTGACTCTGAGTCAGTGACAAGGATTGAATCTCAGTCAGTGACAGGGATTGAATCTCAATCAGTGACAGGGATTGACTCTGAGTCAGTGACAGTGATTGAACCTCAGTCAGTGACAGGGATTGAATCTCCGTCAGTTTCAGGAATTGAACCTCAGTCATTGACAGGGATTGAACCTCAGTCAGTGACAGGGATTGAATCTCAGTCAGTGACAGGGATTGAAGCTCAGTCAGTGACAGGGAGTGAACCTCAGTCAGTGACAGGGATTGAATCTCAATCAGTGCCAGGGATTGAATCACAGTCAGTGATAGGAATTGAATCTCAGTCATTGACAGGGATTGAATCTCAGTCAGTGATAGGGATTTAATCTCAGTCAGTTACAGGGATTGGATCTCAATCAGAGACAGGGATTGATCCTCAGTCAGTGTCAGGGATTGATCCTCAGTCAGTGACAGGGAATGAATCTCAGTCAGTGACAGGGAATGAATCTCAGTCAGTGACAGGGATTGAATCTTAATCAGTGACAGGGATTGACTCTCAGTCAGTGACAGGGATTGAAACTAACTCAGTGACAGGAATTGAATCTCAGTCAGTGAAAGGGATTGAATCTCAGTCAGTGACAGGAATTGAATCTCAGTCAGTGACAGGAATTGAATCTCAGTCAGTGAAAGGGATTGAATCTCAGTCAGTGACAGGGATTGAATCTCAGTCAGTGTCACGGATTGAATCACAGTCATTGACAGGAATTGATCCTCAATCAGTGACAGGAATTGTCTCTCAGTCAGTGACAGGGATTGAAACTCAGTCGGTGACAGGAATTGAATCTCAGTCAGTGACAGGGATTGACTCTCAGTCAGTGACAGGAAATGAACCTCAGTCAGTGACAGGGATCAGAATTTCAGTCAGTGACAGGAATTGATCCTCAATCAGTGACAGGAAATGACTCTCAGTCAGTGACAGGGATTGAAACTCAGTCAGTGACAGGAATTGAATCTCAGTCAGTGACAGGAAATGAACCTCAGTCAGTGACAGGAATTGAATCTCAGTCAGTGAAAGGAATTGAATCTCAGTCAGTGACAGGGATGGAAATTCAGTCAGTGACAGGAATTGAATCTCAGTGACAGGGATTGTCTCTAAGTCAGTGACAGGGATTGAATGTCAGTCAGTGACAGGGATTGAATCTCGGTCAGTGACAGGAATTGAATCTCAGTCAGTGACAGGAATTGAATCTCAGTCAGTGAAAGGGATTGAATCTCAGTCAGCGACAGGGATGGAATTTCAGTCAGTGACTGGAATTGAATCTCAGTGACAGGGATTGTCTCTAAGTCAGTGACAGGGATTGAATGTCAGTCAGTGACAGGAATTGAATCTCAGTCAGTGAAAGGGATTGAACCTCAGTCAGTGACAGGGATTGAACCTCAGTCAGTGACAGGGTTTGACTCTCAGTCAGTGACAAGGATTGAAACTCAGTCAGTGACGGGGATTGAATCACAGTCTGTGACAGGGATTGAATCTCAGTCTGTGACAGTGTTTCAGCCACATTCAGTGATAGGGATTAAACCTCAGTCAGTGACAGGGAATGAATCTCAGTTAGTGACTGGGACTAAACCTCAGTCAGTGACAGGGTTTGACCCTCAGATACTGTCAGGGATTGAATCTCTGTTAGCGACCGGGAATGAATCATATTCAGTGACAGGGATTGAGCCTCAATCAGTGACATGGATTGAGCCTCAGTCAGTGACAGGGATTGACTCTAAGTCAGAGACTGGGATTGAATCTCAGTCAGTGACTGGGATTGAATCTCAATCAGTGACAGTGATTGAATCTCTCAGTGACAGGAATTGAATCTCAGTCAGTGACAGTGATTGAATCTCAGTCAGTGATAGGGATTGAATCTCAGTCAGTGACAGGGATTGATCCTCAGTCAGTGTCAGGGATTGAACCTCAGTCAGTGACAGGGATTGATCCTCAGTCAGTGACAGGGATTGAATCTCAGTCAGTGACAGGGATTGAATTTTAATCAGTGACACGGATTGAATCACAGTCAGTGACAGGAATTGATCCTCAATCAGTGACAGGAATTGAATCTCAGTCAGTGACAGGAATTGAATCTCAGTCAGTGAAAGGGATTAAATCTCAGTCAGTGACAGGGATGGAATTTCAGTCAGTGACAGGAATTGAATTTCAGTCAGTGACAGGGTTTGAGACACAGTCAGTGATAGGGATTGAACCTCAGTCAGTGACAGGTATTGAATCTCAGTCAGTGACAGGGATTGAATCTCAGTCAGTGACAGGAATTGAATCTCAGTCAGTGACAGGAATTGAATCTCAGTCAGTGAAAGGGATTGAATCTCAGTCAGTGACAGGGATTGAATCTCAGTCAGTGACAGGAATTGAACCTCAGTCAGTGACAGGAATTGAATCTTAGTCAGTGACAGGGATTCACTCTAAGTCAGTGACATGGTTTGAATGTCAGTCAGTGACAGGATTGAATCTCAGTCAGTGACAGGAATTGAATCTCAATCAGTGACAGGGATTGACTCTGAGTCAGTGACAAGGATTGAATCTCAGTCAGTGACAGGGATTGAATCTCAATCAGTGACAGGTATTGACTCTGAGTCAGTGACAGTGATTGAACCTCAGTCAGTGACAGGGATTGAATCTCCGTCAGTTTCAGGAATTGAACCTCAGTCATTGACAGGGATTGAACCTCAGTCAGTGACAGGGATTGAATCTCAGTCAGTGACAGGGATTGAAGCTCAGTCAGTGACAGGGAGTGAACCTCAGTCAGTGACAGGGATTGAATCTCAATCAGTGCCTGGGATTGAATCACAGTCAGTGATAGGAATTGAATCTCAGTCATTGACAGGGATTGAATCTCAGTCAGTGATAGGGATTTAATCTCAGTCAGTTACAGGGATTGGATCTCAATCAGAGACAGGGATTGATCCTCAGTCAGTGTCAGGGATTGATCCTCAGTCAGTGACAGGGAATGAATCTCAGTCAGTGACAGGGAATGAATCTCAGTCAGTGACAGGGATTGAATCTTAATCAGTGACAGGGATTGACTCTCAGTCAGTGACAGGGATTGAAACTAACTCAGTGACAGGAATTGAATCTCAGTCAGTGAAAGGGATTGAATCTCAGTCAGTGACAGGAATTGAATCTCAGTCAGTGACAAAAATTGAATCTCAGTCAGTGAAAGGGATTGAATCTCAGTCAGTGACAGGGATTGAATCTCAGTCAGTGTCACGGATTGAATCACAGTCATTGACAGGAATTGATCCTCAATCAGTGACAGGAATTGTCTCTCAGTCAGTGACAGGGATTGAAACTCAGTCGGTGACAGGAATTGAATCTCAGTCAGTGACAGGGATTGACTCTCAGTCAGTGACAGGAAATGAACCTCAGTCAGTGACAGGGATCAGAATTTCAGTCAGTGACAGGAATTGATCCTCAATCAGTGACAGGAATTGACTCTCAGTCAGTGACAGGGATTGAAACTCAGTCAGTGACAGGGATTGAATCTCAGTCAGTGACAGGAAATGAACCTCAGTCAGTGACAGGAATTGAATCTCAGTCAGTGAAAGGAATTGAATCTCAGTCAGTGACAGGGATGGAAATTCAGTCAGTGACAGGAATTGAATCTCAGTGACAGGGATTGTCTCTAAGTCAGTGACAGGGATTGAATGTCAGTCAGTGACAGGGATTGAATCTCGGTCAGTGACAGGAATTGAATCTCAGTGAGTGACAGGAATTGAATCTCAGTCAGTGAAAGGGATTGAATCTCAGTCAGCGACAGGGATGGAATTTCAGTCAGTGACTGGAATTGAATCTCAGTGACAGGGATTGTCTCTAAGTCAGTGACAGGGATTGAATGTCAGTCAGTGACAGGAATTGAATCTCAGTCAGTGAAAGGGATTGAACCTCAGTCAGTGACAGGGATTGAACCTCAGTCAGTGACAGGGTTTGACTCTCAGTCAGTGACAAGGATTGAAACTCAGTCAGTGACGGGGATTGAATCACAGTCTGTGACAGGGATTGAATCTCAGTCAGTGACAGTGTTTCAGCCACATTCAGTGATAGGGATTAAACCTCAGTCAGTGACAGGGAATGAATCTCAGTTAGTGACTGGGACTAAACCTCAGTCAGTGACAGGGTTTGACCCTCAGATACTGACAGGGATTGAATCTCTGTTAGCGACCGGGAATGAATCATATTCAGTGACAGGGATTGAGCCTCAATCAGTGACATGGATTGAGCCTCAGTCAGTGACAGGGATTGACTCTAAGTCAGAGACTGGGATTGAATCTCAGTCAGTGACTGGGATTGAATCTCAATCAGTGACAGGGATTGAATCTCTCAGTGACAGGAATTGAATCTCAGTCAGTGACAGTGATTGAATCTCAGTCAGTGATAGGGATTGAATCTCAGTCAGTGACAGGGATTGATCCTCAGTCAGTGTCAGGGATTGAACCTCAGTCAGTGACAGGGATTGATCCTCAGTCAGTGACAGGGATTGAATCTCAGTCAGTGACAGGGATTGAATTTTAATCAGTGACACGGATTGAATCACAGTCAGTGACAGGAATTGATCCTCAATCAGTGACTGGAATTGAATCTCAGTCAGTGACAGGAATTGAATCTAAGTCAGTGAAAGGGATTAAATCTCAGTCAGTGACAGGGATGGAATTTCAGTCAGTGACAGGAATTGAATTTCAATCAGTGACAGGGTTTGAGACACAGTCAGTGATAGGGATTGAACCTCAGTCAGTGACAGGTATTGAATCTCAGTCAGTGACAGGGATTGAATCGCAGTCAGTGACAGGAATTGAATCTCAGTCAGTGACAGGAATTGAATCTCAGTCAGTGAAAGGGATTGAATCTCAGTCAGTGACAGGGATTGAATCTCAGTCAGTGACAGGAATTGAACCTCAGTCAGTGACAGGAATTGAATCTTAGTCAGTGACAGGGATTCACTCTAAGTCAGTGACATGGATTGAATGTCAGTCAGTGACAGGGATTGAATCTCAGTCAGTGACAGGAATTGAATCTCAGTCAGTGACAGGGATTGACTCTGAGTCAGTGACAAGGATTGAATCTCAGTCAGTGACAGGGATTGAATCTCAATCAGTGACAGGGATTGACTCTGAGTCAGTGACAGTGATTGAACCTCAGTCATTGACAGGGATTGAACCTCAGTCAGTGACAGGGATTGAATCTCAGTCAGTGACAGGGATTGAAGCTCAGTCAGTGACAGGGAGTGAACCTCAGTCAGTGACAGGGATTGAATCTCAATCAGTGCCAGGGATTGAATCACAGTCAGTGATAGGAATTGAATCTCAGTCATTGACAGGGATTGAATCTCAGTCAGTGATAGGGATTTAATCTCAGTCAGTTACAGGGATTGGATCTCAATCAGAGACAGGGATTGATCCTCAGTCAGTGTCAGGGATTGATCCTCAGTCAGTGACAGGGAATGAATCTCAGTCAGTGACAGGGAATGAATCTCAGTCAGTGACAGGGATTGAATCTTAATCAGTGACAGGGATTGACTCTCAGTCAGTGACAGGGATTGAAACTAACTCAGTGACAGGAATTGAATCTCAGTCAGTGAAAGGGATTGAATCTCAGTCAGTGACAGGAATTGAATCTCAGTCAGTGACAGGAATTGAATCTCAGTCAGTGAAAGGGATTGAATCTCAGTCAGTGACAGGGATTGAATCTCAGTCAGTGTCACGGATTGAATCACAGTCATTGACAGGAATTGATCCTCAATCAGTGACAGGAATTGTCTCTCAGTCAGTGACAGGGATTGAAACTCAGTCAGTGACAGGAATTGAATCTCAGTCAGGGACAGGGATTGACTCTCAGTCAGTGACAGGAAATGAACCTCAGTCAGTGACAGGGATCAGAATTTCAGTCAGTGACAGGAATTGATCCTCAATCAGTGACAGGAATTGACTCTCAGTCAGTGACAGGGATTGAAACTCAGTCAGTGACAGGGATGGGATCTCAATCAGTGACAGGGATTGATCCTCAGTCAGTGTCAGGGATTGAACCTCAGGAAGTGACAGGGAATGAATCTCAGTCAGTGACAGGGATTGATCCTCAGTCAGTGACAGGGATTGAATCTCAGTCAGTGACAGGGATTGAATCTTAATCAGTGACAGGGATTGACTCTCACTCAGTGACAGGGATTGAAACTCAGTCAGTGACAGGAATTGAATCTCAGTCAGTGTAAGGGATTGAATCTCAGTCAGTGACAGGAATTGAATCTCAGTGAGTGACAGGAATTGAATCTCAGTCAGTGAAAGGGATTGAATCTCAGTCAGTGAAAGGGATTGAATCTCAGTCAGTGACAGGGATCAGAATTTCAGTCAGTAACAGGAATTGAATTTCAGTTAGTGACAGGGTTTGAGCCACAGTCAGTGATAGTGATTAAACCTCAGTCAGTGACAGGGATTGACCATCACATATTGACAGGGATTGAATCTCCGTTAGCGACAGGGATTGAATCTTATTCAGTGACAGGGATTGAATCTCAGACAGTGACATGGATTGAGCCTCAGTTAGTGACAGGGTTCGAACATATGTCAGTGAAAGGATTGAAACTCAATCAGAAACAGGGATTGAATCTCAGTCAGTGACAGGGATTAAATATCAGTCAGTGACAGGGATTGAACCTCAGTCAGTGACAGCGATTGAAATTCATTCAGTGACAGGGATTGATCTGCAGTCAGTGACAGGAATGAATCTCAGTCAGTGACAGGGATTGACTCTGAGTCAGTGACAGGGATTGAAACTCATTCAGTGACAGGAATTGAATCTCAGTCAGTGACAGGGATTGACTCTCAGTCAGTGACAGGAATGAATCTCAGTCAGTGACAGGGTTTGAATCTCACACAGTGACAGGGATTGAATCTCAGTCAGTGACAGGAAATGAACCTCAGTCAGTGACAGGGAATGAATCGCAGTCAGTGACAGGAATTGAATCTCAGTCAGTGACAGGAATTGAATCTCAGTCAGTGAAAGGGATTGAATCTCAGTCAGTGACAGGGATTGAATCTGAGTCAGTGACAGGGATGGAATTTCAGTCACTGACAGGAATTGAATCTCAGTCAGTGACAGGGATTGAATCTCAGTCAGTGACACGGATTGAATCTCAGTCAGTGACAGGGATTGAATCTCAGTCAGTGACAGGGATTGAATCGCAGTCAGTGACAGGAATTGAATCTCAGTCAGTGACAGGGATTGAACCTCAGTCAGTGACAGAAATTGAATCTCAGTCAGTGACAGGGAATGACCCTCAGTCAGTGACAGGGATTGAATCTCAGTCAGTTTCAGGAAATGAACCTCAGTCAGTGACAGGAATTGAATCTCAGTCAGTGACAGGGATTGAATCTCAGTCAGTGACAGGGATTGAATCTCAGTCAGTTTCAGGAAATGAACCTCAGTCAGTGACAGGAATTGAATCTCAGTCAGTGACAGGGATTGAATCTCAGTCAGTGACAGGAAATGAATCCCAGTCAGTGTCAGGGATTGAATCTCAGTACGTGACAGGAATTGACTCTAAGTCAGTGACAGGACTGAATCTCAGTCAGTGACTGGGATTGAATCTCAGTCAGTGACAGGGATGGAATCTCAGTCAGTGACAGGAATTGAACCTCAGTCAGTGACAGGGATTGAATCTCAGTCAGTGACAGGGATTGACTCTAAGTCAGTGAAAGGGATTGAACCTCAGTCAGTGACAGGGATTGAATCTCAGTCAGATTCAGGAATTGAACCTCAGTCATTGACAGGGATTGAACCTCAGTCAGTGACAGGGATTGAATCTCAGTCACTGACAGGGATTGAACCTCAGTCAGTGACAGGGAGTGAACCTCAGTCAGTGACAGGGATTGAATCTCAATCAGTGCCATGGATTGAATCACAGTCAGTGACAGGAATTGAATCTCAGTCAGTGACAGGGATTGATCCTCAGTCAGTGTCAGGGATTGAACCTCAGTAAGTGACAGGGAATGAATCTCAGTCAGTGACAGGGATTGATCCTCAGTCAGTGATAGGGATTGAATCTCAGTCAGTGACAGGGATTGAATCTTAATCAGTGACAGGGATTGACTCTCAGTCAGTGACAGGGATTGAAACTCAGTCAGTGAAAGGGATTAACTCTGAGTCAGTGACAGGAATTGAATCTCAGTCAGTGAAACGGATTGAATCTCAGTCAGTGACAGGGATTGAATCTCAGTCAGTGACACGGATTGAATCACAGTCAGTGACAGGAATGAATCTCAGTCAGTGAAATGGATTGAATCTCAGTCAGTGACAGGAATTGAATCTCAGTCAGTGAAAGGGATTGAATCTCAGTCAGTGACAGGGATTGAATCTCAGTCAGTGACACGGATTGAATCACAGACAGTGACAGGAATTGATCCTCAATCAGTGTCAGGAATTGAATCTCAGTCAGTGACAGGGTTTGAATCTCAGTCAGTGACAGGGTTTGAATCTCAGTCAGTGACAGGAATGAATCTCAGTCAGTGACAGGGATTGACTCTGAGTCAGTGACAGGGATTGAAACTCATTCAGTGACAGGAATTAAATCTCAGTCAGTGACAGGGATTGACTCTCAGTCAGTGACAGGAATGAATCTCAGTCAGTGACAGGGTTTGAATCTCACACAGTGACAGGGATTGAATCTCAGTCAGTGACAGGAAATGAACCTCAGTCAGTGACAGGGATTGAATCGCAGTCAGTGACAGGAATTGAATCTCTGTCAGTGACAGGAATTGAATCTCAGTCAGTGAAAGGGATTGAATCTCAGTCAGTGACAGGGATTGAATCTCAGTCAGTGACAGGGATGGAATTTCAGTCAGTGACAGGAATTGAATCTCAGTCAGTGACAGGGATTGGATCTCAATCAGTGACAGGGATTGATCCTCAGTCAGTGTCAGGGATTGAACCTCAGGAAGTGACAGGGAATGAATCTGAGTCAGTGACAGGGATTGATCCTCAGTCAGTGACAGGGATTGAATCTCAGTCAGTGACAGGGATTGAATCTTAATCAGTGACAGGGATTGACTCTCACTCAGTGACAGGGATTGAAACTCAGTCAGTGACAGGAATTGAATCTCAGTCAGTGAAAGGGATTGAATCTCAGTCAGTGACAGGAATTGAATCTCAGTGAGTGACAGGAATTGAATCTCAGTCAGTGAAAGGGATTGAATCTCAGTCAGTGACAGGGATTGAATCTCAGACAGTGACAGGGATCAGAATTTCAGTCAGTAACAGGTATTGAATTTCAGTCAGTGACAGGGTTTGAGCCACAGTCAGTGATAGTGATTAAACCTCAGTCAGTGACAGGGATTGACCATCACATATTGACAGGGATTGAATCTCCGTTAGCGACAGGGATTGAATCTTATTCAGTGACAGGGATTGAATCTCAGGCAGTGACATGGATTGAGCCTCAGTTAGTGACAGGGTTCGAACATATGTCAGTGAAAGGATTGAAACTCAATCAGAAACAGGGTAAAATCTCAGTCAGTGACAGGGATTAAATATCAGTCAGTGACAGGGATTGAACCTCAGTCTGTGAAAGGGATTAATTTCAGTCAGTGACAGGGATTGAACCTCAGTCAGTGACAGCGATTGAAATTCATTCAGTGACAGGGATTGATCTGCAGTCAGTGACAGGAATGAATCTCAGTCAGTGACAGGGATTGACTCTGAGTCAGTGACAGGGATTGAAACTCATTCAGTGACAGGAATTGAATCTCAGTCAGTGACAGGGATTGACTCTCAGTCAGTGACAGGAATGAATCTCAGTCAGTGACAGGGTTTGAATCTCACACAGTGACAGGGATTGAATCTCAGTCAGTGACAGGAAATGAACCTCAGACAGTGACAGGGATTGAATCGCAGTCAGTAACAGGAATTGAATCTCAGTCAGTGACAGGAATTGAATCTCAGTCAGTGAAAGGGATTGAATCTCAGTCAGTGACAGGGATTGAATCTCAGTCAGTGACAGGGAAGGAATTTCAGTCAGTGACAGGAATTGAATCTCAGTCAGTGACAGGGATTGGATCTCAATCAGTGACAGGGATTGATCCTCAGTCAGTGTCAGGGATTGAACCTCAGGAAGTGACAGGGAATGAATCTGAGTCAGTGACAGGGATTGATCCTCAGTCAGTGACAGGGATTGAATCTCAGTCAGTGACAGGGATTGAATCTTAATCAGTGACAGGGATTGACTCTCACTCAGTGACAGGGATTGAAACTCAGTCAGTGACAGGAATTGAATCTCAGTCAGTGAAAGGGATTGAATCTCAGTCAGTGACAGGAATTGAATCTCAGTGAGTGACAGGAATTGAATCTCAGTCAGTGAAAGGGATTGAATCTCAGTCAGTGACAGGGATTGAATCTCAGACAGTGACAGGGATCAGAATTTCAGTCAGTAACAGGTATTGAATTTCAGTCAGTGACAGGGTTTGAGCCACAGTCAGTGATAGTGATTAAACCTCAGTCAGTGACAGGGATTGACCATCACATATTGACAGGGATTGAATCTCCGTTAGCGACAGGGATTGAATCTTATTCAGTGACAGGGATTGAATCTCAGGCAGTGACATGGATTGAGCCTCAGTTAGTGACAGGGTTCGAACATATGTCAGTGAAAGGATTGAAACTCAATCAGAAACAGGGATTGAATCTCAGTCAGTGACAGGGATTAAATATCAGTCAGTGACAGGGATTGAACCTCAGTCTGTGAAAGGGATTAATTTCAGTCAGTGACAGGGATTGAACCTCAGTCAGTGACAGCGATTGAAATTCATTCAGTGACAGGGATTGATCTGCAGTCAGTGACAGGAATGAATCTCAGTCAGTGACAGGGATTGACTCTGAGTCAGTGACAGGGATTGAAACTCATTCAGTGACAGGAATTGAATCTCAGTCAGTGACAGGGATTGACTCTCAGTCAGTGACAGGAATGAATCTCAGTCAGTGACAGGGTTTGAATCTCACACAGTGACAGGGATTGAATCTCAGTCAGTGACAGGAAATGAACCTCAGTCAGTGACAGGGATTGAATCGCAGTCAGTAACAGGAATTGAATCTCAGTCAGTGACAGGAATTGAATCTCAGTCAGTGAAAGGGATTGAATCTCAGTCAGTGACAGGGATTGAATCTCAGTCAGTGACAGGGATGGAATTTCAGTCACTGACAGGAATTGAATCTCAGTCAGTGACAGGGATTGAATCTCAGTCAGTGACAGGGATTGAAGGTCAGTCAGTGACAGGGATTGAATCTCAGTCAGTGACAGGGATTGAATCGCAGTCAGTGAAAGGAATTGAATCTCAGTCAGTGACAGGGATTGAACCTCAGTCAGTGACAGAAATTGAATCTCAGTCAGTGACAGGGAATGACCCTCAGTCAGTGACAGGGATTGAATCTCAGTCAGTGACAGGGATTGAATCTCAGTCAGTGACAGGGATTGACTCTGAATCAGTGACAGGGATTGTACCTCAGTCAGTGACAGGGATTGAATCTCAGTCAGTTTCAGGAATTGAACCTCAGTCAGTGACAGGAATTGAATCTCAGTCAGTGACAGGGATTGAATCTCAGTCAGTGACAGGAAATGAATCCCAGTCAGTGTCAGGGATTGAATCTCAGTACGTGACAGGAATTGACTCTAAGTCAGTGACAGGACTGAATCTCAGTCAGTGACTGGGATTGAATCTCAGTCAGTGACAGGGATGGAATCTCAGTCAGTGACAGGGATTGACTCTAAGTCAGTGAAAGGGATTGAATCTCAGTCAGTGACAGGGATTGAATCTCAGTCAGTTTCAGGAATTGAACCTCAGTCATTGACAGGGATTGAACCTCAGTCAGTGACAGGGATTGAATCTCAGTCACTGACAGGGATTGAACCTCAGTCAGTGACAGGGAGTGAACCTCAGTCAGTGACAGGGATTGAATCTCAATCAGTGCCATGGATTGAATCACAGTCAGTGACAGGAATTGAATCTCAGTCAGTGACAGGGATTGATCCTCAGTCAGTGTCAGGGATTGAACCTCAGTAAGTGACAGGGAATGAATCTCAGTCAGTGACAGGGATTGATCCTCAGTCAGTGATAGGCATTGAATCTCAGTCAGTGACAGGGATTGAATCTTAATCAGTGACAGGGATTGACTCTCAGTCAGTGACAGGGATTGAAACTCAGTCAGTGAAAGGGATTAAATATCAGTCAGTGACAGGAATTGAATCTCAGTCAGTGACAGGGATTGAAACTCAGTCAGTGAAAGGGATTAAATATCAGTCAGTGACAGGAATTGAATCTCAGTCAGTGACAGGGATTGAATCTCAGTCAGTGAAACGGATTGAATCTCAGTCAGTGACAGGGATTGAATCTCAGTCAGTGACACGGATTGAATCACAGTCAGTGAGAGGAATTGAATCTCAGTCAGTGAAATGGATTGAATCTCAGTCAGTGACAGGAATTGAATCTCAGTCAGTGAAAGGGATTGAATCTCAGTCAGTGACAGGGATTGAATCTCAGTCAGTGACACGGATTGAATCACAGACAGTGACAGGAATTGATCCTCAATCAGTGTCAGGAATTGAATCTCAGTCAGTGACAGGGTTTGAATCTCAGTCAGTGACAGGGTTTGAATCTCAGTCAGTGACAGGGATTGAATCTCAGTCAGTGACACGGATTGAATCACAGTCAGTGACAGGAATTGAATCTCAGTCAGTGAAATGGATTGAATCTCAGTCAGTGACAGGAATTGAATCTCAGTCAGTGAAAGGGATTGAATCTCAGTCAGTGACAGGGATTGAATCTCAGTCAGTGACACGGATTGAATCACAGACAGTGACAGGAATTGATCCTCAATCAGTGTCAGGAATTGAATCTCAGTCAGTGACAGGGTTTGAATCTCAGTCAGTGACAGGGTTTGAATCTCAGTCAGTGACAGGAATGAATCTCAGTCAGTGACAGGGATTGACTCTGAGTCAGTGACAGGGATTGAAACTCATTCAGTGACAGGAATTAAATCTCAGTCAGTGACAGGGATTGACTCTCAGTCAGTGACAGGAATGAATCTCAGTCAGTGACAGGGTTTGAATCTCACACAGTGACAGGGATTGAATCTCAGTCAGTGACAGGAATTGAATCTCTGTCAGTGACAGGAATTGAATCTCAGTCAGTGAAAGGGATTGAATCTCAGTCAGGGACAGGGATTGAATCTCAGTCAGTGACAGGGATGGAATTTCAGTCAGTGACAGGAATTGAATCTCAGTCAGTGACTGGGATTGTCTCTAAGTCAGTGACACGGATTGAAGGTCAGTCAGTGACAGGGATTGAATCTCAGTCAGTGACAGGGATTGAATCCCAGTCAGTGACAGGAATTGAATCTCAGTCAGTGACAGGGATTGAACCTCAGTCAGTGACAGAAATTGAATCTCAGTCAGTGACAGGGAATGACCCTCAGTCAGTGACAGGGATTGAATCTCAGTCAGTGACAGGGATTGAATCTCAGTCAGTGACAGGGATTGACTCTGAGTCAGTGACAGGGATTCAACCTCAGTCAGTGACAGGGATTGAATCTCAGTCAGTTTCAGGAATTGAACCTCAGTCAGTGACAGGAATTGAATCTCAGTCAGTGACAGGGATTGAATCTCAGTCAGTGACAGGAATTGAATCCGAGTCAGTGACAGGGATTGAATCTCTGTGCGTGACAGGAATTGACTCTAAGTCAGTGACAGGACTGAATCTCAGTCAGTGACTGGGATTGAATCTCAGTCAGTGTCAGGGATTGAATCTCAGTCAGTGACAGGAATTGAACCTCAGTCAGTGACAGGGATTGAATCTCAGTCAGTGACTGGGATTGAATCTCAGTCAGTGACAGGGATTGAATCTCAGTCAGTGGCAGGAATTGAACCTCAGTCAGTGACAGGAATTGAATCTCAGTCAGGGACAAGGATTGACTCTAAGTCAGTGACTGGGATTGAATCTCAGTCAGTGACAGGGATTGAATCTCAGTCAGTTTCAGGAATTGGACCTCATTCATTGACAGGGATTGAACCTCAGTCAGTGACAGGGATTGAATCTCAGTCAGTGCCAGGGATTGAAGCTCAGTCAGTGACAGGGAGTGAACCGGAGTCAGTGACAGGGATTGAATCTCAATCAGTGAAAGGGATTGAATCTCAGTCAGTGACAGGAATTGAATCTCAGTCAGTGAAAGGGATTGAATCTCAGTCAGTGACAGGGATTGAATCTCAGTCAGTGACACGGATTGAATCACAGTCAGTGACAGGAATTGAATCTCAGTCAGTGAAAGGAATTGAATCTCAGTCAGTGACAGGAATTGAATCTCAGTCAGTGAAAGGGATTGAATCTCAGTCAGTGACTGGGATTGAATCTCAGTCAGTGACACGGATTGAATCACAGTCAGTGACAGGAATTGATCCTCAATCAGTGACAGGAATTGAATCTCAGTCAGTGACAGGGATTGACTCTCAGTCAGTGACAGGAATGAATCTCAGTCAGTGACAGGGTTTGAATCTCAGTCAGTGGCAGGAATGAATCTCATTCAGTGACAGGGATTGAATCTCAGTCAGTGACAGGGATTGAACCTCAGTAAGTGACAGGGAATGAATCTCAGTCAGTGACAGGGATTGATCCTCAGTCAGTGATAGGCATTGAATCTCAGTCAGTGACAGGGATTGAATCTTAATCAGTGACAGGGATTGACTCTCAGTCAGTGACAGGAATGAATCTCAGTCAGTGACAGGGTTTGAATCTCACACAGTGACAGGGATTGAATCTCAGTCAGTGACAGGAATTGAATCTCTGTCAGTGACAGGAATTGAATCTCAGTCAGTGAAAGGGATTGAATCTCAGTCAGTGACAGGGATTGAATCTCAGTCAGTGACAGGGATGGAATTTCAGTCAGTGACAGGAATTGAATCTCAGTCAGTGACTGGGATTGTCTCTAAGTCAGTGACACGGATTGAAGGTCAGTCAGTGACAGGGATTGAATCTCAGTCAGTGACAGGGATTGAATCCCAGTCAGTGACAGGAATTGAATCTCAGTCAGTGACAGGGATTGAACCTCAGTCAGTGACAGAAATTGAATCTCAGTCAGTGACAGGGAATGA
The DNA here is from genome assembly GCF_037043375.1 of Chiloscyllium plagiosum. NCBI lineage: Eukaryota > Metazoa > Chordata > Chondrichthyes > Orectolobiformes > Hemiscylliidae > Chiloscyllium > Chiloscyllium plagiosum. The sequence continues at coordinate 89,877,878 of NW_028270156.1, read as the reverse complement.
CCCTCAGTCAGTGACAGGGATTGAATCTCAGTCAGTGACAGGGATTGAATCTCAGTCAGTGACAGGGATTGACTCTGAGTCAGTGACAGGGATTCAACCTCAGTCAGTGACAGGGATTGAATCTCAGTCAGTTTCAGGAATTGAACCTCAGTCAGTGACAGGAATTGAATCTCAGTCAGTGACAGGGATTGAATCTCAGTCAGTGACAGGAATTGAATCCGAGTCAGTGACAGGGATTGAATCTCTGTGCGTGACAGGAATTGACTCTAAGTCAGTGACAGGACTGAATCTCAGTCAGTGACTGGGATTGAATCTCAGTCAGTGTCAGGGATTGAATCTCAGTCAGTGACAGGAATTGAACCTCAGTCAGTGACAGGGATTGAATCTCAGTCAGTGACTGGGATTGAATCTCAGTCAGTGACAGGGATTGAATCTCAGTCAGTGGCAGGAATTGAACCTCAGTCAGTGACAGGAATTGAATCTCAGTCAGGGACAAGGATTGACTCTAAGTCAGTGACTGGGATTGAATCTCAGTCAGTGACAGGGATTGAATCTCAGTCAGTTTCAGAAATTGGACCTCATTCATTGACAGGGATTGAACCTCAGTCAGTGACAGGGATTGAATCTCAGTCAGTGCCAGGGATTGAAGCTCAGTCAGTGACAGGGAGTGAACCGGAGTCAGTGACAGGGATTGAATCTCAATCAGTGAAAGGGATTGAATCTCAGTCAGTGACAGGAATTGAATCTCAGTCAGTGAAAGGGATTGAATCTCAGTCAGTGACAGGGATTGAATCTCAGTCAGTGACACGGATTGAATCACAGTCAGTGACAGGAATTGAATCTCAGTCAGTGAAAGGAATTGAATCTCAGTCAGTGACAGGAATTGAATCTCAGTCAGTGAAAGGGATTGAATCTCAGTCAGTGACTGGGATTGAATCTCAGTCAGTGACACGGATTGAATCACAGTCAGTGACAGGAATTGATCCTCAATCAGTGACAGGAATTGAATCTCAGTCAGTGACAGGGATTGACTCTCAGTCAGTGACAGGAATGAATCTCAGTCAGTGACAGGGTTTGAATCTCAGTCAGTGGCAGGAATGAATCTCATTCAGTGACAGGGATTGAATCTCAGTCAGTGACAGGGATTGAAACTCATTCAGTGACAGGAATTGAATCTCAGTCAGTGACAGGGATTGACTCTCAGTCAGTGACAGGAATGAATCTCAGTCAGTGAAAGAGATTGAATCTCAGTCAGTGACAGGGTTTGAATCTCAGTCAGTGACAGGGATGGAATTTCCGTCAGTGACAGGAATTGAATCTCAGTCAGTGACAGGGATTGTCTCTAAGTCAGTGACACGGATTGAAGGTCAGTCAATGACAGGGATTGAATCTCAGTCAGTGACAGGGATTGAATCCCAGTCAGTGACAGGAATTGAACCTCAGACAGTGACAGGGATTGAACCTCAGACAGTGACAGGAATTGAATCTCAGTCAGTGACAGGTATTGACTCTGAGTCAGTGACAGGGATTGAATCTCAGTCAGTGACAGGAAATGAACCTCAGTCAGTGACAGGCATTGAATCTCAGTCAGTGACAGGAATTGAATCTCAGTCAGTGACAGGGATTGACTCTGAGTCAGTGACAGGGATTGAATCTCAGTCAGTTTCAGGAATTGAACCTCAGTCATTGACAGGGATTGAACCTCAGTCAGTGACAGGGATTGAATCTCAGTCAGTGACAGGGATTGAATCTCAGTCAGTGACAGGAATTGAACCTCAGTCAGTGACAGGGATTGAATCTCAGTCAGTGACAGGGATTGAATCTCAGTCAGTGAAAGGGATTGAATCTCAGTCAGTGACAGGAATTGAACCTCAGTCAGTGACAGGGATTGAATCTCAGTCAGTGATAGTGTTTGAATCTCAATCAGTGACAGGGATTGATCCTCAGTCAGTGTCAGGGTTTGAACCTCAGTAAGTGACAGGCATTGAATCTCAGTCAGTGACAGGGATTGATCCTCAGTCAGTGACAGGGATTGAACCTCAGTCAGTGAAAGGGATTGAATCTCAGTCAGTGATAGGAATTGAATCTCAGTCATTGACAGGGATTGAATCTCAGTCAGTGACAGGGATTGAATCTCAGTCAGTGACACGGATTGAATCACAGTCAGTGACAGGAATTGAATCTCAGTCAGTGAAAGGGATTGAATCTCAGTCAGTGACAGGAATTGAATCTCAGTCAGTGAAAGGGATTGAATCTCAGTCAGTGACAGGGATTGAATCTCAGTCATTGACACGGAATGAATCACAGTCAGTTACAAGAATTGACCCTTAATCAGTGACAGGAATTGAATCTCAGTCAGTGACAGTGATTGACTCTCAGTCAGTGACAGGAATGAATCTCAGTCAGTGACAGAGTTTGAATCTCAGTCAGTGACAGGAATGAATCTAAGTCAGTGACAGGGATTGAATCTCAGTCAGTGACACGGATTGAATCACAGTCAGTGACAGGAATTGAATCTCAGTCAGTGAAAGGGATTGAATCTCAGTCAGTGACAGGAATTGAATCTCAGTCAGTGAAAGGGATTGAATCTCAGTCAGTGACAGGGATTGAATCTCAGTCAGTGACACGGAATGAATCACAGTCAGTTACAAGAATTGACCCTGAATCAGTGACAGGAATTGAATCTCAGTCAGTGACAGTGATTGACTCTCAGTCAGTGACAGGAATGAATCTCAGTCAGTGACAGGGTTTGAATCTCAGACAGTGACAGGAATGAATCTCAGTCAGTGACAGGGATTGAATCTCAGTCAGTGACAGGGATTGAAACACATTCAGTGACAGGAATTGAATCTCAGTCAGTGACAGGGGTTGACTCTCAGTCAGTGACAGGAATGAATCTCAGTCAGTGACAGGGTTTGAATCTCAGACAGTGACATGGATTGAATCTCAGTCAGTGACAGGAAATGAATCTCAGTCAGTGACAGGGATTGAATCCCAGTCAGTGACAGGAATTGAATCTCAGTCAGTGACAGGGATGGAATTTCAGTCAGTGACACGAATTGAATCTCAGTCAGTGACAGGGATTGTCTCTAAGTCAGTGACACGGATTGAAGGTCAGTCAGTGACAGCGATTGAATCTCAGTCAGTGACAGGGATTGAATCCCAGTCAGTGACAGGAATTGAACCTCAGTCAGTGACAGGGATTGAACCTCAGTTAGTGTCAGGGATTGAACCTCAGAAAGTGACAGGGAATGAATCTCAGTCAGTGACAGGGATTGATCCTCAGTCAGTGACAGGGATTGAACCTCAGTCAGTGAAAGTAATTGAATCTCAGTCAGTGACAGGAATTGAATCTCAGTCAATGAAAGGAATTGAATCTCAGTCAGTCACAGGGATTGAATCTCAGTCAGTGACACGGATTGAATCACAGTCAGTGACAGGAATTGAATCTCAGTCAGTGAAAGAGATTGAATCTCAGTCAGTGACAGGAATTGAATCTCAGTCAGTGAATGGGATTGAATCTCAGTCAGTGACAGGGATTGAATCTCAGTCAGTGACACGGAATGAATCACAGTCAGTTACAAGAATTGATCCTGAATCAGTGACAGGAATTGAATCTCAGTCAGTGACAGTGATTGACTCTCAGTCAGTGACAGGAATGAATCTCAGTCAGTGACAGGGTTTGAATCTCAGTCAGTGACAGGAGTGAATCTCAGTCAGTGACAGGGATTGAATCTCAGTCAGTGACAGGGATTGAAACTCATTCAGTGACAGGAATTGAATCTCAGTCAGTGACAGGGATTGACTCTCAGTCAGTGACAGGAATGAATCTCAGTCAGTGACAGGGTTTGAATCTCAGACAATGACATGGATTGAATCTCAGTCAGTGACAGGAAATGAACCTCAGTCAGTGACAGGGATTGAATCCCAGTCAGTGACAGGAATTGAATCTCAGTCAGTGACAGGAATTGAATCTCAGTGAGTGAAAGGGATTGAATCTCAGTCAGTGACAGGGATTGAATCTCAGTCAGTGGCAGGGATGGAATTTCAGTCAGTGACACGAATTGAATCTCAGTCAGTGACAGGGATTGTCTCCAAGTCAGTGACACGATTGAAGGTCAGTCAGTGACAGGGTTTGAATCTCAGTCAGTGACAGGGATTGAATCCTAGTCAGTGACAGGAATTGAACCTCAGTCAGTGACAGGGATTGAACCTCAGTCAGTGACAGGAATTGAATCTCAGTCAGTGACAGGGAGTGACTCTGAGTCAGTGACAGGGATAGAATCTCATTCAGTGACAGGGATTGAATCTCAGTCAGTGACAGGGATTGACTCTGAGTCAGTGACAGGGATTGAACCTCAGTCAGTGACAGGGATTGAATCTCAGTCAGTGACAGGGATTGAATCTCAGTCAGTTTCAGGAATTGAACCTCAGTCATTGACAGGGATTGAACCTCAGTCAGTGACAGGGATTGAATCCCAGTCAGTGACAGGGATTGAAGCTCAGTCAGTGACAGGGAGTGAACCTCAGTCAGTGACACGGATAGAATCTCAGTCAGTGACAGGGATTGAATCTCAGTCAGTGACACGGATTGTAGGTCAGTCAGTGACAGGGATTGAATCTCAGTCAGTGACAGGGATGGAATTTCAGTCAGTGACACGAATTGAATCTCAGTCAGTGACAGGGATTGTCTCTAAGTCAGTGACACGGATTGTAGGTCAGTCAGTGACAGGGATTGAATCTCAGTCAGTGACAGGGATTGAATCCCAGTCAGTGACAGGAATTGAACGTCAGTCAGTGACAGGGATTGAACCTCAGTCAGTGTCAGGGATTGAACCTCAGTAAGTGACAGGGAATGAATCTCAGTCAGTGACAGGGATTGATCCTCAGTCAGTGACAGGAATTGAATCTCAGTCAATGAAAGGAATTGAATCTCAGTCAGTGACAGGGATTGAATCTCAGTCAGTGACACTGATTGAATCACAGTCAGTGACAGGAATTGAATCTCAGTCAGTGAAAGGGATTGAATCTCAGTCAGTGACAGGAATTGAATCTCAGTCAGTGAAAGGGATTGAATCTCAGTCAGTGACAGGGATTGAATCTCAGTCAGTGACACGGAATGAATCACAGTCAGTTACAAGAATAGATCCTGAATCAGTGACAGGGATTGAATCTCAGTCAGTGACAGGGATTGAATCCCAGTCAGTGACAGGAATTGAATCTCAGTCAGTGACAGGGAGTGACTCTGAGTCAGTGACAGGGATTGAATCTCAGTCAGTGACAGGGATTGAATCTCAGTCAGTGACAGGGATTGACTCTGAGTCAGTGACAGGGATTGAACCTCAGTCAGTGACAGGGATTGAATCTCAGTCAGTGACAGGGGTTGAATCTCAGTCAGTGACACGGAATGAATCACAGTCAGTTACAAGAATTGATCCTGAATCAGTGACAGGAATGGAATCTCAGTCAGTGACAGTGATTGACTCTCAGTCAGTGACAGGAATGAATCTCAGTCAGTGACAGGGTTTGAATCTCAGTCAGTGACAGGAATGAATCTCAGTCAGTGACAGGGATTGAATCTCAGTCAGTGACAGGGATTGAAACACATTCAGTGACAGCAATTGAATCTCAGTCAGTGAAAGGGATTGAATCTCAGTCAGTGACAGGAATTGAATCTCAGTCAGTGATAGTGTTTGAATCTCAATCAGTGACAGGGATTGATCCTCAGTCAGTGTCAGGGTTTGAACCTCAGTAAGTGACAGGGAATGAATCTCAGTCAGTGACAGGGATTGATCCTCAGTCAGTGACAGGGATTGAACCTCAGTCAGTGAAAGGGATTGAATCTCAGTCAGTGACAGGAATTGAATCTCAGTCAGTGACAGGGATTGAATCTCAGTCAGTGACAGGGATTGAATCTCAGTCAGTGACACGGATTGAATCACAGTCAGTGACAGGAATTGAATGTCAGTCAGTGAAAGGGATTGAATCTCAGTTAGTGACAGGAATTGAATCTCAGTCAGTGAAAGGGATTGAATCTCAGTCAGTGACAGGGATTGAATCTCAGTCAGTGACACGGAATGAATCACAGTCAGTTACAAGAATTGACCCTTAATCAGTGACAGGAATTGAATCTCAGTCAGTGACAGTGATTGACTCTCAGTCAGTGACAGGAATGAATCTCAGTCAGTGACAGGGTTTGAATCTCAGTCAGTGACAGGAATGAATCTCAGTCAGTGACAGGGATTGAATCTCAGTCAGTGACAGGGATTGAGACTCATTCAGTGACAGGAATTGAATCTCAGTCAGTGACAGGGGTTGACTCAGTCAGTGACAGGAATGAATCTCAGTCTGTGACAGGGTTTGAATCTCAGACAGTGACAGGGATTGAATCTCAGTCAGTGACAGGAAATGAATCTCAGTCAGTGACAGGGATTGAATCCCAGTCAGTGACAGGAATAGAATCTCAGTCAGTGACAGGAATTGAATCTCAGTCAGTGAAAGGGATTGAATCTCAGTCAGTGACAGGGATTGAATCTCAGTTTAATGACAGGGATGGAATTTCAGTCAGTGACACGAATTGAATCTCAGTCAGTGACAGGGATTGTCTCTAAGTCAGTGACACGGATTGAAGGTCAGTCAGTGACAGGGATTGAATCTCAGTCAGTGACAGGGATTGAATCCCAGTCAGTGACAGGAATTGAACCTCAGTCAGTGACAGGGATTGAACCTCAGACAGTGTCAGGGATTGAACCTCAGTAAGTGACAGGGAATGAATCTCAGTCAGTGACAGGGATTGATCCTCAGTCAGTGACAGGGATTGAACCTCAGTCAGTGAAAGGGATTGAATCTCAGTCAGTGACAGGAATTGAATCTCAGTCAATGAAAGAAATTGAATCTCAGTCAGTGACAGGGATTGAATCTCAGTCAGTGACACGGATTGAATCACAGTCAGTGACAGGAATTGAATCTCAGTCAGTGAAAGGGATTGAATCTCAGTCAGTGACAGGAATTGAATCTCAGTCAGTGAAACGGATTGAATCTCAGTCAGTGACAGGGATTGAATCTCAGTCAGTGACATGGAATGAATCACAGTCAGTTACAAGAATTGATCCTGAATCAGTGACAGGAATTGAATCTCAGTCAGTGACAGTGATTGACTCTCAGTCAGTGACAGGAATGAATCTCAGTCAGTAACAGGGATTGAATCTCAGTCAGTGACAGGGATTGAAACTCATTCAGTGACAGGAATTGAATCTCAGTCAGTGACAGGGATTGACTCTCAGTCAGTGACAGGAATGAATCTCAGTCAGTGACAGGGATTGAATCTCAGACAATGACATGGATTGAATCTCAGTCAGTGACAGGAAATGAACCTCAGTCAGTGACAGGGATTGAATCCCAGTCAGTGACAGGAATTGAATCTCAGTCAGTGACAGGGATGGAATTTCAGTCAGTGACACGAATTGAATCTCAGTCAGTGACAGGGATTGTCTCTAAGTCAGTGACACGATTGAAGGTCAGTCAGTGACAGGGATTGAATCTCAGTCAGTGACAGGGATTGAATCCCAGTCAGTGACAGGAATTGAACCTCAGTCAGTGACAGGGATTGAACCTCAGTCAGTGACAGGAATTGAATCTCAGTCAGTGACAGGGAGTGACTCTGAGTCAGTGACAGTGATTGAATCTCAGTCAGTGACAGGGATTGAATCTCAGTCAGTGACAGGGATTGACTCTGAGTCAGTGACAGGGATTGAACCTCAGTCAGTGACAGGGTTTGAATCTCAGTCAGTGACAGGGATTGAATCTCAGTCAGTTTCAGGAATTGAACCTCAATCATTGACAGGGATTGAACCTCAGTCAGTGACAGGGATGGAATCCCAGTCAGTGACAGGGATTGAAGCTCAGTCAGTGACAGGGAGTGAACCTCAGTCAGTGACAGGAATTGAATCTCAGTCAGTGACAGGGATTGACCTCAGTCAGTGACACGGATTGTAGGTCAGTCAGTGACAGGGATTGAATCTCAGTCAGTGACAGGGATGGAATTTCAGTCAGTGACATGGATTGAATCTCAGTCAGTGACAGGAATTGTCTCTAAGTCAGTTTCACGGATTGTAGGTCAGTCAGTGACAGGGATTGAATCTCAGTCAGTGACAGGGATTGAATCCCAGTCAGTGACAGGAATTCAACCGCAGTCAGTGACAGGGATTGAACCTCAGTCAGTGTCTGGGATTGAACCTCAGTAAGTGACAGGGAATGAATCTCAGTCAGTGACAGGGATTGATCCTCAGTCAGTGACAGGGATTGAACCTCAGTCAGTGAAAGGGATTGAATCTCAGTCAGTGACAGGAATGAATCTCAGTCAATGAAAGGAATTGAATCTCAGTCAGTGACAGGGATTGAATCTCAGTCAGTGACACGGATTGAATCACAGTCAGTGACAGGAATTGAATCTCAGTCAGTGAAAGGGATTGAATCTCAGTCAGTGACAGGAATTGAATCTCAGTCAGTGAAAGGGATTGAATCTCAGTCAGTGACAGGAATTGAATCTCAGTCAGTGACACGGAATGAATCACAGTCAGTTACAAGAATAGATCCTGAATCAGTGACAGGGATTGAATCTCAGTCAGTGACAGGGATTGAATCCCAGTCAGTGACAGGAATTGAACCTCAGTCAGTGACAGGGATTGAACCTCAGTCAGTGACAGGAATTGAATCTCAGTCAGTGACAGGGAGTGACTCTGAGTCAGTGACAGGGATTGAATCTCAGTCAGTGACAGGGATTGAATCTCAGTCAGTGACAGGGATTGACTCTGAGTCAGTGACAGGGATTGAACCTCAGTCAGTGACAGGGATTGAATCTCAGTCAGTGACAGGGGTTGAATCTCAGTCAGTGACACGGAATGAATCACAGTCAGTTACAAGAATTGATCCTGAATCAGTGACAGGAATTGAATCTTAGTCAGTGACAGTGATTGACTCTCAGTCAGTGACAGGAATGAATCTCAGTCAGTGACAGGGTTTGAATCTCACTCAGTGACAGGAATGAATCTCAGTCAGTGACAGGGATTGAATCTCAGTCAGTGACAGGGATTGAAACACATTCAGTGACAGGAAATGAATCTCAGTCAGTGAAAGGGATTGAATCTCAGTCAGTGACAGGAATTGAATCTCAGTCAGTGAAAGGGATTGAATCTCAGTCAGTGACAGGGATTGAATCTCAGTCAGTGACACGGAATGAATCACAGTCAGTGACAGGGATTGAATCTCAGTCAGTGACAGGGGTTGACTCTCAGTCAGTGACAGGGATTGAATCTCAGTCAGTGACACGGAATGAATCACAGTCAGTTACAAGAATTGATCCTGAATCAGTGACAGGGTTTGAATCTCAGTCAGTGACAGGAATTGAATCTCAGTCAGTGACAGGGATTGAATCTCAGTCAGTGACAGAGATTGAAACACATTCAGTGACAGGAATTGAATCTCAGTCAGTGACAGGGGTTGAATCTCAGTCAGTGATAGTGTTTGAATTTCAATCAGTGACAGGGATTGATCCTCAGTCAGTGTCAGGGTTTGAACCTCAGTAAGTGACAGGGAATGAATCTCAGTCAGTGACAGGGATTGATCCTCAGTCAGTGACAGGGATTGAACCTCAGTCAGTGAAAGGGATTGAATCTCAGTCAGTGACAAGAATTGAATCTCAGTCAGTGACAGCGATTGAATCTCAGTCAGTGACAGGGATTGAATCTCAGTCAGTGACACGGATTGAATCACAGTCAGTGACAGGAATTGAATCTCAGTCAGTGAAAGGGATTGAATCTCAGTCAGTGACAGGAATTGAATCTCAGTCAGTGAAAGGGATTGAATCTCCGTCAGTGACAGGGGTTGAATCTCAGTCAGTGACACGGAATGAATCACAGTCAGTTACAAGAATTGATCCTGAATCAGTGACAGGAATTGAATCTCAGTCAGTGACAGTGATTGACTCTCAGTCAGTGACAGGAATGAATCTCAGTCAGTGACAGGGTTTGAACCTCAGTCAGTGACAGGAATGAATCTCAGTCAGTGACAGGGATTGAATCTCAGTCAGTGACAGGGATTGAAACACATTCAGTAACAGGAATTGAATCTCAGTCAGTGAAAGGGATTGAATCTCAGTCAGTGACAGGAATTGAATCTCAGTCAATGAAAGGAATTGAATCTCAGTCAGTGACAGGGATTGAATCTCAGTCAGTGACACGGATTGAATCAAAGTCAGTGACAGGAATTGAATCTCAGTCAGTGAAAGGGATTGAATCACAGTCAGTGACAGGAATTGAATCTCAGTCAGTGAAAGGGATTGAATCTCAGTCAGTGACAGGGATTGAATCTCAGTCAGTGACATGGCATGAATCACAGTCAGTTACAAGAATAGATCCTGAATCAGTGACAGGGATTGAATCTCAGTCAGTGACAGGGATTGAATCCCAGTCAGTGACAGGAATTGAACCTCAGTCAGTGACAGGGATTGAACCTCAGTCAGTGACAGGAATTGAATCTCAGTCAGTGACAGGGAGTGACTCTGAGTCAGTGACAGGGATTGAATCTCAGTCAGTGACAGGGATTGAATCTCAGTCAGTGACAGGGATTGACTCTGAGTCAGTGACAGGGATTGAACCTCAGTCAGTGACAGGGATTGAATCTCAATCAGTGACAGGAATTGAATCTCAGTCAGTTTCAGGAATTGAACCTCAGTCATTGACAGGGATTGAACCTCAGTCAGTGACAGGAATAGAATCTCAGTCAGTGACAGGGATTGAAGCTCAGTCAGTGACAGGGAGTGAACCTCAGTCAGTGACAGGAATTGAATCTCAGTCAGTGACAGGGATTGAATCTCAGTCATTGACAGGGGTTGACTCTCAGTCAGTGACAGGGATTGAATCTCAGTCAGTGACACGGAATGAATCACAGTCAGTTACAAGAATTGATCCTGAATCTGTGACAGGGTTTGAATCTCAGTCAGTGACAGGAATGAATCTCAGTCAGTGACAGGGATTGAAACACATTCAGTGACAGGAATTGAATCTCAGTCAATGACAGGGGTTGAATCTCAGTCAGTGATAGTGTTTGAATCTCAATCAGTGACAGGGATTGATCCTCAGTCAGTGTCAGGGTTTGAACCTCAGTAAGTGACAGGGAATGAATCTCAGTCAGTGACAGGGATTGATCCTCAGTCAGTGACAGGGATTGAACCTCAGTCAGTGAAAGGGATTGAATCTCAGTCAGTGACAGGAATTGAATCTCAGTCAGTGACAGGGATTGAATCTCAGTCAGTGACAGGGATTGAATCTCAGTCAGTGACACGGATGGAATCACAGTTAGTGACAGGAATTGAATCTCAGTCAGTGAAAGGGATTGAATCTCAGTCAGTGACAGGAATTGAATCTCAGTCAATGAAAGGAATTGAATCTCAGTCAGTGACAGGGATTGAATCTCAGTCAGTGACACGGATTGAATCAAAGTCAGTGACAGGAATTGAATCTCAGTCAGTGAAAGGGATTGAATCTCAGTCAGTGACAGGAATTGAATCTCAGTCAGTGAAAGGGATTGAATCTCAGTCAGTGACAGGGATTGAATCTCAGTCAGTGACACGGCATGAATCACAGTCAGTTACAAGAATAGATCCTGAATCAGTGACAGGGATTGAATCTCAGTCAGTGACAGGGATTGAATCCCAGTCAGTGACAGGAATTGAACCTCAGTCAGTGACAGGGATTGAACCTCAGTCAGTGACAGGAATTGAATCTCAGTCAGTGACAGGGAGTGACTCTGAGTCAGTGACAGGGATTGAATCTCAATCAGTGACAGGGATTGAATCTCAGTCAGTGACAGGGATTGACTCTGAGTCAGTGACAGGGATTGAACCTCAGTCAGTGACAGGGATTGAATCTCAATCAGTGACAGGGATTGAATCTCAGTCAGTTTCAGGAATTGAACCTCAGTCATTGACAGGGATTGAACCTCAGTCAGTGACAGGAATAGAATCTCAGTCAGTGACAGGGATTGAAGCTCAGTCAGTGACAGGGAGTGAACCTCAGTCAGTGACAGGAATTGAATCTCATTCAGTGACAGGTGTTGACTCTCAGTCAGTGACAGGGATTGAATCTCAGTCAGTGACACGGAATGTATCACAGTCAGTTACAAGAATTGATCCTGAATCAGTGACAGGGTTTGAATCTCAGTCAGTGACAGGAATGAATCTCAGTCAGTGACAGGGATTGAAACACATTCAGTGACAGGAATTGAATCTCAGTCAATGACAGGGGTTGAATCTCAGTCAGTGATAGTGTTTGAATCTCAATCAGTGACAGGGATTGATCCTCAGTCAGTGTCAGGGTTTGAACCTCAGTAAGTGACAGGGAATGAATCTCAGTCAGTGACAGGGATTGATCCTCAGTCAGTGACAGGGATTGAACCTCAGTCAGTGAAAGGGATTGAATCTCAGTCAGTGACAGGGATTGAATCTCAGTCAGTGACAGGGATTGAATCTCAGTCAGTGACACGGATTGAATCACAGTTAGTGACAGGAATTGAATCTCAGTCAGTGAAAGGGATTGAATCTCAGTCAGTGACAGGAATTGAATCTCAGTCAGTGAAAGGGATTGAATATCAGTCAGTGACAGGGGTTGAATCTCAGTCAGTGACACGGAATGAATCACAGTTAGTTACAAGAATTGATCCTGAATCAGTGACAGGAATTGAATCTCAGTCAGTGACAGGGATTGAATCTCAGTCAGTGACACGGATGGAATCACAGTTAGTGACAGGAATTGAATCTCAGTCAGTGAAAGGGATTGAATCTCAGTCAGTGACAGGAATTGAATCTCAGTCAATGAAAGGAATTGAATCTCAGTCAGTGACAGGGATTGAATCTCAGTCAGTGACACGGATTGAATCAAAGTCAGTGACAGGAATTGAATCTCAGTCAGTGAAAGGGATTGAATCTCAGTCAGTGACAGGAATTGAATCTCAGTCAGTGAAAGGGATTGAATCTCAGTCAGTGACAGGGATTGAATCTCAGTCAGTGACACGGCATGAATCACAGTCAGTTACAAGAATAGATCCTGAATCAGTGACAGGGATTGAATCTCAGTCAGTGACAGGGATTGAATCCCAGTCAGTGACAGGAATTGAACCTCAGTCAGTGACAGGGATTGAACCTCAGTCAGTGACAGGAATTGAATCTCAGTCAGTGACAGGGAGTGACTCTGAGTCAGTGACAGGGATTGAATCTCAGTCAGTGACAGGGATTGAATCTCAGTCAGTGACAGGGATTGACTCTGAGTCAGTGACAGGGATTGAACCTCAGTCAGTGACAGGGATTGAATCTCAATCAGTGACAGGGATTGAATCTCAGTCAGTTTCAGGAATTGAACCTCAGTCATTGACAGGGATTGAACCTCAGTCAGTGACAGGAATAGAATCTCAGTCAGTGACAGGGATTGAAGCTCAGTCAGTGACAGGGAGTGAACCTCAGTCAGTGACAGGAATTGAATCTCATTCAGTGACAGGGGTTGACTCTCAGTCAGTGACAGGGATTGAATCTCAGTCAGTGACACGGAATGAATCACAGTCAGTTACAAGAATTGATCCAAAATCAGTGACAGGGTTTGAATCTCAGTCAGTGACAGGAATGAATCTCAGTCAGTGACAGGGATTGAAACACATTCAGTGACAGGAATTGAATCTCAGTCAATGACAGGGGTTGAATCTCAGTCAGTGATAGTGTTTGAATCTCAATCAGTGACAGGGATTGATCCTCAGTCAGTGTCAGGGTTTGAACCTCAGTAAGTGACAGGGAATGAATCTCAGTCAGTGACAGGGATTGATCCTCAGTCAGTGACAGGGATTGAACCTCAGTCAGTGAAAGGGATTGAATCTCAGTCAGTGACAGGGATTGAATCTCAGTCAGTGACAGGGATTGAATCTCAGTCAGTGACACGGATTGAATCACAGTTAGTGACAGGAATTGAATCTCAGTCAGTGAAAGGGATTGAATCTCAGTCAGTGACAGGAATTGAATCTCAGTCAGTGAAAGGGATTGAATATCAGTCAGTGACAGGGGTTGAATCTCAGTCAGTGACACGGAATGAATCACAGTTAGTTACAAGAATTGATCCTGAATCAGTGACAGGAATTGAATCTCAGTCAGTGAAAGGGTTTGAATCTCAGTCAGTGACAGGAATGAATCTCAGTCAGTGACAGGGATTGAATCTCAGTCAGTGACAGGGATTGAAACACATTCAGTGACAGGAATTGAATCTCAGTCAGTGACACGGATTGAATCACAGTCAGTGACAGGAATTGAATCTCAGTCAGTGAAAGGGATTGAATCTCAGTCAGTGACAGGAATTGAATCTCAGTCAGTGAAAGGGATTGAATCTCCGTCAGTGACAGGGGTTGAATCTCAGTCAGTGACACGGAATGAATCACAGTCAGTTACAAGAATTGATCCTGAATCAGTGACAGGAATTGAATCTCAGTCAATGACAGTGATTGACTCTCAGTCAGTGACAGGAATGAATCTCAGTCAGTGACAGGGTTTGAATCTCAGTCAGTGACAGGAATGAATCTCAGTCAGTGACAGGGATTGAATCTCAGTCAGTGACAGGGATTGAAACACATTCAGTAACAGTAATTGAATCTCAGTCAGTGAAAGGGATTGAATCTCAGTCAGTGACAGGAATTGAATCTCAGTCAATGAAAGGAATTGAATCTCAGTCAGTGACAGGGATTGAATCTCAGTCAGTGACACTGATTGAATCAAAGTCAGTGACAGGAATTGAATCTCAGTCAGTGAAAGGGATTGAATCTCAGTCAGTGACAGGAATTGAATCTCAGTCAGTGAAAGGGATTGAATCTCAGTCAGTGACAGGGATTGAATCTCAGTCAGTGACACGGCATGAATCACAGTCAGTTACAAGAATAGATCCTGAATCAGTGACAGGGATTGAATCTCAGTCAGTGACAGGGATTGAATCCCAGTCAGTGACAGGAATTGAACCTCAGTCAGTGACAGGGATTGAACCTCAGTCAGTGACAGGAATTGAATCTCAGTCAGTGACAGGGAGTGACTCTGAGTCAGTGACAGGGATTGAATCTCAGTCAGTGACAGGGATTGAATCTCAGTCAGTGACAGGGATTGACTCTGAGTCAGTGACAGGGATTGAACCTCAGTCAGTGACAGGGATTGAATCTCAGTCAGTGACAGGGATTGAATCTCAGTCAGTTTCAGGAATTGAACCTCAGTCATTGACAGGGATTGAACCTCAGTCAGTGACAGGAATAGAATCTCAGTCAGTGACAGGGATTGAAGCTCAGTCAGTGACAGGGAGTGAACCTCAGTCAGTGACAGGAATTGAATCTCAGTCAGTGACAGGGATTGAATCTCAGTCAGTGACAGGGGTTGACTCTCAGTCAGTGACAGGGATTGAATCTCAGTCAGTGACACGGAATGAATCACAGTCAGTTACAAGAATTGATCCTGAATCAGTGACAGGGTTTGAATCTCAGTCAATGACAGGAATGAATCTCAGTCAGTGACAGGGATTGAAACACATTCAGTGACAGGAATTGAATCTCAGTCAATGACAGGGGTTGAATCTCAGTCATTGATAGTGTTTGAATCTCAATCAGTGACAGGGATTGATCCTCAGTCAGTGTCAGGGTTTGAACCTCAGTAAGTGACAGGGAATGAATCTCAGTCAGTGACAGGGATTGATCCTCAGTCAGTGACAGGGATTGAACCTCAGTCAGTGAAAGGGATTGAATCTCAGTCAGTGACAGGAATTGAATCTCAGTCAGTGACAGGGATTGAATCTCAGTCAGTGACAGGGATTGAATCTCAGTCAGTGACACGGATTGAATCACAGTTAGTGACAGGAATTGAATCTCAGTCAGTGAAAGGGATTGAATCTCAGTCAGTGACAGGAATTGAATCTCAGTCAGTGAAAGGGATTGAATCTCAGTCAGTGACAGGGGTTGAATCTCAGTCAGTGACACGGAATGAATCACAGTTAGTTACAAGAATTGATCCTGAATCAGTGACAGGAATTGAATCTCAGTCAGTGACAGGGTTTGAATCTCAGTCAGTGACAGGAATGAATCTCAGTCAGTGACAGGGATTGAATCTCAGTCAGTGACAGGGATTGAAACACATTCAGTGACAGGAATTGAATCTCAGTCATTGACACGGAATGAATCACAGTCAGTTACAAGAATAGATCCTGAATCAGTGACAGGGATTGAATCTCAGTCAGTGACAGGGATTGAATCCCAGTCAGTGACAGGAATTGAACCTCAGTCAGTGACAGGGATTAAACCTCAGTCAGTGACAGGAATTGAATCTCAGTCAGTGACAGGGAGTGACTCTGAGTCAGTGACAGGGATTGAATCTCAGTCAGTGACAGGGATTGTCTCTGAGTCAGTGACAGGGATTGAACCTCAGTCAGTGACAGGGATTGAATCTCAGTCAGTGACAGGGATTGAATCTCAGTCAGTTTCAGGAATTGAACCTCAGTCATTGACAGGGATTGAACCTCAGTCAGTGACAGGAATAGAATCTCAGTCAGTGACAGGGATTGAAGCTCAGTCAGTGACAGGGAGTGAACCTCAGTCAGTGACAGGAATTGAATCTCAGTCAGTGACAGGGATTGAATCTCAGTCAGTGATAGTGTTTGAATCTCAATCAGTGACAGGGATTGATCCTCAGTCAGTGTCAGGGTTTGAACCTCAGTAAGTGACAGGGAATGAATCTCAGTCAGTGACAGGGATTGATCCTCAGTCAGTGACAGGGATTGAACCTCAGTCAGTGAAAGGGATTGAATCTCAGTCAGTGACAGGAATTGAATCTCAGTCAATGAAAGGAATTGAATCTCAGTCAGTGACAGGGATTGAATCTCAGTCAGTGACACAGATTGAATCACAGTCAGTGACAGGAATTGAATCTCAGTCAGTGAAAGGGATTGAATCTCAGTCAGTGACAGGAATTGAATCTCAGTCAGTGAAAGGGATTGAATCTCAGTCAGTGACAGGGATTGAATCTCAGTCAGTGACACGGAATGAATCACAGTCAGTGACAGGGATTGAATCTCGGTCAGTGACAGGGGTTGACTCTCAGTCAGTGACAGGGATTGAATCTCAGTCAGTGACACGGAATGAATCACAGTCATTTACAAGAATTGATCCTGAATCAGTGACTGGGTTTGAATCTCAGTCAGTGACAGGAATGAATCTCAGTCAGTGACAGGGATTGAAACACATTCAGTGACAGGAATTGAATCTCAGTCAATGACAGGGGTTGAATCTCAGTCAGTGATTGCGTTTGAATCTCAATCAGTGACAGGGATTGATCCTCAGTCAGTGTCAGGGTTTGAACCTCAGTAAGTGACAGGGAATGAATCTCATCAGTGACAGGGATTGATCCTCAGTCAGTGACAGGGATTGAACCTCAGTCAGTGAAAGGGATTGAATCTCAGTCAGTGACAGGGATTGAATCTCAGTCAGTGACAGGGATTGAATCTCAGTCAGTGACACGGATTGAATCACAGTTAGTGACACGGATTGAATCACAGTTAGTGACAGGAATTGAATCTCAGTCAGTGAAAGGGATTGAATCTCAGTCAGTGACAGGAATTGAATCTCAGTCAGTGAAAGGGATTGAATCTCAGTCAGTGACAGGGGTTGAATCTCAGTCAGTGACACTGAATGAAACACAGTTAGTTACAAGAATTGATCCTGAATCAGTGACAGGAATTGAATCTCAGTCAGTGACAGTGATTGACTCTCAGTCAGTGACAGGAATGAATCTCAGTCAGTGACAGGGTTTGAATCTCAGTCAGTGACAGGAATGAATCTCAGTCAGTGACAGGGATTGAATCTCAGTCAGTGACAGGGATTGAAACACATTCAGTGACAGGAATTGAATCTCAGTCAGTGACAGGAGTTGACTCTCAGTCAGTGACAGGAATGAATCTCAGTCAGTGACAGGGTTTGAATCTCAGACAGTGACATGGATTGAATCTCAGTCAGTGACAGGAAATGAATCTCAGTCAGTGACAGGAATTGAACCTCAGTCAGTGACAGGGATTGAACCTCAGTCAGTGTCAGGGATTGAACCTCAGTAAGTGACAGGGAAAGAATCTCAGTCAGTGACAGGAATTGAATCTCAGTCAGTGAAAGGGATTGAATCTCAGTCAGTGACAGGGATTGAATCTCAGTCTGTGACAGGGATGGAATTTCAGTCAGTGACACGAATTGAATCTCAGTCAGTGACAGGGATTGTCTCTAAGTCAGTGACACGGATTGTAGGTCAGTCAGTGACAGGGATTGAATCTCAGTCAGTGACAGGAATTGAATCCCAGTCAGTGACAGGAATTGAACCTCAGTCAGTGACAGGGATTGAACCTCAGTCAGTGTCAGGGATTGAACCTCAGTAAGTGACAGGGAAAGAATCTCAGTCAGTGACAGGGATTGATCCTCAGTCAGTGACAGGGATTGAACCTCAGTCAGTGAAAGGGATTGAATCACAGTCAGTGACAGGAATTGAATCTCAGTCAATGAAAGGAATTGAATCTCAGTCAGTGACAGGGATTGAATCTCAGTCAGTGACACGGATTGAATCACAGTCAGTGACAGGAATTGAATCTCAGTCAGTGAAAGGGATTGAATCTCAGTCAGTGACAGGAATTGAATCTCAGTCAGTGAAAGGGATTGAATCTCAGTCAGTGACAGGGATTGAATCTCAGTCAGTGACACGGAATGAATCTCAGTCAGTAACAAGAATTGATCCTGAATCAGTGACAGGAATTGAATCTCAGTCAGTGACAGTGATTGACTCTCAGTCAGTGACAGGAATGAATCTCAGTCAGTGACAGGGTTTGAATCTCAGTCAGTGACAGGAATGAATCTCAGTCAGTGACAGGGATTGAATCTCAGTCAGTGACAGGGATTGAAACTCATTCAGTGACAGGAATTGAATCTCAGTCAGTGACAGGGATTGACTCTCAGTCAGTGACAGGAATGAATCTCAGTCAGTGACAGGGTTTGAATCTCAGACAATGACATGGATTGAATCTCAGTCAGTGACAGGAAATGAACCTCAATCAGTGACAGGGATTGAATCCCCGTCAGTGACAGGAATTGAATCTCAGTCAGTGACAGGAATTGAATCTCAGTCAGTGAAAGGGATTGAATCTCAGTCAGTGACAGGGATTGAATCTCAGTCAGTGACAGGGATGGAATTTCAGTCAGTGACACGAATTGAATCTCAGTCAGTGACAGGGATTGTCTCTAAGTCAGTGACACGATTAAAGGTCAGTCAGTGACAGGGATTGAATCTCAGTCAGTGACAGGGATTGAATCCCAGTCAGTGACAGGAGTTGAACCTCAGTCAGTGACAGGGATTGAACCTCAGTCAGTGACAGGAATTGAATCTCAGTCAGTGACAGGGAGTGACTCTGAGTCAGTGACAGGGATTGAATCTCAGTCAGTGACAGGGATTGAATCTCAGTCAGTGACATGGATTGACTCTGAGTCAGTGACAGGGATTGAACCTCAGTCAGTGACAGGGATTGAATCTCAGTCAGTGACAGGGATTGAATCTCAGTCAGTTTCAGGAATTGAACCTCAGTCATTGACAGGGATTGAACCTCAGTCAGTGACAGGGATTGAATCTCAGTCAGTGACAGGGATTGAAGCTCAGTCAGTGACAGGGAGTGAACCTCAGTCAGTGACAGGAATTGAATCTCAGTCAGTGACAGGGATTGAATCTCAGTCAGTGATAGTGTTTGAATCTCAATCAGTGACAGGGATTGATCCTCAGTCAGTGTCAGGGTTTGAACCTCAGTAAGTGACAGGGAATGAATCTCAGTCAGTGACAGGGATTGATCCTCAGTCAGTGACAGGGATTGAACCTCAGTCAGTGAAAGGGATTGAATCTCAGTCAGTGACAGGAATTGAATCTCAGTCAATGAAAGGAATTGAATCTCAGTCAGTGACAGGGATTGAATCTCAGTCAGTGACACGGATTGAATCACAGTCAGTGACAGGAATTGAATCTCAGTCAGTGAAAGGGATTGAATCTCAGTCAGTGACAGGAATTGAATCTCAGTCAGTGAAAGGGATTGAATCTCAGTCAGTGACAGGGATTGAATCTCAGTCAGTGACACGGAATGAATCACAGTCAGTGACAGGGATTGAATCTCAGTCAGTGACAGGGGTTGACTCTCAGTCAGTGACAGGAATGAATCTCAGTCAGTGACAGTGATTGACTTTCAGTCAGTGACAGGAATGAATCTCAGTCAGTGACAGGGTTTGAATCTCAGTCAGTGACAGGAATGAATCTCAGTCAGTGACAGGGATTGAATCTCAGTCAGTGACAGGGATTGAAACACATTCAGTGACAGGAATTGAATCTCAGTCAGTGACAGGGGTTGACTCTCAGTCAGTGACAGGAATGAATCTCAGTCAGTGACAGGGTTTGAATCTCAGACAGTGACATGGATTGAATCTCAGTAAGTGACAGGAAATGAACCTCAGTCAGTGACAGGGATTGAATCCCAGTCAGTGACAGGAATAGAATCTCAGTCAGTGACAGGAATTGAATCTCAGTCAGTGAAAGGGATTGAATCTCAGTCAGTGACAGGGATTGAATCTCAGTCAGTGACAGTGATGGAATTTCAGTCAGTGACACGAATTGAATCTCAGTCAGTGACACGGATTGAACCTCAGTCAGTGACAGGAATTGAATCTCAGTCAGTGACAGGGAGTGACTCTGAGTCAGTGACAGGGATTGAATCTCAGTCAGTGACAGGGATTGAATCTCAGTCAGTGACAGGGATTGACTCTGAGTCAGTGACAGGGATTGAACCTCAGTCAGTGACAGGGATTGAATCTCAGTCAGTTTCAGGAATTGAACCTCAGTCAGTGACAGGGATTGATCCCAGTCAGTGACAGGAATTGAACCTCAGTCAGAGACAGGGATTGAACCTCAGTCAGTGTCAGGGATTGAACCTCAGTAAGTGACAGGGATTGAAACTCATTCAGTGACAGGAATTGAATCTCAGTCAGTGACAGGGATTGACTCTCAGTCAGTGACAGGAATGAATCTCAGTCAGTGACAGGGTTTGAATCTCAGACAATGACATGGATTGAATCTCAGTCAGTGACAGGAAATGAACCTCAGTCAGTGACAGGGATTGAATCCCAGTCAGTGACAGGAATTGAATCTCAGTCAGTGACAGGAATTGAATCTCAGTCAGTGAAAGGGATTGAATCTCAGTCAGTGACAGGGATTGAATCTCAGTCAGTAACAGGGATGGAATTTCAGTCAGTGACACGAATTGAATCTCAGTCAGTGACAGGGATTGTCTCTAAGTCAGTGACACGATTGAAGCTCAGTCAGTGACAGGGATTGAATCTCAGTCAGTGACAGGGATTGAATCCCAGTCAGTGACAGGAATTGAACCTCAGTCAGTGACAGGGATTGAACCTCAGTCAGTGACAGGAATTGAATCTCAGTCAGTGACAGGGAGTGACTCTGAGTCAGTGACAGGGATTGAATCTCAGTCAGTGACAGGGATTGAATCTCAGTCAGTGACAGGGATTGACTCTGAGTCAGTGACAGGGATTGAACCTCAGTCAGTGACAGGGATTGAATCTCAGTCAGTTTCAGGAATTGAACCTCAGTCATTGACAGGGATTGAACCTCAGTCAGTGACAGGGATTGAATCTCAGTCAGTGACAGGGATTGAAGCTCAGTCAGTGACAGGGAGTGAACCTCAGTCAGTGACAGGAATTGAATCTCAGTCAGTGACAGGGATTGAATCTCAGTCAGTGATAGTGTTTGAATCTCAATCAGTGACAGGGATTGATCCTCAGTCAGTGTCAGGGTTTGAACCTCAGTAAGTGACAGGGAATGAATCTCAGTCAGTGACAGGGATTGATCCTCAGTCAGTGACAGGGATTGAACCTCAGTCAGTGAAAGGGATTGAATCTCAGTCAGTGACAGGAATTGAATCTCAGTCAATGAAAGGAATTGAATCTCAGTCAGTGACAGGGATTGAATCTCAGTCAGTGACACGGATTGAATCACAGTCAGTGACAGGAATTGAATCTCAGTCAGTGAAAGGGATTGAATCTCAGTCAGTGACAGGAATTGAATCTCAGTCAGTGAAAGGGATTGAATCTCAGTCAGTGACAGGGATTGAATCTCAGTCAGTGACACGGAATGAATCACAGTCAGTGACAGGGATTGAATCTCAGTCAGTGACAGGGGTTGACTCTCAGTCAGTGACAGGAATGAATCTCAGTCAGTGACAGTGATTGACTTTCAGTCAGTGACAGGATTGAACCTCAGTCAGTGACAGGAATTGAATCTCAGTCAGTGACAGGGAGTGACTCTGAGTCAGTGACAGGGATTGAATCTCAGTCAGTGACAGGGTTTGAATCTCAGACAGTGACATGGATTGAATCTCAGTAAGTGACAGGAAATGAACCTCAGTCAGTGACAGGGATTGAATCTCAGTCAGTGACAGGAATAGAATCTCAGTCAGTGACAGGAATTGAATCTCAGTCAGTGAAAGGGATTGAATCTCAGTCAGTGACAGGGATTGAATCTCAGTCAGTGACAGTGATGGAATTTCAATCAGTGACACGAATTGAATCTCAGTCAGTGACACGGATTGAACCTCAGTCAGTGACAGGAATTGAATCTCAGTCAGTGACAGGGAGTGACTCTGAGTCAGTGACAGGGATTGAATCTCAGTCAGTGACAGGGATTGAATCTCAGTCAGTGACAGGGATTGACTCTGAGTCAGTGACAGGGATTGAACCTCAGTCAGTGACAGGGATTGAATCTCAGTCAGTTTCAGGAATTGAACCTCAGTCAGTGACAGGGATTGATCCCAGTCAGTGACAGGAATTGAACCTCAGTCAGAGACAGGGATTGAACCTCAGTCAGTGTCAGGGATTGAACCTCAGTAAGTGACAGGGATTGAATCTCAGTCAGTGACAGGGATTGAAACTCATTCAGTGACAGGAATTGAATCTCAGTCAGTGACAGGGATTGACTCTCAGTCAGTGACAGGAATGAATCTCAGTCAGTGACAGGGTTTGAATCTCAGACAATGACATGGATTGAATTTCAGTCAGTGACAGGAAATGAACCTCAGTCAGTGACAGGGATTGAATCCCAGTCAGTGACAGGAATTGAATCTCAGTCAGTGACAGGAATTGAATCTCAGTCAGTGAAAGGGATTGAATCTCAGTCAGTGACAGGGATTGAATCTCAGTCAGTGACAGGGATGGAATTTCAGTCAGTGACACGAATTGAATCTCAGTCAGTGACAGGGATTGTCTCTAAGTCAGTGACACGATTGAAGGTCAGTCAGTGACAGGGATTGAATCTCAGTCAGTGACAGGGATTGAATCCCAGTCAGTGACAGGAATTGAACCTCAGTCAGTGACAGGGATTGAACCTCAGTCAGTGACAGGAATTGAATCTCAGTCAGTGACAGGGAGTGACTCTGAGTCAGTGACAGGGATTGAATCTCAGTCAGTGACAGGGATTGAATCTCAGTCAGTGACAGGGATTGACTCTGAGTCAGTGACAGGGATTGAACCTCAGTCAGTGACAGGGATTGAATCTCAGTCAGTTTCAGGAATTGAACCACAGTCATTGACAGGGATTGAACCTCAGTCAGTGACAGGGATTGAATCTCAGTCAGTGACAGATATTGAAGCTCAGTCAGTTACAGGGATTGAATCTCAGTCAGTTAAAGGGATTGGATCGTCAATCAGTGACAGGGATTGATCCTCAGTCAGTGTCAGGGATTGAACCTCAGTAAGTGACAGGGAATGAATCCCAGTCAGTGACAGGGATTGATCCTCAGTCAGTGACAGGGATTGAATCTCAGTCAGTGACAGGGATTGAATCTTAATCAGTGACAGGGATTGACTCTCAGTCAGTAACAGGGAGTGAAACTCAGTCAGTGACTGGAATTGAATCTCAGTCAGTGACAGGAATTGAACCTCAATTAGTTCCAGGGATTGAATCTCAGTCAGTGACAGGGATTGAACCTCAGTCAGTGACAGGGATTGAACCTCAGTCATTGACAGGAATTGAATTTAATTCAGTGATAGGTTTTGAGCCACAGTCAGTGATAGTGATTAAACCTCAGTCAGTGACAGGGATTGACCATCACATATTGACAGGGATTGAATCTCCGTTAGCCACAGGGATTGAATCTTATTCAGTGACAGGGATTGAATCTCAGACAGTGACATGGATTGAGCATCAGTCAGTGACAGGGTTCGAACATATGTCAGTGAAAGGATTGAATCTCAATCAGAAACAGGGATTGAATCTCAGTCAGTGACAGGGATTAAATATCAGTCACTGACAGGGATTGAACCTCAGTCAGTGAAAGGGATTAATTTCAGTCAGTGACAGGGATTGAACCTCAGTCAGTGACAGCGATTGAAATTCATTCACTGACAGGGATTGAGCTTCAGTCAGTGACAGGTGTTGAATTTCAGTCAGTAACAGGGATTGAACCTCAATCAGTGACAGGGAGTGAATCTCAGTCAGTAACAGGGATTGAACCTCAATCAGTGACAGGGAGTGAATCTCAGTCAGTGACAGGGAGTGAATCTCAGTCAGTGACAGGGAGTGAATCTCAGTCAGTGACAGGGATTGACTCTCAGTCAGTGACATGGATTGAAACTCAGTCTGTGACAGGGATTGAACCTCAGTCTGTGACAGGGATTGACCCTCAATTAGTGACAGGGATTGAATCTCAGTCAGTGACAGGGTCTAAATCTCAGTCAGTGACAGGGATTGAATCTCAGTCAGTGACAGGGATTGAACCTCAATTAGTAACAGGGATTTAATCTCAGTCAGTGACAGGGATTGAACCTCAATTAGTTACAGGGATTGAATCTCAGTCAGTGACAGGGATTGAACCTCAGTCGGTGACAGGGATTGAACCTCAGTCAGTGACAGGTATTGACTCTCAGTCAGTGACAAGGATTGAAACTCCGTCAGTGACAGAGATTGAATCACAGTCAGTGACAGGGATTGAATTTCAGTCAATGACAGGGATTGAACCTCTATCAGTGACAGGGATTGAATCTCAGTCAGTGACAGGGAGTGAATCTCAGTCAGTGACAGGGATTGACTCTCAGTCTGTGACATGGATTGAAACTCAGTCTGTGACAGGGATTGAACCTCAATTACTGACAGGGATTGAACCTCAGTCAGTGACAGGGTCTAAACCTCAGTCAGTGACAGGGATTGACTCTCAGTCAGTGACATGGATTGAAACTCCGTCTATGACAGGGATTGAACCTCAATTAGTGACAGGGATTGAATCTCAGTCAGTGACAGTGTCTAAACCTCTGTCAGTGACAGGGATTGAACCTCAATTAGTGACAGGGATTGAACCTCAGTCAGTGACAGGGATTGAACCTCAGTCAGTGACAGGGATTGACTCTCAGTCAGTGACAGGGATTGAAACTCAGTCAGTGACAGGGATTGAATTTCAGTCAGTGACAGGGATTCAACCTCAATCAGTGACAGGGAGTGAGTCTCAGTCAGTGAAAGGGATTGACTCTCAGTCAGTGACAGAAATTGAAAATCAATCAGTGACAGGGATTGAATCTCAATTAGTGACAGGGATTGAATCTCAGTCAGTGACAGGGACTGAACCTCAGTCAGTGACAGGGATTGAACCTCAATTAGTGACAGGGATTGAATCTCAGTCAGTGACAGGAATGAATCTCAGTCAGTGACAGGGATTGAATCTCTGTCAGTGACAGTGATTGACTCTCAGTCAGTGACTGGAATGAATATCAATCAGTGACAGGGATTGAATCTCAGTCAGTGACAGGGATTGAAACTCATTCAGTGACAGGAATTGAATCTCAGTCAGTGACAGGGATTGACTCTCAGTCAGTGACAGGAATGAATCTCAGTCAGTGACAGGATTTGAATCTCAGACAGTGACATGGATTGAATCTCAGTCAGTGACAGGAAATGAACCTCAGTCAATGACAGGGATTGAATCCCAGTCAACAGGAATTGAATCTCAGTCAGTGACAGGAATTGTATCTCAGTCAGTGAAAGGGATTGAATCTCAGTCAGTGACAGGGATTGAATCTCAGTCTGTGACAGGGATGGAATTTCAGTCAGTGACACGAATTGAATCTCAGTCAGTGACAGGGATTGTCTCTAAGTCAGTGACAGGGATTGAACCTCAGTCAGTGACAGGGATTGAACCTCAGTCAGTGACAGGCATTGACTCTCAGTCAGTGACAAGGATTGAAACTCAGTCAGTGACAGGGATTGAATCACAGTCTGTGACAAGGATTGAATCTCAGTCAGTGACAGGGATTGAATCACAGTCAGTGACAGAAATTGATCCTCAATCAGTGACAGGAATTGAATCTCAGTCATTGACAGGGATTGACCATCAGATAGTGACAGGGATTGAATCTCCGTTAGCGACAGGGATTGAATCTTATTCAGTGACAGGGATTGAATCGCAGACATTGACATGGATTGAGCCTCAGTCAGTGACAGGGATTGAATCTTATTCATTGACAGGGATTTAATCTCAGTCAGTGACAGGGATTGAGCCTCAGGCAGTGACAGGGTTCGAACATATGTCAGTGAAAGGATTGAAACTCAATCAGAAACAGGGATTGAATCTCAGTCAGTGGCAGGGATTAAATATCAGTCAGTGACAGGGATTGAACCTCAGTCAGTGAAAGGGATTAATTTCAGTCAGTGACAGGGATTGAACGTCAGTCAGTGACAGCGATTGAAATTCATTCAGTGACAGGGATTGAGCTTCAGTCAGTGACAGGTGTTGAATTTCAGTCAGTGACAGGGATTGACTCTGAGTCAGTGACAGGGATTGAACCTCAGTCGGTGACAGGGATTGAACCTCAGTCAGTGACAGGTATTGACTCTCAGTCAGTGACAAGGATTGAAACTCCGTCAGTGACAGAGATTGAATCACAGTCAGTGACAGGGATTGAATTTCAGTCAATGACAGGGATTGAACCTCTATCAGTGACAGGGATTGAATCTCAGTCAGTGACAGGGAGTGAATCTCAGTCAGTGACAGGGATTGACTCTCAGTCTGTGACATGGATTGAAACTCAGTCTGTGACAGGGATTGAACCTCAATTACTGACAGGGATTGAACCTCAGTCAGTGACAGGGTCTAAACCTCAGTCAGTGACAGGGATTGACTCTCAGTCAGTGACATGGATTGAAACTCAGTCTATGACAGGGATTGAACCTCAATTAGTGACAGGGATTGAATCTCAGTCAGTGACAGTGTCTAAACCTCTGTCAGTGACAGGGATTGAATCTCAGTCAGTGACAGGGATTGAACCTCAATTAGTGACAGGGATTGAACCTCAGTCAGTGACAGGGATTGAACCTCAGTCAGTGACAGGGATTGACTCTCAGTCAGTGACAGGGATTGAAACTCAGTCAGTGACAGGGATTGAATTTCAGTCAGTGACAGGGATTCAACCTCAATCAGTGACAGGGAGTGAGTCTCAGTCAGTGAAAGGGATTGACTCTCAGTCAGTGACAGAAATTGAAAATCAATCAGTGACAGGGATTGAATCTCAATTAGTGACAGGGATTGAATCTCAGTCAGTGACAGGAATGAATCTCAGTCAGTGACAGGGATTGAATCTCTGTCAGTGACAGTGATTGACTCTCAGTCAGTGACTGGAATGAATATCAATCAGTGACAGGGATTGAAACTCAGTCAGTGACAGGGATTGAAACTCATTCAGTGACAGGAATTGAATCTCAGTCAGTGACAGGGATTGACTCTCAGTAAGTGACAGGAATGAATCTCAGTCAGTGACAGGATTTGAATCTCAGACAGTGACATGGATTGAATCTCAGTCAGTGACAGGAAATGAACCTCAGTCAATGACAGGGATTGAATCCCAGTCAACAGGAATTGAATCTCAGTCAGTGACAGGAATTGTATCTCAGTCAGTGAAAGGGATTGAATCTCAGTCAGTGACAGGGATTGAATCTCAGTCTGTGACAGGGATGGAATTTCAGTCAGTGACACGAATTGAATCTCAGTCAGTGACAGGGATTGTCTCTAAGTCAGTGACAGGGATTGAACCTCAGTCAGTGACAGGGATTGAACCTCAGTCAGTGACAGGCATTGACTCTCAGTCAGTGACAAGGATTGAAACTCAGTCAGTGACAGGGATTGAATCACAGTCAGTGACAGAAATTGATCCTCAATCAGTGACAGGAATTGAATCTCAGTCATTGACACGGATTGAAACTCAGTCAGTGACAGGAATTGAATCTCAGTCAGTGACAGGGATTGAAAATCAGATAGTGACAGGGATTGAATCTCCGTTAGCGACAGGGATTGAATCTTATTCAGTGACAGGGATTGAATCGCAGACATTGACATGGATTGAGCCTCAGTCAGTGACAGGGATTGAATCTTATTCATTGACAGGGATTGAATCTCAGTCAGTGACAGGGATTGAGCCTCAGGCAGTGACAGGGTTCGAACATATGTCAGTGAAAGGATTGAAACTCAATCAGAAACAGGGATTGAATCTCAGTCAGTGGCAGGGATTAAATATCAGTCAGTGACAGGGATTGAACCTCAGTCAGTGAAAGGGATTAATTTCAGTCAGTGACAGGGATTGAACGTCAGTCAGTGACAGCGATTGAAATTCATTCAGTGACAGGGATTGAGCTTCAGTCAGTGACAGGTGTTGAATTTCAGTCAGTGACAGGGATTGACTCTGAGTCAGTGACAGGGATTGAATCTCAGTCAGTGACAGGGAGTGAATCTCAGTCAGTGACAGGGATTGACTCTCAGTCAGTGACATGGATTGAAACTCAGTCTGTGACAGGGATTGAACCTCAATTAGTGACAGGGATTGAATCTCAGTCAGTGACAGGGTCTAAACCTCAGTCAGTGACAGGGATTGAATCTCAGTCAGTGACAGGGATTGAACCTCAATTAGTAACAGGGCTTGAATCTCAGTCAGTGACAGGGATTGAATCTCAGACAGTGACATGGATTGAGCCTCAGTCAGTGACAGGGTTCGAACATATGTCAGTGAAAGGATTGAAACTCAATCAGAAACAGGGATTGAATCTCAGTCAGTGACAGGGATTAAATATCAGTCAGTGACAGGGATTGAACCTCAGTCAGTGAAAGGGATTAATTTCAGTCAGTGACAGGGATTGAACCTCAGTCAGTGACAGCGATTGAAATTAATTCAGTGACAGGGATTGAGCTTCAGTCAGTGACAGGTGTTGAATTTCAGTCAGTAACAGGGATTGAACCTCAATCAGTGACAGGGATTGAATCTCAGTCAGTGACAGGGAGTGAATCTCAGTCAGTGACAGGGATTGACTCTCAGTCAGTGACATGGATTGAACCTCAATTAGTAACAGGGATTGAATCTCAGTCAGTGAGAGGGTCTAAACCTCAGTCAGTGACAGGGATTGAATCTCAGTCAGTGACAGGGATTGAGCCTCAGTCAGTGACAAGGATTGAACCTCAGTCAGTGACAGGGATTGACTCTCAGTCAGTGACAGGGATTGAAACTCAGTCACTGACAGGGATTGAATTTCAGTCAGTGACAGGGATTGAACCTCAATCAGTGACAGGGATTGAATCTCGGTCAGTGACAGGGAGTGAGTCTCAAGTCAGTGAAAGGGATTGACTATCAGTCAGTGAAAGGAATTGAAACTCAGTCAGTGACAGGGATTGAATCTCAGTCAGTGACAGGGACTGAACCTCAGTCAGTGACAGGGATTGAATCTCAGTCAGTGACATGGACTAAACCTCAGTCAGTGACAGGGATTGAATCTCAGTCAGTGACAGGGATTGAACCTCAATTAGTTACAGGGATTGAATCTCAGTCAGTGACAGGGATTGAACCTCAGTCAGTGACAGGGATTGAACCTCAGTCAGTGACAGGTATTGACTCTCAGTCAGTGACAAGGATTGAAACTCAGTCACTGACAGGGATTGAATCACAGTCTGTGACAGGGATTGAATCTCAGTCAGTGACAGGTATTGAATTTCAGTCAGTGACAGGGATTGAACCTCAATCAGTGACAGGGATTAAACTCAGTCAGTGACAGGGAGTGAATCTCAGTCAGTGACAGGGATTGACTCTCAGTCAGTGACATGGATTGAAACTCAGTCTGTGACAGGGATTGAACCTCAATTAGTGACAGGGATTGAATCTCAGTCAGTGACAGGGATTGAACCTCAGTCAGTGACAGGGATTGAACCTCAGTCAGTGACAGGGATTGACTCTCAGTCAGTGACAAGGATTGAAACTCAGTCAGTGACAGGGATTGAATCACAGTCTGTGACCGGGATTGAATCTCAGTCAGTGACAGGGATTGAATCTCAGTCAGTGACAGGGATTGAATCTTAATCAGTGACACCCATTGAATCACAGTCAGTGACAGAAATTGATCCTCAATCAGTGACAGGAATTGAATCTCAGTCATTGACACGGATTGAAACTCAGTCAGTGACAGGAATTGAATCTCAGTCAGTGACAGGGATTGACCATCAGATAGTGACAGGGATTGAATCTCCGTTAGCGACAGGGATTGAATCTTATTCAGTGACAGGGATTGAATCGCAGACAGTGACATGGATTGAGCCTAAGTCAGTGACAGGGATTGAGTCTATGTCAGTGACAGGAGTGAATCTCAGTCAGTGACAGGGATTGAATCTCAGTCAGTGACAGGGATTGAATCTCAGTCAGTGACAGAGATTGACTCTAAATTAGTGACAGGAATGAATCTCAGTCAGTGACAGGGATTGACTCTAAGTCAGTGACAGGAATGAATCTCAGTCAGTGACAGGGATTGAATCTCAGTCAGTGACAGGGATTGAATCTCAGTCAGTGACAGGAATTGAACCTCAGTCAGTGACAGGGATTGAATCTCAGTCAGTGACAGGGATTGACTCAAAGTCAGTGACAGGGATTGAATGACAGTCAGTGACAGGGATTGAATCACAGTCAGTGACAGGGATTGAATCTCAGTCAGTGACAGGGATTGAATCTCAGTCAGTGCCAGGAATTGAACCTCAGTCATTGACAGGGATTGACTCTCAGTCAGTGACAGGGATTGAATCACAGTCTGTGACAGGGATTGAATCTCAGTCAGTGACAGGGTTTCAACCACAGTCAGTGATAGGGATTAAACCTCAGTCAGTGACAGGGATTGACCATCAGATAGTGACAGGGATTGAATCTCCGTTGGCGACAGGGATTGATCCTCGGTCAGTGTCAGGGATTGAACCTCAGTCAGTGACAGGGATTGATCCTCAGTCAGTGACAGGTATTAAATCTCTGTCAGTGACAGGGATTGACTCTAAGTCAGTGACAGGAATGAACCTCAGTCAGTGACAGGGATTGAATCTCAGTCAGTGACAGGGATTGACTCTCAGTCAGTGACACTATTGAACCTCAGTCAGTGACTGGGATTGAATCTCAGTCAGTGACAGGGATTCAATCTCAGTCAGTGACAGGAATTGAACCTCAGTCAGTGACAGGGATTGAATCTCAGTCAGTGACAGGGAATGACTCTAAGTCAGTGACAGGGATTGAATCTCAGTCATTGCCAGGAATTGAACCTCAGTCATTGACAGGAATTGACTCTCAGTCAGTGACAGGGATTGAATCTCAGTCAGTGACAGGGATTGAAACTCAGTCAGTGACAGGGATTGAATCACAGTCTGTGACAGGGATTGACTCTCAGTCAGTGACAGGGATTGAATCTCAGTCAGTGACAGGGATTAAACCTCAGTCAGTGACAGGGAATGAATCTCAGATAGTGACCGGGATTGAATCTCTGTTAGCGACAAGGTTAGAACCTCCGTCAGTGACAGGGATTGAGCCTCAGTCAGTGACAGGGATTGAATCTCAGCCAGTGACAGGGATTGAATCTCAGTCAGTGACAGGGATTGGATCTCAATCAGTGACAGGGATTGATCCTCAGTCAGTAACAGGGATTGATCCTCAGTCAGTGACAGGAATTGAGATTCAGTCAGTGACAGGGATTGTCCCTCAGTCTGAGACAGGGATTGACTCTCAGTCAGTGACAGGGATTGAATCACAGTCTGTGACAGGGATTTAATCTCAGTCAGTGACAGGGATTGGATCTCAATCAGTCACAGGGATTGATCCTCAGTCAGTGTCAGGTATTGATCCTCAGTAAGTGTCAGGGAATGAATCTAAGTCAGTGACAGGGATTGAACCTCAGTCAGTGACAGGGATTGAATCTTAATCAGTGACAGCGATTGATCCTCTGTCATTGACAGGGGATGAATTTCCGTCAGTGACAGGGATTGAATCTCTGTCAGTGACAGGATTGAATCTCAGTCAGTGACAGGGATTGAACCTCAGTCAGTGACAGGGATTGAATCTCAATCAGTGACAGGGATTGATCCTCAGTCAGTGTCAGGGATTGATCCTCAGTAAGTGTCAGGGAATGAATCTCAGTCAGTGACAGGGATTGAACCTCAGTCAATGTCAGGGATTGATCCTCAGTAAGTGACAGGGATTGAATATCAGTCAGTGACAGGGATTGAATCTTAATCAGTGACAGCGATTGATCCTCTGTCATTGACAGGGGATGAATTTCCGTCAGTGACAGGGATTGAATCTCAATCAGTGACAGGGATTGATCCTCAGTCAGTGTCAGGGATTGATCCTCAGTAAGTGTCAGGGATTGAATCTCTGTCAGTGACAGGGATTGAAGCTCAGTCAGTGACAGGGATTGAACCTCAGTCAGTGACAGGGATTGAATCTCAGTCAGTGACAGGGTTTGATCCTCAGTCAGTGACAGAGATTGAATCTCAGTCAGTGACAGGGATTGAATCTCAGTCAGTGACAGGGATTGAACTTCTGTCAGTGGCAGGGATTGAATCTCAGTCAGTGACAGGGATTGAACTTCTGTCAGTGACAGGGATTGAATCTCAGTCAGTGGCAGGTATTGAATCTCAGTCTGTGACAGGGATTCAGCCTCAGTCAGTTACAGGGATTGAATCTCAATCAGTGACAGGGATTGAGCCTTAGTCAGTGACACGATTGAGCTTCAGTCAGTGACAGGGATTGAATCTCAGTCAGTGACTGGGATTGAGCCTAATCAGTGACAGGGATTGAATCTCAGTTTATGACAGGGTTTGAGCCTCAGTCAGTGACAGGAATTGAATCTCGTTTAGTGACAGGGATTTAGCCTCAGTCAGTGACAGGGTTTGATCCTCAGTCAGTGACAGAGATTGAACCCATGCTGTTGACATCACTGTGCATTTCAAAACAGCTGTCCGCTAACCAACACACTCTCACAGTGAGAATAGAATCAGAAGTTGGCATTCCCATCCAACTGGGAAATGGAGGTGTGGCTGGACTACTGCTCAAAGATTAAAGTGGAGATGCTGGTGAACAAAAAGAGGCTGTTGTGCTGCTAGCCTCTGGCAGGTTAAACCGAGAACAATTTGACTGGATGGAGGGTAACCACCGTCAGGACTGTTACCCCCTGAGAAATGAGCAGGTATCAAACATAGCCAACAGTTTGAAAAATGTATTCCAAGAACGTTTCATTTTCACAAGTGGAATCCTTCTTATCTGTAATAGAATAGGCCATTCTGAGTGAGACCACTGTTTGGCATTTGCTCAGTCTGGGAAGAATGTTTCAGTTTCATGTTTTTTTTAAACAAAGTCAATATCAAAATGACGGGAGATTTCATCATCTTCTTCATCTCTTCCCTGAATTTGGTTTTGGGTAGCTGCACAATTACACGTGTTTGTGCAGAAACTTCAACACATTAGAATGTCCCCAGTATCAGTGGTGATGTATGTTGGAGCTGTATAAACACCTCGGTAATGTACTGTCGCTGTCTTTTTACTGGTTAAAAAGTTAATGATGGCTGTAAGCCACAAAAGGACAAAACTGCCTGATAGACTGAACAGTAAAACTATGGATTTCCTTCTGAGTTTCATCTCTGTGTCAGTGCTGTTCTCATTGCTGAGGTCCCACAATCCCCTGCAGACTCTACTGTCCACTAAAATACACCAGATTGTTAAAGAGTTAAACCGTAATCTCAAACAAAAAGGCAGTCATGCAACTGAAATTCATTTCACCCAGGAGGCTGCCTCACCTGCAGTTAATGTGTAAAAGGTCACATTGGAGCGACAGCCTCAGGCAATGTTGGAAATTATTCAGCCAGGGTCATATGGAAACCAGCAGGATGTGTTCTGTAAAGCAATCAGGGCAGGGAATGCTGTCATCATCAGAGCAGCAGTTCACACTGTGCAATAGTCTGCTTTAAATATCTGACAACAGATAGTTACAAAACGGTCATTTGTAAAGAAGACAGTCAACAAGACTGACATATCCAATGTGGCAGGAATAAAAAACAGGATGAATTTACAAACTGCAGCGTAGGACAGGAATGAATCTGGAACGTGATATCTCAAAACGTGATACAACACCGAAAAACAGGACCAGGAAATCTGCAGTTGCCATGGAGAAAATGTACATGGAGATACATTTGGAATGTCCACACTTTCCATTGGAGAGAATGATGATGGTCAGCAGGTTTGTTGTAAGAGGGAGAGAGAAGAGATAGCAAGGAGGACCTTCATATAAAATAAAATCACTGAAATGTTTGGGGTGTATTGTGATGTGATGTTCCATAGAGTTCACCACAGATTTGTTTTCACACGACAGATCAATGCTCCTGACAATTTGTCTGAGGAAAAGAGATCTTTGAAGATTTAATATATTTGTCCTTTCAACAAACTTTACTTCCTATATATTAGATATAACTTCTTGAGAATTGCTGAATATGTGTAGATTCCAGTAAAATGTTCAGTTTCATTACAAACATTGCATTAAAGTCTTCAGACTTGAGTTTCTTTGTTGATCCTCATCCTAGGGGAGCTGCTCAGTAATTGAGGACTATTCCTGAAATCTGTTCCATGAACACTGTGACGTTCACTGTCCATGAAGAAAATGCATTGCCTTTCTGCAAATGCCAAAGACTGCAATAACAGGGGAATGAATGATCTTTATCTGGAGAAGTGTTCCCCCTGTTCTTTTATGAAGAATGAGCAAATTCCCTCAAGTTTTCTGGTTCCAAGTGAAAACATCTGAGATCCTTAATTTCACCACATTGTTAGATTCGGCCATGTCCCTGAGAGGAAATGAGGTGGTGGAAGGTGATATCACCAGAACAGCTGAAGATGGAGTCACAGGGAGAATGGAATGGAATCCTTACAGGAGTCAGGATGTGAGGAAGTGTATTCCAGGTTACTGTGGGGGTCCGTGTGTTTCGAATGGATATTGATGTACATCTTTTCCCCAGAAATGAAAACAGAGAGGCCAAGGAAGGGAAAAGTCAGAAATGTGGCCTTGAGGGAAAGACAGAAATTGCAAACAAGTTAATATATTTTTCCTCTAATTCTGGTGAGAGCAGGAATAGCAGTAATTGCATCACCAACAGGTTGGAGAAAGAGCTAAATAGGACTGCGCCAAGAACTATTCCACCTTCCCCACAAAGACACAGATACACTGGGACCCGTGCAGCTAGCCAGAAGCAGCCCTTTGATTTTGAGAAAGTGAGGCTAGTGAAAGGGAAACGGTTCCAAATGAGCTGAGCATGGTAGAAAGTGATGGTGGGGGATGGGGACTGTTCAGGTCTCTTTCTGAGGCAGAAGCAGACAATCTTCAGACCATCCTTATAGGAGATGGATGGACAGAGGGATCATATACCGCTCTCCCAACCCTTCCCCCCCCCCCCCCCCCACCCCGCCATGGTGAACAGGAGGCAGCTCGGGCCAAAGGGAAACAAACCCAGCAATTGGCGAACTCACTTCAAGCCCCAGCACTATCGGATATGTAAGTGCTGCTTCAAGCCCCAGCACTATCGGATATGTAAGTGTTGCTTCAGACCCCAACACTATGGGATATGTAAGTGTTGCTTCAAGCCCCAGCACTATCGGATATGTAAGTGTTGCTTCAAGCCCCAAACACTATCGGATTTGTAAGTGTTGCTTCAAGCCCCAACACTATCGGACATGTAAGTGTTGCTTCAAGCCCTATCATTATCGGATCTCTAAGTGTTGCTTCAAGCCCCAACACTACCGGATGTGTAAGTGTTGCTTCAAGCCCCATCATTATCGGATATGTAAGTGCTGCTTCAAGCCCCAGCACTATCGGATATGTAAGTGTTGCTTTAAACCCCAACACTATCGGATATGTAAGTTTTGCTTCAAGCCCCAGCAGTATCGGCTATGTAAGTGTTGCTTCAAGTCCCAGCACGATCGGATATGTAAGTGTTGCTTCAAGCCCCAACACTGTCGGATATGTAAGTGCTGCTTCAAGCTCCAACACTATCGGATATGTAAGTGTTGCTTCAAGCCCCAGCACTATCGGATATGTAAGTGTTGCTTCAAGCCCCAAACACTATCGGATTTGTAAGTGTTGCTTCAAGCCCCAACACTATCGGACATGTAAGTGTTGCTTCAAGCCCTATCATTATCGGATCTCTAAGTGTTGCTTCAAGCCCCAACACTACCGGATGTGTAAGTGTTGCTTCAAGCCCCATCATTATCGGATATGTAAGTGCTGCTTCAAGCCCCAGCACTATCGGATATGTAAGTTTTGCTTCAAGCCCCAGCAGTATCGGCTATGTAAGTGTTGCTTCAAGTCCCAGCACGATCGGATATGTAAGTGTTGCTTCAAGCCCCAACACTGTCGGATATGTAAGTGCTGCTTCAAGCTCCAACACTATCGGATATGTAAGTGTTGCTTCAAGCCCCAGCACTATCGGATATGTAAGTGTTGCTTCAAGCCCCAACACTATCGGATATGGAAGTTCTGCTTCAAGCTCCAACACTGTCGGATATGTAAGTGTTGCTTCAAACCCCAGCACTATCGGATATGTAAGTGTTGCTTCAAGCCCCAACACTGTCGGATATGTAAGTGCTGCTTCAAGCTCCAACACTGTCGGATATGTAAGTGTTGCTTCAAGCCCCAGCACTATCGGATATGTAAGTGTTGCTTTAAACCCCAACACTATCGGATATGTAAGTGTTGCTTCAAGCCCCAGCACTATCGGCTGTGTAAGTGTTGCTTCAAGTCCCAGCACGATCGGATATGTAAGTGTTGCTTCAAGCCCCAGCACGATCGGATGTGTAAGTGCTGCTTCATGCCCCAGCACTATCGGATATGTAAGTGTTGCTTCAAGCCCCAAACACTATCGGATATGTAAGTGTTGCTTCAAACCCCAGCACTATCGGATATGTAAGTGTTGCTTCAAGCCCCAGCACTATCGAATATGTAAGTGTTGCTTCAAGCCCCAGCACTATCGGATATGTAAGTGTTGCTTTAAACCCCAACACTATCGGATATGTAAGTGTTGCTTTAAACCCCAACACTATCGGATATGTAAGTGTTGCTTTAAACCCCAACACTAGCGGATATGTAAGTGTTGCTTCAAGCCCCAGCACTATCGGATATGTAAGTGTTGCTTCAAGCCCCAGCACTATCGGATATGTAAGTGTTGCTTCAAGTCCCAGCACTATCGGATATGTAAGTGTTGCTTCAAGCCCCAACACTATCGGATATGTAAGTGTTGCTTCAAACCCCAGCACTATCGGATATGAAAGTGTTGCTTCAAGCCCCAACACTATCGGATATGTAAGTGTTGCTTCAAGCCCCAACACTATCGGATATGTAAGTGTTGCTTCAAGCCCCAACACTATCGGATATGTAAGTGTTGCTTCCAGCCCCAACACTATCGGATATGTAAGTGTTGCTTCAAGCCCCAGCACTATCGGATATGTAAGTGTTGCTTCAAGCCCCAGCACTATCGAATATGTAAGTGTTGCTTCAAGCCCCAGCACTATCGGATATGTAAGTGTTGCTTCAAACCCTAGCACTATCGGATATGTAAGTGTTGCTTCAAGCCCCAGCACTATCGAATATGTAAGTGTTGCTTCAAGCCCCAGCACTATCGGATATGTAAGTGTTGCTTGAAACCCCAACACTAGCGGATATGTAAGTGTTGCTTCAAGCCCCAGCACTATCGGATATGTAAGTGTTGCTTCAAGCCCAAACACTATCGGATATGTAAGTGTTGCTTCAAGCCCCAGCACTATCGGATATGTAAGTATTGCTTTAAACCCCAACACTATCGGATATGTAAGTGTTGCTTCAAGCCCCAGCACTATCGGATATGTAAGTGTTGCTTCAAGCCCCAGCACTATCGGATATGTAAGTGTTGCTTCAAGCCCCAGCACTATCGGATATGTAAGTATTGCTTTAAACCCCTGCACTATCGGATATGTAAGTGTTGCTTCAAGCCCCAGCACTATCGGATATGTATGTGTTGCTTCAAGCCCCAGCACTATCGGCTGTGTAAGTGTTGCTTCCAGCCCCAACACTACCGGATGTGTAAGTGTTGCTTCAAGCCCCATCATTATCGGATATGTAAGTGTTGCTTCTAGCCCCAGCACTATCGGATATGTAAGTGTTGCTTCAAGCCCCAGCACTATCGGCTGTGTAAGTGTTGCTTCAAGTCCCAGCACGATCGGATATGTAAGTGCTGCTTCAAGCTCCAACACTATCGGATATGTAAGTGTTGCTTCAAGCCCCAACACTATCGGATATGTAAGTGTTGCTTCAAGCCCCAACACTATCGGATATGTAAGTATTGCTTCAAGCCCCAGCACTATCGGATATGTAAGTGTTGCTTCAAGCCCCAACACTATCGGATATGGAAGTTCTGCTTCAAGCTCCAACACTGTCGGATATGTAAGTGTTGCTTCAAACCCCAGCACTATCGGATATGTAAGTGTTGCTTCAAGTCCCAGCACTATCGGATATGTAAGTGTTGCTTCAAGCCCCAACACTGTCGGATATGTAAGTGCTGCTTCAAGCTCCAACACTGTCGGATATGTAAGTGTTGCTTCAAGCCCCAGCACTATCGGATATGTAAGTGTTGCTTCAAGCCCCAGCACTATCGGATATGTAAGTGTTGCTTCAAGCCCCAGCACTATCGGATATGTAAGTGTTGCTTCAAGCCCCAACACTATCGGATATGTAAGTGTTGCTTCAAGCCCCAACACTATCGGATATGAAAGTGTTGCTTCAAGCCCCAGCACTATCGGATATGTAAGTGTTGCTTCAAGCCCCAACACTATCGGATATGTAAGTGTTGCTTCATGCTCCAACACTATCGGATATGAAAGTGTTGCTTCAAGCCCCAGCACTATCGGATATGTAAGTGTTGCTTCAAGCCCCAACACTATCGGATATGTAAGTGTTGCTTCAAGCCCCAACACTATCGGATATGTAAGTGTTGCTTCAAGCCCCAACACTATCGGATATGTAAGTGTTGCTTCAAACCGCAGCACTATCGGATATGTAAGTGTTGCTTCAAGCCCCAGCACTATCGAATATGTAAGTGTTGCTTCAAGCCCCAGCACTATCGGATATGTAAGTGTTGCTTTAAACCCCAACACTATCGGATATGTAAGTGTTGCTTTAAACCCCAACACTATCGGATATGTAAGTGTTGCTTTAAACCCCAACACTAGCGGATATGTAAGTGTTGCTTCAAGCCCCAGCACTATCGGATATGTAAGTGTTGCTTCAAGTCCCAGCACTATCGGATATGTAAGTGTTGCTTCAAGCTCCAACACTATCGGATATGAAAGTGTTGCTTCAAGCCCCAACACTATCGGATATGTAAGTGTTGCTTCAAGCCCCAACACTATCGGATATGTAAGTGTTGCTTCAAGCCCCAACACTATCGGATATGTAAGTGTTGCTTCCAGCCCCAACACTATCGGATATGTAAGTGTTGCTTCAAGCCCCAGCACTATCGGATATGTAAGTGTTGCTTCAAGCCCCAGCACTATCGAATATGTAAGTGTTGCTTCAAGCCCCAGCACTATCGGATATGTAAGTGTTGCTTCAAACCCTAGCACTATCGGATATGTAAGTGTTGCTTCAAGCCCCAGCACTATCGAATATGTAAGTGTTGCTTCAAGCCCCAGCACTATCGGATATGTAAGTGTTGCTTGAAACCCCAACACTAGCGGATATGTAAGTGTTGCTTCAAGCCCCAGCACTATCGGATATGTAAGTGTTGCTTCAAGCCCAAACACTATCGGATATGTAAGTGTTGCTTCAAGCCCCAGCACTATCGGATATGTAAGTATTGCTTTAAACCCCAACACTATCGGATATGTAAGTGTTGCTTCAAGCCCCAGCACTATCGGATATGTAAGTGTTGCTTCAAGCCCCAGCACTATCGGATATGTAAGTATTGCTTTAAACCCCAACACTATCGGATATGTAAGTGTTGCTTCAAGCCCCAGCACTATCGGATATGTAAGTGTTGCTTCAAGCCCCAGCACTATCGGATATGTAAGTGTTGCTTCAAGCCCCAGCACTATCGGATATGTAAGTATTGCTTTAAACCCCAACACTATCGGATATGTAAGTGTTGCTTCAAGCCCCAGCACTATCGGCTGTGTAAGTGTTGCTTCCAGCCCCAACACTACCGGATGTGTAAGTGTTGCTTCAAGCCCCATCATTATCGGATATGTAAGTGTTGCTTCTAGCCCCAGCACTATCGGATATGTAAGTGTTGCTTTAAACCCCAACACTATCGGATATGTAAGTGTTGCTTCAAGCCCCAGCACTATCGGCTGTGTAAGTGTTGCTTCAAGTCCCAGCACGATCGGATATGTAAGTGTTGCTTCAAGCCCCAGCACGATCGGATATGTAAGTGTTGCTTCAAGCCCCAGCACTATCGGATATGTAAGTGTTGCTTCAAGCCCCAACACTATCGGATATGTAAGTGTTGCTTCAAGCCCCAGCAC
The DNA here is from genome assembly GCF_037043375.1 of Chiloscyllium plagiosum. Classification (NCBI taxonomy): domain Eukaryota; kingdom Metazoa; phylum Chordata; class Chondrichthyes; order Orectolobiformes; family Hemiscylliidae; genus Chiloscyllium; species Chiloscyllium plagiosum. The sequence goes on along the minus strand of NW_028270156.1, from coordinate 89,836,892 downwards.
TATCGGATATGTAAGTGTTGCTTCAAGCCCCAACACTATCGGATATGTAAGTGCTGCTTCAAGCCCCAGCACGATCGGATATGTAAGTGTTGCTTCAAGCCCCAACACTATTGGATATGTAAGTGTTGCTTCAAGCCCCAACACTATCGGATATGTAAGTGTTGCTTCAAGCCCCAGCACTATCGGATATGTAAGTGTTGCTTCAAGCCCCAGCACGATCGGATATGTAAGTGTTGCTTCAAGCCCCAACACTATCTGATATGTATGTGTTGCTTCAAGCCCCAGCACGATCGGATATGTAAGTGCTGCTTCAAGCCCCAGCACTATCGGATATGTAAGTGTTGCTTCAAGCCCCAGCACGATCGGATATGTAAGTGTTGCTTCAAGCCCCAACACTATCTGATATGTAAGTGTTGCTTCAAACCCCAACACTATCGGATATGTAAGTGTTGCTTCAAGCCCCAACACTATCGGATATGTAAGTGTTGCTTCAAACCCCAACACTATCGGATATGTAAGTGTTGCTTCAAGTCCCAGCACTATCGGATATGTAAGTGTTGCTTCAAGCCCCAACACTATCGGATATGTAAGTGTTGCTTCAAGCCCCAACACTATCGGATATGTAAGTGCTGCTTCAAGCCCCAACACTATCGGATATGTAAGTGTTGCTTTAAACCCCAACGCTAGCGGATATGTAAGTGTTGCTTTAAACCCCAACACTATCGGATATGTAAGTGTTGCTTTAAACCCCAACACTAGCGGATATGTAAGTGTTGCTTCAAGCCCCAGCACTATCGGATATGTAAGTGTTGCTTTAAACCCCAACACTATCGGATATGTAAGTGTTGCTTTAAAACCCAACACTATCGGATATGTAAGTGTTGCTTCAAGTCCCAGCACTATCGGATATGTAAGTGTTGCTTCAAGCCCCAACACTATCGGATATGTAAGTGTTGCTTCAAACCCCAGCACTATCGGATATGTAAGTGCTGCTTCAAACCCCTGCACTATCGGATATGTAAGTGTTGCTTCAAGCCCCAGCACTATCGGATATGTAAGTGTTGCTTCAAACCCCAGCACTATCGGATATGTAAGTGTTGCTTCAAGCCCCAACACTATCGGATATGTAAGTGTTGCTTCAAGTCCCAGCACTATCGGATATGTAAGTGCTGCTTCAAACCCCTGCACTATCGGATATGTAAGTGTTGCTTCAAGCCCCAACACGATCGGATATGTAAGTGTTGCTTCAAGCCCCAACACTATCGGATATGTAAGTGTTGCTTCAAGCCCCAACACTATCGGATATGTAAGTGTTGCTTCAAGCCCCAATACTATCGGCTATGTAAGTGTTGCTTTAAACCCCAACACTATCGGATATGTAAGTGTTGCTTTAAACCCCAACACTATCGGCTATGTAAGTGTTGCTTCAAGTCCCAGCACGATCGGATATGTAAGTGTTGCTTCAAACACCAGCACTATCTGATATGTAAGTGTTGCTTCAAGTCCCAGCACTATCGGATATGTAAGTCTTGCTTCAAACACCAGCACTATCTGATATGTAAGTGTTGCTTCAAGTCCCAGCACTATCAGATATGTAAGTGTTGCTTCAAGCCCCAGCACTATCGGATATGTAAGTGTTGCTTCAAACCCTAGCACTATCGGATATGTAAGTGTTGGTTCAAGCCCCAGCACTATCGAATATGTAAGTGTTGCTTCAAGCCCCAGCACTATCGGATATGTAAGTGTTGCTTTAAACCCCAACACTATTGGATATGTAAGTGTTGCTTGAAACCCCAACACTAGCGGATATGTAAGTGTTGCTTCAAGCCCCAGCACTATCGGATATGTAAGTGTTGCTTCAAGCCCAAACACTATCGGATATGTAAGTGTTGCTTCAAGCCCCAGCACTATCGGATATGTAAGTATTGCTTTAAACCCCAACACTATCGGATATGTAAGTGCTGCTTCAAGCCCCAGCACTATCGGATATGTAAGTGTTGCTTCAAGCCCCAGCACTATCGGATGTGTAAGTGCTGCTTCATGCCCCAGCACTATCGGATATGTAAGTGTTGCTTCAAGCCCCAGCACTATCGGATATGTAAGTGTTGCTTCAAGCCCCAGCACTATCGGATATGTAAGTGTTGCTTCAAGCCCCAGCACTATCGGATATGTAAGTATTGCTTTAAACCCCAACACTATCGGATATGTAAGTGCTGCTTCAAGCCCCAGCACTATCGGATATGTAAGTGCTGCTTCAAGCCCCAGCACTATCGGATATGTAAGTGTTGCTTCAAGCCCCAGCACTATCGGATGTGTAAGTGCTGCTTCATGCCCCAGCACTATCGGATATGTAAGTGTTGCTTCAAGCCCCAAACACTATCAGATTTGTAAGTGTTGCTTCAAGCCCCAACACTATCGGACATGTAAGTGTTGCTTCAAGCCCCAGCACTATCGGATATGTAAGTGTTGCTTCAAGCCCCAGCACTATCGGATATGTAAGTGTTGCTTCAAGCCCCAGCACTATCGGATATGTAAGTATTGCTTTAAACCCCAACACTATCGGATATGTAAGTGCTGCTTCAAGCCCCAGCACTATCGGATATGTAAGTGCTGCTTCAAGCCCCAGCACTATCGGATATGTAAGTGTTGCTTCAAGCCCCAGCACTATCGGATGTGTAAGTGCTGCTTCATGCCCCAGCACTATCGGATATGTAAGTGTTGCTTCAAGCCCCAAACACTATCAGATTTGTAAGTGTTGCTTCAAGCCCCAGCTCTATCGGATATGTAAGTGTTGCTTCCAGCCCCAACACTACCGGATGTGTAAGTGTTGCTTCAAGCCCCATCATTATCGGATATGTAAGTGTTGCTTTAAACCCCAACACTATCGGATATGTAAGTGTTGCTTCAAGCCCCAGCACTATCGGATATGTAAGTGCTGCTTCAAGCCCCAGCACTATCGGATATGTAAGTGTTGCTTCAAGCCCCAGCACGATCGGATATGTAAGTGTTGCTTCAAGCCCCAACACTATCTGATATGTAAGTGTTGCTTCAAGCCCCAGCACTATCGGATATGTAAGTGTTGCTTCAAGCCCCAACACTATCGGATATGTAAGTGTTGCTTCAAACCCCAACACTATCGGATATGTAAGTGTTGCTTCAAGTCCCAGCACGATCGGATATGTAAGTGTTGCTTCAAGCCCCAACACTATCTGATATGTAAGTGTTGCTTCAAACCCCAACACTATCGGATATGTAAGTGTTGCTTCAAGCCCCAACACTATCGGATATGTAAGTGCTGCTTCAAGCCCCAACACTGTCGGATATGTAAGTGTTGCTTCAAACCCCAACACTATCGGATATGTAAGTGCTGCTTCATGCCCCAGCACTATCGGATATGTAAGTGTTGCTTCAAGCCCCAGCACGATCGGATATGTAAGTGTTGCTTCAAGCCCCAACACTATCGGATATGTAAGTGCTGCTTCAAGCCCCAGCACTATCGGATATGTAAGTGTTGCTTCAAGCCCCAACACTCTTGGATATGTAAGTGTTGCTTCAAGCCCCAGCACTATCGGATATGTAAGTGTTGCTTCAAGCCCCAACACTATCGGATATGTAAGTGCTGCTTCAAGCCCCAACACTATCGGATATGTAAGTGTTGCTTTAAACCCCAACGCTAGCGGATATGTAAGTGTTGCTTTAAACCCCAACACTATCGGATATGTAAGTGTTGCTTTAAACCCCAACACTATCTGATATGTAAGTGTTGCTTCAAGCCCCAGCACTATCGGATATGTAAGTGTTGCTTTAAACCCCAACACTATCGGATATGTAAGTGTTGCTTTAAACCCCAACACTATCTGATATGTAAGTGTTGCTTCAAGCCCCAGCACTATCGGATATGTAAGTGTTGCTTTAAACCCCAACACTATCGGATATGTAAGTGTTGCTTTAAACCCAACACTATCGGATATGTAAGTGTTGCTTCAAGTCCCAGCACTATCGGATATGTAAGTGTTGCTTCAAGCCCCAGCACGATCGGATATGTAAGCGTTGCTTCAAGTCCCAGCACTATCGGATATGTAAGTCTTGCTTCAAACACCAGCACTATCAGATATGTCAGTGTTGCTTCAAGCCCCAGCACTATCGGATATGTAAGTGTTGCTTCAAGCCCCAGCACTATCGGATATGTAAGTGTTGCTTCAAACCCTAGCACTATCGGATATGTAAGTGTTGCTTCAAGCCCCAGCACTATCGAATATGTAAGTGTTGCTTTAAACCCCAACACTATTGGATATGTAAGTGTTGCTTGAAACCCCAACACTAGCGGATATGTAAGTGTTGCTTCAAGCCCCAGCACTATCGGATATGTAAGTGTTGCTTCAAGCCCAAACACTATCGGATATGTAAGTATTGCTTTAAACCGCAACACTATCGGATATGTTAGTGTTGCTTCAAGCCCCAGCACTATCGGATATGTAAGTGTTGCTTCAAGCCCCAGCACTATCGGATATGTAAGTGTTGCTTCAAGCCCCAGCACTATCGGATATGTAAGTGTTGCTTCAAGCCCCAGCATTATCGGATATGTAAGTGTTGCTTCAAGCCCCAACACTATCGGATATGTAAGTGTTGCTTCAAGCCCCAGCACTATCGGATATGTAAGTGTTGCTTCAAGCCCCAGCACTATCGGATGTGTAAGTGCTGCTTCATGCACCAGCACTATCGGATATGTAAGTGTTGCTTCAAGCCCCAAACACTATCAGATTTGTAAGTGTTGCTTCAAGCCCCAACACTATCGGATATGTAAGTGTTGCTTCCAGCCCCAACACTACCGGATGTGTAAGTGTTGCTTCAAGCCCCAGCACTATCGGATATGTAAGTGTTGCGTTAAACCCCAACACTATCGGATATGTAAGTGTTGCTTCAAGCCCCAGCACTATCGGCTGTGTAAGTGTTGCTTCAAGTCCCAGCACGATCGGATATGTAAGTGTTGCTTCAAGCCCCAACACTATCGGATATGTATGTGTTGCTTCAAGCCCCAGCACTATCGGATATGTATGTGTTGCTTCAAGCCCCAGCACTATCGGATATGTAAGTGCTGCTTCAAGCCCCAACACTATCGGATATGTAAGTGTTGCTTCAAGCCCCAGCACTATCGGATATGTAAGTGTTGCTTCAAGCCCCAGCACTATCGGATATGTAAGTGCTGCTTCAAGCCCCAACACTATCGGATATGTAAGTGTTGCTTCAAGCCCCAGCACTATCGGATATGTAAGTGTTGCTTCAAGCCCCAGCACTATCGGATATGTATGTGTTGCTTCAAGCCCCAGCACTATCGGATGTATAAGTGTTGCTTCAAGCCCCAGCACTATCGGATATGTAAGTGTTGCTTCAAGCCCCAGCACTATCGGATGTGTAAGTGCTGCTTCAAGCCCCAACACTATCGGATGTGTAAGTGCTGCTTCAAGCCCCAACACTATCGGATATGTAAGTGTTGCTTCAAGCCCCAAACACTATCAGATTTGTAAGTGTTGCTTCAAGCCCCAACACTATCGGACATGTAAGTGTTGCTCCAAGCCCCAACACTATCGGATATGTAAGTGTTGCTTCCAGCCCCAACACTACCGGATGTGTAAGTGTTGCTTCAAGCCCCAGCACTATCGGATATGTAAGTGTTGCTTTAAACCCCAACACTATCGGATATGTAAGTGTTGCTTCAAGCCCCAGCACTATCGGCTGTGTAAGTGTTGCTTCAAGTCCCAGCACGATCGGATATGTAAGTGTTGTTTCAAGCCCCAGCACGATCGGATATGTCAGTGTTGCTTCAAGCCCCAGCACGATCGGATATGTAAGTGTTGCTTCAAGCCCCAACACTATTGGGTATGTAAGTGTTGCTTCAAGCCCCAACACTATCGGATATGTAAGTGTTGCTTCAAGCCCCAGCACTATCGGATATGTAAGTGTTGCTTCAAGCCCCAGCACGATCGGATATGTAAGTGTTGCTTCAAGCCCCAGCACGATCGGATATGTAAGTGCTGCTTCAAGCCCCAGCACTATCGGATATGTAAGTGTTGCTTCAAGCCCCAGCACGATCGGATATGTAAGTGTTGCTTCAAGCCCCAACACTATCTGATATGTAAGTGTTGCTTCAAACCCCAACACTATCGGATATGTAAGTGTTGCTTCAAGCCCCAACACTATCGGATATGTAAGTGTTGCTTCAAGTCCCAGCACGATCGGATATGTAAGTGTTGCTTCAAGCCCCAACACTATCGGATATGTAAGTGCTGCTTCAAGCCCCAACACTATCGGATATGTAAGTGTTGCTTCAAACCCCAACACTATCGGATATGTAAGTGCTGCTTCAAGCCCCAGCACTATCGGATATGTAAGTGTTGCTTCAAGACCCAGCACGATCGGATATGTAAGTGTTGCTTCAAGCCCCAACACTATCGGATATGTAAGTGCTGCTTCAAGCCCCAGCACTATCGGATATGTAAGTGTTGCTTCAAGCCCCAACACTATTGGATATGTAAGTGTTGCTTCAAGCCCCAGCACTATCGGATATGTAAGTGTTGCTTCAAGCCCCAACACTATCGGATATGTAAGTGCTGCTTCAAGCCCCAACACTATCGGATATGTAAGTGTTGCTTTAAACCCCAACGCTAGCGGATATGTAAGTGTTACTTTAAACCCCAACACTATCGGATATGTAAGTGTTGCTTTAAACCCCAACACTAGCGGATATGTAAGTGTTGCTTCAAGCCCCAGCACTATCGGATATGTAAGTGTTGCTTTAAACCCCAACACTATCGGATATGTAAGTGTTGCTTTAAAACCCAACACTATCGGATATGTAAGTGTTGCTTCAAGTCCCAGCACTATCGGATATGTAAGTGTTGCTTCAAGCCCCAACACTATCGGATATGTAAGTGTTGCTTCAAGCACCAACACTATCGGATATGTAAGTGTTGCTTCAAACCCCAGCACTATCGGATATGTAAGTGTTGCTTCAAGCACCAACACTATCGGATATGTAAGTGTTGCTTCAAACCCCAGCACTATCGGATATGTAAGTGTTGCTTCAAGCCCCAACACTATCGGATATGTAAGTGTTGCTTCAAGTCCCAGCACTATCGGATATGTAAGTGCTGCTTCAAACCCCTGCACTATCGGATATGTAAGTGTTGCTTCAAGCCCCAACACGATCGGATATGTAAGTGTTGCTTCAAGCCCCAACACTATCGGATATGTAAGTGTTGCTTCAAGCCCCAACACTATCGGCTATGTAAGTGTTGCTTTAAACCCCAACACTATCGGATATGTAAGTGTTGCGTTAAACCCCAACACTATCGGCTATGTAAGTGTTGCTTCAAGTCCCAGCACGATCGGATATGTAAGTGTTGCTTCAAACACCAGCACTATCTGATATGTAAGTGTTGCTTTAAACCCCAACACTATCGGCTATGTAAGTGTTGCTTCAAGTCCCAGCACTATCGGATATGTAAGTCTTGCTTCAAACACCAGCACTATCAGATATGTAAGTGTTGCTTCAAGCCCCAGCACTATCGGATATGTAAGTGTTGCTTCAAGCCCCAGCACGATCGGATATGTAAGTCTTGCTTCAAACACCAGCACTATCAGATATGTAAGTGTTGCTTCAAGCCCCAGCACTATCGGATATGTAAGTGTTGCTTCAAGTCCCAGCACGATCGGATATGTAAGTGCTGCTTCAAGTCCCAGCACGATCGGATATGTAAGTGTTGCTTCAAACCCCAGCACTATCGGATATATAAGTGTTGCTTCAAGCCCCAACACTATCGGATATGTAAGTGTTGCTTCAAACCCCAGCACTATCGGATATGTAAGTGTTGCTTCAAGCCCCAACACTATCGGATATGTAAGTGTTGCTTCAAGCCCCAGCACGATCGGATATGTAAGTCTTGCTTCAAACACCAGCACTATCAGATATGTAAGTGTTGCTTCAAGCCCCAGCACTATCGGATATGTAAGTGTTGCTTCAAACCCCAACACTATCGGATATGTAAGTGTTGCTTCAAGCCCCAACACTATCGGATATGTAAGTGCTGCTTCAAGCCCCAACACTATCGGATATGTAAGTGTTGCTTCAAACCCCAACACTATCGGATATGTAAGTGCTGCTTCAAGCCCCAGCACTATCGGATATGTAAGTGTTGCTTCAAGCCCCAGCACGATCGGAAGTGTAAGTGTTGCTTCAAGCCCCAACACTATCGGATATGTAAGTGCTGCTTCAAGCCCCAGCACTATCGGATATGTAAGTGTTGCTTCAAGCCCCAACACTATTGGATATGTAAGTGTTGCTTCAAGCCCCAGCACTATCGGATATGTAAGTGTTGCTTCAAGCCCCAACACTATCGGATATGTAAGTGCTGCTTCAAGCCCCAACACTATCGGATATGTAAGTGTTGCTTTAAACCCCAACACTATCGGATATGTAAGTGTTGCTTTAAACCCCAACACTAGCGGATATGTAAGTGTTGCTTCAAGCCCCAGCACTATCGGATATGTAAGTGTTGCTTTAAACCCCAACACTATCGGATATGTAAGTGTTGCTTCAAGTCCCAGCACTATCGGATATGTAAGTGTTGCTTCAAGCCCCAGCATTATCGGATATGTAAGTGTTGCTTCAAACCCCTGCACTATCGGATATGTAAGTGTTGCTTCAAACCCCAGCACTATCGGATATGTAAGTGTTGCTTCAAGCCCCAACACTATCGGATATGTAAGTGTTGCTTCAAGTCCCAGCACTATCGGATATGTAAGTGCTGCTTCAAACCCCTGCACTATCGGATATGTAAGTGTTGCTTCAAGCCCCAACACGATCGGATATGTAAGTGTTGCTTCAAGCCCCAACACTATCGGATATGTAAGTGTTGCTTCAAGCCCCAACACTATCGGCTATGTAAGTGTTGCTTTAAACCCCAACACTATCGGATATGTAAGTGTTGCGTTAAACCCCAACACTATCGGCTATGTAAGTGTTGCTTCAAGTCCCAGCACGATCGGATATGTAAGTGTTGCTTCAAACACCAGCACTATCTGATATGTAAGTGTTGCTTTAAACCCCAACACTATCGGCTATGTAAGTGTTGCTTCAAGTCCCAGCACTATCGGATATGTAAGTCTTGCTTCAAACACCAGCACTATCAGATATGTAAGTGTTGCTTCAAGCCCCAGCACTATCGGATATGTAAGTGTTGCTTCAAGCCCCAGCACTATCGGATATGTAAGTGTTGCTTCAAGCCCCAGCACTATCGGATATGTAAGTGTTGCTTCAAGCCCCAGCACTATCGGATATGTAAGTGCTGCTTCAAGTCCCAGCACTATCGGATATGTAAGTGTTGCTTCAAGCCCAAACACTATCGGATGCGTAAGTGCTGCTTCAAGCCCCAACACTATCGGATATGTAAGTGCTGCTTCAAGCCCCAACACTATCGGATATGTAAGTCTTGCTTCAAGCCCCATCATTATCGGATATGTAAGTGTTGCTTCAAACCCCAACATTTTCGGATATGTAAGTACTGTTTCAAGCCCCAACAGTATTGGATATTTAAGTGTTGCTTCAAGACCCAGCACTATCGGATATGTAAGTCTTGCTTCAAACCCCAGCACTACCGGATAAGTAAATGCGGCTTCAAACCTCAGCACTATCGGATATGTAAGTGCTGCTTCAAGCCCCAACACTATCGGATATGTAAGTGTTGCTTCAAGCCCCAACACTATCGGATATGTAAGTGTTGCTTCAAGCCCCAGCACTATTGGATATGTAAGTGCTGCTTCAAGCCCCAACACTATCGGATATGTAAGTGTTGCTTCAAGCCCCAGCACTATTGGATATGTAAGTGCTGCTTCAAGCCCCAACACTATCGGATATGTAAGTGTAGCTTCAAGCCCCAACACTATCGGATATGTAAGTGTTGCTTCAAGCCCCAACACTATCGGATATGTAAGTGTTGCTTCAAACCCCAGCACTATCGGATATGTAAGTGGTGCTTCAGGCCCCAACACTATCGGATATGAAAGTGTTGCTTCAAGCCCCAACACTATCGGATATGTGAGTGTTGCTTCAAGTCCCAACACTATCGGATATGTAAGTGCTGCTTCAAGCCCCAGCACTATCGGATATGTAAGTGTTGCTTCAAGCCCAAACACTATCGGATATGTAAGTGTTGCTTCAAGCCCAAACACTATCGGATATGTAAGTGCTGCTTCAAGTCCCAGCACTATCGGATATGTAAGTGCTGCTTCAAGCCCAAACACTATCGGATATGTAAGTGTTGCTTCAAGCCCCAACACTATCGAATATGTAAGTGTTGCTTCAAGCCCCAACACTATCGGATATGTAAGTGAAGCTTCAAGCCCCAGCACTATCGGATATGTAAGTGTTGCTTCAAACCCCAGCACTATCGGATGTGTAAGTGTTGCTTCAAGCCCCAGCACTATCGGATATGTAAGTGTTGCTTCAAGCCCCTGCACTATCGGATGTGTAAGTGCTGCTTCAAGCCCCAGCACTATCGGATATGTAAGTGTTGCTTCAAGCCCAAACACTATCGGATTTGTAAGTGTTGCTTCAAGCCCCAACACTATCGGACATGTAAGTGTTGCTTCAAGCCCCAGCACTATCGGATATGTAAGTGTTGCTTCAAGCCCCAACACTATCGGATATGTAAGTGTTGCTTCAAGCCTCAGCACTATTGGATATGTAAGTGTTGCTTCAAACCCCAGCACTATCGGATATGTAAGTGTTGCTTCAAGCCCCAGCACTATCGGATATGTAAGTGTTGCTTCAAACCCCAACACTATCGGATATGTAAGTGCTGCTTCAAGCCCCAACACTATCGGATATGTAAGTGCTGCTTCAAGCCCCAACACTATCGGATATGTAAGTGTTGCTTCAAGCCCCAGCACTATCGGATATGTAAGTGTTGCTTCAAGCCCCAGCACTATCGGATATGTAAGTGTTGCTTCAAGCCCCAGCACTATCGGATATGTAAGTGTTGCTTCAAGCCCCAGCACTATCGGATATGTAAGTGTTGCTTCAAGCCCCAGCACTATCGGATGTGTAAGTGCTGCTTCAAGCCCCAACACTATCGGATATGTAAGTGTTGCTTCAAGCCCCAGCACTATCGGATGTGTAAGTGCTGCTTCAAGCCCCAGCACTATCGGATATGTAAGTGTTGCTTCAAGCCCCAGCACTATCGGATGTGTAAGTGCTGCTTCAAGCCCCAGCACTATCGGATATGTAAGTGTTGCTTCAAGCCCCAGCACTATCGGACATGTAAGTGCTGCTTCAAGCCCCATCACTATCGGATTTGTAAGTGTTGCTTCAAGCCCCAAACACTATCGGATATGTAAGTGTTGCTTCAAGCCCCAAACACTATCGGATTTGTAAGTGTTGCTTCATGCCCCAACACTATCGGACATGTAAGTGTTGCTTCAAGCCCAATCATTATCGGATCTCTAAGTGTTGCTTCAAACCCCAACACTATCGGATATGTTAGTGTTGCTTCAAGCCCAAACACTATCGGATATGTAAGTCTTGCTTCAAGCCCCATCATTATCGGATATGTAAGTGTTGTTTCAAACCCCAACATTTTCGGATATGTAAGTACTGTTTCAAGCCCCAACAATATTGGATATTTAAGTGTTGCTTCAAGACCCAGCACTATCGGATATGTAAGTGTTGCTTCAAGACCCAGCACTATCGGATATGTAAGTCTTGCTTCAAACCCCAGCACTATCGGATATGTAAGTGTTGCTTCAAGCCCCAGCACTATTGGATATGTAAGTGCTGCTTCAAGCCCCAGCACTATCGGATATGTAAGTGTTGCTTCAAGCCCCAGCACTATTGGATAAGTACGTGCGGCATCAAACCTCAGCACTATCGGATATGTAAGTGTTGCTTCAAGCCCCAACACTATCGGATATGTAAGTGTTGCTTCAAGCCCCAGCACTATTGGATATGTAAGTGCTGCTTCAAGCCCCAGCACTATCGGATATGTAAGTGTTGCTTCAAGCCCCAGCACTATCGGATATGTAAGTGTTGCTTCAAACCCCAACACGATCGGATATGTAAGTGTTGCTTCAAGCCCCAACACTATCGGATATGTAAGTGGTGCTTCAGGCCCCAACACTATCGGATATGTGAGTGTTGCTTCAAGCCCCAACACTATCGGATATGAAAGTGTTGCTTCAAGCCCCAACACTATCGGATATGTGAGTGTTGCTTCAAGTCCCAACACTATCGGATATGTAAGTGGTGCTTCAGGCCCCAACACTATCGGATATGTGAGTGTTGCTTCAAGCCCCAGCACTATCGGATATGTAAGTGTTGCTTCAAGCCCAAACACTATCGGATATGTAAGTGCTGCTTCAAGTCCCAGCACTATCGGATATGTAAGTGTTGCTTCAAGCCCCAACACTATCGGATATGTAAGTGCTGCTTCAAGCCCCAACACTATCGGATATGTAAGTGTTGCTTCAAGCCCCAACACTATCGGATATGTAAGTGCTGCTTCAAGCCCCAACACTATCGGATATGTAAGTGCTGCTTCAAGCCCCAACACTATCGGATATGTAAGTGTTGCTTCAAGCCCCAACACTATCGGATATGTAAGTGCTGCTTCAAGCCCCAACACTATCGGATATGTAAGTGGTGCTTCAGGCCCCAACACTATCGGATATGTGAGTGTTGCTTCAAGCCCCAGCACTATCGGATATGTAAGTGTTGCTTCAAGCCCAAACACTATCGGATATGTAAGTGCTGCTTCAAGTCCCAGCACTATCGGATATGTAAGTGTTGCTTCAAGCCCAAACACTATCGGATATGTAAGTGCTGCTTCAAGCCCCAACACTATCGGATATGTAAGTGTTGCTTCAAGCCCCAACACTATCGGATATGTAAGTGCTGCTTCAAGCCCCATCATTATCGGATATGTAAGTGTTGCTTCAAGCCCCAGCACTATCGGATATGTAAGTGTTGCTTCAAGCCCCAGCACTATCGGATATCTAAGTGTTGCTTCAAGCCCCAACACTATCGGATATGTAAGTGCTGCTTCAAGCCCCAACACTATCGGATATGTAAGTGTTGCTTCAAGCCCCAACACTATCGGATATGTAAGTGCTGCTTCAAGCCCCAACACTATCGGATATGTAAGTGCTGCTTCAAGCCCCAACACTATCGGATATGTAAGTGTTGCTTCAAGCCCCAACACTATCGGATATGTAAGTGCTGCTTCAAGCCCCATCATTATCGGATATGTAAGTGTTGCTTCAAGCCCCAGCACTATCGGATATGTAAGTGTTGCTTCAAGCCCCAGCACTATCGGATATCTAAGTGTTGCTTCAAGCCCCAACACTATCGGATATGTAAGTGCTGCTTCAAGCCCCATCATTATCGGATATGTAAGTGTTGCTTCAAGCCCCAGCACTATCGGATATGTAAGTGTTGCTTTAAACCCCAACACTATCGGATATGTAAGTTTTGCTTCAAGCCCCAGCAGTATCGGCTATGTAAGTGTTGCTTCATGTCCCAGCACGATCGGATATGTAAGTGTTGCTTCAAGCCCCAGCACTATCGGCTATGTAAGTGTTGCTTCATGTCCCAGCACTATCGGAAATGTAAGTGTTGCTTTAAACCCCAAACTATCGGATATGTATGTGTTGCTTCAAGCCCCAGCACGATCGGATATGTAAGTGTTGCTTCAAGCCCAAACACTATCGGATATGTAAGTGCTGCTTCAAGCCCCAACACTATCGGATATGTAAGTGTTGCTTCAAGCCCCAACACTATCGGATATGTAAGTGCTGCTTCAAGCCCCATCATTATCGGATATGTAAGTGTTGCTTCAAGCCCCAGCACTATCGGATATGTAAGTGTTGCTTCAAGCCCCAGCACTATCGGATATCTAAGTGTTGCTTCAAGCCCCAACACTATCGGATATGTAAGTGCTGCTTCAAGCCCCAACACTATCGGATATGTAAGTGTTGCTTCAAGCCCCAACACTATCGGATATGTAAGTGCTGCTTCAAGCCCCAACACTATCGGATATGTAAGTGCTGCTTCAAGCCCCAACACTATCGGATATGTAAGTGTTGCTTCAAGCCCCAACACTATCGGATATGTAAGTGCTGCTTCAAGCCCCATCATTATCGGATATGTAAGTGTTGCTTCAAGCCCCAGCACTATCGGATATGTAAGTGTTGCTTCAAGCCCCAGCACTATCGGATATCTAAGTGTTGCTTCAAGCCCCAACACTATCGGATATGTAAGTGCTGCTTCAAGCCCCATCATTATCGGATATGTAAGTGTTGCTTCAAGCCCCAGCACTATCGGATATGTAAGTGTTGCTTTAAACCCCAACACTATCGGATATGTAAGTTTTGCTTCAAGCCCCAGCAGTATCGGCTATGTAAGTGTTGCTTCATGTCCCAGCACGATCGGATATGTAAGTGTTGCTTCAAGCCCCAGCACTATCGGCTATGTAAGTGTTGCTTCATGTCCCAGCACTATCGGAAATGTAAGTGTTGCTTTAAACCCCAAACTATCGGATATGTATGTGTTGCTTCAAGCCCCAGCACGATCGGATATGTAAGTGTTGCTTCAAGCCCCAACACTATCGGATATGTAAGTGTTGCTTCAAGCCCCAACACTATCGGATATGTAAGTGTTGCTTCAAGCCCCAAAACTATCTGATATGTAAGTGTTGCTTCAAGCCCCAGCACTATCGGATATGTAAGTTTTGCTTCAAGCCCCAGCACTATCGGATATGTAAGTGTTGCTTCAAACCCCAACACGATCGGATATGTAAGTGTTGCTTCAAGCCCCATCACTATCGGATATGTAAGTGTTGCTTCAAGCCCCAACACTATCTGATATGTAAGTGTTGCTTCAAGCCCCAGCACTATCGGATATGTAAGTGTTGCTTCAAGCCCCAGCACTATCGGATATGTAAGTGTTGCTTCAAGCCCCAACCCTATCGGATATGTAAGTGTTGCTTCAAACACCAGCACTATCGGATATGTAAGTGTTGCTTCAAGCTCCAACACTATCAGATATGTAAGTGTTGCTTCAAACACCAGCACTATCGGATATGTAAGTGCTGCTTCTAACCCCAACACTATCGGATATGTAAGTGCTGCTTCAAGCCCCAACACTATCGGATATGTAAGTGTTGCTTCAAGCCTCAGCACTATCGGATATGTAAGTGTTGCTTCAAACACCAGCACTATCGGATATGTAAGTGTTGCTTCAAGCCCCAACACTATCGGATATGTAAGTGTTGCTTCAAGCCCCAACACTATCGGATATGTAAGTGTTGCTTCAAGCCCCAGCACTATCGGATATGTAAGTGTTGCTTCATGCTCCAACACTATCGGATATGTAAGTGTTGCTTCAAGCCCCAGCACTATCGGATATGTAAGTGTTGCTTCAAGCCCCAACACTATCTGATATGTAAGTGTTGCTTCAAGCTCCAATAGTATCTGATATGTAAGTGTTGCTTCAAGCCCCAGCACTATCGGATATGTAAGTGTTGCTTCAAGCCCCAACACTATCGGATATGTAAGTGTTGCTTCAAGCACCAACACTATCGGATATGTAAGTGTTGCTTCAAGCCCCAGCACTATCGGATATGTAAGTGTTGCTTCATGCTCCAACACTATCGGATATGTAAGTGTTGCTTCAAGCCCCAGCACTATCGGATATGTAAGTGTTGCTTCAAGCCCCAACACTATCTGATATGTAAGTGTTGCTTCAAGCCCCAGCACTATCGGATATGTAAGTGTTGCTTCAAGCCCCAACACTATCGGATATGAAAGTTTTGCTTCAAGCCCAAACACTATCGGATATGTAAGTGTTGCTTCAAGCCCCAACACTATCGGATATGTAAGTGTTGTTTCAAGCCCCAGCTCTATCGGATATGTAAGTGTTGCTTCAAGCCCCAACACTATCGGATATGTAAGTGTTGCTTCAAGCCCCAACACTATCGGATATGTAAGTGTTGCTTCAAGCCCCAGCACTATCGGATATGTAAGTGTTGATTCAAGCCCCAACACTATCTGATATGTAAGTGTTGCTTCAAGCCCCAACACTATCGGATATGTAAGTGTTGCTTCAAGCCCCAACACTATCGGATATGTAAGTGTTGCTTCAAGCCCCAGCACTATCGGATATGTAAGTGTTGCTTCATGCTCCAACACTATCGGATATGTAAGTGTTGCTTCAAGCCCCAACACTACCGGATATGTAAGTGTTGCTTCAAGCCCCAACACTATCGGCTATGTAAGTGTTGCTTTAAACCCCAACACTATCGGATATGTAAGTGTTGCTTTAAACCCCAACACTATCGGCTATGTAAGTGTTGCTTCAAGCCCCAGCACTATCGGATATGTAAGTGTAGCTTCAAGCCCCAACACTATCGGATGTGTAAGTGTTGCTTCAAACCCCAACATTATCGGATATGTAAGTACTGTTTCAAGCCCCAATAGTATTGGATATTTAAGTGTTGCTTCAAGACCCAGCACTATCGGATATGTAAGTCTTGCTTCAAACACCAGCACTATCAGATATGTAAGTGTTGCTTCAAGCCCCAGCACTATCGGATATGTAAGTGTTGCTTTAAACCCCAACATTATCGGATATGTAAGTGTTGCTTCAAGCCCCAGCACTATCGGCTATGTAAGTGTTGCTTCAAGCCCCAACACTATTGGATATGTAAGTGTTGCTTCAAACCCCAGCACTATCGGATGTGTAAGTGTTGCTTCAAACCCCAGCACTATCGGATGTGTAAGTGTTGCTTCAAACCCCAGCACTATCGGATGTGTAAGTGTTGCTTCAAACCCCAGCACTATCGGATGTGTAAGTGTTGCTTCAAACCCCAGCACTATCGGATGTGTGTATCCGTCAGAGTATTGGAGCAAAGAAGTCCTTCTGCAGGGCCCTGGTGAGACCACACCTGGAATATAGTGTGCAGTTTTGGTCTCCAAGTTTGAGGAAGGACATTATGGCTATTGAGGGAGTGCAATGTAGGTTCACAAGGTCAATTCCTGGAATGGCGGGACTATCATATGTTGAATAATTGGAGAGACTGGGCTTTTATACACGAGTTGAGACGGTTAAGAAGGGATCTGATTGAGCCGTATAAGATTATTAAAGGATTGGACACTCTGGAGGCAGGAAGCAAGTTTCTGCTGATGGGTATGTCCAGATCCAGAGGACAAAGTTTAAAAATAAGGAGTAGCCATTGAGAACAGAGTTGAGGAGAAACTTCTTCACCCAGAGAGTGGTGGATATATGGAATGCTCTGCCCCAGAAGGCAATGGAGGCCAAGTCTCCAGATACTTTCAAGAAAGAGATGGCTAGAGCTCTTAAAGACAGTGGAATCAAGGGTTATGGGGATAAGGCAGGAACAGGATACTGACTGTGGATGATCAGCCATGATCATAATGAATGGTGGTGCTGGCTCGAAGGGCAGAATGGCCTACTCCTGCACCTATTGTCTACTGACTACTGGAGATTGTCTTTTATAAGTACGGCTTCCAATTGCTTTCCATTTCAATAAACCACAGTGCTCCCGTGTAATCATTACCCCACAACACCGTGAGCCTTTACCTCTTGCCATGACATTTGCTGGGTCATTTTATGGGATAAAAGCTAAGCTCCGGGCAGTCCCCTTTATCAATGACACATGTTATATCCTCAAAGAAATTCAATGGACACACACAACAATGTCGACTCTGCCAGATTATCTTCAACTGATCAATGTGACCTGCTGTATCTGCTTGAATAATACCTTCCAGCAGTTTCCCTGTGATATGTTAAGCTAACCGGCCTGTGCTTCCTGTTTTCTGCCTCCCTTTTTTAATGCAGGGCTTCCACCCGCTACCTTCCAAAACACTGGGGCTGAACCATGAATCACCAGGAACAGCAACATTTTCACGAATGGGATAGTAAAGCTGTTTCACTCGCTAAATAGCAGTTGTCCCATTCTCCATCAGAGTGGATGATTTCTTTCGGAGCTGACAGATTCTGACTGGGGTATGGCCAATGTAATGGAAGGGAATCTGTCTTGTTGCAGATGATGGTGGAGAATGGTCACTCTGTGCACTTTTCACTGTCCTCATGTGTTCCTATACGTGAACACACGTGACAATAGAATTTAATTCTAGTTGTAAACTCAAACCCCAGGGAATCAATTTGGTTAACTAAATAGTTAGAACATCAAAGAATACAGCGCAGAACAGGCCCTTCGGCCCTCGATGTTGCACCGACCTGTGAACTATTCTCATCTCGTCCCCCTACACTATCCCAAAATCATCCATGTGCTTATCCAAGGATTGTTTAAATCTCCCTAATGTGGCTGAGTTAACTACATTGGCAGGCAGGACATTCCACACCCTTACCACTCTCTGAGTAAAGAACCTGCCTCTGACACCTGTCTTAAATCTATCACCCCTTAATTTGTAGTTATGCCCCCTCATACAAGCTGATGTCACCATCCTAGGAAAAGACTTTCACTGTCTACCCTGTCTAATCCTCTCATCATCTTGTATGTCTCCATCAAATTCCCTCTTCGCCTTCTTCTTTCCAATGAGAATAGACTCAAGTCTCTCTGCCTTTCCTCATAAGACCATCCCTCCAGACCAAGCAACATCCTGGTAAATCTCCTCTGCATCTTTTCCAATGCTTCCACATCCTTGCTGAAATTTGGCGACCAGAACTCTATGCAATACACAAACAAACACACACACAATCTGAAATAAACTGTCTGAATTTTCTGGCAGCCAAAAGCTTGTCTGTCAACATGTTTTGTTCAGATGTGGTTCAGAATTAATCAAGGGGACTTTGACTCTGATGGCTGGGTCAGAATTTACTGCCCTTGAGATTGTGGTGGTAGCTGCTTTCTTGTGCCACTACAGTCCTGATGATGTGGGAACAATTGGTCAGTGGTGTGAAGGGAATGGGGGGAGAGGGATGTTCCAGGATTGTGACAGAGGGACACCGAAGGAATTGCCCTATTCAAATGGTTATTCTGTCTTGGAGAGAGGTAGAGAGACACCTGATGGAGGGTTTAACCAAAGTACCACTTCGCCTCTCTACATCTCACACCAGCTGTCCAGCCAACTGTGCTAACTTACCCCCTGCAACGGTGGGGACTGGACGGATAGTTTGTGATGGAGAGTGACACCAACATCCTATTTTGGATTTGGTGCTTGGCAAAGAACCAGGTCAGGTGTCAGATCTCTCGGTGGGAGACCATTTAGGTGATAGTGATCACAACTCCCCCAGCTTGACAATACTCATGGAGAGGGATGGGAGCAGATGGTATAAGAGAGCATTTAATTGTGGGAGGGGGGGGGGTGGGGAGGCAGAGGCATTACAATGCTATTGGACATGAACTGGGGCATCTAAATTGGGAACAGATTTTCTCAGGGAAATGCACGACAGAAATGTGGAGATTTTTTAGGGAGCACTTGCTGATAGTGCTGGATAGGTTTGTCCCACTGAGGCAAAGAAGGGATGGTAGGTTGAAAGACCTTTGTGGAACATTTGGTCAAGATGAAGAAGGAAGCTTACTTAAGGTTGAGGATGGCAAGGTTCAGACAGGGCTCGAGAGGGTTACAAGGTAGCCTGGAAGGAACTGAAGAATAGACTTAGGAGGGTGCATGAAATATCTTTAGCAGGTAGGATTAAGGAAAACCCTAAGGTGTTCTACACTTATGTGAGGAACAGGAGGATGGCCAGAGTGAGGGTAGGGCTAATCAAGGACAGCAGAGGGGACTTGTGCCTGGAGTCGGAGGAGGAAGGGGGAGTCCTTTATCAATCATTATTCACGAGGGTGAGGGACCTTGGCATTTGTGAGGACAGTGTGAAATTGGCCGATCTACTCAAACAGGCTGATCTACTCAAACAGGCTGATGATAAGAAGGAGGATGTGCTGAAAATTTTGAAAAACATAAGGATAGATAAAACCCCAGGGTCAGATGGAATATACACTGGGATACAAAGGAAGTGAGGGAAGAGGTTTCTGCACCCTTGATGATGATCGTTGTGTCCTCACTGTTCACTGGAGTAGTGCCAAATGATTAAAGCATGGCAAATGTTATTCCCTTGTTCAAAAAAGGGAATAGGGATAATCCTGGGAATTACAAACCAATCAGTCTTAAGTTTGTGGTGAGAAAGTCAATGGAGAGGATTCTGAGAGACAGGATTTTTGATTACTTGGAAAACTGAAGCTTGATTAGAGATAGTCAGCATGGCTTTGTGAGGGGCAGGTCATGCCTCACAAACTTTATTGAATTCTTTGAGGATGTGATAAAACACATTGCTGAAGTCAGAGCAGTGGATGTGGTGTAATTAGATTTTTGCAAGGCATTTGATAAGGTACCCCATGGTAGGCTCATTCAGAAAGTAAGCAGGTATGGGATACAGGGAAACATGGCTGTCTGGATACAGAATTGACTGGCCCATAGCTGTCAGAGGGTGGTAGTAGATGTAAAGTATTCAGCTCAGTGACCAGTGGTGTTCCTCGGGGATTGGTTCTGGGACCTCTGCTCTTTGTGATTTTTATAAATGACCTGGATGAGGAATGGGAAGGGTGGGATACTAAGTTTGCCAATTGCATGAATGTTGGTGGAGTGGTGAATAGTGTGGAGGACTGCTGTAGGTTGCACCAGGACATTGACAGGATGCAGAACTGGGCTAATAAATGTCAGATGTAGTTCAACCTGGAAAAGTGTGAAATGATTAATTTTGGAAGCTTGAATTTAAATGCAGAATACAGGGTTAAATGCAAGATTCTTGGCAGTGTGGAGGAACAGAGGGATCTTGGGGTTCCATAGATCCCTCAAAGTTGTCACCCAAGTTGATAGGACTGTTAAGAAGGTGGAGGGTGTGTTGGCTTTCATGAGCATGGCAATTGAGTTTCAGAGCCATGAGGTTATGCAGCAGCTCTATAGAGTCCTAGTTAGGCCACGGTTGAAATATTGTGTTCAGTTCTGGTCGCCTCATTATAGGAAGGACGTGGAAACTTCAGAGCTGGGGAAGAGGAGGTTTACCCAGATGCTGCCTGGACTGGAGCACATGTCTTATGAAGATAGGTTGAGGAAACTCAGGGTTTTCTCATTTGAGTGAAGATAGATGCGAGGTGACTTGATAGACGATTGCATGATGACGAGGTACAGAGAGTATGGATACCCAGAGACCTTTTTCCTCAGCTGGAAATGGCTATCACGAGCGGGCATATATTTTAAGGTGATGGGAGGAAGATTTGAGGGGATGTCAGAGGTTGGTTCTTTACACAGCCAGTGGTGGGTGTGTGGAATGCAATGCCAGCAATGGGAGTAGAGTCAAATACATGAGGGATATTAAAGTGACTCTGGGATAGACACATGGAAGGTGGAACAATGAAGGGCATGTAGATTCCTTTGATCTTGGAGGAGGATAAAAGGTCAGCAGAACATCGAGGGCCGAAGGGCCTATACTGTGCTTTCCTGTTCAATGTCCTATGTTAACAGCACAGGTTCAATTCCCACATTGGTTAAAGTAAAAAATCACACAACATCAAGTTATAGTCTAACAGGTTTATTTGGAAGCACTATCTTTGGAAGTGATGCTCCTTCATCAGTGCTTTGAAACCTAGTGCTTCCTTTTCAACCTGTTGGACTATAACCGATTGTTGTGTGATTTTTAATTTGGTCCACCTCAGACCAACATCAGCTCCTCCAAATCATGCTGGTTGAGATCACCATGAAAATCCCACCTTCTCAAACACCCGCTCCCCTGAGGCATGGTGACACTCAGGTTAAACACACGACCAGTCATGTCTCTGAGAGATCAGCCCTAAGGTCCAATGGGACTATAGCGATTTTACTGAAGGAATATATATCAAAATCAGGATGGTGAGTGGCTTGAAGGGAACATGCAGGTTGTGGTGTTCTCATGTATCTCTTACCTGTTTCTTTAGGAAGGGAGTGGTCATAGATGTTGAAGATGCTGTCGGCAGAGCACTGGTGGTGGATGGAATGAAGGTTTGTAGATGTGGTGCCAAAAAAACTGGTTACTTCATTGTAAAAGAGAAAATGTTAGAGAAACTCAGCAGGCCTGGTGGAACTGTAAAAAGAGAAAGGCAATTAATGTTTCTAGTCCGACATGACTCCTGATCAGCCTGTTCAGAAGAAGGGTGATATTGGACTCAAAAGGTTAACTTCATGTATCTCTCCAAAGGTGTTGCCAGGTTTGCTGAATTTCTCCAGCACTTTCTGATTTCATTGCGGATTTTGAGTGTCTACAACATTGTGCTTTTATATGGCTGCTTGGTCATGCTGGGATCCCATTTCATGAGGGATCTTGGAGATATTTCCATCCAGGCAAGTGGGGAGTATTCTGTCACACTCCTGACGTGTGCCTTAGAGATGGTGGAGAGGCTTTTGGAGCCATGAGGTAAATCCCTCACTGCAGTGTTCCTGCCCCCTGAGCTGCTCTTGTAGCCACAGTACTTACATTGTAATCATCTCCCAGACCATACAGAACCTCATCACCTCAGGAGATCTCCCACCCACAGCTTCCAACCTCATAGTCCGGGAACCCCGCACTGCCCGGTTCTACCTCCTTCCCAAGATCCACAAGCCTGACCACCCTGGCCGACCCATTGTCTCAGCATGCTCCTGCCCCACTGAACTCATCTCTACCTACCTCGACACTGTCCTATCCCCCCTAGTCCAGGAACTCCCCACATACGTTCGAGACACCACCCACGCCCTCCACCTCCTCCAAGACTTCCGTTTCCCCGGCCCCCAACACCTCATCTTCACCATGGATATCCAATCCCTCTACACCTCCATCCGCCATGACCAGGGCCTCCAAGCCCTCCGTTTTTTCCTCTCCAGACGTTCCCAACAGTACCCCTCCACCGACACTCTCATTCGTTTGGCCGAACTGGTCCTCACCCTTAACAATTTCTCCTTTGAATCCTCCCACTTCCTCCAGACCAAAGGGGTAGCCATGGGCACCCGTATGGGCCCCAGCTATGCCTGTCTCTTTGTTGGCTACGTAGAACAGTCGATCTTCCGTAATTACCCCGGCACCACTCCCCACCTCTTCCTCCGCTACATTGATGACTGCATTGGCGCCACCTCGTGCTCCCGCGAGGAGGTTGAGCAATTCATCAACTTCACCAACACATTCCACCCTGACCTTAAATTTACCTGGACCATCTCTGACACCTCCCTCCCCTTCCTGGACCTCTCCATCTCCATCAGTGACGACCGACTTGACACTGACATCTTCTACAAACCCACCGACTCCCACAGCTACCTGGATTACACCTCTTCCCACCCTACCTCTTGCAAAAATGCCATCCCGTATTCCCAATTCCTCCGCCTCTGCCGTATCTGCTCCCAGGAGGAGCGGTTCCACCATAGAACACACCAGATGGCCTCCTTCTTTAGAGACCGCAATTTCCCTTCCCACGTGGTTAAAGATGCCCTCCAACGCATCTCATCCACATCCCGCACCTCCGCCCTCAGACCCAACCCCTCCAACCGCAACAAGAACAGAACGCCCCTGGTGCTCACCTTCCACCCTACCAACCTTCGCATAAACCAAATCATCCGCCGACATTTCCGCCACCTCCAAACAGACCCCACCACCAGGGATATATTTCCCTCCCCACCCCTCTCCGCCTTCCGCAAAGACCGTTCCCTCCGTGACTACCTGGTCAGGTCCACGCCCCCCTACGACCCACCCTCCCATCCTGGCACTTTCCCCTGCCACCGCAGGAACTGTAAAACCTGCGCCCACACCTCCTCCCTCACCTCCATCCAAGGCCCCAAAGGAGCTTTCCACATCCATCAAAGTTTTACCTGCACATCCACTAATATCATCGATTGTATCCGTTGCTCCCGATGCGGTCTCCTCTACATTGGGGAGACTGGACGCCTCCTAGCAGAGCGCTTTAGGGAACATCTCCGAGACACCCGCACCAATCAACCACATCGCCCAGTGGCTCAACATTTCAACTCCCCCTCCCACTCTGCCGAGGATATGGAGGTGCTGGGCCTCCTCCACCGCCGCTCCCTCACCACCAGACGCCTGGAGGAAGAACGCCTCATCTTCCGCCTCGGAACACTTCAACCCCAGGGCATCAATGTGGATTTTAACAGTTTCCTCATTTCCCCTTCCCCCACCTCATCCTAGCTTCTAACCTCCAGAAACTCGATCCCCTGACCTGTCCGGACTTGTCCGACCTGCCCAGCTCCTTTTCCACCTATCCACTCCACCCTCTCCTTTCTGACCTATCACCTTCATCTCCTTCCCCACTGACCTATTGTACTCTATGCCACTCTCTCCCACCCCCACCCTCCCCTAGCTAATCTCTCCATGCTTCAGGCTCTCTGCCTTTATTCCTGATGAAGGGCTTTTGCCCGAAACGTCGATTTTGCCTGTCCTCGGATGCTGCCTGAATTGCTGTGCTCTTCCAGCACCACTGATCCAGATACTTACATTGTAAACCCATTTCATTTTCAGCTCAATGGGAACTCCTAGCTTGTTGATTGTGGGGAATTCAGCAACAGCAAAGCCTTGAATGTCACAAGGCGTTATCGATGTGATCTCTTCTTGGAGGTGATAATTGTTGCACATTTGTGTGGCACGGATGTTAATTGCCATTTGTCAGCCTAGGCCTGGAACATAGAACATAGAACATTTCAGCGCAGTACAGGCCCTTCGGCCCTCGATGTTGTGCCGAGCTGTGAATCCAATCTCAAGCCCATTGAACCGGCAGTATTCCATTATCATCCATATGTTTATCCAATGACCTTAACGTTGGCAGGGCGTTCCATGTCCTTACTATTCTCTGAGTAAGGAAACTACCTCTGACATCGTCCTTTATCTATCACCCCTCAATTTAAAGCTCTGTCCCCTCATGCTAGCCATCTCCATCCAGGGAAAAAGGCTCTCACTGTCCTCCCGATTTAATCCTTTGATCATCTTGTGTGTCTCTTTTAAGTCACCTCTTAACCCTCTCTCCAACAAAAACAGCCTCAAGTCCCTGAACCTTTCCTCATAAGACCAGCTCCATACCAGGCAACATCCTGGGAAATCTCGTCTGCATTTTTCCAATGCTTCCATATCCTTCCCATAATACGGCGACCGGAACTGTACGCAACACTTCAAGTGCGGCCTCACCAGAGTTTTATACAGCTGCAACATGGCTACATGGCTCCGAATCTCAATCCCTCTCCCAATAAAGGCTAAGGCACTGTCCACCTTCTTAACAACCCTGTTAGCCTGGGTGGCAACTTTCAGGGATCTAGGCACATGGACACAGATATCTCTCTGCTCATCCACACTACCAAGAATCTTCCCATTAATCCTGTACTCTGTGTTCCTGTTGTTCCTTCCAAAGTGAATCACCTCACACTTTTCCATATTAAACTCCATTTGCCACCTCTCAGCGAACACTTTACCGACAATCAAACTAAGGCTCACTGGTCTATAATTACCAGGGTTGTCTCTACTCCCCTTCTCGAACAAGGGGACAACATTTACGATCCTCCAGCCTTCTGGCACTATTCCTGTAGACAATGACAAAATAAAGATCAAAGCCAAAGGCACTGCAATCTCCTCCCTGGCTTTCCAGAGAGTCCTCGGATAAATCCCATCTGGCCCAGGAGACATATCTATTTTCACACTTTCCAGAATTGCTAATAGTTTCTCCTTATGAACCTCAATCTCTTCTAGTCTAATCGTTTGTACCTCAGTATTCTCCTTAACAACATTGTCTTTTTCCTGTGTGAATACTAATGAATAATATTAATTTACTGCCTCTCCCACCTCCTCGGACTCCATGCACAACTTCCTATTACTGTCCTTGACTGGTCCTAATCTTACTCCAGTATTTTTTTGTTCCTGACATCCCTCTGGAAAGCTTTCCGGTTGCCTCGTTCCCACCTGCCAAAGCCTTCTCGTGCCCCATCCTGGCTCTTCTTAGCTTTCTCTTTAGATCTTTCTTGGCTAATTTGTAAATCTCAAGCACCCCAACTGAGCCTTCACATCTCATCTTAAGCGTTCTTCTTGTTCTGGACAAGAGACACAACTTCTTTAGTAAACCACGGTTCCCTTCCCTCCCTGCCTGACAGGTACATACTTATCAAGGACATACAGTAGCTGTTCCTTGAACAAGCTCTTCCCCTGCAGGATATACTTTTCCATTTCCATCACTGAAGTGAATGTAACCGAATTGTGGTCACTATCACCAAAGTGCTCACCTACCTCTAAATCTAACACCTTACCCAGTTCATTAGCCAGTACCAAATCCAATTGTCCTTGCCTCTTGTTGACCTATTTGCATAATGTGTGAGGAAACTCTCGTGCAGACATTGGACAAAAACTGACCCATCTAAAGTACACAAACTACAGCGTTTCCAGTCAATATTTGGAAAGTGGAAGACCTCATAACAATTACCCTTTACTCCCTCTCCTATCTAGAATTATTCTTGCAATCCTTTACACTACATCTCTGGAACTTTTTGGAAGCCAAGACAAAACTCCCAACTGGGTAATCTCTCCTTTCCTGTTTCTAAACTTTGCCTGTTCTACCTCTGGAGATGGGTCCTCATCAAACATCTTTTCTGCCACCTGTAATACTGTCCTTGACTAACAATGCCACACCTCCCCCTCTTTTACTACCTTCTCTGTTCATACTGAAACATCTAAACCCCGGAACCTGCAACATCATTCCTGTCCCTGCTCTCTGCATGTCTCTGAAATGGCCAGAACATCGAAGTCTTAGGTACCAACCCATGCTGCAAATTCACCCACGTTATTCCGGATGCTCCTGGCATTGAAGTAGACACACTTCAAACCACCTTCTTGCCTGTTGCTGCACTCCTGTGACCTTGAAACCTTATTTTTGACCTCACTACTCTCAACCTTCTGCACACTTGAGCTTTAATTCAGGTTCCCATCTTTTGCTGAATTAGCTTCACCATTCCCGAAGAGCATAAACATATTGCCCCCCAAGGATATTGGTACCTCTCTGGTTCAGGTGTCGACCATCCTGTTTATAGAGGACCCATCTACCCCAGAATGAGCCCCAATTATCCAGGTATCTGAAACTGTCCCTCCTGCACCATTCCTGTAGCCATGTGCTCAACTGCTCTCTCTCCCTATTCCTCATCGCGCTAGCAAGTGACATGGGTAACAATCCTAAATTTCTGCCTTAAATCCCCAGCCCTTTTCCTACCTATGTAGTTGGTGCCTATGTGGAACATGACTTGGGGCTACACCCCTCCCCCTTAAGGATACCGAAAACACAATCAGAAACGTCATGAACCCTGGCAGCTGGGAGGCAATACATCAACTGTGAGTCTCTCCAGTTCCCACAGAACCTTCTATCTGTCCCCCTAACTATGGAGTCCCCAATGACTAATGCTCTGCTCCTCTTCCCCCTTCCGTCTGAGCACCAGGGACATACTCGGTGCCAGAGATCTGTACCCCATGGCTTACCCCTGGTAAGTCGCTCCCCTGCAACAGTATCCAAAACAGTATGCTTGTTATTGAGGGGAACGGCCACCGGGGGTCCCTGCACTGTCTGCCGGTTCCCTTTCCATCTCCTGACTGTAACCCATCTACCTTTCCCCTGTACCTGAGGTGTGACTACCTCCCTGTAACTCCTCTCAATGAATCCGAAGTGCATCCAGTTCCGGCTCCACTTCCCTAACGCCGTTTCTAAGGAGCTGAAGTTGCCAGGATCTTGCTGCAGAGCCACATGGAGTGCTTCAGTATCTGAGGAGGGAAGAATGCTGCTGAACATTGTGTGGGTATTAGCGAACCCTCGGACTCATGACATTCTGCCTGAGGGAAGGTCAGTTATACAGTCACTAAAGATAGTTAGGGCTGGGACACAATCTTGAGGACCTCCTGCTGTGAGGCCCTGGAGCTTAGATGGCTGACCTCCACCAACCGCACCAATTGCTGTGGGTCTGGAGTCACACGTAGCCCAGACAAGACAAGGACAGCCCTAATCCCTAAAGGGCATTAGAGAACCAGATGGGTTTTAACAACAATTGACAAGGGTTTCATGGCCAGCATTAGAGTCGTAATTCCACAGTCGTAATTCAGAAACGTCATGAACCCTGGCACCTGGGAGGCAACACATCAACCGTTCCACATCATAATTCTGCCATCTGTCATTGATAGGATTTGATGCGAGTCCAGGATAATAGTTGAGAAATATCTGAATATGAGTCAAATCAGTGGCTGGCCTCCTGGCAGATTTAGAATCAAACTTGTTATTTCTGTCCCAATTACAAAAAAAAGTTTAAGTTTTATTATGTCTCATTGAGTGTAATATTATTTTGTCTCTATTTGGTCCCTTGAAAATCAGAATTCAGACAGACCGAGTGTGGGCTGTCAACAACATGAACTTGAATCCTATCTGACATCAGCCAAGTTGAGATTGAATAATGAATTTGCTCAGTACAAAGTTTAAATGAACAATAGATGAGCAGAGCAAGTTGGTTTTCCATGGAAAGGAAGGTCTTACATGATTGTGTGTGGTGTATATCGGGTGTGTGTGTGTGTGTGCATGAGAGAGAGAGAGAGAATCATAGAGATGTACAACACAGGAACAGCCCCTTTGTTCCATTTCTGCCAGATATCCTAAATTAATCTCGTCCCATTTGCCAGCACTTGGCCAATATCCCTCTAAACCCTCATTGTTCACATACCCATACAGATGTCTTTCAAATGCAATTGCACCAGCCTCCAGCACTTCCTCTGTTTATTCCACACACGCACCACCCTCTGCATTGCCCCTTAGGTCCCTTTTAAATTTCTACCCCACCCAGGGAAAAGTCCTTGTCTATTTATCCTATCCATGCCCCTCCATATAAACCTCTATAAAGTCACCCCTCAGCCTCCAACACTCCAGGAAAAACAACCTCAGCCTTTTCAGCCTCTCCCTACAGCTCAAATCTTCCAACACTTGTAAATCTTTTCGGAACCCTTGCAAGTTTCACAACATCCTTCCGGTCGGAGGGAGACCAGATTTGCACACGGTATTCCAAAAGTGGCCACTAAACAATGTCCTGTAACAGGACTCCCAACTACTTTACTCAATTCACTGACCAATAAAGGAAAGTATACCAAATGCCTTCTTCACTATCCTATCTACCTGCGACTCGACTTTCAAGGAACTATGAACCTGCACTCCAAGGTCTCTTTGTTCAGCAACACTCCCCAAGATTTACCATTAGTGTATAAGTCCTGCTCTGATTTGATTTCCAAAATGCAGCACCTCACATTTATTTAAATTACACTCCATCTGCCACTCCTTGGCCCATTGGCCCATCTGAACATGATCCTGTGTATTTTCCTCATTCCTGAAGAAGGGCTCATGCCCGAAACGTCGATTCTCCTGTTCATTGGATGCTGCCTGACCTGCTGTGCTTTTCCAGCAACACATTTTCAGTTCTATTCTGAGGTAACCTCCATTTTGATGTCATCTGAAAACCTCCAAAATATACCTCCGATGTTCACATCTAAAATATTTGGAGAAATGATGAAAAGAAATGGACCCAGCACCAATTCTTGTGGCACACCACTGATCAAAGGCCTCCAGTCTGAAAAGCAACTCTCCACCACTACCCTCTGTCTTCTACCTTTTGAGCCAATACTGTATCCAAGTGGCTGGTTTTCCCTGAATTCCATGAGATCTAACCTTGCTAACCAGCCAACTATGAGGAAAATTCCATGAGATCTAACCTTGCTAACCAGCCAGCCATGAGGAACCTTGTTGAATGCCTTACTGAAGCTCATGTAGATCACACCCACTACTCTGCCCTCATCAATCTTCTTCATAAGCACAAAGTCATGCTGACTATCCCTAAACAGTCCTTGTCTTTCCAAAGATATTCCCTCCAACAACCTGCCCACCATCGATGTCAGCCTCACCAGTCTATAGTTCCCTAGCTTTTCCTTACCATCTTTCTTATATAGTGCCACGACATTAGCCAACCCTCAGTCTTCCAGCACTTCACCTGTGACTATCAATGACACAAATATCTCAGCACGGGGCCCAGCATCATTTCCCAGGTTTCCCACAGAGTTCTAGGGTACACCTGATCGCGTCCTGGGCATTTATCCAATTTTATGTATTTTAAGCCCAGCTCCTCATCCTTTGTAATATAAATATTATTAAGATGTCACTATTTTGTTCCCCACGTTGTATTATCTTTATGTCCTTCTCCACAGTAAACATTGATGTGAAATATTCATTTAGTATCTCCCCAGTCTCCTGTGGTTTTAAACATAGGCTGCCTTGCTGATCTTTGAGGGGCCCTATTCTCTCCCCAGTTACCCTTTTGTCCTTATTGTATTTATAAAATCCCTTTGGATTCTCCCTAATCTTATTTGCTAGTGTTACCTCATGTCCCCTTTCAGCCCTCCTGATTTCCCTTTTAAGTATACTCCGACTGCATTTATGCTCTTCTCATGGTTCACTCGCTCTCTGCTGTCTGTAACTGGCATATGCTTTCTTCTTTTCCTTAACCAAAACCTGAATTTCTCCCGTCATCCAGCATTCCCTACACCTACCAGCCGTGCCTTTCACCCTAACAGGAATACATTCTCTCTGGACTCTCATTACCTCATGTTTGAAGGCTTCCCATTGTCCAGCCCTGAGTAGCTTTGAGTGTGAGTTTAGAGATACAGACTCGATGGAGCGAAGGGCCATCTCTGTCCTGGATGATGCCATCATTCTATGGTTTTGAACTGAAGGGTCTGAGTATTTTTGTGTTTGTTTTGAGAAAATGTGACCGAGTGGAAGTTCCAGCTGTTGGTGTGGTCGGTATCAGCTTCAGGTTCTCTATTAGAGTGCTCATTCACAGGGAGAATTTCCCAAATCAGTTGTATTCCTCTCCCTATTCCTTGCTAGCAGGTGGCATAGGTAACAAACTAGAGTTGACATCTCTGTTTGTTCCAGCTCTAAACTTCCACCCTAACTCCCTGAATATCTGCTTTAAAACCCCATCCCTTGTCCTATGTGGACTGTGAGTTGGGGCTGTTCCCCCTGCACCTCAAGAATCCCGAAAACACGATCTGAGACA
The DNA here is from genome assembly GCF_037043375.1 of Chiloscyllium plagiosum. NCBI lineage: Eukaryota > Metazoa > Chordata > Chondrichthyes > Orectolobiformes > Hemiscylliidae > Chiloscyllium > Chiloscyllium plagiosum. The sequence goes on along the minus strand of NW_028270156.1, from coordinate 89,805,743 downwards.
TCATGAACCCTGGCACCTGGGAGACAGCACATCAACCCTGATTCTCTCTCGTTCCTACAGAATCTCCTATCTGTCCCCTCACTGTGAAGTCCCCAATGACTAATGCTCTGCTCCCCTTTCACTTCAAACAACAAAGAGCCAAGAAACTTTACAGCCCAAGAACAGGCCCTTCAGCCCTCCAAGCCTGAGCCAACTCAAACCTACTGTCTAAACCTGTCACCCCAATCCTAAGTATCTGTATCCCTCTGTTCCCCACCTACTCATGCATCTGTCCAGTCGCATCTTAAATGAATTTAACATACCTGCCTCTACTACCTCTGCTGGCAATGCATTCCAGACACCTACCATCTTCCGTGTAAAGTACTTGCCGTGTGTATCCCCCCTTAAACTTTTCACCTTTCACCTTCAAAGTGTGACCTCTCATTACTGAATCCTTCACCCTGGGAAAAAGCTTATCTCTATTTACCCTGTCTATACCCTTCACACCCTCAATCAGGTCCCCCCTCAATCTTCTTTTTTCTAATCCTTCCTTTCTGAGCAACATGGACAGATTCTGTGCCAGAGATCTGTGCCCCATTGCTTACCCCTGGTAAGTTGTCCCTCCCCAGCAGTAACCAAAACAATATGCTTGTTATTTAGGGGAACGGCCACAAGGGAATTCTGCACTGTCTGCCTGTTCCTTTCTGTCTCCTGACTGTAATCTACCTTTTCCCCTGTACCTGAGGTGTGACTCCCTCCCTGTAACTCCTCTCAATTACTCCATCAGCCTCCCGAATGATCCGAAGATCATCCAGCTCTGGCCCCAGTTCCCTAACGCCGTTTCTGAGGAGCTGAAGTTGCCAGGATCTTGCTGCAGAGCCACATGGAGGGCTTCAGTATCTGAGGAGGGAAGAATGCTGCTGAACATTGTGTGAGTATTAGCAAGTGACATGGGTAACAATCTTAAATTTCTGCCTTAAATCCCCAGCCCTTTTCCTACCTATGTAGTTGGTGCCTATGTGGAACATGACTTGGGGCTACACCCCTCCCCCTGAAGGATACCGAAAACACAATCAGAAACGTCATGAACCCTGGCAGCTGGGAGGCAATACATCAACCGCGAGTCTCTCTCGTTACCACAGAACCTTCTATCTGTCCCCCTAACTATGGAGTCCCCAATGACTAATGTTCTGCTCCTCTTCCCCCTTCCCTTCTGAGCACGAGAGACATACTCAGTGCCAGAGATCTGTACCCCATGGCTTATCCCTAGTAAGTCGCTTCCCCGCAACAGTATCCAAAACAGTATGCTTGTTATTGAGGGGAACGGCCACAGGGGGTCCCTGCACTGTCTGCCGGTTCCCTTTCCATCTCCTGACTGTAACCCATCTACCTTTCCCCTGTACCTGAGGTGTAACTACCTCCCTGTAACTCCTCGCAATGAACCCAAAGTTCATCCAGCTCCGGCTCCACTTCCCTAACGCCGTTTCTGAGGAGCGGAAGTTGCCAGGATCTTGCTGCAGAGCCACTTGGAGTGCTTCAGTATCTGAGGAGGGAAGAATGCTGCTGAACATTGTGTGGGTATTAGCGAACCCTTGGACTCATGACATTCTGCCAAAGGGAAGGTCAGTTATACAGTCACTAAAGATAGTTAGGGCTGGGACACAATCTTGAGGACCTCCTGCTGTGAGGGCCTAGAGCTTAGATGGCTGACCTCCACCAACCGCACCAATTGCAGTGGGTCTGGAGTCACATGTAGCCCAGACAAGACAAGGACAGCCCTAATCCCTAAAGGGCATAATAGAACCAGATGGGCTTCAACAACAATTGACAAGGATTTTATGGAGAGATAAGCTAGAGGAGGGTGAGGGTGGGGAGAAAGTAGCATAGAGTACAATAGGTGAGTGGGGGAGGGGATGAAGGTGACAGGTCGGGGGCGGGGAGGGTGGAGTGGATAGGTGGAAAAGAAGATAGGCAGGTAGGACAAGTCTTGGGGACAGTGCTGAGCTGGAAGTTCGGAACTGGGGTGAGGTGGGGAAGGGGAAATGAGGAAACTGTTGAAGTCCACATTGATGCCCTGTGGTTGAAGTGTTCCGAGGCGGAAGATGAGGCGTTCTTCCTCCAGGCGTCCGGTGGTGAGGGAGCGACGGTGAAGGAGGCCCAGGACCTCCATATCCTTGGCAGAGTGGGAGGGGGAGTTGAAATGTTGGGCCACGGGGCGGTGTGGTTGATTGGTGCGGGTGTCCCAGAGATGTTCCCTAAAGCGCTCTGCTAGGAGGTATCCAGTCTCCCCAATGTAGAGGAGACCGCATCGGGAGCAACGGATGCAATAAATGATATTGGTGGATGTGCAGGTAAAACTTTGATGGATGTGGAAGGCTCCTTTAGGGCCTTGGATGGAGGTTCAGCAACAAACCCATTAGTATATAACTCCTGCTCTGATCTGTCTTTTCAAAATACAGCACCTCACATTTATCTAAATTAAACTCCATCTGCCACTCCTTGGCCTATTGACCCATCTGATCAAGATCCTGTGTACTCTAAGGTAACTTCCAATTTTGGTGTCATCTGCAAACTTACGAACTATACCTGCTATTTTCACATCCAAATCATTTATGGAAATGATTTGATTCATGATTAGATTAGATTCCTTACAGTGTGGAAACAGGCCCTTCGGCCCAACAAGTCCACACCGACCCTCCGAAGAGCAACCCACCCAGAGGCATTCCCCTACCCCTTCACCCAACACTACGGGCAATTTAACGTTGCCAATTCACCTAACCTGCACATCTTTGGACTGTGGGAGGAAACCGGAGCACCCGGAGGAAACCCACGTAGACACGGGAAGAATGTGCAAACTCCACACAGACAGTTGCCTGAGGCAGGAATTGATTCCGGGTCTCTGTGAGGCAGCAGTGCTAACCACTGTGCCACCGTGCCACCCCAACTTGCTTCTCACTTTACTTGTTTCTCACTGATTTCTAAGGTACACCTGATCAGGTCCTGGGATTTATCGATCTTTATGCATTTTGAGATGTCCACTGTAACATGATGAAAAGCAATGGACCCAACACTGATCCTTGTGGCACACCATGGATCGCAGGCCTCCAGTCTGAAAAGCAACCCTCCATCAACAACCTCTGTCTGCTATCTTTGAGCCAGTTCTGCATCCAAATAACTAGTTCCCCCTGCATTCCATCATCTCTAATCTTGCTAACCAGTCCACCGTGAAGACCCTTGTTGAATACCTAACTGAAGTTCATGTAGATCACAGCCACTGCTCTGCCCTCATCAATCCTCTTCACACGCACAGAGTCATGCTGACTATCCCTAAACAGTCCTTGCCTTTCCAAATATATGTAAACCCTATCCCTTAGGATTACCTCCATCGACTTTTCCACCATCAATCAGGCTCACTGGTCTATAGATCCCTGGCTTTTCCTTACTACCTTTCTTAAGTAGTGGAACCCTGTTAGCCAACATTCAGCCTTCCAGCGCCTCACCTGTGACTATTGATGATACAAATATCTCAGCAAGAGGCTCAGCAATCACTTTACTTGCTTCTCACTGATTTCTAGCGTACACCTGATCAGGTCCTGGGATTTATCTATCTTTATGCATTTTGAGATGTCCACTGTAACAAGGACATTTTTTCAGATGTCACCATCTCATTCCCCACATTTTATATCTTACATGACCTTCTCCACAGTAAATACTGATGCAAAATATTTGTTTAGTATCTCCCCATCTCCTGTGGTTCCACATATAGGGTGCCTTGCTGATCTTTGAGGGGCACTATTCTCTCCCCAGTTAATCTTTTATCCTGAATGTATTTATTGAATCTGTTTGGATTCTCCTTACCCCGATTTGCCAGTGCTATCTCATGTTACGTTTTTGCCTTCCTGATTCTCCTCTTAAATATATTCCTACTGCATTTATTCTCATCTCAGGATTCACTTGATTTCTGCTGCCTATACCTGACATATGCTTCCTTCTTTTTCTCAAATAAAACCTCATATTCTCAAGTCATCCAGTATTCCCTGCATCTACCAGCCTTGCCTTTCACCCGAACAGGAACATACTGTCTCTGGACTCTCATTATCTCATGTTTGAAGGCTTCCCATTGTCCAGCCCTGAGTAGCTTTGAGTGTGAGTTTAGAGATAAAAACTCGACGGAGCGAAGGGCCATCTCTACCCTGTATGATGTCATCATTCTATGGTTTTGAACTGAAGGATCCGATTATTTTTGTCTTTGTTTTGAGAAAATATGACCGAGTGGAAGTTCCAGCTGTTGGTGTGGTCAGTATCAGCTTCAGTTTCTGTGTTAGAGTGCTCATTCACAGAAAGCATTTCCCAAATCAGTTGTATTAACAAGGAAAGCTGTGTGATAACCGTGTGCAGGAGAAAAGCTCTCAAAAACTTCAACGGCATGAGGCATTGAACGACTGAATGACCTCAGCAGAACGAAGGTCATCACTGAAAAGAATGTGAAAAGGTATTTAGATATTGAAAGGATTGATAGTGAGTGAAGTATTTCAAATATTTTTAGTTGAAAACATGAATGTTTGAGACTTAACAGGATCAGATCAATCCAACCTTTGGGGTATTAAAATATAGCTGTTATTCTCAATGCTATCATCATTAAAATAAACCTGCTGTCGTAACTTGTTTGTTCAAAATGCGTTAAAAAATTTGAAGATATAATCACAGTTTCCCAGTGGAGATACCACACAATATAAAATAAATTCTCCGGAACTGTGTCAACTCCATCTCTGAGAGAATTCTCCAATTTCAACAGATTGCCAGCAGCAGGAAGGGAAAGGTTGTGTCATAAACAACGAAATGCATCTTCTCCGGGAAAGGATCAATAGAGTGTACAAGACCATCCTTGTTGCTGCTGGTGTTCCTGGTAAGCTTTGGAACAACTTACATAAACCACTGAATTGAATCATCGTTATTTCTACAGATAACTGATAAATTATTATATTTCCATTTCGGAAGGCAAATCCTGATGTCAGACATTAGTATCCTCACTGACTGAGTTTAAAGTGAATAGTTTGTCAGTTCGGAGGCTCCTTAGTAATGTGCAGCATTGTGTGTTTCCCTATACTGTGCAGAATGGGTTTACACTGAGGTCACATTGATGGAGTTTGGCTGAGCACCGGCCCTGGCTGGTCTAGAAAGGGCTTCGGAAGACCACCCTCTCTCTGTGGTAGTTCACAGCCTGCTATCGGTCAGATATGTTTTGTAACAACCCACCTCGCAGTGACAACTGGTGTTTCCCATTCCTTGATGGAAAGGGATTATGTTGGTGGATCTTGTTCAGGCAGCTTGCTCCAAATGGGAGCTCAGATACAACAAGGTAATGGGTGGGTTCAGCAGGTCATTAGGAATTAGGAAATAATGGGGACTGCAGATAGGGCGATGTGCTGGAAAAGACACAGCAAGCAAGATTGCATCTGAGGTGCAGGCGAAATCGATTGCTGCTGACCCAAAAACATCCTGAGTATATGACTGTGTTTCTGTGAGTAATCTGCTGCTCATGTTCTTCCCTGTGTCCTTTAAAAGAGCAAATGATTCATTGAGAGAGATTCTTTAAACTTCATATAACATGGAACAACAATTATCTTTGTGTCATTAATTACAGTCTGGGCTCACGTACAGAGAATGTTTCATTAGTGACTTCAAATCTATTTTTTCCTTTCTCTTACAGTTAATCTCGTGGTGATTGTAATCTTAGCTCGGGGCAAATGTGGTCTTTCAGTGTGCAGCACTCGCTACCTGGTGGCCATGACAATGTCAGATCTACTGTTCATTGTTTTTTATATCATTCTTCACCAATTTCGAAACCGATATTGTCCACTGTGTTTCCTGCAAATCACTCCTGTTTGTGGTGCTATCTATGCTCTCAACCGCTTGAGCATTGACTGTTCTGCGTGGTTCACCATTGCTTTTTCCTTTGATCGATTTGTTGCCATTTGTTTTCATGAGATGAAAACTAAGTATTGCACAGGGAAAACTGCAACCAGGGTTCTAGCAATAATCTGCATCTTCTTTTGTTTAAAGAACATTCCCAACTCCTTTGTGTATTACCCCGGAAAGATTATCAATAATGTTCCATGGTACTGTTTTATCAGGCCTGGTTATTATGATGACCCTCGGTGGATAGGTTTTAAATATTTTCAGACTTTTTTTAACACCAATGTTCCCATTCACTTTTATTCTCTTTATCAACATTCTGACTGTCAGACATATCTTTGAGGCCATTAAGGTGCAGAAAGAACTGAGAGGTCAGAGAAAAACAGAGAATGATCCAGAGATAGAGAGCAGGAAGAATTCTGTGATTTTACTCTTTGCCATATCTGCCAGCTTCATACTTCTCTGGTTGTTGCATATTTTAGATTTCTTTAATGCTGGTTATTCCTTGGATTCTGTTTCTTATCGTCTCTTTGTTCAGATTGGATATATGCTGAGGAACTTAAGTTGCTGCACAAATGCCCTCATCTATGTGGTGACACTGAAACATTTCAGAGACCAGTTAAAGTATGCTATGACATATCCAGTTAGAACAATAATTCAATTGGTGAATCAATCCAAGAGCCAACATTAGGTTCAGCAGAGAACGGAACGAGGAGTCCACGTGAGGAATGGACCGAAAGGAGAAGGAGGAGCAGCAACATGATAACACTCCTTTCCTAATGGGCAAGGAATGACTCCACCTGAGGAGCAAAATGAAAGAGACTGGAGGTTTAAAGCCAGTGTAAAGTGCTGTTAGTAATCAGCAACAATTAGTAGGATGTGGGACAACCAAAGCAAACCCAAATATACACAAAAGCTACATTTATCCCAAGCAATCCATTCTCAGTGAGTGAAGTGGGTAGAAGCATAAATGATGTGGAGGAAGGTATAATTGTTCACTGCAGGCCAGAGAGGGAAATGCAACGACAGGCTCCTGTCCACTCTTCCTCACTGAATTCTCTGACTCACACATCTATACATTTAAAAAAAAAACGAGAAGTTTCCTGTTGAAAAAGGAAATAAAATATTGTAAAAATTCTGTGTCTTTATTTGCACCTTTATTTTCAACAATAATTTACTTTGTTTCCATTCAATTCCTCGTGTTGGTTTCTGGCAATCGCACTTTTCGATTTTCACATTGATCAACAGGAAACCCCAAAGAGAAAAGGAATTAGGTCAGTTTGTGAATACATGTGGCTTTAATTCTAAAACAATAAAGTGCAAAGCAGGAGGAGACAAAGGCAGTCTGGACTAAACCAGTTCTCTGACATCGTCCCGTTTCTTTATTTGCTCCTTTCCATGAACCAGCTGATGCATTGCCGGGGAATCCAAGCCCAACCAGAGGGATTTCTGGACTTCCTCCCTGCACCTGCCCAATGAGCCAGCTCCCTCCCCGATTTCAGATGCTCTTTCAAATCTACCTCTTCATATAAGCTATCGTCACCTGACCGAATATCACTTTCAGTGAATCAACATGAACTCTGTTTGATTTGTCATGATAAAGATTTTTTAACTATGTTTGGGGACTGTGTTGTGGTAAAGTGCACAGTGATGGTGCTATCGTGGTTCGTGTAGCTGTCTTCCAAACAGGGTGACCTGGGTTAGATTCCTGACAATTGCAAGTTGAGATTTGTCACATTGATCAATAGGAAACCACAAAGACAAAAGGAATTTGATCAGTTTGAAAATACATTTGTTTTTTTTTTATTCCAAGACAATAAAATGCAAAGCAGGAGTAGACAAAGGCAGACTGGATGAAACTGTTTACCTGATGCATTCTCTCACACCTCCTCGTTCCCTCACTCCCTCCCCCCTCTAATCCCACTAAGATGACTCTGGCTATGCTCCATCCCTGAGGGAGGTATGCCCTAGGTAGAGGGAGCTGGGAGCTGACTGGATGAGCTGGGACTTGGGCAGAGAGGGTGCTTTCAGTGAGAGACTTGGGGATATTTCAAACAGGTACAGGCAGCCATTTTCCCCTCAAAGAACAAAGAACAAAAACATTTCCAGCCCAGGAACAGGCCCTTAGGCTCTCCAAGCCTGAGCCAATCCAAAGCCTCTGTCTAAACCTGTCACCCATTTCCTAAGCATCTGTCTCCCTCTGCTCCCCACCTACTCATGCATCTGTCCAGACACATCATCAATGAAACTACCGTGCCTGCCTCTACAATCTCTGCTGGCAACGTGTTCCAGAGACCCACCACTCTCTGTGTGAAGTCCTTGCCGCGTGTATCCCCATTTAACTTTTCACCTCTCACCTTGAAAGCGTGACTTCTCTTTATTGAATCCTTCACTCTGGGAAAAAAGCTTATCTTTGTCTACCCTGTCTATACCCTTCATAATTTTGTAGACCTCATAGGTCTCCTCTCAATCTCCTTTCTTCTAATGAAAACTATCCTAACCTACTCAACTTTCACAGTGTGCACTGAGCAGGGAGTGAGTAACTGAGGGTTTCTGTCTGTCTCTGTGTGTGAGAGTGTGGGGAATGGTTGAATCTCAAAAGCAAGCCCCTGGAGCAGAGTCTGTTCTGAATGGGAGAGAACGAGTGTGAGAGAGACCATCGCGAGAGCTTAGACCAACCGGAATGGTGAATATCAATTGTTAAATCTCACCATATCTTTCCTTAGCACGTGCTTATATCTGTCTGATTTTTCCTCTTTTCTCTCTCTGTCCCTCTCTTTGCCTCTGTCTCTGACCCTCTGTCTGTATCACACTACATCTCTCTCTCCCTCTCAACCTTTCTCTCTCTCTCTTACTGACAGCCTCTTCTTTTGTATTTTCTCTCCTGTCTCTTCTTCCCACCTTTATCTGTGTTCGTTCCCATTCTTCTTCTTCTCTCATTTTTCTCTCTCTTTCCTTCTTTCCTTCCCTGGTTCTGTTTTTCAATCCTGAGATAGAATCTGCACACCCCCCCACTTCAATGTTGGACAATCCCGCCCCCCCACCGCAAATTTAGCCCCTGTCCCCTCCATGGCCCCTGTCTAATTGCCCTCCCTTGTGCAGCTTCATCAATCCTGATCTGTCCCTCTGTAGTTCCTCCATTATACACCCATTGTACATAAAAGCCCCTCAGTATCCCCATCCATCAACATTACCCTTCCCCCGTGCTGTATCCCAGACCATGAGCTGGAGGGCAAAGTGAGCGTGTGCAGAGACTAACGTGTCTTTTGACTGCGTACCGTAATGTCATGGAGTCAACGAGTCATCCAGCACTGAGACAGACCCTTCGGACCAACCAGGCCACACCGACCATGTTCCAAAACTAAACTATTCCCACCTGCCTGCTCTGGGCCCATATCCCTCCAAACCTCCTATTCATGAACTTGTCCAAATGTATTTTAAACATTGTAACTGTACCTACATCCACCATTTCCTCTGATAGTTCATTCCACATCCAAAATTCTAAAAACATTGCTCGTCATGTCCTTTTTCAATCTTTCTCCTCTCACCTTAAAAATATACCCCCCAGGTTTGAACTCCCTTATCATTCATCTTATCTGTGCCCCACATGATAGTTTAAACATCAATAAGGTCACCCCTCACACTCCAATGCAACAGCCCATGTCTATATCTCAAACCCTCCATTCCTGACAACATCTCGGTAAATCTTTACTGAACCCTCTCCAGTTTAATAATATCCTTCCTATAACAGGGCGATGAGAATTGCACACATTAATCCAGAAGAGGCCTCATCACTGTCCTGTTCAAGTTCAATATAATGTCAGAACTCTGATACTCAAAGGTCTGGGCAATGAAGGTGTGTGTGCTAAACACCTTCTTAACTACCCTGTCTAACTGGGATGCAAATTTCAAAGAAGCATGTCCCTGAACCCTGAGGTGTCTCTCTGCTCTCCCACACTACCCAGCGCACTACCATTAAGTCCTTGTTTGTATTACCACAATTCAATACCTCACGTTTATCCAAATTAAACTCCATCTGCTACTCCTCAGCCCAATTCAGCCCAAGATCTCTTTGTAATTTTGGGTCACATTCTTCACTGTCTATTTACCATTTTGGTGTCATCCACAAACTTACTAACCATGCCTCCTACATTCTCATCCAAATCTTTTGTATAAATGACAAACAGAAGTGGAGCCAGTACCGCTCCCTGTGGGACACCGCTGGTCACAGGCCTCCAGTCTGAAAAACAATGATCCACCATCTTCTGCCATAAAGCCAATTCTGTATTCAGTTGGCAAGTCCACCCTGAATCCTATGTGATCTAACTTTACCAATTAGTCGATCATGCAGAGCCTCATCAAAGGCTTTACTAAAGGCCAAGCAAACACCATCTAACTCTCTGTCCTCACCATTCATTTTGATTACTTCCAAAAACAAACCCAATCAAAGGTGAGATATGATTTTGCTCACACTAAATCACACTGCCCATCTCTAATCAATCCTTTCCTCTCCAACCTCTGTAAATCCTATCTTTCAGATTCATCTCTAAAAACCTACCCACCACCGAGGACAGGCTCACAGGTCGATAGTTCCCAGGCTTCTCCTCACATCCCTTCTTAAACAATGACACATTAGCCACGCCCCAGTCCTCCAGTTCTTTCCCCATGGTTTACAGATGATACAAATATTCTGCTCGGGGCCGTATAATTTTCTCTCTAACTTCCCACAATGTCCTGGGACACACTTGATCAGGTTTATCTATATTTATGTTTTTTTAAGATCTTCAACACTTCCTCTTCTGTTTTCTGTGAACTGTTTCCAAAACATCAGTATTTATATCCCTGATTTCTCCAGCCTCCATTTCTTTCCCAACAATAAAGATGGATGCAAAATATTTTTTATATCCCTCCCATCTCTTGAGGTTCCACACAAAGACAACCTCATTGGTCTTTAAGGGATCCTACTCACTCTCCAGTTGCTCCCTCACTCAATGTATTTATGGAACCTCGTTGGATAATTTTTACCCTATCTGCCAAGGCTATCTCCTGTCCCCTCTTTGCCTTCCTCATTTCCTTCTGAAGAATGTCCCTACACTCTTTACACTCTTCAAGACATTCAGTTGATCCCAATCGTCTCTCTAATAGATGGTTATTTTTTATTCTTGACTTGAACTTCAACATCTTAATTCATCCATTGTTCTGTAATCTTACCAGCCTTGACTTTCACTCTAACAGGAACAGAATGCTTCTGAACTCTTGTTATCACATTTTGGAAGGTCTCCCACTTGCCAGTCATCCTTTTACCTGCGATCATTCTGCTCCAATCAACATTTGAAAGTTTTTGTTTCATACCCTTTCATACCCATTTGCCTCACTCCAATTAAGAATTTTAACTTTTATCCTTTTACACAACTATTTTAAAGTTACTGGCATTACGATCACTGGTCCAAAAGTGTTCCCTGACTCACACTTCAGTCACTTGCCTCGCCTTATTTCCCAAGAGAAGATATTATCTGTAATAGCAATGATATCCCAGACCCATGTTCCCTTCCATGCTCCGAGTTCATCAGCTTTTTCCATAAGACCTTGTGTATTGAAATAAATGCAGTTTAAGTGTTCAGTGTCCCTTTGTTCTCTGACTTGTTCTTGACTGTCTTTTCTAAAGAACGTGCTGTTTTCTGATTCAGAATCATTGTCATCTTTCTTTCTATTTTCACTGTTGTTTAGAAAGCCCCCGCCCCACCTCTCTCACATCTTACAATATCCTGAAATAGAGCGAGCAAATCTCCCCACCAGGATATTGGTCTAGTTCAGGTGAAACCCATCCTTTTAAACAGGCCTTTTCTGTCCCAGAAGAGATCCCAATGCTCCAGGAAAGTGACTCCCTGCGCAGTGCAGCACCTCGTCAACCATTGATTTATCTGCCCTGTCCTTTTATTCCTTCCCTCATTAGAACTTGGCACCAGAAGTAAACCAGAGATTACTTTTTTATATTCGTTTTTTTAACCTTCTACCTAACCAGTTATACTCACTGATTAGATTAGATTCCCTCCAGAGTGGAAACAGGCCCTTCGGCCCAACAAGTCCATACCGACCCTCCAAAGGGTAACCCACTCAGACCCATTTCCCTCTGACTAATGCACCTAACACTGTGGGCAATTTAGCATGGCCAATTCACCTGACCTGCACATTGTTGGACTGTGGGAGGAAACCGGAGCACCCGGAGGAAACCCACGCAGACACGGGGAGAACGTGCAAACTCCACACAGTCAGTCGCCTGAGGCTGGAATCGAACCTGGTACCCTGGTGCTGTGAGGCAGCAGTGCTAACCACTGAGCCACCGTGCTATCCCCATGCCACTCTGTAACCCCTTAACCCTATCTCTAACTATGTCATTCCTATCAATGTGAACAACAACTTCCGGTTTCTCACTCATCCACTTGACAATCTGCATCAAACATTTTGAGACATCCTTCACCCTGGCAGTGGGAAAGCAATGTACTATCCTCGATTCACACTCACTCCCGCAGAATCTCCTGACTGTGCCCCTCACAGGAGAGTTCCCGAAAACATTTATTCTTTTATATCTTGACAAACAAGTTGAATATGGTGCCCAAGATCTGATGACCATTTCTATTGTTCTCATTCAACAATATACAAAATGGAATATCTGTCTGATAGAGGAATTGCCACAGGAGACTTCGAAACCACTTTCAAACCCTTCCTGATAGACAGTTATCGATCTGAATGATCTTGCTGTGTAATCACTTCGCTAAGTCTATTTGTCATCACACTCAATGTCTCTTACAAGCCATTAAAGAAGAAGCTCTCAATAACACATTAAATGTTAAGTTAAACTATCTTTCCTTACCCACAGATTTAATATGAAGCGTGAAAAGAAAAATTAACAATATAAATATTAAAAAGAAATCAAACACTTAACTGAAAAAAATGAAAAAAACAAGCTCCTCCTCAAATAATCCAACATTCAGCCTTCACTGTCCGGATACAAAAACCTCTCCCGAGCCGTCCCTTTACAGGCCTCTCCACAAGCTCCGTGTATAAACAATCTATCCTTCATGTACTTTTTTAACTTGATTGTTTTTTCTCAAAACTCACCCACCACTGACAACAGGTTCACCAGTCTATAGTTCCCTGGCTTTTCCTTACCACCTTCTTAAATAATGGCACCATATTCGGAAGGGATCTTTCCCCTTCCTCCCTCCTGGGCCTCTCTATCTCCATTTCCGGCAACAGACTCAACGTGGACATCTACCTCAAACCCACAGACTCCCACAGCTACCTGGATTGCACCTCCTCCCACCCCCACTTCCCTGCTCCCCAATTCCTCTGCCTCTGCCGCATTTGCTCCCAGTTGGATCAATTCCACCGTTGAACATCCCAGATGGCCTCCTTCTTCAATGACCACAGTTTCCCCTCCCACGTGGCTGACAATGCCCTCCAGTGCAACTCCTCCACTTCCCACACCTCTGCCCTTGAACCCCACCTCTCCAATCACACCAAGGACAGAACCCCCAAGTCCTCAGCTTCTGCGCCACCATCTTCCGGATACAACACATCATCCTCTACCATTACTGCCACCTACAAACAGACCCCTCTACCAGGTATATATTTCCCTCCTAACCCCTATATTCGTTCCGCAGAGACCATTCCCTCTGTGACTCCTTTGTCAGATCCACACCCCACTCAAAACACACCTTCCCTTCCTGGCACATTCCCTGGCCACTGCAAGAAGTGCAAAACCTGCACTCACACCTCCCCCCTCAACCCCATCCTCGGCCCCAAAGGATCCTTCCAAATCCAGCAGAGATTTACCTGTACTTCCACACACATCATCCACTGTGTCCATTGCTGTCGGTACGGTTTCCTCTATATTAGGGAGACAGGGCGCCCAGTTGTGTAATATTGCAGAGAATATATCTCGGATACATGCACTAAACTGCACCCCCCCCCCCCCCCCCCCCCACTCTGTGACTGAACACTTTAACTCCCACTCTGCCAAGGATATGCAAGTCCTGGGCCTCCTCCATTGTGAAACTCAAGCCACCTGATAGCTGGAGGAAGAACACCTCATATTCCACCTTGGGACCCTCCAACCACATCGGATCAATTTAGATTTCACCAGTTTCTTCATTTCACCTCCCCCACCTTATCCAAGATCATCTCCAACAACAGAGAATCCTTTGATATTCAATGGGGTTACCGTTGCTGAATCCTCTCCTGTCAACATCTTGGGGTTACCATTGATCAGAAACTGAATTGTACTAGCGATATAAATACAGTGACAACAGAGCAGGTCAGAGGCTCGGAATACTGCAGTGAATGACTCACCTCCTGATCCCCCACAGACCGTCCACCATCTACAATACACCAGTCAGGATTCTGATAGAATACTCCCCACAGGCCTGGATGGGGGCAGCTCCAACAGTATTTCAGAAGCTTGGCACCAGTCTGGATAAAAGAGCCCACTTGATTGCCACGATATCCACAAACATCCATGTTATTTTGACCACTGACCCGCAGGAGCAGCAATGTGCACCAGCGACAAGGTGCCTTGCAGAAATTCACAGAAGCTCCTTAGACAGCACTTTCCAAACCCACAGCACATTCTCAACAACCACTAGGGATGAGCAATAATTGCCGGCCCAACCAGCGATGCCCAGGAATGAATTAGAATTCATTTAAAATGTAACCCAATCACAACCAATGGTGGGCACTGGGTTTTAGGTTTTGTGAGTGTAAGCTGGTTGGGTCCAGGCAGTAACCTGTTTGTTGTGAAGACCTGAAGAGAAATGCTGTTTGGAACAATCTGTCAGTCTTTCAGAGGCATGGCCTACATACATAGCATCACACAGACACTGACATTCATATACCAGATTACTCACATGGGAGAGAGGTGGAAGCAATTTAAAATGTATTTGTATCTGGACTGAAGAATATTTGAAAACACAGTTAAAATATTGTCATGAAAATAATTTGGTAAGGAAGTTAGTATCTGAATGAGATATTTTCAAAGTGCTTGAACTTTATAATAATTTGATCTGGGTGTGATAACCAGGCACATTTGTGCACTTTGTGTTCAACAGATTTCAGTCTGAAAATTAAACCAAACAGATTGGTGGATCTGTGTGTATTGGACAATTAAAGTGACACGGTTAGTATTGAAGAACAATCACTGGACACGAGAGGTTAACTCTGATCTCTCTTCACAGATGCTGCTGAGCTTTTCCAAAAAGTTTTGCTTTTGTTTCTGATTTAAAGCATGTGCAGGTTTTTTTGGATATGATCAAAAGATTTATGACCTTCAATAATTAGACTTTGCTGCTGAAGGTCAGGACAATCTTGAAATCATTGACATTCTGACTTGAGTCACACACAATGATGTTGGCTGGGATTAGGCCGGATATCAATGTCAATGCACAATTCTGTTTGGACACAAGTTGTGGAGCTGACATACACTGGATATGGTTGATGAGGGATTCAATGTAAGCCCCATGTGCTGCAGTATTCCATCACCTTTGTAACACCTTCATAGAACATAGAACATAGAAAAGTACAACACAGAACAGGCCCTTCAGCCCACGATGTTGTGCCGACCATTGATCCTCATGTAAGGTAAACATAATGTACGAACCCTCAAATTAAGGATCTGGTCCAGGGGGCAGAATTACAGAGCTTTTCTTGGTCAGTGCATTGAGTGTAGGAGTGTGGTTGGACATGACATTGGTTAGGCCACTTTTGAACTATTACATTCAGTTCTGGTCTCCCTGCTACAGGAAAGATGTTGTTAAAGTTGAAATGTTGCAGAAAAGATTTATAAAGATGTTACTGGGGCTCAAGGGTTTGACGTATCGGAGGCTGAGGGGTGACCTCATAGAGGTTTGTAAAATCATCAAGGGCATGGATAGGGTGATAGCCAAGATATTTTCTCCACGGAAGAAGAATTCAAAACGAGAGCGCACAGGTTTCAGTTGAGATGGGGAAATTTAAAAGGTCGTAAGTGGTAACTTTTCTTGTACAGAAGTTGGTGCGTGCATGGAATGAGCTGCCAGAGGAAGTGGTAGAGGCTGGTACAATGACAGCATTTGCAAAGGTATCTGGATGGGTATAGGAATAGGAAGGGTTCAGAGGGATATGGGCCAAATGCTGGCAAATAGGACTAAATCTGTTCACAGTGAATGGGTTGAATGAAAGGGTCAATTTCTGTGCTGTACAAGTCTATGACAATTTAACCCTATGTCATCAGCACAGAGAAAACCGGGAGACATGGTTTTGGCAGATCATTGAACAGTGTTTACATCAGTCCTGGGCCAATGCTTAGTTCACCTGCTCCATGCACTTCCTACCTTTAATAGAGACACAGTGTCATGGAGATGTACAGCAGGGAAACATACCCTTTGGTTCAACCCATCCATACTGACCAGATATCCACAGTTAATCGAGTCCCATTTGCCAGCATTTAGCCCACATCCCTCTCAACCCTTCCTATTAATATACCCATCCAGATACCTTTTCAATGTTAGAATTGTGACCGCTTTCACAACTTCCTCTGGCAGCTCATTTCATACACACATCACCCTCTGCAAGAAGAAAACTGCCCCTTCGGTCCCTTTTAAATCATTCCCCTCCAAACGTTACCTCTGACCTCTAGTCTTGGACTCCTCTCGCCTGGGAAATAGACATTAGCTATTTACCTTATCCCTGCCCCTCCTAATTTTATAAATATCTATCCGGTCACCCCTCAGCCTCCGACACTCCAGGGAAAACAGGCCCAGCCTATTCAGCCCCTCTCGATAGCTCAATCCCTTCAACCCTGGCAACATTATTGAAAACCTTTTCTGAACACTTTCAAGTTTCTCAACGTCCTTCCGATGGGGGGAGACCAGAATTGAAAGCAGTCTTCCAATAGTGCGTTAACCAATGTCCTTCACAGAAACAACATGGCCTCCCAACTCCTATACTCAATGCACTGACCAAGAAAAGCAACAGAGTGAGACCCAGTTGTGCAGAGGAGAAAGAGGAATGGAGTGGGAGTGTCAAGGAGAGAGAGAGTGGGACTCAGTAATGTGAGGGAGAGAGTGGGAGCCGGCAGTGTAAGGGAGAGAGAGTGGGAGCGGGCGGTGAGAGAGAGTGGGAGCGGGCAGTGTGAGGGAGAGAGAGTGGGAGCGGGCAGTGAGAGAGAGAGACAGAGTGTGACCGGCAGAGTGAGGGAGAGAGAGAGAGTAGGAGCGGGCAGTGCGAGGGAGAGAGAGAGTGGGGGCTGGCAAGGTGAGGGAGAGAGAGTGGGAGCGGGCGGTGAGAGAGAGTGTGACCGGCAGAGTGAGGGAGAGAGAGAGTAGGAGCGGGCAGTGCGAGGGAGAGAGAGAGTGGGAGCGGGCAGTGTGAGGGAGAGAGAGTGGGAGCGGGCAGTGTGAGGGAGAGAGAGTGGGAGCGGGCGGTGAGAGAGAGAGAGTGTGACCGGCAGAGTGAGGGAGAGAGAGAGAGTAGGAGCGGGCAGTGCGAGGGAGAGAGAGAGTGGGGGCTGGCAGCGTAAGGGAGAGAGCGAGTGAGAGCGGGCAGTGTGAGGGAGAGAGAGTGGGAGCGGGCGGTGAGAGAGAGAGAGTGTGACCGGCAGAGTGAGGGAGAGAGAGAGAGTAGGAGCGGGCAGTGCGAGGGAGAGAGAGAGTGGGGGCTGGCAGCGTAAGGGAGAGAGCGAGTGAGAGCGGGCAGTGTGAGGGAGAGAGAGAGTGGGAGCGGGCGGTGAGAGAGAGAGAGTGTGACCGGCAGAGTGAGGGAGAGAGAGAGAGTAGGAGCGGGCAGTGCGAGGGAGAGAGAGAGTGGGGGCTGGCAGCATAAGGGAGAGAGCGAGTGAGAGCGGGCAGTGTGAGGGAGAGAGAGAGTGGGAGTGGGCTGTGTGAGGGAGAGAGAGAGTGGGGGCCGAAAGTGTGAGGGACAGAATGAGTGGGAGCGGGCAGTGTGAGGGAGAGTGAGAGAGAGGGAGCGGGCATTGTGACGGAGAGAGAGAGTGGGAGCCGACAATGTGAGGGAGAGAGTGAATGGGAATGGGCGGTGTGAGGGAGAGAGAGAGTGAGAGCAGGCAGTGTGAGGGAAAGAGAGAGTGGGAGCGGGTAGGGTGAGGGAGAGAGAGAGTGGGAGCCGGCAGTGTGAGGGAGAGAGAGTAGGAGCGGGCAGTGTGAGGGAGAGAGAGAGTGGGGGCTGGCAGTGTAAGGGAGAGTGAGTGGAAGCTGGCAGTGTGAGGGAGAGAGAGAGAGAGATAGGGAGTGAGCAGTGTGAGGGAAAGAGAGAGTGGGGGCCGACAGTATGAGGGAGAGAGTGAGTGGGAGCGGGCAGTGTGAGGGAGAGAGAGAGTCGGAGCAGGCAGTGTGAGGGAGAGAGTGAGTGGGAGTGGGCAGGTTGAGGGAGAGAGAGAGTGGGAGTCAGCAGTGTGAGGGAGAGAGAGTGGGAGCAGGCAGTGTGAGGGACAGAGAGAGTGAGAGCGGTCAGAGTGAGGGGAGAGAGAGTGGGAGCAGGCAGTGTGAGGGAGAGAGAGAGTGGCAGCGGGCAGTGTGAGGGAGGGAGAGTGGGTGCCGGCAGTGTGAGGGAGAGAGAGAGTGGGTGCCGGCAGTGTGAGGGACAGAGAGTGGCAGCGGGCAGTGTGAGGGAGAGAGAGTGGGTGCCGGCAGTGTGAGGGAGAGAGAGAGTGGGTGCCGGCAGTGTGAGGGACAGAGAGTGGGAGCGGGCAGTGTGAGGGAGAGAGAGTTGGAGCGGGCAGTGTGAGGGAGAGTGAGTGGGAGCGGGCAGTGTGATGGAGAGAGAGAATGAGAGTGGGCAGTGTGAGGGAGAGAGAGTTGGAGCGGGCAGTGTGAGGGAGAGTGAGTGGGAGCGGGCAGTGTGATGGAGAGAGAGAATGAGAGTGGGCAGTGTGAGGGAGAGAGAGTGGAGCGGTTTTTGTGTGAGGGAGAGAGAGAGTGGGAGCGGGCAGTGTGATGGAGAGAGAGAATGAGAGTGGGCAGTGTGAGGGAGAGAGAGAATGAGAGTGGGCAGTGTGAGGGAGAGAGTGGGAGAGAAAAGCCGGTCGGGAGGGTAAGTGATTGTTATTTGAATGGGTGTGTTCTGGAACCTAGGTCCTACAAAGTAGGGCCTCCCTCCCTCCTCCTCTAACCAAAATTAAATGTCCACAGACTTGCCCCCAAAAAGAGGGTCCAAGGAAGTTTCTGTGGATTGGATAGTGAGGCTTTAGCTCAGGATTCTTTGACAAGCTGGTTGAGTGAAGTGATTACGCCACAGTTGAAGAGGGTGAAGACATGACTGCCAAGCTGGTTCAGTGCGCTACGTGCTTGATGTGGGAGGTCAACGACTCTGGTGTGTCTGGCTCGTATAAGTGTGGAAAGTGTGTGCACGTTCAGCTACTGACAGAGCATATTGCAGCACAGATGAAAGAACTCGAGGATCTTACTCTCATCCGAGAGAACAAGATCTTTCTGGACAAGACCTTCAGTGAGGTTATTACACCAATCGTACCAGAAGAGAGCAGAAGAGAGCAGACGCTGAGGAAGGCAGAGAGGAGACAGGTGCAAGAGACCCCGGGGGAAGTACCTGTCAGGAACAAGTTGAATCTTTTGGAAACAGGAGAGACAGATGACACTGCCAGTCCGCCAGGCGGCCAGGTCTGTCAATCAAAAGTTGGCGCAGAGGCAGAGCGGAAGAGTTGGACATTGCACAGAGCCGAAGTAATAGGGGTCTCCATCATAAGAGGAACTGACCGGGCTTTTTGTGGCAGCAGGTGGGACTTAAGGATGGTGTGTTGCCTTCCTGGTGCCAGGGTTAAAGACATCATAGAGTGCAGGACATCCTCAAGGACGAAGGCGAAGAGCCAGAGGTGGTGGTACATGTCAGCACAAATTATGTCGGGAAGAAGAGGAGGAACATACTACAGCGGGACTTCGGAGAACTGGGAAGAAGGCTGAAAAGCATGATGTCCAGGGTGGTTATCTCCGGTTTGTTTCCACTTCCTCGGGCTGTTGAGGCCAGAAACAGGGAGATAATGGACTTGAACATGTGGCTGGGGAACTGCTGCAGGAAGCAAGGATTTAAATTCTTGGATCACTGGGTTATGTTTTGTGGTAAGCATAAATTCCACAAGAGAGATGGTTTGCATCTTAATAGGTTAGGGACCAGCATTCTGGCAGGCAGGTTTGCTACTGCAACACAGCTACGTTTAAACTAAGTAGCGGCGGGGGGGGGCAAACTGGATGTTTAAGAAGGAAATTGGAGGGAAAGTTAGAACAAGGGAAGTCAAGAAAGACAACTGTATCATTTCTGTATCAATGAAGCAGAAATCTCAAAAAGGGATCATGTTGTAAGATTGAGTGAAATAGGAGTTGATGGGAAGGGTGAGGGCAGTAACAAATTAAAAATACTATATATGAATGCACGAAGCATTAGAAATAAGATGGATGAGCTTGAGGCTCTTTTGGAAATTGTGGGGATAACTGAGACGTGGCTTCAAGTGGACAGGGCCTGGGAAATGAATATTCAAGGCTACACGTGCTATCGTAAGGACAGACTGACGGGCAGAGGGAGTGGGGTGACCATGTTGGTAAGGGATGATATTCAGTCCCTTGCGCGGGGGGACCTAGGATCAGGGGATGTAGAGTCAGTGTGGATAGAGCTGAGAAATACGAAGGGTAAAAAGACCCTCTTGGGAGTTATCTACAGGCCCCCAGTCTGGATGCCGGATGTAAGTTAAATCAGGAGCTGAAATTGGCCTGTCGCAGAGATGTTACTACAGTTGTTATGGGGGATTTCAACATGCAGGTAGACTGGGAGAATCAGGATGGTATTGGACCTCAAGAAAGAGACTTTGTGGAGTGCCTCAGAGATGGATTCTTAGAACAGCTGGTGCTGGAGCCGACCAGGGAGAAGGCAATTCTGGATCTGGTATAATGCAACGAAACAGAATTGGTCAGAGACCTCGAAGTGAAGGAGCCATTGGGAAGTAGTGACCATAATACAATAAGCTTCAATCTGCAATTTGAGAGGGAGAGGGTACAGTCGGAGGTGAAAATTTTTCAGTTGAATGAAGGGAACTATGGAGCTATGAGGGAGGAGCTGGCCAAAGTTCAATGGTTCAATACCTTAGCAGGGATGACCGTGGAGGAACAATGGCGGATATTTCTGTGTATAATGCAGAAGTTGCAGGATGAGTTCATTCCAAGAAGGAAGAAAGATCCTAGGAGGAGGCAGGGGTGGCCATGGCTGATGAGGGAAGTTAAGAAACATATAAAGTCAAAAGAGAAAAAGTATAACATAGCAAAGATAAGTGGGAAAACGGAGGACTGGGAAGCTTTTAAAGAACAATAGAGGATTACTAAGAAGGAAATATGCAGAGAAAAAAATGAGGTACGAACTGGCCAATAATATAAAGGATGATAGTAAAAGTTTTTTAGGTATGTGAAAGGCAAAAAAATGTTTAGGACTAAAATTGGGCGCTTGAAGACAGAAACAGGGGAATATATTACGGGGAACAAAGACATGGCAGAAGAATTGAATTGGTACTTCAGATCTGTGTTCACTGGGGAAGACACAAGCAATCTCCCTGAGGTAACAGTGGCTGAAGGACCTGAACTGAAGGGAATTTATATTTGCCAGGATTTGGTGTTGGAGAGACTGTTAGGTCTGAAGGTTGATAAGTCCCCGGGGCCTGATGGTCCACATCCCAGGGTACTGAAGGAGGTGGCTCGAGAAATCGTGGATGCGTTGTTGATTATTTTCCAGAGTTCAATAGATTCGGGATCAGTTCCTGCGGATTGGAGGGTGGCTAATGTTGTACCACTTTTTAAGAAAGTTGGAAGAGAGAAAGCAGGAAATTATAGACCAGTTAGTCTGACCTCAGTGGTGGAAAAGATGCTGGTGTCTATTTCAAAGGATGAAATTACGATACATCTGGATAGTAGTAACAGGATAGGTCAGAGTCAGCATGGATTTATGAAGTGGAAATCATGCTTGACTAATCTTCTGGCAGTTTTTGAGGATGTAACTCTGAAAATGGACGAGGGAGGTCCAGTAGATGTAGTGTACCTGGACTTTCAGAAAGCTTTTGATAAAGTCCCACAGAAGAGGATAGTGAGCAAAACTAGGGCGCATGGTATGGGGGGCAAAGTACTAACTTGGATTGAAAGTTGGTTGGCTGATAGGAAACAAAGAGTAGTGATAAACGGCTCCATTTCGGAATGGCAGGCAGTGACCAGTGTGGTTCCGCAGTGATCAGTACTGGGACCGCAGCTTTTTAAAATATATGTTAATGATATAGAAGATGGTATTAGTAATAACATTAGCAAATTTGCTAATAATACCAAGTTGGGTGGCAGGGTGAAATGTGATTAGGATGTTAGGAGATTACAGGGTGACCTGGGCAAGTTAGGTGAGTGGTTAGATGCATGGCAGATGCAGTTTAATGTGGATAAATGTATGGTTATCCACTTTGGTGGCAAGAACAGGAAGGCAGATTACTACCTAGATGGAATCAATTTAGTAAAGGGGCAGTACAGAGAGATCTGGGTGTTCTTGTACACCAGTCAATGAAGGTAAGCATTCAGGTACAGCAGGTAGTGAAGAAGGCTAATAGCATGCTGGCCTTCATAACAAGAGGGATTGAGTATAGAAGCAAAGAGGTTCTTCTGCAGCTGTACAGGGCCCTGGGTGAGACCACACCTGGAGTACTGTGTGCAGTTCTGGTCCCCAAATTTGAGGAAAGTGCAGCGTAGTGTCACGAGGTCAATTCCTAGAATGGTGGGATTACCTTACACTGAAAGACTGGAGCGACTGGGCTTGTATACCCTTGAGTTTAGAAGACTGAGAGGGGATCTGATTGAGACATCAAATTGAGATTATTAAAGGATTGGACACTCTGGAGGCAGGAAACATGTTTCCGCTGATGGGTGAGTGCCGAACCAGAGGACACAGCTTAAAATACGGGGTAGACCATTTAGGACAGCGATGAGGAGAAACTTCTTCACCCAGAGAGTGGTGGCTGTGTGGAATGCTCTGCCCCAGAGGGCAGTGGAGGCCCAGTCTCTGGATTCATTTAAGAAAGAGTTGGATAGAGCTCTCAAGGATTGTGGAATCAAGGGTTATGGAGATAAGGCAGGAAGAGGATACTGATTAAGGATGATCAGCCATGATCTAATGAATGGTGGTGCATGCTCGAAGGGCAGAATGGCCTACTCCTGCACCTATTGTCTATTGAGAGAGCAGTGTGAGGGAGAGAGAGAGTGGGAGCGGGCAATGTGAGGGAGAGAGTAAGCAAGTTTTCCAAGATTGCGGAACAGACACATTCGGCCCATCTGCTCCTGGCTGGCCATATTTCCTTTCCCTCTCTCTCCTTCCAGTATATATTTTCCTTCCCTTCTGGAATTCTGTCGAGAGGCAGCAGTGGTGATGCATTGTGGAAAGTGTGACAGCGGCCGTGGGTCCTGAGTGCTGTCGGATGACCATCTGGGGTGTGGATGTGGCTGTGGGCCCGAGCCTAACATGGTCAGAGCAAGCCGGAATGAGGGAGATACCCCCCACGCCTACCCCCAGCATCTGCAGCATCGAGAGCAGGGAGATAGAGGTTTCCCAAACAGTAGGCCCAAGCAAAGGGGATCGAGCCTTTACAGGGAATGCACTTCAGAAACACTGGGCAACTTTTACTGTTATTCCTTCATTGTTCCACTTAACATTTCGAAGGACTGTAATGTTGACATTGAACTTTATTTCTTGATTTTTCTACTTATAATAAGAAACACAGTCATGCTTTCCCTCTTACTTAGTTTTTAAGTTACTATGTGTACAGTGTTTGATGACATTTGTACACATTTCACTGTACTCCTGTACTTGAGAACACGTAACAATAAAGTTTACATCTGAATCTAAATACCAAACACCTTCTTCAGTCCCCTGCCTACCTGTGAGTCCACTTTCAAACATCTATGAACCAGCACTCCAAGGTCTCTTTGTTTAGTAACACTCCCCAGGACCTTGCCATTAAGTGCATATGTCCCACCCTGAGTTGCCTTTCCAAAATGCAGCACCTCACGTTTATCTAAATTAAACTCCATCGGCCACTCCTCAGCCCAGTAACCCATCTGACCAAGGTCCCGTGGTACTCTGTGGGAATTATTGCTGTCCACTACATATCCAATTTTGGCGTCATCTGCAAAATTACTGACTCTACCTCCAATGGTCACATTCAAATCATTTATATAAATGACAAAAAGCGATGATCCACACTGCCTTCATCAATCCTGATTTGAAGGTGCCGGTGTTGGACTGGGGTGAACAACGTTTAAAATTACACAGCACCAGGTTATAGTCCAACAGGTTTATTTGGAAGCACTAGCTTTTGGAGCACTGCTCCTTCATCAGGTGGTTGTGGAATATAAGATCATAAGACACAGAGTTTATTGCAAAAGTTTATAGTGTGATGCAACTGAAATTATATATTGAAAAAGACCTGAATTGTTTGTTATGTTTCTCATCTTTTAGAATGACCATGTTGTTTTCAGTTGTTTCATATGTAAATCCCAGAACTTTTGTTTAGTTACATTCTCAAGTGAACTTTACCAATAGATGCCATGTCAGCTCAGGTAATGCATTGAAGGTACCCTGTGGGAGGCTGTCTGTGCCCAGATGTTCAGGCTGATTCTTTTTCTGAAAAAAAAAGGATTTTTAGAATCTCCCATGGTTTTTGAACAAAATAAAATGTAATTCTGCAAGTACAAATTGTCCCCACATACGTGCGCGCGTGTGTGTGTGTGTGTGTGTGTGTGTGTGATGGTGGGAGGGGGTGTATAAGTGTCTGTGAGAGAGTGTGCGCATGTGTCTGAGTGTGAGTGTTAAAGCTGTATAAGTCGATGAGAGGGTGTGTGTACGTGTGAGTGTGGGTGTGTATGTATGAGCGTATGACAGAGAGCTTGTGTGTGAGAGAGGGTCAGCGTGAGTGTATGGGTCTGTAGGAGAGTGTGTGTGTGTGTGTGTGTGTAGTGCAGTGGGGTCACCTGCAATGTGACATGACCCCAAAGTCTCAGTTGAGGCCATCCCCATGAATACCAAACTATCTTGAAGGATGGTCAGCCAAAGGTCTGAGGGTTGAATGTCCTGGACCGCTGAAGTGTTATCCGACTGGGAGGGAACCCTCCTGTCTGTTGATTGTTGTGTGGTGTCTATTCATCCATTGCCATAGCCTCTGTTCAGTCTTGCCAATGTACCATGCCTCGGGGCATCTTTGCCTGCAGCGGAGGAGATAGACCACACTGGCCGAGTCACATGATTACCTGTCATGTACCTGGTGGGTGGTGTCCACCAGGTAATGGTGGTATCCGTTTCAACACTCTGATCCGTCCGACAGCGTTCACTGTGACAAGATTGTATGGTGTTGTGCTGAAAGTCGGGCAGTTTGCTGCGAACATTGATTTGTTTGAGGTTTGGTGGTTGTTTAAAGGTGAGAAGTGAAGGGAAGCTCTTGATGAGGTGCTCATCCCCATTGATAATGTGTTGCTGGCTGTGAACAACATGTTGTAGTCTTTCAGCTCCCGGGAAGTACTGGAACATGAAGAGTACCCTGTCAGTTGTAGCCTGTGTCTGTCTCCTGAGGAGGTCATTACGGTTTCTTGCTGTGGCAGGTCGGAACTGGTGGTCGATGAGTTGAGCATCATACCCTTTTATGAAGGCATCCTTGAGTACTTCCAAGTGTCTGTCACGTTCCTCTTCATCTAAAAAGATCCTGTGTGTGCATAGGGCTTGTCCATAGGGGATGGCTGTTTTAATATGTTTCGGGTGGAAGCTAGAGAAGTGGAGCATTTTGAGGTTATCTATGGGTTTGCAGTACAGTGAGGTGTCCAAGAATGAGACAGTTACTAAAGAGTAGTCTGTGGTGAGTTTCATGATGGGATGAAATCATTGATATCACTGTGTAGTTGTTTCAGTGACTCCTCACCATGGGGGCAGTGGAAGGAAATGTCGGCAATATACCTGCTGTATAGTGTTGGTTGGAGGTCCTGTGTAGAGAAGTCTTGTTCAAACCTGAACTCAAGGATGCCCCCATAAGAACGGGATACGATCAACCACTAATTCCAATGTGTCACAGTGAGAAACCATAATGACCTCCTCAGGAGACAGACACAGGCTGCAACCGACAGGGTACCCTTCATTGTCCAGTCCTTCCCAGGAGCCAAAAGACTACACCATGTTCTTCGCAGCCTGCAACACATTATCAATGAGGATCAGCACCTCGCCAAGACCTTCCCCATATCTCCACTTCGCGCCTTTAAACAACCACCAAATCTCCAAAGAAATTATTTCAGTAAAAAGGAGAAAGAATAACTGGAGACATATGTGTATAGAACCACAGGAGATGGTTGAGGGTCTCAATGAATATTTCTCCCCTGTGTTTACCGTGGAGAATAACATGAAGATTGGGAACTTGGGGACGTTAGGGCTTATATCTTGGTGATAGTTTGTTTCACAGTAGAGAAGGTGTTGGTTGTATTAGAATGTACGAAGGTGGATAAATCTCCTGGTCCTGACCAATTTCTCCAAGATCACTGCAAGAGGCTAGAGAAGACATTATGGGGGCCAGTGAATATAATCCAGTCTGCTCAGTCTCTCCTCAGGGGCCAAACCCCTCAACTCTGAAATCAAGCGAGTGAACCTCCTCTGTACTTCCTCCAGTGCCAGTCCATCCTTTGCCAGTCCAAGGAGACCAAAACTGCACGCAGTATTTCTACTGTGACCTCGCCAGCATCCTATACAGCTGCAACATACCTTCTCTGCTTTTAAACTCAATCCCTTTAGCAATGAAGGACAAAATTCCATTTGCCTTTTTAATAAACTGTTCCACCTGAAGACCAATCTTCTGAGATTCACCCAGGTCCCTCTGGACAGCAACATGCTGAATTTCTTAACTATTCAAGTGTGGCGATCTCTCAGCCTGGCATGGTGATCTCTCAGCCCAGCGTGGTGATCTCTTAGCCCAGCGTGGTGATCTCTCGGCCTGATGTGATGATCTCTCAGCCCAGCATAGTGATCACTTAGCCCAGCCTGAGGATCTCTTAGCCCAGCATGGTGATATCTCAGCCCGGCATACCTATCTCTCTGCCTGGTGTGGTGATCTGTCAGCCCGGACTACGGATCTCTCCGCCCGGTGTGAGCATCTCTCAGCCAGGTGTGGTTGACCCACAATGCTGGTAGGGAGGGAATTCCAGGATTCTGACCCAACGACTGTGAAGGAACAACGGCAAATTTCCAAGTCAGGATGGTGAGTGGCTTGGAGGGGAACTTGCCGGTGATGTTCCCAGGTACTTGCTGCCCATTGTCCTTCTCGATATGATTTGGAGATGCTGGTGTTGGACTGGGGTGTACAAAGTTAAAAATCACACAACACCAGGTTATAGTCCAACAGGTTTAATTGGAAGCACACTAGCTTTCGGAGCGACGCTCCTTCATCAGGTGATTGTGGAGGGCTCGATCGTAACACAGAATTTATAGCAAAAATTTGCAGTGTGATGTAACTGAAATTATACATTAAAAAATTGATTGTCGGTTAAGCCTTTCATCTGTTAGAATACAGTGGTAGTTTCATTTCTTTCATGTGTAAATCACAAACCCCTGTTTTTTTTAAGTTGCATTCTCAGGTTAGCTGTTAACAATGGTGATAGCTGGACAATATGTTGAAGGTGTTGGCCCCCTGTGTTCTCTGTCGATGCCATGATGTTTAGATTGAATCTAATCTAAAAAGTGAGATAACAGAGTTTTACATAAATTCATGCAGTTTTTGAGCTCAGAGTTCTACATGAATGTATGCAGTTTTTGAGCAAAGTGCAATGTAACTCTGCAAGTACAAATTCACCCCACAAAATATATGTGTGCATGTGGGTCTTTGTCTGTGTGTGTCTGACTGGGGTGGGGTTTGTGAATGTGAGAAAGTGTGTGTGTGTGGGTGTGTGTGTGTAGTGAGTGCAGAGTGTCTTAAGTATGTGAGGGGGTGCATGTGTGAGTGTGGGAATGTGTGTGCATATAAGGGTGTGTGTGGGTGTCTGTGTGCGTATCTGTGTGTACCTGTGTTAGTGTGTATGTGAGAGTGTGTGTGTGTAGGAATATCTGTGCGTGTGTGTGTAGTGCAATGGTGATCACCTGTAATGTGACATGAACCCAAGGTCCCGGTTGAGACCCTCCCAATGGGTACTGAACTTAGCTATCAGCCTCTGCTCGGCCACTTTCCTCTGCTGCCTGTCCCGAAGTCCACCTTGGAGGATGGTCACCGAAGGTCCGAGGTTGAATGTTCTGGACCACTGAAGTGTTCCCCAACTGGGAGGGAACCCTCCTGTCTGTTGATTGTTATGCGATTGTTGTTATCTTTCTAGATGGAAGCAGTCGTGAATTTTGAAGGTGCTGCCTAAAGATCTTTGGTGAATTGCTGCGGAGCATCTTGTAGATAGACAAACTGCTGCTCCTGAGCACCGGTGGTGGAGGGATTGAATGTTTGTGGATGTGGTGCCAATCAAGCGGGTTGCTTGGTCCTGGATGGTGTCAAGCTTCTTGAGTGTTGTTGGAGCTGCACCCATCCAGGCAAGTGGGAAGGATTCTATCACACTCCTGACATCATATATTTTATGCAGCACTATTATTACTGTAAAAATAAAAAAGGGTTAATTGTTAAGTTTGTTCTTTCTTTCTAACTTCTTCTTAAGATTCTATGACTAGGTATTTGTCCCAAAGATGGTGCATTGTGTGGTGACATTATACACTTCTCACTGTATTCCTGCACCTTTGTACTGAGTACACGTGACAATAAAGTCAAAATCAAATTACAGACAAAAGAAAGAAGAGTTGGAATAACTATTGGAAAACTTACCAGAATAATGGGTTATTTATCTCATAAACAGCAACTGCTCCATTGAAGTAACATTCCATAAACACATCCTTGGCACAGGCAAATTCAGTAAAATAGATTGTCTCGCATGCAATTCTGGACAAGGACTGTAATAGGGTTGTTCAAGATTACAAGGTAAAAACAATGACTGCAGATGCTGGAAACCAGATTCTGGATCAATGGTGCTGGAAGAGCACAGCAGTTCAGGGAGCATCCGAGGAGCTTCAGCAAAATCGACGTTTCGGGCAAATGCCCTTTATCAGGAATAAAAGCAGAGAGCCTGAAGCCTGGAGAGATAAGCTAGGGGAGGGTGGGGGTGGGGAGAGAGTAGCATAGAGTAAAATGGGTGCGTGGGGGAGGAGATGAAGGTGATAGGTCAGGGAGGAGAGAGTGGAGTGGATAGGTGGAAAAGGAGCTAGGCAGGTCGGACAAGTCCGGACAAGTCAAGGGGACTGAAAGTTTGAAACTAGGATGAGGTGGGGCAAGGGGAAATGAGGAAGCTGTTGAAGTCCACATTGATGCCCTGGGGTTGAAGTGTTCCGAGGCGGAAGATGAGGCGTTCTTCCTCCAGGCGTCTGGTGGTGAGGGAGTGGCGGTGAAGGAGGCCCAGGACCTCCATGTCCTCGGCAGAGTGGGAAGGGGAGTTGAAATGTTGGGCCACGGGGCAGTTTGGTTGATTGGTGCGGGTGTCTCGGAGATGTTCCCTAAAGCGCTCTGCTAGGAGGCGCCCAGTCTCCCCAATGTAGAGGAGACCGCATCGGGAGCAACGGATACAATAAATGATATTAGTGGATGTGCAGGTAGCATTTTGATGGATATGGAAGGCTCCTTTAGGGCCTTGGATAAAGGTGAGGGAGGAGATGTGGGCACAGGTTTACAGTTCCTGCGGTGGCCGGGGAAAGTGTCTGGATGGGAGGGTGGGTCGTAGGGGGGCGTGGACCTGACCAGGTAGTCATGGAGGGAACAGTCTTTGCGGAAGGTGGAAAGGAGTGGGAAGGGAAATATATCCCTGGTGGTGGGGTCTTTTTGGAGGTGGCGGAAATGTCGGCGGATGATTTGGTTTATGCGGAGGTTTGTAGGGTGGAAGGTGAGCACCAGGGGCGTTCTGTCCTTGTTACGGTTGGAGGGGTGGGGTCTGAGTGCGGAGGTGCAGGATGTGGACGAGATGCGTTGGAGGGCATCTTTAACCACGTGGGAAGGAAAATTGCGGTCTCTAAAGAAGGAGGCCATCTGGTGTGTTCTGTGGTGGAACCGATCCTCCTGGGAGCAGATACGGCGGAGGCGGAGAAATTGGGAATACGGGATGGCATTTTTGCAAGAGATAGGGTGGGAAGAGGTGTAATCCAGGTAGCTGTGGGAGTCGGTGTAAAAAATGTCAGTGTCAAGTCGGTCGTCACTAATGTTCAAGATTACATTTACTTTCAGTGTTCTGGAAACAGGTCAATATTTATTTATCCCTTTAAATCTTTCCTATTCATGTCCCTGTCCAAATGTCTCTGAAATGTTGTAATTGTACCTGCCTGGACCACTTTCTCTGGCAGCCCATTCCATGCACACACCCTCTCTGCATGAAAATGTCACCCCTCAGGTCCCTTTTAAATCTTTCCCCTCTCACCTTAAACCTGTGCCATCTGGTTTTGGACTCCCCTGACCTGGGGAAAAGACCTTGGCTATTCATCTTGTCTCTGGCCCCTCATGATTTTACAAAGCGCTGTACAAGGAGCTGTGTAAAAGATGCTGCATAAGATATTGTTGTATTTTGCCAGTGATGATATATAAGCAGGGTAGAAGACGAAAGCCTGATAACCATGAAACAGAGAATTAGAATAAAGGCTTCAGTTTCAGACTGGTAACTAATGGAGTGTCACAGGGATCAATGCTGAGACCTCAACTATTTACAATCACATTAAACTACTGGGTTGAGTAAATGGGAAGGAAAAGGAACCTGGAGTGTAATGTGGCTGTGGCATGAGGTTGTTTGATTGACAGGAATAACAGAGAGCAGAACATTATTTAAAAGGAGACAGACTACAGAATTCTGTAGGAGGGGGATCTGCCTGTTCTTGTACAGGAATCTAAAAGAGTAGTATACAGGTACATCAAAGAATTCGGTAATCACATGGAATATTGACCTTTAATGTAAGGGAGTAATGTATAAAAAGAGGGAGGTCTTACAACCGCACAGTCACTGTTCAGACCACATATTGAGTATTGCGTTCAGTTTTTGTTTCCTTTATTAAAAGGATATACTTGTACGGGAAACAGTTCAGAGAAGTCTCAGTTCCTAGGAGGAAGGGATCCTTGTTTCAAATACCCAGTGACACTGGATTAGAAACGTTAACTCTCTTATTCCCCCACAGATACTGCCTGACCTGCTGCGTTTCTCCAGTAATTTCTTTCTTGTGTTTTCCAACAGGTTTCTATATCGAATAGTAAATATCCCGGAGTGAGTAACAGACTGAAATCTAATCAAGGGGTTCAGAGTACTGATCTGACTGGAAAGTCACTGGAGTTCTGAAAATATGATTGCACAGATATTTTATATCAAAAGTATCCAGGGGAGGTGTCTTTTCAAAAGTAAAACTCAATATTCAAACTTCCATGTGCACTAGTCTGGGAAAGCCACATCTGGGACTGTATCCTCAAAGGTGGGTCTGTATCTCAGTGAGCTGGAGCTGTGACCTGGTTACTGCCTTTTCATAGCATCCCTGTTGCAGTGTTTTCAATACAGGAAGAGCTCGCTGAACAGAGAAGAACAAAGAACAATGCAGCACAGGAACAGGCCCTGCGGCCTTCCAAGCCTGCGCTGACACATTTTACCCTTCCATACTAAAACTGTCTTCATTTCCAAGATCCGTATCCCTCTATTCCCTTCCTATTTGTGTATTTGTCCAGGTATTCCCTTGAATGCTGCTAATGTGTCTGCCTCTATGACTTCCTTTGTCAGTACATTCCAGGCACTCACCACCCTTTGTGTGAAAAACGGGCCTTGCACATCTCTTTTAAACTTCCCTCCTCGTGGTTTGAACCTGTGTCCCTTGTAATTGACCCCTCCACCCTGGGAAAAAGTCTCATATTTCCACTTCATCCAATGCCATTCACAATCTTATAAACTTCTACTGGGTCAGCCCTCAATGTCCTGCACTCCAGTGAAAACAAATCTAGTCTATCTAACCTTTCTTCAAAATCCCCCATACCAAGGCAACACCCTGGTAAACCTGTTCTGTACCCCCTCCAAAGCATCTATATTCTTCTAGTCGTGTGGTGATCAGAGCTGGACACAATATTCCAAGTGCAGCCAAACTGAAGTTCTATAAAGCTTTAGCAAAACTTTCCTAACATAGAAATAATAGAATGCCTACAGTGTGGAAACAGGGCATTTGGTCCAACACGTCCACATCGATCCTGTGAAGAGTATCCCACCCTGACCCATTCCCCTCCCCTATTACTCTATATTTCCCCTGACTAATGCACCTAACCTACATATCCCTGAACACCATGGGAAATTTAGCTTGACCACTTCACCTAACCTGCACATCTTTGTACTATCCATATACTCAATGCCCCTTCCAATGAAGGTAATTTTGGCATAGGCTTTTTTTACCCCCTTATCCACCAGCACTGCCATCTTCAGTGATCTGTGGACCTGCACACCCAGATCCCTCTGCATGTTAATTCTCCGAAGGGTTCTGCGATTCACTGTATAATTTCCAACCGTACTTGACCTTCCCAAATGTATCACCTCACATTTGTCTGGATTAAGCTCCAGCTGCAATTTTTATGTCCATGCCTCCAACTGATCTATATACTGTTGTTTTCTCTGACAATCCTCTTCAATATCTACAACTCCATCAATCTTTGTATCATCCCAATCTTTTTATCGTCTGCAAACTTAGACCAGCTACGTTTTCTTCCAAATTGTTTATAAAGACCATGAACAGTAGAGGTCCCAGCTCTCACCCCTGTGGGACACCACTCGTCACAGCCCTCCATTCTGAAAAGCGTCCTCCACCACTCCCCTCTGTCTCCTATGATTGAGTCAGTTCTAAATAGGAAGCTACATCCTGCCAGCTCACCCCCAATACCATGTGACTTCACATTCTGTACCAGTCTGCCACGAGGGGCCTTGTCAAAGGTTTTATTGATGTCCACGTGGACAACATCAACTGGTTTTCCCTCATCATTCATCTTCATCATCTCCTCAAAAAACGTGGTCAAGATGGTAAGGCACGACCTCTCCTGCACAAAATCAAGCTGTCTGTCACTATTAAATCCATTTTCTTCTAAATGCATACAGATCTTGTCCGTTTGAATCTTTTCCAATCATTTCCCTAACAGTGACTAAGGCTCACAAGTCTGTAATTCCCAGGGTTATCCCTGCTACCCTTCTTAAACAATGGGACAACATCAGCTATTCTCCAGGCCTCTGGGACCTCACCTGTGGCCAGAGAGAATACAAAGATGTCTGTCAATGCTGCAGCAATTTGTTCTCTTGTCTCCCTCAATATTCTGGGATCGATCCCATCAGGACCCAGGGACTTATTTACCTTAATACTTTTTAAGACACACAGAATGTTTCCGTGTCCATGTTTAACCTGATGTCATGAGGCTTCATGGGGTCTGGCATCAATGCTGAGCACTTCCAGAGCACAGCCCTCTTGACTGTATCCCACGGAGCTGTTCCCTCTGCTGGCTCTGTCCTGCCAGTGGGACAGGACCTGCCCTGAGATGATCATTGTGTTGTCTGGGACATTGTCTGTCAAGTGGGATTCTGTGAGTGTGACTATGTTCGATTGTTGCTCGATTAGTCTGTGAGGAATATACTGCAGGTCAGTTTTATGATGTCTACAATAAAGAGTTAACATGTCTTGATTTCTTTCAATTTTAAAATCAAGCCGGACCAAACTATCTTTTTCAGTTGAAGACAATTTAACTATTTTTCACTTCAATAAGCCGAGTACACAACTCAATTCAATAACTGCAGTAACCAGCTGGGTCACCTTCCCAACACACTGCCCGACCAAACACATTGAAAACGGCTTCGGAAAGGCCTGAATTCAAATATAGTGCTGCTGCACCTCACTGTCCCTCCAATAAAGAGTGAGTCAATGATGGGCTCTGAAATCTGTCCAGAGAGCTTCCAAACTGGGTCCAGGCAGTTATTCAAATATCCCCTCAGTACAGGCAATTCAGAGTTTGCACATTCTCCCCGTGTCGGCGTGGGTTTCCTCCGGGTGCTCCAGTTTCCTCCCACAGTCCAAAGGTGTGCAGGTCAGGTGAATTGGCCATGCTAAATTGCCCACAGTGTTAGGTAAGGGGTAAATGTAGGGGTATGGGTGGGTTGCGCTTCGGCGGGGCGGTGTGGACTTGTTGGGCCGTAGGGCCTGTTTCCACACTGTAAGTAATCTAATATAATCTAAACTATCTCAGAGAGGGTGCAGAATATTCCCAAAGGGGAGAGGGACCAGCCGGATGTTCCTGTACACATTGGAACCCAGGATACAGGATGGGAAAAGGACGAGGTTCTGAGGAGAGAAAATAGGAATTTAGGCAAGAATTTTAAAAAGTCGACCCGAAAGGTAGTTGTAGGATGGGATGAGGGTGTGAGTCCTTTTAGGGTAGAGAGTACGAGAAAGAATATCAGGCTTATATGATTTAACCAAATCAGAAGTTATAGATGTATTTAATAAAAGCAGAGGGCTCAGTAAGCGGATTCCCGCGGCTGGGTTCTGAGATTTCACTCCCTATTGCCGGTCTCCTCCCTCATTCATTCCATTTCACGGAGGCGCGATTTGACAGTAACTTTCTTAAAGGGGACAGAGACCCCATTCAATCTGTATCTAACAGGTCCGTGCTGATGGAGACAACTTGTTTGATGTCCTGCAAGCTGTTCAAGTCCCGGTAGATGGTTCTGAGGGGGATTAGTATTCTCATCTTTTCATAGTTTCGGGTGAGATAGTGCGCTGGGGAGTGGGGGGACCACAGTTTGATGAATGACTGAATGAAATGCGGAAGGAGTAAATACCGAGCGATTGTGAGTGGGTTGGCAAATAACGGGGCCTTAATATAAAAATAAAGAAACATACAGTACAATATCTCACACAACCATAGAATAAGATGTTTGAAGGTGATTGACTCTCTGCATCAGTAAAGACACGCCAGCTCGCCCACGGAGACATTGGGAATGATTAACTGATATGGGTGAGCAGGGCAGAACCTCAGCAGATCACAGGATATTCAGGGACAAAGGTTACAAGATAAACAAGTGACCACATCAGTGATCAGGCACCGTGTGTTTGAATCTGACCGGTAGATATGTAATAGACAGTGACCTGATGTCATCAAAATGTCGAGTTAATTGGATTATTAATTTGATGTAATTGATTTACAGACCTGGTGTAATTAACTGCCTGGCCAACTGACTTCCAGACCTGATGGAATCATCGCCCAGTTGGTTGACTTGTGGACTTGATATGATCAACAGCACAATAACAGTTAGTTTGTAGACTGACATAACTTTGATGTCAGAAAGTGTAAGAATGGTATTATGCGGGTGTTTGACAGAGAGAGCTGGATTGTCCTGTGTGATGGTCTGGAGTTCCTCTCCTGGCTGTAATCGAGCCCCGCTGGAGTAAACTGCTGTTCCTGCTGAATTGCCCAGGCCTTCAGAGTCTTCTTGCCTCAGAGACAGCGGTCACTCCGACAGCAGTAATATCTGGATTACTCCCAGTGCCATGTCCCAGTGGGAGTAGGAATAGGGGGCTAGAAATGTCTTCTGGGGTAGAAAATACCGGTTTCAGAAGGAAAGGTTGCACCTGAATTGCAAGAGGACTAATATACTGGTGGGGAGAGTTGCTCGAGCTGCTTGGTTTGGGGGAATG
Source organism: Chiloscyllium plagiosum (assembly GCF_037043375.1). Taxonomy (NCBI): domain Eukaryota; kingdom Metazoa; phylum Chordata; class Chondrichthyes; order Orectolobiformes; family Hemiscylliidae; genus Chiloscyllium; species Chiloscyllium plagiosum. Next base: position 89,770,055 of record NW_028270156.1, on the reverse strand, counting down.
GAGATGGAATTGACACCGAGGGAGAAAGTGAGGATAGGGCTCAGTCTGAGACTTGTATAGTTGGGAAAAGGGGCAAGTCAATTACACTTGGGCAAGCAGGAAAAAAGCAGACAGCGAGGTAAGAGTGATAGAATAAACTATATTTAGTTCAAGGCAAGTGGTCTAACAGGTAAGGCAGGTGAACTCAGGGCATGGTTGGGAACATGGGACTGGGATATCATAGCAATTACAGAACTGAGGCTCAGGGATGGACAGGACTGGAAGCTCAATGTTCCAGGGCATAGATGCTCGAGGAAGGATTGAAAGGTGGGGTGGGGGAGGGATGGGAGCTGGGGAGGGGGGGGGGTGGGGGGGGGGGGCAGCGGGCGCAGTGGGGCAAGAGTGGAGAGAGAAATAAGAAAAGAAAAATCACGTTATTAGAATTGCACTATGGATTCCCAACAGTCAGGGGAAATTGAAAAGCAAATTTGTAAGGTGATCTCAATTATCTGTAAGAATGATAGGCTGGTAATGTTAGGGAATTTGAACTTTCCAAAGCATAGACTGAGACTGCGATAGTGTTAATGACTTGGTTGGAGAGGAATTTGTTAAGTGTGCACAAGAAAATGTTCTGATTCAGGATATGGATGTACTTTCGAAAGGAACAAAACATGATCTACTCTTTGGAGATAAGGCAGGGTAGGTGACTGAGGTGTCAGTGGGAGAGCACTTTGGGGCCAGGAACCATAATTATATTCGTTTTAAAATAATGATTGGAAAGGTAGAACGGATCTAAAAGCTAAAGTTCTAAATTTATAGGAAGGTCAATTTGCAGGATATTAGGCAGGAACTTTCAAAAGTTGATTGGGGACAAATGTTCACAGGTAAAGGGACAGCTGGGAAATGGGAAGCTTTCAAAAATGAGACAACGAGAGTCCAGAGACAGTATGTTCTCATATGGGTGAAGGGCAAGGCTGGTAGCTTTAAGGAATGCTGAATGATGAGAGAAAATGAGGTTTTGCTCAAGGTAAGCAAGAAGCATATGTCAGATGTAGACAGCAGGGGTCGAGAGAATCCCAAGAAGAGTATAAAGGCAGTAGAAGTGTACATAAGAGGGAAATCAGGGAGACAAAAATGGGACATGAGATAGTGTTGGCAAGCAGGGTTAAGGAGAATCCAAAGGGATTACATTAAGGAGAAAAAGGTAATTCAGGAGAGAATAGGGCCCTTTAAAGATCAGCAAGACAACCTGTGGTGCTACAGGAGATATGGGTGATGCTAAACAAATGTTTCACTTACGTGTTTATTGTGAAGAAGAAGATGGAATCGAGAGAACTTGGGAAAATAAATAGTGACATCTTGATAAATATCCACATTCCAGAGGAGGAGGTGCAGGACATCTTAAAACATATAAAGGTTGGTAAATCCACAGGAACTGTTCAGGTGTACCTTGAGGGAATCTAGAGAAGTGATTGCTCTGCCCCTTGCTGAAATATTTGTATCATCTGTAGTCACAGGTGAGGTTCCAGAAGACTGGAGATTGGCTAATGTGGTGCCATTATTCAAGAAATGTGGTAAGGTGAGACAAGGGAACTATAGACCGGTGAGTCTGACATTGGTGGTGGGTAACATGTTGAGAGAGGATCCTGAGGGACTGGATTTACATATATTTGGAAAGGCAAGGGCAGATTAGGGATAGTCAACATGGGGCATTGTGTGTGGGAAATCAGGTTCACTAACTTAATGGAGTTTTGTAAGAGGTAACAAAGAGGATTGATGAAGGCAGAGTGGTGAACATGATCTATAAGTACTTCGTTAAGGCGTTCAACAAAGTTCTGCATGGTAGATTGGTGAGCAAGATTAGGTCACATGGAACACAAGGGGAACTAGCCAATTGGATGCAGAAGGTTGGAGACAGAGGGTGGTGATAGAAGGTTGCTTCCTAGACTGGAGACCTGTGACCACCAGTGTGACATAGTGATTGATGCTGGTTCCACCACTTTTTGTCATTTATAAACATGATTTGGATGTGAACATGGGAGGAATAATTAGTAAGTTTGCGATGACACCAAAATTGGAGGTGTAGTGGACAGCGGAGAAGGTTCCCTCAGAGTACAACAGACCTTGATCAAATGGGTTTCTGGGCTGGGGAATGTCAGCTAGAGTTTAATTTAGATAAATGTGTGGTGTTGCATTTTGGAAAGGCAACTCAGGGTGGGACATATGCAGTTAATGGTAAAATACTGGGGAGTGTTGCTAAACAAAGAGACCTTGGAGTGCTGCTTCATAGATGTTTGAAAATGGAGTCATAGGTAGACAGGGGAGTGAAGAAGGTATTTAGAGATTGACTTAAGCTTTATTGTCACATGTACTCAAGTACAGGAGTACAGTGAAATGTGTGACAATGTCATCAAGCACGGTGCCATCTCAGGTACGAAGGTACCTAAGTACAAGACGTAGGAGCCCGGAGAAACACAAAAACTGAGAAGGAAAGCATTCCTGTATTTCTTTTATTGGTCAGTGCATTGAGTATAGGAGTTGGGACATCATGTTGTGGCTGTGAAGGACATTGATTAGCCCACTATTGGAACGCTGCTTTCAAATCTGGTCTCCCTCCTATTGGAAGGATGTTGTGAAACGTAAAATGGTTTAGAAAACATTTACAAGGATGTTGCCAGGGTTGGAGGGTTTGAGCTATAGGGAGAGGCTGAACAGGCTGGGGTTATTTTCCTTGTAACGTCAGAAGCTGAGGGGTACTCTTGTAGGAATTTATAAAATCAAGAGTGGCCAGGATAGAGTAAATAGACAATGTCTATTTCCCAGGTGTTAGGAGTCCAAAACTAGAGGTCTTCGGTTCCAGGTTAGAGAGAAAAAATTTCAAAGGGACCTAAGGTGCAGTTTTTTTCTTGCGGAGGGTGATGTGTGTATGGAATGAGCTGCCAAAGGAAGTGGTGAAAGCAGGCTCAATTACAACATTTAAAAGGCACCTGGATGGGTATATTAATAGCAAGGGTTTAGAGCGATGTGGGCCAAGTGCTGGTGAATGGGACTAGATTAATTTAGGATACTTGTTCAGCATGAATGGGTTGAACTGAAGGATCTTTTTCCATGCTGTACATCTCTATGATTCGATAACAACTCAGAAGTGCCTGGGGAAGACTGACTAAGTACTGGCACAGGGCTGACCTAAACATTTTTCAACATTTAGTAAAATGACCTGCCAATAACCATGCCTCATGGTTTTCTCTACACTGATGAGTCATAGACGTGTACAACACAGAAACAGACCCTTCCATTAAAGCCATCCGCCCAGAACAGATCTGGTCCCATTTGCCAGCATTTAGGCCTTATCTCTCTAAACACTCCTTATTCAAATATCCATCCAGATGCTTTCCAAATGTTATAATTGGGAAAGTGCTCCCTGGAGGACGAATGCCTCATAGTCCGCCTTGGGAGCCTGCAGTCACTCGGGTTAAATGTGGATTTCAACAGTTTCCTCATTTACCCTCCCCCGATATTATCCCAGTCCCAAGCCTCCAACTCAGCACCGCCCTCCTGACCTGTCCATCACCTTTCCCATCTGTCTGCTACATCCCACAGCTCCATGACCTATCACCTTCTCCCTCACCTTCACCGACTTATCGCTTTCCCAGCTACTTCACACCAGCACCACCCCCCAAACCCTTCCCATTTATCTCGCCTGGCCCACAAGCCTCATTTCTGATGAAAGGCTTATGCCTGAAATGTTGATTCTCCTGCTCCTCAGGTGCTGCCTGACCTGCTGTGCTTTTCTAGCACCCCACTCTCGACTCTGATCTCCAGCATCTGCAGTCCTCACTTTCTCCATGCTGTTAGGCAGAGTCATGCTACTGTGTACCACAGGAGAGTCATGGCTGGTCGAGTCCCATAGAGACAAATGTAACCCATTAGGTCATTGTTTCTGGAAGGTTTATTCTTCTCGAAGGATTCTTCAGGGTTAGTAGTTTGACCAGACCCTCCCACATACCATTTTCTGCTGTCTCCATGATGTAGGTTAGAAGTGGATGGAAGGTGGACTGTTTGTTGACTTCACATCACACATTCTGGCATAAAATGATTTTGTAAAATGTCAGACTGCGAGGGAGTTGGGGAACAGATTGCTGGTGCTGAAAATATGTTGCTGGAAAAGCGCAGCAGGTCAGGCAGCATCCAAGGAACAGGAGAATCGAGGTTTCGGGCATCAGCCCTTCTTCAGGAAGGGCTCTAAAGAAGGAGGAATGTAATGGAGGAAGAGGTGGGGAGTGATGCCGGTGTAACTACGGAAGATCGACTGTTCTACGTAGCCAACAAAGAGACAGGCATAGCTGGGGCCCATACGGGTGCCCATGGCTACCCCTTTGGTCTGGAGGAAGTGGGAGGATGTGGGAGGATTCGAAGGAGAAATCCATCGCTATAATGAGACAGGAAGAGACCATTCTGCCCTCTAAGAGTTTACGCATGAATAGTCATTCAACTCGCTAAGTACATTACACAGTGTAGGATGAGGCCATCTAACCTTTCTAGCCTGCTACCCAACAACAGGGGAAACCCAGTTAACTATCAGGGAATAAACATTCGGGATGTTCAGGTTGTAAAGTTGTAACTCTGTGGAGTTCCTCGGGGATCAGTGTGAGAGTATCAACTATTTATAATTTATACCAATGACTTGGATGAGAGGACTGATCATCTTGGAGCTCAGTTAGTTCATTCACCTAGATAGTCATTTAACTGGACATGGAGATTCTGCAATGGGATACAGACGGGGAGGTTAGTGTGCAAAACCTTGACAGAAAACAGTATAATGTGGGTTAAGAGAAGTCAGTGTTGTGTTGAACAGAGAAAATAACAGTTACATACTTAAATGGGGAGAAAATCACAGAAGTCATTGGTACAGAAGGATTAGTGCATTCCGGTACATGAGCCACATAAACCTCATCAGCAGATTCAGCCAATACTTAGAAAAGGGTATCGAATCTTGCTGTTTTATGTAAAGTCTATTGGGTATAATCATTAGGATGTATTACTGCATTTGTACATGACAATACTGAGACTACATCTGATCGTGATTTTGCTGCTCGTCGGATGCTGCCTGAATTGCTGTGCTCTTCCAGTACCACTGAATCCAGAATCTGGTTTCCAGCATCTGCAGTCATTGTTTTTACCCCATCTGATGTATTGTGTCCAGTCATGAACCCCGAAACTGAAAGAAAAATATGCAATGGTTTTAGAAGCTTTTCACTGATGTTTCACTTTACTCCTTGCTAGAATGAAGGCCTGATGGAATCATAGTGTCATACAGCACGGAAACAGACCCTTCAGTCCAGCTCATCTGCACCGACCAGGTATTCCAATCTGATGTAGTAATCTTTGCCAGCATTAGACCCATAATCCTCTAAATGGTTCTTATTCACATACCCATCCATTGCCACCCGTATGGGCCCCAGCTATGCCTGTCTCTTTGTTGGCTATGTAGAACAGTCGATCTTCCGTAGTTACACCGGCATCACTCCCCACCTCTTCCTCCATTACATTCCTCCTTCTTTAGAGCCCTTCCTGAAGAAGGGCTGATGCCCGAAATGTCGATTCTCCTGTTCTTTGGATGCTGCCTGACCTGCTGCGCTTTTCCAGCAACACATTTTCAGCTCTGATCTCCAGCATCTGCAGCCCTCACTTTCTCCTCGAACAGATTGCTGGGCCTTTCACTTAGATATTCGTATAATTGACAGCCAAGGCTGAGGTGCCAGAAGACTGGACAGTGGCTACCATCGTGCTATTATTTAAGAAAGGTGGTAGGGTAAAGCTGGGGAACTATAGATCTGTGAGTCTGCTGTTAGTGGTGGGTATATTTTGAGAAAAAAGAAGTTAAAAAGGTAGGTGAAGAGGGACAGGTTGTTTATACATGGAGCTTATGGAGAGGCCTGGATATGGATGGCTCAGGAGATTTTTACTTTGTATCCGGACAGTGAAAACTGCCTGGTGGATTATTGAGAAGGAATTGTCTTTTTCATTTGTTCAGTTCAGTGTTTGATTTCTCTTTAGTGTTTTTACTTTTTTTGCATGCTTCATTTTAAATCTCTGGGTAAGGAAAGGTATTTAATTTTATATATAAGGTGCGACTGAGAGCTTCTTCTTTTTAGGATTAATATTACTGATGGCCTTCAAGAGACATTGAGGTGTGATGACTATTAGATATTGAGGTGTGTAATCACAGCACGATCATTCAGATCGATAACTGCCCGTCAGGAAGGGTATGAAGGTGGTTTAGAAATCTCCTATGGATATTCCTCTCTCAAACAGATATTCCGTTTTGGGTATCATTGAATGGGAAAAATAGGAGTGGTTGTCAGATCTTGGGCATTAAAAATGAATTTTATGTTAAATAGGTTTGTCAAGATTTAAAAGATTAATATTTTTTGGGAACTCGCCTGCGAGGGGCACAGACAGGAGATTCTGCGGGAGTGAGTGTGAATCGAGGATAGTACGTTGCTTTTCTGGTGCCAGGGTGAAGGACGTCTCAAAATGTTTGAAGCAGATTGTCAAAGGGGAGAGTGAGAAGCCGGAAGTTGTTGTACACATTGTTAAGAATGACATTGTTCAAGAAAGGATTGAAGCATTACAGAGTGAGTCTAAGAGGTTAGGTAGAAGGTTAATAAACAGAATATGAAAAGTAGTAATCTCTAGTTTACTTCTGGTGCCAAGTTCTAATGAGGGAAGGAATAAGTGGAGAGGACAGATAAATCAATGGTTGAAGAGGTGCTGCAATGTGCAGGGATTCAGTTTCTTGGATCGTTAGGATCTCTTCTCAGACAGAAGAGATTTAAAAAGAATGGGGTTCGGCTGAACTATAAGGGGACCAATATGCTGGTGGGGAGATTTGCCAGTTCAATATTATGAACTTGTAAACATTTAGAGAGGTAGTTGGGGGCTTCCTAAGTAACATTGAAATGGAAAGAAAGATGGCAATGGTTCTGAATCAGAAAACAGCAAGATATTTAGAAAAGACAGACAAGAACAAGTCAGAACAGAGAATCTCTGAACACTTAAACTGCATTTATTTCAATGTAAGAGGCCTTATTGATAAGGCTGATGGACTCAGGGCATGTAAGGGAACTTGGGACTGGGATGTCATCGCTATTACTGAACTTGGCAGAGGAAAAGAGAAGAGTCGACAAGTGTAGTGCTGGAAAAGTACTGCCGGTCAGGCAGCATCCAAGAAGCAGGAGATTGGCTCTTCACTAGAAATGAGGGGATGGCCCAAGGGAGAGATAAATGGGAGGGATCTCGGGCTGGGGGCAAGGTAGCTGGGAATGTGATAGGTCAATGGAGGAGAGGGGTAATGGTGATAGGTCAGAAAGGAGGGTGGAGTGTGATAGGGGGGAAGGAAGATGGACAGGTAGGACTGTTCAAGAGGGGTGTGCCAAGTTGGAATGTTGGATCTGGGCTAAGGTGGTGGGGGGAATGAAGAAACCGAGGAAATCTACATTGATCCCATGTGGTTGGAGGGGCCCAAGGTAGAAGATGAGGCTTTCTACCTCCAGGTGGTTAGAGTTTGGCAAACACTTTACCTCCCCCCCCCCCCCCCCCAACTCTGCCAAGGACATGCCAGTACTGAACCTCCTCCACCGCCAAACTCCAACCACCCAACATGTGGAGGAAGGATACATTATCTTCCGCCTTGGGACCATCCAACGACATGGGATCAATGTAGATTCCACCAGCTTCTTCATTTCACCTCCCCCCTCCTTATCACAGAGCCAAACGTCCAATCAGGCACCACCCTCTTGAACTGCCCTACCGGTCTATCTTCCTTCCCACCTATCTGCTCCACCCTCCTCAATCTACCTATCACATTGCCAGACCCCTCCCATTTACGTCTCAGCCATCCTTCCATTCCTGGTGAAGAGCTTATACTCGAAATGTTGGCTCTGCCTAACCGGCTGTGCTTTTCCAGCACCATACGTTTTGATCTCCAGCGTCTGCAGTCCTCACTTTCTCTTGAGGAATGGAAAAGACTGGCAGTTTTAGGGTTTTCTCGGAAGGATATAAAGAGAGGCAAGAGAGGAGGAGTGTTGCATTTTTGATTAAAGAAAATATTATGACTGTAATTTGAGGAAATATTTCTGAGGGACCATTTCATGAAAATATATGAGTTGAAGTTAGAAATAAGAAAGGGATGATCACCGTGATGGGATTGTACTATCGGCTCCCCAATAGTCAGAGGGCAATTGAGAAGCAAATATATAGAGAGATCCTAAATATATATAAGAATGATAAGTTTGGAATAGTAAGGGATTTATATTTTCTAAACATTGATTCAGATTGCCAGAGTGTTAAAAAGTTTTGATGGTGAAAATTTCCTTTTGCAAGAAAATTTCCTTTGTCAAGATATAAATGTTCCTACTAGCGAAGGATCAAAACCGAATTTCTCTTGGGAAATAAGACAGACCAAGTGACTTAGTGTTAGTCAGGGAACACTTTAGGAGCAGTGATCATAAAACGATCAGTTTTAAAATAGTTATGGAAAGGCACAGGTCTTCCACAAAATTTAAAGTTCTTAATTAGAGTAAGGCAAATTTTAAAAATATGGAACAAGAACTTTCAAAAGTTGATTGGAGTAGACTGGTCACAGGTAAAAGGAACTAGTAGGAAGTGAGGATGCAAATGCTGGAGATCAGAGTCGCGAGTGTGGTGTTGAAAAAGCACAGCAGGTTTCCTCCTCGTGGGATGCTGCGTAACTTGCTGCGCTTTTCCAGCACCACACTCTCGACTCTGTTCGCAGGTAAAAGGATGACTGACAAGTGGGAGGCCTTCAGAAGTGTGATAACAAGAGTCCAGAAACATTCTGTTCCTGTTAGAGTGAAAGGCAAGGCTGGTAAGATTCGCGAACAATGGATGAATAAAGATGTTGAAGTTCAAGTCAAGAATAAAAAAACTATCAGAGAGACGATTGGGATGAACAGAATGTCTTGAAGAGTATAGAGAGTGAAGGGACATCCTTAAGAAGGAAATGAGGAAGGCAATCAGGGGATAGGAGATAGCCTTGGCAGGTAAGGTAAAGATACTCAAAACAGATTCTATAAATACATTAAGAATGAGGGAGCAACTGGAGAGAGATAGGACCCCTTAAAGATCAACGAGGTTGTCTTTGTGTTGAACTTCAAGAAATGGGAGGGATATAAATGAATATTTTTCTTTTACTGTTGGGAAGGAATTGGATGCGAGAGAAATCAGGGAAATAAATGCTGATGTTTTGGGAAAAGTTTACAATACAGAAGAGGAAGTGCTGGAGATCTTAAAAAACATAAAAGTAAGTAAACCTCCAGGATCTGATCAAGTGTGTCCCAGGACACTGTGGGAAATAAGGGAGAAAATTGTAGGGCCCCCAGCAGAAATATTTGTATCATCAATAAACACAGGTGAAGAATTGGAGGACTGGGATGTGGCTAATATGCCATTGTTTAAGAAGGGATGTGAGGAGAAGCCTGGGAATGATCAATCTGTGAGTCTCACTTCGGTGGTGGGCACGATTTTGGAGATGATTCTGAAAGATAGGATTTACACAGGGTGGAGAGGAAAGAATTGATTAGAGATGGTCAGTATGGTTTTGTGTGAGGAAAATCATGTCTGACACACTTCGTTAGGTTTGTTTTTTGGAAATAACAGAAACCAATGAGGACAGAGTGGTAGATGGTGTTTGCTTGGCCTTTAGTAAAGCCTTTGACAAGGTTCTGCATGTTAGACTAAATAGTAAAGCTAAATCACATGGGATTCAGGATGGGCTTGCCAATTGGAGATGTAATTGGCTTGATGGTAGAAGACAGCAGGTAATGGTGGATCATTATTTTTCAGACTGGAGGCCTGTGACCAGCGGTGTCCCACAGGGAGCGGTACTGGCTCCACTTCTGTTAGTCATTGAAATGAATGATTTAGATGAGAATATGCGAGGCATGGTTAATAAGTTTGTGGACGACACCAAAAGTGGTGAAACAGACAGTGAAGAATGTTTCCCGAGGTTACAAGGAGATCTTGAACAATTGGGCTAAAGGGCTGAGGGATGGTAGATGGAATTTAATTTGGATACAGGTGAGGTATTGCATTGTGGTAATACAACCAAGGACAGGACTTATTGGTAGGGCCCTGCATTGTGTTGCAGAGCGGAAAGACCTCGGGGTTCAGGGACATATTTCTTTGAAGTTTGCATCATAGGTAGACAGGGTAGTTAAGGAGGTATTTAGCCCACTTGCCTTCATTACTCCTATACTCAAAGGTCTGTGCAATGTCAGAACTGACATTATATTGAAGTTCTACAGGGCATTGGTGAGGCCTCTTCTGGTTTAATGTATGCAATTCTCATCACCCTGTGATAGGAAGGATATTTTTAAATTGGAGAGGGTTCAGTAAAGATTTACCAAGATGTTGCCAGGAATGGAGGGTTTCAGATATAAAAATGGACTGGAAAAGTGAGGACTTTTTTCACTGTTGTATTGGAGGTTGAGGAGTGACCTTATTGATGTTTAAAAAACCTTGAGGTGCATAGATAAGGTGAATGACAAGTGTCATTTCCCTCGGGTGGGGAGTTCAAACCAAAGGGGTATATTCTTAAGGTGAGAGGAGAAAGATTGAAAAACAACATGAGGGCCAAAATGTTTCGTAGTTTTGGTTTAGAATGAACTACCAGAGAAAGTGATGGATGCAGGTACAGTTACAACATTTATAATACATTTGGATAAGTTCATGAATAGGAAAGGTTTGGAGGGATATGGACCACGCACAGCCAGTTGGGAATAGTTTCGTTTCGGAACATAGTCGATGTGGCCTGGTTGGTCCGAAGGGTCTGTATGACTCTATAACTCCATGACATTACGGTACGCAGTCAAACACACACATTAGTCTCTGCACACACTCACTTTGTCCTCCAGATCAGATGCTGGGACACAGCACAGGGCAAGGGTATTGTTGCTGGACGGAGTAGTGAAGGGCTATTATATGCAGTGGGTTTGTAATGGAGGAACTACAGAGGGATAGATGGAGCTGCACAGGTGAGTGCAATTAAACAGGGGCCATGGAGAGGGACAGGGGTCATGGAGGGGGACAGGAGCCATGGAGGGGGACAGGAGCCATGGAGGGGGACAGGGGCCATGGAGGGGGACAGGGACCATGGAGGGGGACAGGGGCCATGGAGTGGGACAGGAGCCATGGAGGGGGACAGGAGCCATGGAGGGGGACAGGGGCCATGGAGGGGGACAGGAGCCATGGAGGGGGACAGGGGCCATGGAGTGGGACAGGAGCCATGGAGTGGGACAGGAGCCATGGAGGGGGACAGGAGCCATGGAGGGGGACAGGGGTCATGGAGGGGGACAGGGGCCATGGAGTGGGACAGGAGCCATGGAGTGTGACAGGAGCCATGGAGGGGGACAGGAGCCATGGAGGGGGACAGGGGTCATGGAGGGGGACAGGAGCCATGGAGGGGGACAGGAGCCATGGAGGGGGACAGGGGCCATGGAGGGGGACAGGGGCCATGGAGGGGGACAGGAGCCATGGAGGGGGACAGGGGCCATGGAGGGGGACAGGGGCCATGGAGTGAGACAGGAGCCATGGAGGGGGACAGGGGCCATGGAGGGGGACAGGGATCATGGAGGGGGACAGGAGCCATGGAGGGGGGCAGGAGCCATGGAGGGGGGCAGGAGCCATGGAGGGGGACAGGAGCCATGGAGGGGGACAGGGGCCATGGAGGGGGACAGGAGCCATGGAGGGCGACAGGGCCATGGAGGGGGACAGGGATCATGGAGGGGGACAGGAGCCATGGAGGGGGGCAGGAGCCATGGAGGGGGGCAGGAGCCATGGAGGGGGACAGGAGCCATGGAGGGGGACAGGGGCCATGGAGTGGGACAGGGGCCATGGAGTGGGACAGGAGCCATGGAGGGGGACAGGAGCCATGGAGGGGGCCATAGGCCATGGAGGGGGACAGGAGCCATGGAGGGGGACAGGGGCCATGGAGTGGGACAGGAGCCATGGAGGGGGACAGGAGCCATGGAGGGGGACAGGAGCCATGGAGGGGGCCATGGGCCATGGAGGGGGCCATGGGCCATGGAGGGGGACAGGGGCCATGGAGTGGGACAGGGGCCATGGAGGGGGACAGGAGCCATGGAGGGGGACAGGGGCCATGGAGGGGGACAGGGGCCATCGAGGGGCCAGGGGCTAAATTTGCGATGGGGTGGGGGGGTGGGAGTTGTCCAAAATTGAAAGTCGGGCGGAGTGGCTGCAGATTCAGGATTGAAAGACAGAAATCAAGAAAAGTGGGCGGCACGGTGGCACAGTGGTTAGCACTGCTGCCTCGCAGCGCCAGAGACCCGGGTTCAATTCCCGCCTCGGGCGACTGACTGTGTGGAGTTTGCACATTCTCCCCGTGTCTGCGTGGGTTTCCTCCGGGTGCTCCGGTTTCCTCCCACAGTCCAAAGATGTGCAGGTTAGGTGAATTGGCCATGTTAAATTGTCCGTAGTGTTAGGTAGGGGGTAAATGTAGGGGTATGGGTGGTTTGCGCTTCACCGGGTCGGTGTGGACTTGTTGGGCCGAAGGGCCTGTTTCCACACTGTAAAGTAATCTAATCTAATCTCATCTAATCTAATCTAAAAGAGGGAAAGACAGAGAGAGAATGAGAGAAGAAGAAAGAAAGCAAGAAAGTGGGAAAGAACAGAAACAAAGGAAGAAGGAAGAGAGAAAATACAAAAGGACAGTCTGTCAGGAGAAAGAGAGAGAAAGATAATGTGAGAGAGAAAGGTTGAGAGGGAGAGAGAGAGTTGGAATGATACAGACAGTGAGTGAGAATCAGAGGCAAAGAGAGAGACAGAGCGAGGGAAAAGAGGAAATATCAGACAGGTACAACCAGGAGATAAGGAAAGATGTGGCGAGATTAAAGAGGTGAAATTCGCCATTCCGGTTGGTCTGAGCTCTCTTGATGGTCTCTCACACTTCCTCTCTCCCATTTAGGACAGACTCTGCACCAGGGGCTTGCTTTAGTAGGGGCTGGGGTGAGGTTAAAGGGTCAAAACTGGGATTGAGATTCAAACACTGCCCACACTTTCACACACACACAGACAGACAGAAACACACCGATACTCACCCCATGCTCAGTGCACACGGTGAAAGGGACAATGGCTGCCAGGACCTGTTTGAAATATCCGCTGGTCTCTCACTCAGAGCCCCCTCTCTGCCCAAGTCCCAGGTTCCTCTACCCAGGGCATACCTCCCCCAGGGACGGAGCACAGCCAGTGCCATCTCACTGGGATTAGAGGGGGGAGGGAGGGAGGAGGTGTGAGAGAATGCAGCAGGTAAACAGTTTCATCCAGTCTGCCTTTGTCTACTCCTACTTTGCATTTTATTGTCTTGGAATGAAAGCCAAATGTATTTTCAAACTGATCAAATTCCTTTTGGCTTTGTGGTTTCCTATTGATTATTGTAAGAAATCTCAATTTGAGATTGCCAGGAATCTAACCCAGGTCACCTGATTGGAAGACATCTACACTGACCATGATGGCACCATCACTGTGCACTTTACCACAACACAGTCCCCAAATATAGTTAAAAAGACCTTTATCATGATAAATCAAACAGAGGTCATGTTGATTCACTGAAGGTGATATTGGGTCAGGTGACAATACCTTATATGGAGAGGTAGATTTGTAGGAGCATCTGAAATCGGAGAGGGAGCTGGGTCATTGGGTGGCTGCAGGGAGGGAGCCCAGAAATCCCTCTGGTTGGGCTTGGATTCCCCATGCAATGCATCAGCTGGTTCATGGAAAGGAACAAGTAAAGAAACGGAATGATATCAGAGCTATAGTTTAGTACAAACTGCCTTTGACTTCCCCTGCTTCCAGAGATGGTAATGTGTGACATAGGTAAAGTAGTGTTACTTCTGTAATCGTAATTACTTATGCAAGGTAAGTGAACTCACACCAGTGTATAATTGTTTCAGTCAAGAGCTGAGTCAACAAGCAGGAAAACTATGTGGAGGAAATACATAATTGTTTTTGTATTAGCTAAATGTGCATACAAGAATGAAATGTGCCTGCAAACAATGGTAGATGTTACAGATAAATAGATAAGGTGCTGTGAGGGGAGGGGGTTAAGCTAGATATGCCTGTACAAACAATAGTTATAAGCATCTATTTCCCGCTTCTGCAAAAACAAGAACAAACCACAATCAAGAAGTCATGAGGTCATAAGATCATAACAGATGATAGTGAGGGAGGATATACCTAACAATGGATCACGGCAGGATGTGGTCAAACGGCCTTGTGAGGCCAGAAATAAGCATATTGTCACAGACAAGGCCGGATAAAGCAAGAGATAAACAAGAATAATGGACACCGGTCTTAGAGAGGTAGGAGATGTAAACAGGGGAAGGAGCAATGGGAGGATGGAATAGGAACCAAATTACATAAATGTTGTGTACTAGTTGAATTCAGTGTGTGTGTGTCCCTGCCTTGTGGACAGTGGACACCACACCCCTCTTGCAAGAGCGAAATAAATGGCACTACTGATTCAGATCTTGTCTCGGACTGTAATTATTGAAGGGAGTGAGCTCCCACAATAAGAATTCACGTGGAGGTACAGAAAGTTCAGGAAGTGAGAAGGGCAGCAGGATTAGCAGATGACTACGTGTTGGTGCATAAGACAAGCTTCTGACAAAACTTCTGTCCAGTGAGGGATAGAAGTTGGGAGAAAGGGAGATCCTACACTGCGAAACCCAGAGTAAAGAGCACTGGTAAGATGTTAGCACAGGATAGAAAAGAATCCCGAGGGGGTGGACAGGAGATGAAAGGCCTCAGGTGTTTTCACTGTAATGGAGTGGGACACAGAAAATGACAGTGCCAGTGGTTTCAGAAGGGCACTGGGAAAAGGTGTTTACACTGCCAGAAGGTGGGACACGTACAGACACAGTGCTACTCGTTAAAGAAAGGCACTGTGGGAAAAGATGTGGGAAAAGAAGCTGAGCCAGTGGCCTAAGTGAAGGTAGTAAAGGAGACCCCAATAAGAGCCGAGGAGCTGCAGGAGAGTGCTCAGCCGAGGCAGGGGCTGGGTATGGGGTTAGTATCTGATTTCTACATAAAATTCACCTTTGTGGGTAAAGGTTACTCAGAAAGAACAGCGGGAGAAGGACAAGAAGTTATAATTTTGTGAGATACAGGATCTAACCAGTCCCTGATAATAAGGGATGAGCGAATATGCATTCTTTCTGATTTGTTACCCAACAGTGTGGTAATTTGTGGGATAGATGCACAGAAATTTAGTGTTCCCCTATGTAAGATCAGGTTGGAGTGCCAACCCAAGGTTGGGGAAGTTACAGTGGGAGTGATTGACAGAGTGTCTGTTCCAGGAATTCAGTTTGTTCTTGGGAATGATTTGGCAGGATCCAAGGTGGGAGTGACAACCTTTGTTGTGGAGAAGCCCAAGGAAGACCAAGAAACTGAGGAGTTAAAGCAGAAATATCCTGGTAATTTTCCCAGTCTGTAACCAGGTTCCACTCTCATAAAACACAGCACAAAGCAAAAAGTAAAGAGAAAGATGAAGGAGTTGAGGTTCAGTTTGCGGATACCCTGCTTGATGTAATGGTGCAGGAAAAAACTGACCAGGCAGAGGGATAGACAGGAGTGAGTACTCCTGAATGATGAAGAGACTTGCAATAGCAAGACAAGATGATTAAACGTATATATGTGGATGCGTGCTCTGAAAAGGAGGCAGAGAATATTCCGGAGGGTTATTGTCTAAAAGACAGCACCCTCAGACAGAAACGGCAGCTTAGAGAGGAGAAATAGGCCGAAGTGCACCAGATTGTGTTGCCTGTAGCATACAGACAGGAGATGTTATGGGTAGCACAGGAACTACATTTAGGGGGTCATGTAGGGGTACGAAAGACTCAGGCTAAGGTCTGCACAAGGATATGGTTAACTTTGGCCATACCTGTCATACATGCCAAATGGTAGGTAACCCACAGGCAGTAATAAAACCAACACCTTTGTTGCCAATTCCCACATTTGAAGAACCTTTCACGCGGGTTAGAATCGATTGTGTAGGTCCCCTCCCGAGAACTAAAAGTGGGAACTAGTAGATGTTAACCATAATGGATGTGTCTACCAGATTTCCAGGGGCAATTCCATTAAAGAGTATCAAGGCAAAAAGGGTAGTCGGGGAGTTAGTATCTTTCTTCACACGGTATGGGCTACCCTGAGAGATTCACTCAGACCAAGGGTCACATTTTATGGCTAGACTTTTCAAGGAGCTTATGGATAGCTTCGGTATACTGCACTTTAATCCCAGTGAATATCATACTGAATCCCAGAGAGTTTTAGAAAGGTGGTATCAGACCTTGAAATCCATGTTGAGAGCATATGCTGTCAGGATTACCTGCATATTTGGGATAAAGTTATCCCGTTCGTATTGTTTGCCATTAGAACGCCCCAAATGAATCTATTCAGTTTACTCCCTTTGAGTTAATATTCAGTCATGAAGTGAGAGGCCCTTTGAAATTAATTAAAGAAAATTTGACAGGACCAAAGTCGGAGATCTCACACTTAGATTATGTATTAGAGATGAGGGAGAGACGAAATCAAGTAGGTGAGGCAGCTAGACAGCACGTCAAAAAGGCACAGTGTAGAATGAAGCAGGTGACAGATAATAGCTCTGAGACTCGGACATTTTCCCAAGGGGATGACGTGTTAATACTGTTACCCATGATAGGAGATCCCTTCAAAGCCAGGCTTAGTCATCTCTATCAAATTGAGAAAAGGTTGAATCAAGTGAACTATTTAGTAAAGATGCCAGATAGGCAGAAAGGGTATCAGGTATGTCATGTGAACATGTTGAAATTTTATTACACTAGAGAGAAAGAACTGGAGAAACAGATGTTAGTTACTGCCATGCAGAGTGAGGAAACAAATCCAGATGATGTGGATTTGAAATAGATTAAAAAATGAAGAAGTCCTTGAGGAGTGGGATAGGTTAGTAAGCAATCTGTCTCAGGAACAGAGAACAGAGTTAAAAGATTTGTTACTACAGTACAAGGACATATGTAAGAATCAGATAGGGAGGACAAATGCTATTGTCCATGAAGTAGACATAGGGAATACTGCTCCGATAAAACTGCTGCCCTATCAGCTTAATCCTCTCAAAGACAGACAGATCTAGAAGGAGGTGGAGGCTATACTCAATGAGGACATCATCAAACCAAGCCAGAGCGAGTGGAGTTCAGTGATTGTCTTAGTTCCCAAAACAATGATTCTGCATGGATTATCGGAAGGTCAATGCCAACTCATATCCAATTCCCTGATTGGTGGACTGCATTGAGAAAGTCGGACAAGCCAGTTAAATCACCAAGTTGGACTTAATGCCTGGTTACTGGCAGGTACCTTTATCACAGAAAGAAATTTCTGTGTTTGTAACCCAGAGGGGCTATATCAGTTTAAAGTGATGCTGTTTGGAATGAAGAATGTGCCCACCACATTCCAAAGACTCATGAACAAAGTTGTAGCTGGGTTCACAAACTGCGCAGTCTATTTGGATGATGTCGTGATCTTTAGTAATTCCTGGAAAGATCATATGTTACAGTTGGCATAACTCTTTGAACAACATTGTGAAAGATGTTGTGAAACTTGAAAGGGTTCAGAGAAGATTTACAAGGATGTTGCCAAGGTTGGAGGATTTGAGCGGTAGGGAGAAGTTGAATACGCTAGGGCTGTATTCCCAGGAGCGCCGGAGGCTGAGGGGTGACCTTATAGATGATTATAAAATCTTGAGGGGCATGGATAGGATCAATAGACAAAGTCTTTTCCCTGGGGTGGGGGTGTTCAGAACTAGAGGGTGCAGGTTTAGGGTGAGAAGGGAAAGATAAAGAGACCTAAGGGACAACTTTTTAACTAAGAGGGTGACAAGTGTATGGAATAAGCTGCCAGAGGAAGTGGTGGAGGCTGGTACAATTGCAACATTTAAAAGGCATCTGGATGGGTATAAGAATAGGAAGGGTTTGGAGGGATATGGGACAGGTGCTGGCAGGTGGGACTAGATTGGGTTGGGATACCTGGTCAGCATGGACAAGTTGGACCAAAGGGTCTGTTTCCGTGCTCTACACATTTATGACTCTATGACTACGAGATGTAAAACTGGTGATAGACTGAAATAATATGGAACTTGCCAAAGCAAAGGTGACATTCTTGTGATGGAACATCGGTCATGGAAGGTGACCCCACAGAACGCAAAGACGAAAGCCGTCGAGGAATTTCCACAACCAACATTGAAGAAAGAGGTGCTTCGATTCTTTGGACTCAGTGGATTCTATTGGAAGTTTGCTCCAAACGTTAGCAGTGTAGTGGCACTGTTAACCGATTTTCTGATGAAGAACACAAAGTTTCAGTGGACAGAACCATGCCAGAAGGCATTCAACCATTTCAAATCGATATTAACCACCAAACCAATTTTAGCTACAACAAATGTTTCAAAACCTTTTAAAGTCACCATCGATGCTCGTGACATTGGATTTGGAGCTGTACTCCTCCAGGAAGATGAGGATGGGATTAAACTGCCACTGAGGTGGGCATGTATTAAGAAACTTCTGAAAACGAATATTCTTAAAGACAGATGCATGGTCCGATAAAACAATTTACAACCAGAAATGGATGTGTGCAGTCTGTCATCCACCAGGAAAAATCAATACATGAAAAAGTGTGGTGGATGTGCAAAAAAAAATTCCTTTTTAGAGGAATTAAAGAACCGCCAAGGATCAACAGCATTAAACTCCTCCATAAAAGTTATGTTAGCAGATTTAGGCTGGGCACTTGGAACAGAGGCAGAACGGTCTAAGGGAGGATTCAACCAACAATTAAAATCTCCTCCCAAGATTAACGGGTGTGAATGTCCCGTAATATTGCAAAGTCTGAAAAAAAGCCTAATTGTCCCAGTTGGGAGCATAACCAATTAGCCAAAATTGCATCAATGTCAAAACTCTGCCCAGTAATAATAACAAATCTGCCAGTAGAGTCAGATGTAGTTTCAGCACGGACAGAATGAATAAATTTATGTAAAAGAAAAGCAACTCCTTTTTCTGAGAAGATTTGTGGCTCATCTTGATGGTAAGTCTGTAAATTATCTCGCTGAGTTTGAAGGTTTGTTTTCAGACATTTTGTCTCCATACTAGGTAACATCATCAATGAGAGTCTCTGAATGGACAAATGCATTAGAATGAAGCATAAGCTTTAAACAGTCAACACAGAAAAAGAAAAAAAAATCTTGCACTACAAGATAAGTTAGATAAACTCACACAAAACTTCATTTCATACAAAACTGATGTTTGGATAGAAAATCTATCAGACCATCCACTTACCGATACAGAAAACGCAGTCCTAGTCAGAGGGTTAAACTACAATTACAAAGACATGAGTAAAAAGGATTTCCTCACAGCATTTGAATCTACTTTAGAAAAACGTCTTTCAGAGGGAACACAGCAGACCATAAGACAAGCTATTGCACCGACATTAGGCCGAAGAAAGAAAGGAAACACACTTAATGCTTAAGAAAATAAAGCCTTAGAAAAACTTAAAAAGGAGAATAACATGGTTATCCTACCTACAGACCATGGACGCATGACTGTTATTTTGAATAAAAAACCTGCCTATTTTAAAAAGGCAAATGCTCTACTTGCAGATACTGAAACTTACCAGTAGGTGGCAATACTTCATCAAACAAACGAGCAAGAAACTTGGCACCAGGATACATGAACACCCAACTGGCCACCAGAATACACAACCCACTACCACTAGTTTCGAAACATACAGACAAAGAAGGACATCACTTTGATTGGGACAACACACATATTCTAGGACAGGCAAAACAGAAACACACACAAGAATACTTAGAGGCATGGCATTCTAACGAGAACTCTATCAATAAACACATCGTGTTAGACTCTATCTACCCTCCCTTGAACAAAAACGGAAATGACATCACCCACCTGAAGTAACCAAGACCTCTAAATAGAGAGGTGGGACATACAACCAGCACTTCACCAGAGACTCTCCCTGATGATGTTGCCTGGTATGCTGATGAAACATCTGAAAGCAAACCTTCCAGCTCAGCGAGCGAATTACTTACTTATTAGCAACTCCTCTCGATCTGTCAGAAAAGGAGGAAAAATGCACTTGTCCAATCCAACCTCGTTTCAACTTAGGACTGTCTTTATTTTTCAAGTGGGTTTCTTGTAAGTAAATTATTTGGACATTAAGATGGTGTAAATAATGTAAAATCTTAGTGTGTTTGATTGGGTTGTTCAGGCCTTTGCAATTCAGACTGGCAAATTTAATGTCCCACCTACCAAGGGCGGTGAATCATTAGCTGTGTCATGTGTAATACTCACCATAATATCCCACATGTGCAATACTCGATAAACAAGAGTAAACCTTGCAAAAGTGAGGTATGTGCGAAGCCCCTCCCTATCCCCATCAGAACAAAACAAACTCCACCAACTCCCATAATAGTAACCCCCCAAATGGAATACCTCCCCACCAACCCCTCCCCCTCATAGCAGAAGCCCCCTCTGGATGAGTACGTGCTCGCTTACCCCACAGTAAAAATAAACTGTCGTGTTTTGTTGCTCAAACAAACTACAACGCGACCCTGGGGAATGTAAATGTTGACTGTTCAAAAACTGTGAAGCAAAAATGAGTAAACATGTAAATGTAATAAAAATATTTACTGTATATAGTTAAACAATTAAACTCTACATTCTTTGGTACTAATTGTGCAACCTCTCAAAAAAAAGTCTTGAGTAAGGAAACATGTACTTCTTGGTGGATGAGGTCAAATGTAAAAAGAAACCAAATCCAAGCCTGTAAGCACAGCATACCGTCCATTTTAACCTCCCCAGTGGGAAATGCAGTCTCTGTCCGTAGTAACATAAAACTAATGTCTAACTTACCTAGTTAGGCCCAAACATCAAACCGGGTCTGGAACTGCAGTCTTTTAAAGGTTTTTATTCACAAGGTCCATAGCCCGACCCAGGTCATCAAACCTATGTGTTAGTCTGCTCGGCAAGATGATATGTAATATCGTTGGATAACGAAGGCCAAATGTAACATTCGCACATGAGTGAGGCTCCTTTTTGACCTTGGCAAAAGCCGCACAATGCTTCACAACAGTCGGGTGAAATCAGGAAAAATGAGTCCTCTCTTTTCATTATACACAAGGGGAGAAGCTACTCCAGCACAGCGTAGAATGTGATTTCTCACTTGAAACTGGTTCACCCTGTCAGCCATCGGGCGAGGTAACTCGCCTTCTTTCAGGTTAGCACGCAGCGTACGATGAGCCTCGTCCACACGAGTTCAGCCTCAAGTCTGAGCAAGTCCTGTAAAAGTTGGGCCATAAATTCTGTGGGATGAGGATCCTCCAATTCTTTGGGTAAACCCACAAGTCGAATATTATTCCTGGAGCAGGCCTCCAAGTCTTCACATTTCTTCATCAGAGACTCAATTGTAGCAGATAACATTAGCTTGGAGGTTAGTTATCTGGTTATCATGCTCATGAGCCAAATGTTCCAGGTTCAAAATACTCCTGCATTGTAAAGAACCGTTTTCCTCCAACAGCTTCAGAGCAGCTGTTACCTCCTTCCAAACCCTCTCTCAAATTACAGATTCAAACTTGGTAATGATTTCAGTATGCAAATCCTCCATCACTATCTGGTTTCTCTCGAGCTTTGGGCTCACGCGAATGGTGCGGCCTGGCATGACTGGACCTGGCTGTCTCAATTTTTGTTTGAGAAGTTGTCAGTTGCAAAGTTACAGGTAAAAAGTAGGTCGTATTTTTAACAAATATCCAAACGGAGTGTAGAGGGCGTGTAACGGCTAAATTTAAGAAATCAAAATATATAAATTCACTACATTCCTGAGGAGTGACCACAAACTATGCCCTACATCCTCCGTGCCAACCTGCACTCCCGATTAGGCAGTTTCGACGTCGCTCTCCTCCATTGAATATCTTAAGGAGTTCAATAGTTCTGAGGGTGGCCTGTTGGTTATTCCTGGTGTTGCATGTTCCTGGTCCGATCCAGACTGCTTCCCTCTCCCGAGCCTCGAGACTCCCCATGAGCTGCAGCAGCGAAGCTGTTTTCTTACAGTCACTGGAAGGAGTTTGTTGTAAAAAAACTCTGTGCCTCCACTGCAGCTGACACCCCTGGGAAGAGAGGAAGAGCCAGTGGCCTCCCCGTGGATTCTGGCTTGAAACGCTGCAGCCACATGTATTTTCAAACTGATCAAATACCTTTTGCCTTTGGGTTTTCCTTTTGATCAATGTAAAAAATCTCAACTTGCGATTGCCAGGAATCAAATTGCCTTGAGGGACTTACCTCAAGAGTCAGGCCTCTGTTTTTCAGGAGCAGCGAGGAGAGAGGGAGAGAGGAGCGGGGGATGTTGTGAGTTATGTTTCTGCTTTAAAAACTGACCTCATGAATAGGCTGAGCACAGGCTGAGCAGGATGGACATGGGACTGCTGAGTGAGTGAAGTAATATATTTGGGTGCTTGGCTTCCCCGAAACACAACTGAGGTGGTTTCTCCTACCCATCATCCTCCTCTCATCAAAACAAGGTTCTGTGTGTCGGATTGGTAAGGTAACTCATTTTTCTTATTTTTTATTTTTCAATAGCCTCTTTGGGAATTTAGAATAGTGAGAATGGCAGTTAGGGCAGTTGAATGTTCCTCCTGCTGAAAGACAGAGGTCAGGGACACCACTAGTGTCCCTTGTTATGAAGGTGTAGGTGTGTCCTGTACCTTTAAGAGAGAGAGGAAGCTCGCAAGGCCTGACTGAAAGCACAGAGTGTCCTGAACAATTTAAAAATGTAACACTTGGCTGAAACAAATGGCTGCTGTTGCATTGCCATGGAACAAAAACAATTTCAAATTCGGCCAATCAGTATAAATTTTGCCCCAGATACCAAAATTCCAATCGAATTTGAATTTAATATTTTGAAACATAGAGCCATAGAGTCATAGAGATGTACAGCATGGAAACAGACCCTTGGGTGCAACCTGTCCACGCCGACCAGATATCCCAACCCAATCTAGTCCCACTTGCCAGCACCCAGCCCATATCCCTCCAAACACTTCCTATTCATATACCCATCCAAATGCCTTTTAAATGTTGCAATTGTACCAGCCACCACATCCTCTCGCAGCTCATTCCATACACGTACCACCCTCTGTGTGAAAAGATTGCCCCTTAGGTCTCTTTTATATCCTTCCCCTCTCACCCTAAACCTATGCCCTCTAGTTCTGGACTCCCCAACCCCAGAGAAAAGAGTTTGCCTATTTACCCTGTCCATGCCCCTCATAATTTTGTAAATCTCTATAAGGTCACTCCTCAGCCTCCGACACTCCAGGGAAAACAGCCCCAGCCTGTTCAACCTCTCCTCATAACTCAGATCCTCTGAAACGTTCCTCAAGTAGGCGGCCTGTCTCCCTAATGTAGAGGAGGGCACATCAGGTGCAGCGGATGCAGTAAATGATGTGTGTGGAGGTGCAGGTGAATTTGCGACGGATATGGAAGGATCCCTTGGAGGCTTGGAGGGAAGTGTCTGGGGATGTGTGGGCGCAAATTTTGCATTTCTTGCAGTTGCAGAGAAAGGTGCCTGGAGTGGAGGTTGGGTTGGTGGGGGGTGTGGACCTGACGAGGGAGTCGCGGAGGGAGTGGTCTCTCCGGAACGCTGATAGGGGAGGGGAGGGAAATATATCCTTGGTGGTGGGATCAGTTTGGAGGTGGCGGAAATGATGAAGGATGATATGATGTATCTGGAGGTTGGTGGGGTGGTTAGTGAGGACCAGTGGGGCTTTGTCCTGGTGGTGGTTTGAGGGGCGGGGTTCAAGGGTGGAGGAGCGGGAAGTGGAGGAGATGCGGTGGAGAGCATTGTCAACCACGTCTGAGGGGCAATTGCGGTCTTTGAAGAAGGAGGCCATCTGGGTTGTTCGGTATTGGAATTGGTCCTCCTGGGAGCAGATGCGGTGGATGCAAAGGAATTGGGAAAATGGGATGGTGTTTTTACAGGGGGCAGGGTGGGAGGAGGTGTAATCTAGGTAGCTGTGGGAGTCGGTCGGTTTATAGTAAATGTCCATGTTGAGTCGTTCGACCGAGATAGAAATGGAGAGGTCTAGGAAGGGGGGGAAGGAGTCTGAGATGGTCCAGGTGAATTTGAGATTGGGGTAGAAGGTGTAAAGTGGATGAACTGTTCAACCTCCTCGTGGGACCGCGAGGTAGCGCCGATACAGTCATCGATGTAGCGGAGGAAAAGGTGGAGAGTGGTGACAGTGTAGCTGTGGCCTCCTCTACATTGGGGAGACAGGCCGCCTACTTGTGGAACATTTCAGAGAACACCTCTGGGACACCCGCATCATCCAACGCAACCGCCCGTGGCTCAACACTTTAACTCCTCCTCCCACTCCGCCAAGGACATGCAGGTCCTTGGCTTCCTCCATCGCCAGACCATAGAAACACGACGGCTGGAGGAAGAGCGCCTCATCTTCCGCCTCGGAACCCTCCAACACAAGGGATGAATGCAGATTTCTCCAGCTTCCTCATTTCCCCTCCCCCCACCTTATCTCTGTCCCAGCCCTCGAACTCAGCACCGCCTTCTTGACCTGCAATCTTCTTCCCGACCTGTCTGCCCCTACCCCCTCTCCGGCCTATCACTCTCACCTTAACCTCCTTCCACCTATCGCATTCCCAGAGCCCCTCCCCCAAGTCCCTCCTCCCTACCTTTTATCTTATCCTGCTTGGCACACCCTCCTCATTCCTGAAGAAGGGCTTATGCCCGAAACGTCGATTCTGCTGCTCCTTGGATGCTGCCTGACCTGCTGAGCTTTTCGAGCAACACACTTTTCACCTCTGATCTCCAGCATCTGCAGTCCTCATTTTCTCCTTATTTTACTGTGGGTAAAGTGTTCAAAAAGTTTACAAGAGATAGGATTTATAGTCATTTGGAAAGGAATAAATTGATTAGTGAAAGGCAAGTCATTGCAACTTCTCCTTTATTGAGTTATAGAGTTATAGAGATGTACAGCACGGAAACAGACCCTTTGGTCCAACTCATCCGTGCCGACTAGATATCCCAATTTAGTCTAGTCCCACCTGCCAGCACCTAGCTCATATACCCAACCAGATGCCTTTTCAATGTTGCAATTGTACCAGCCCCTACCACTTCCTTTGGCAGCTCATTCCTTACACATGCCACCCTCTGAGTGAAAAAGTTGCCTCTTATGTCTCTTTTATATCTTTCCTCTCAGCCTAATCCTATGCCCTCGAGTCCTGGACTCCCCCACTCTAGAGAAAATACCTTGTCTACTTAACCGATCCATGCCCTCATAATTTTATAAACCTCTATCAGGTCACCCCTCAGCATTCAACAGTCCTAGCCTATTCAACCTCAAATCCTCCAACCCTGGCAACATCCTTGTAAATCTTTTCTGAACCCTTTCCAGTTTCACAACATCTTTCCGATAGGAAGGAGACCAGAATTGCACCCAATATTCCTAAAGTGGCCTAACCAATGTCCTGTACAGCTGCAACATGGCCTCCCAACCCCTGTATTCAATACTCTTGATCAATAAAGGGAAGCATAACAAACCCCGCCTTCACTATCCTATCTACCTGTGACTCCACATTCAAGGAGCTATGAACCTGCACTCCAAGGTCTTTTTGTTCAGCAACATTCCCTCGGACCTTACTAATAAGTGTATAAGTCCTGCTAAGATTCTGGCTGTAACAGTTGCTCCATTTTTGAGGTTGTTTTAGGTGTTTGAAGTGATTTCCTCGAATTCCAGGAGTAGCAATTACTGTTTTATTTGCTGTTGTATTGTTATAGAACTTTGGAGAGTTATAGATTAGATTCCCTACAGTGTGGAAATAGGCCCTTCGGCCCAACAGGTCCAAACCGACCATCAGAAGAGTAACCCATCCAGACCCATTTCCCTCTGGCTAATGCACCTAACACTGTGGGCAATTTAGCATGGCCAATTCACCTGACTTGCACATCTTGGGAGGAAACCAGAGCACACCCATGCAGACACGGGGAGAATTTGCAAACTCCACACAGACAGTCGCCCCAGGCTGGAATCGAACCTCGGACCCTGGTGCTATGAGGCAGCAGTGCTAACCACTGAGCCACCGTGCTGCCCAAACTGCGAAGGTGACCAAACTGATGGAGGAGGGTAAAGTGGTTGATGTGATGTATATGGATTTCAGTCAGGCATTTGATAAGGTTACCCAGGGTAGGCTATTTCACTAAATATGGAAGCATGGGATTGAGGGTTGGATCAGAAATTGGCGAGCTGAAAGAAGACAGAGGGTGGTGGTTGATGGTAAATGTTCATCCTGGAGTTCAGTTACTAATGGTGTACTGCAAGGATCTGTGTTGGGTCCATTGCTGTTTGTCATTTTATAAATGACCTGGAAGAGGGCACAGAAGGATGCATTAGTAAATTTATGGATACCACTAACGTCGATGGGGTTGTGGTCAGAGCCGAACAATATTGTAGGTTACAGAGGGACATAGATAAGCTGCAAAGCTGGCTGAGAGATGGCAAATGGAGTTTAGTGTGGGAATGTGTGAGGTAATTCACTTTGGAAGGAGTAACACGAATAAAGAGTACTGGCCTAATAATAAGATTCTTGGTAGTGTAGGTGAGCAGAGATCTCCGTGTCCATACACAAAGACCCCTGAAAGTTGCCACCCAGGTTGATAAGGTTGTAAAGAAGGCATACAGTGTATAAGGTTTTATTGGTAGAGGGATTGGGTTTTGGAGCCACGAGCTCATGTTGCAGCTGTACAAAACTCTGGTGCCACTGCACTTGGAGTATTGTGTACAGTTCTGGTCGTCGTATTATAGAAAGGACGTGAAACCTTTGGAAAAGGTTCAGACAAGATTCACTAGGATTGCCTGCTATGGAGGGAAGGTCTCATGAGGAAAGGCTGAGGGACTTGAGGTTGTTTTCATTCGAGACAAGAAGCTTGAGAGGTGACCTAATTGAGACATATAAGATAATCAGAGAGTTAAATAAGGTAGACAGTGAGTGCCTTTTTCCTCAGATGGCAATGGCTCATACAATTGAGGGGTGATAGATATAGGACAGATATCTGAGGTAGTTTCTTTACTCAGAGAGTAGTAGGGGCGTGGAATACCCTGCCTGAAACAATAGTATACTCACCAACATCGAGGGCAGAAGGACCTGTCTTGCGCTGTAATGTTCTGTGTTCGATGTTCACCGTGAGGATTTGAATGAAAACTAAGTTTACTAGTGTTGAATAAAAATGTGCAATCAAAAGACACAGAGTCCTGACACTATGTTATTTCCCCTTTTAAACTTCTCATGTTTTTGTTAATTTGCCCAGACGTGTCGCTCAGTGAATTCAGTGAGTAAGAGTGGATAGGAGCCTGTCGTTGCATTTCACTCTCTGGCCTGCAGTGAAAGATTACATTCCTGCCTCAGGTAACTGTCTGTGTGGGGTTTGCACATTCTCCCCATGTCTGCGTGGGTTTCATCAGGGTGCTTTAGTTTCCTCCCACAATCCAAAGATGTGCAGGTCAGGTGAATTGGTAATGCTAAATTGCCCACAGTGTTAGGTGTATTAGTCAGCGGTAAATATAGGGGAATGGGTCTGGGTGGGTGACCCTTCAGAGAGTCAGTGTGGACTTGTTGGGCCAAATGGCCTGCTTCCATACTCTGAGCAATCTAATCTAATCTCATCTAATACTCACCTTTCTCCATATTATTTATTTTTCTACCCACTTCATTCACTGAGAACAGATTACTTGATATGAATGTTGCTTTTGTGCATATCTAATTCATCTTTTGGATTTGCTTTTGTTGTCCCACTTCCTACTAGTTGTTGTTGATTACTAACAGCACTTTACACTGGCTTTACACCTCCAGTCTCTGTCATTTTGCTCCTCAGATGGAGTCATTCCTTGCCCATGAGGAAAGGAGTGTTATCATGTTGCTGCTCCTCCTTCTCCTTTCGGTCCATTCCTCACATAGACTCCTCGTTCGTTATCTGCTACACCTAATGTTGGCTCTCAGTTACCTGGATTGATTCACTAATTGAATTATTGTTCTAACTGGATATGTCATGGCATACTTTAATTGGTCTCTGAAATGTTTCTGTGTCACCACATAAATAAGGGCATTTGTGCAGCAACTTAAGTTCCTCAGCATGTATCCAATCTGAGCAAAGAGATCAAAAGAAACAGAATCCAAGGAATAACCGGCATTAAAAAAATATAGAATATGCAACAACCAGAGAAGTATGAAGCTGGCAGATATGGCAAAGAGTAAAGTCACAGAATTTTTCCTGCTCTCTACCTCTGGATCATTCTCTGTTTTTCTCTGACCTCTCAGTTCCTTCCGCACCTTAATAGCCTCCAAAATATGTCTGACAGTCAGAATGTTGATAAAGAGAATAAAGGTGAATGGGAACATTGGTGTTAAAAAAGTCTCAAAATATCTAAAACCTATCCATCGAGGGTCATTATAATAACCAGGCCTGTTATAACAGTACCATGGAACATTGTTGATCATTTTTCCAGAGTAATACACAAAGGAGTTGGGAATGTTCTTTAAACAAAAGAAGATGCAGATTGTTGCAAGAACTCTCATTGCAGTTTTCCCTGTGCAATACTTAGTTTTCATCTCATGTAAACAAATGGCAACAAATCGATCAAAGGAAAAAGCAATGGTGAACCACACAGAACAATCAATGCTCAACCGGTTGAGGACATAGAGAACAGTACAAACAGGAGTGATTTGCAGGAAACACAGTGGATAATAATAACGTTGAAATCGGTGAAGGATGATACAAAAAACAATGAACAGTAGATCTGATGTTGTCATGGCCACCAGATAGCGAGTGCTGCATATAGAAAGGCCACATTTGTCCCGAGCTAAGATTATAACCACTACTAGACTTACTGTAAGACAAAGGAAAAATAGATTTTAAGTTATTAATCAAACTTTCATTGTGCCTGAGCCTAGACTGTAGGTAATGACACAAAGATAATTGTTGTTCCATGTTATATGAAGTTTAAAGAATCTGAACCACATCAGCAAGCACTCTCTAAATGAATCATTTGCACTTTGAATGGACATACGGAAGAACATGAGTAGCAGATTACTCACAGAAACACAGTCATGTACTCAAGGTGATTTTGGTTCAGCAGCTGCTTTACAGGTTAGTCTAACAGGCTGACATTTCCCATAAGCCCACAGCATCCACACAAAGACATCTGGGATCAGGAAAACAAAGAATAGCAGATACCTAACATAGACATTGATTGCAAAATTTCTGTATTTGGTTTTGGAGTCTCCACAGTTCAGCTTGCCTCCAGAATTCTATATCCACACTGTATGAACTGCAGGACAGGGCATTGAATCACCCCACAGTGTCCAGGAAGGATGGGCTCTATAATGTGGATGAACAAATGATAGGCGTTGAGTCTCTCCCTCGTGCACAGGACTGAACATCCTGACCACCTGAACCATGAAGGTGTTCAGCAATGAATCCAATCACATTGTGGTGAGTATCCAACCTGGTAAAATCAGAAAAACTTCAACATTTGACCTAACTCCCCCCCCCCCCCCCCCCCACCCCTCCCCTACCTGTCCACGAAGGTACAGCACAGCCTTCAGCAAATAAAACCTGAATTGTTGTTTTTCTGTTCGCCGAGCTGGAAATTTGTGTTGTAGCCATTTCGTCCCCTGTCTAGGTGACATCCTCAGTACTTGGGAGCCTCCTGTGAAGCGCTTCTGTGATGTTTCCTCCGGCATTTATAGTGTTATATAGGACAAACAGGAAGACAGCTAACGATCCGCATCCATGAACATCACCTAGCCACGAAACGACACGATCAGCTATCCTTAGTAGCCACACACACAGACGACAAGCAACATGAATTTGACTGGGACAACATTACCATTATAGGGCAAGCCAAACAAAGAAAAGCCATGGAATTCCTAGAAGCATGGCACTCATCCACAAACTCCATCAACAAACAAATCGACCTGGACCCAATATACCAACCACTACAGCGGACAGCTGAAACTGACAACCGGAAGCGGCAGGGACAGGCCACTATAAATGCTGGAGGAAACACCACAGAAGCGCTTCAAAGGAGCCTCCCAAGCTTTGAGGATGTCACCTAGACAGGGGACGAAACGTTTGCAACAAAAAATTCCAGCTCGGCGAACAGAAGCACAACAACGAGCACCCGAGCTACAAATCTTCTCCCAAACATAGAACATTACAGTGGAGTACAGGCCCTTCAGCCCTTGATGTTGCGCTACCCTGTCATACTAATCTGAAGCCAATCCCACCTACACTATTCCATGTACATCCATTTGCCTGTCCAATGCCGACTTAAATGCACTTAAACTTGGTGAATCTACGACCATTGCAGGCAAAACATTCCATACCCTTACTACTCTCTGAGTAAAGAAACTACCTCTGACATCTGTCTTATACCTATCTCCCCTCACTTTAAAGTTGTGTCCCCTCGTGTTTGCCGTTCCCATACTTGGAAAAAGGCTCTCCCTGTCCACCCGATCTAACCCTCTGATTATCTTATTTGTCTCTATTAAGTCACCACTCAAACATCTTCTCTCTAACAGAACAGCCTCAAGGCCCTCAGCCTTTCCTCGTAAGACATTCCTTCCATACCAGGCAACATCCTAGTAAATCTCCTTGGCATCTTTTCCAAAGCTTCCACATCCTTATAATGCGGTGACCAGAACTGTACACAATATTCCAAGTGTGGCCAAACTAGAGTTTTGTACAGCTGCAGCATAACCTCCTGGTTCCGGAACGCAATCCCTCTATTAATAAAGGCCAAAGCACTGTATGCCTTCAGAACAACCCTGTCAATCTGGGTGGCAACTTTCAGGGATCTGTGTACATCGACACCGAGATCTCTCTGCACAGCTGTACTCCCAAGAATCTTACCATTAGCCCAGTACTTTGCATTCCGATTACTCCGTCCAAAGTGTATTACCTCACACTTGTCCACATTACACTTTATTTGCCACCTCTCAGCCCAGCTCTGCATCCTATCTATGTCTCTCTGCAACCTACTACATCCTTCATCACTATCCACAACTCCACCGACTTTAGTGTCGTCCGCAAATTAACTAACCCACTCTTCTAAGCCCTCATCCAGGTCATTTATAAAAATGACGAACAGCATTGGACTCAACACCGACCCTTGCGGTACACCGCTAGTAACTGGACACCAAGATGAACATGTTCCAGCAACCTCAACACTCTGTTTTCTTTCAGTAAGTCAATTACTGATCCAAACTGCTATGTCTCCCACAATCCCATCCCTCCGCATTTTGTATAATAGCCTACTGTGGGGAACCTTTTCGAAACCCTTGCTGAAATTCACATAAACCACATCAACCGGTTTACTCTCATCTATCTGTTTGGTCACTTTGTCAAAACGTCAATAAGATTCGTTACGCATGACCTATCCTTCACAAAACCGTGCTGACTGTCCCTGATCAGATTATTATTTTCCAGATGGTTATAAATCCTATCTCTTGTAAACTTTTCCAACACTTTACCAACAACTGAAGTAAGACTCACAGATCTGTAATTATCAGGGTTGTCTCTACTACCCTCCAGTCCTCAGGTACTATTCCTGTCGACAATGATGATTTGAAGGTCAATGTCAAAGGCTCGGCAATCTCTTCCCTTGCTTCCTCAAGGATCCTAGGATAGGTCCCATCCAGTCCAGGGGACTTGTCTATTTTCACACTCTGCAGTATTTCTAATACCTCTTCCTTGTGAACCTCAATCTCTTCTAGTCTAGATGCAAGTATCTCTGTATCTTCCTCGCCAACATTTTCATTTTCTATAGTGAACACTGTCGAAAAATATTTATTTAGTGCTTCCCCTATCTCCTCTGACTCCACACACAACTTCCCACTATTATCCTTGATTTGAGCTAATTTAACTCTCGTCATTCTTTTATTCCTGACATATCTATGGAAAGCCTTAGGGTTAACCCTGATCCTATCCGCCAACACCTTCTCATGTCCCCTCCTGGCTCTTCTAAGCTCTCTTTTTAGGTCTTTCCTGACTTTCTTGTAACCTTCAAGCGCCCTGAGTTTTCACATTTTGTCCTAACATAAGCCTTCTTCTGCATCTTGACCAGGGATTCCACTTCCTTAGTAAACCACGGCTCACGTGTTCTATATCTTCCTCCCTGCCTGACAGGTACACACTTATCTCGGACATACAGGAGCTTTTTCTTGAATAAGTTCCACATTTTTAATGTGCTCATCCCCTTCAGTTTCCTTCCCCATTCTATGCTTCCTAAATCTTTCCTAATTGCATCGTAATTTCCCTTCCCCCAGCTGTAACTCTTGCTTGGTGGAATACACCTATCCCTTTCTATCACTAAAGTAAACCCGACAGAATTGTGATCGCTGTCTCCAAAGTGCTCACCTACTTCCAAATCTAACACCTGGCCAGGCTCGTTACCCAGTACTAAATCAAAATTAGCTTCGTCCCTTGTAGGCCTGTCTACATATTGTGTCAGGAAGCCCTCCTGCACACACTGGACAAAATCTGACCGATCTATAGTACTCGTACTGTAGTGATCCCAGTCAATGTTTGGATAGTTGAAGTCCCCCATGACAACTACCCTGCCTCTCTCACTCCTATCGAGAATCATCTTTGCTATACTTCCCTCTACATCTCTGGGACTATTCGGAGGCCTATAGAAAACTCCCAGCTTGGTGACTTCTCCTTTCCTGTTTCTAATCTCAGCCCATACTACCCCAGTTAACGAGTCCCCAAACATCCTTTCTTCACCTGTAATATTGTCCCTGATCAACAATGTCACACCTCCCCTCTTTTACCATCTTCTCTGTTCTTACTGAAACATCTGAATTCCTGAACCTGCAACAGCCATTCCTGTTCCCTGCTCTGTCCATGTCTCCAAAATGGCCAGCACATCGAAGTCCCAGGTACCAACCCACGCTGCCAGTTCACCCACCTTATTTCGGATGCTCCTTGCATTGAAGTACACACACTTCAATCCAGGTTCTCACTCGCCAGTGTCAAGTACTTGATTTGGAAACTCCCTACTCTCATCCCCTTCTGCACCTGTCCTACAATATTGGTTCCCATCCCCCTGCTGTCTTAGTTTAAATCCACCTTAATAGCTTTAGCGAATTTCCCACCCAGGATATTGGTACCCCTCTGGTTCAGATGAAGACCATCCTGCTTGTAGAGGTCGCCGCAAAAAAGAGCTCCAATTATCTAAAAACCCTAAACCCTCCCTCCTGCACTATCCCTGTAGCCACATGTTCAACTCCTTTCTCTCCCTATTCCTCACCTCACTGGCACGTGGCACGGATAGCAAATCAGAGAAAACAACTCTGTTCGTCCTAGCTCTAAGCTTCCGTCCTAGCTCTAAGCTTCCATCCTAGCTCCCTGAATTTCTGCCTCAATCCCCATCTCTCTTCCAACCTATATCGTTGGTGCCAATGTGTACCATGACTTGGGGCTGCTCTCCCTCCCCCCGAATGATCCCCAAAACACGATCAGAGACATCACGGACCCTGGCACCCAGGAGGCAACACACCAACCGTGAGTCTCTCTTGTCCCCACAGAACCTCCAATCTGTCCCCCGAAATATCAAGTCCCCAATAACTACTGCTCTGCTCCTCTTCCCCCTTCCCTTCTGAGCAGCAGGTGCCCTACTGCTTTCCCCTGGTAAGTCATTCCCCGCCCCCCCCAACAGTATCCCGAACCGTATACTTATTGTTGAGGGGAATGGCCACAGGAATAAGGATGATTCAATGCAAAGTTTTGTATGAGCTAAGTTGTTACAAGACTTACCAGGAACACCAATGACAGCGAGGATGGTGTCAAACACCTGATCCACCCTTTCCCTGAGAAGATCCATTTCGTTGTTTGTGACACAATATTTCCCTTCCTGCTGCTGGGAGTCTGTTGGAATTGGAGAATTCTCTCGGATATGGAGCTGACACAGTTCCAGAGACTTTATTTTATACTGTGTGGTATCTCCACTGGGAAACCGTAATTACATCTTCAAACTGTTTATATCATTTTGAACAAACAATTAACAACAACGTATTTATTTTAATGATATGATATCATTGAGATTTAATTCTGTATTTGAATACCCTAAAGACTGGATTAATCTGACCCTGTTAGGTCTCCAATATTCATTCCAATTTGTCTTCAACAACAATACTTACAATATTTCACTAACTATCAGTCCCATCAATATCTGAATATCTTTTGATATTCTTTTCAGTGATGACCTTCATTCTGCTGAGTTTATTCACTCATTTAATACCTCACGTTGTTGAGCTCCTGGTGAGCTGTTCTACTGCACACTGTTATCCCACAGCTTTCCTTGTTAATCCAGCTGTACGACTGATTTGGGAAATTTTCTCTGTGAATGAGCACTCTAACACAGAAACTGAAGCTGATACCGACCACACCAACAGCTGGAACTTCCATTCGGTCACATTTTCTCAAAACAAAGACAAAACAAAAATCAGAACCTTACATTCAAATTAATAGAGTGATGGCATCATACAGGGTAAATGTTCCCTTTGCTCCAAAATTACACTAAAAGCAACACAAGTCTCAGTTCCCAGCACTTAGTCCATGGTCGTGAATATTTTGACCTTTCAGTGCTTATCCAAGTACTTTGTGAAGGTTTTGAGGATTTCTCCCTCAATTCCCTCCTGGACAATGCAGCACAGGCCCCTACCATTCTTTGGGTGGCATGTCCCCTCCAAACCATTTGCCATTCAGCTTAAAATTACACCACCTTGTTAAATGCCCTCTGATTAAGGGGGAGAACTGCTTAACATTCACCCTGTTCACATCCCCCTTGGTCTTATATACCCCAATCTCTACTCTAAAGAAAACAGCCCGAGCTTATCCAGCCTCCCCTTCACAGCGAAACTGCTGCAGCCCAAGCCATGTTCTGGTGAATGTCCTTTACCCTCCCTCCAGTGCAATCACATCCATCCCATGGTGCAGTGACCAGAACTGCACACAATACTCCAACAGCAGCCGATCCAAATGTCTGTAGAGCTCCAACAGGACCCTCCCTGCTCTGATAATGTCTGCCTCAATGTGTAAAGGCATGTTTCCTATCTGCCTTCTTAACTGCCCACTTAACTCACTGGCCTCTGCACTGGGACTCGAGTCCCTCACTGACCTCCGCACTGGCTCTTGATTCCCCTCACTGGCCTCTGCACTGGGACTCGATTCCTCTCACTGACCTCTGCACTGGGACTCGATTCCCCTCACTGACCTCCGCACTGGGACTCGATTCCCCTCACTGACCTCTGCACTGGGACTCAAGCCAGTGCAGTTCTGGTCACACAAACACACACACAGACAGATAGATACACACACATTCACAAAAATACGCACACACTTACACAGACAGATAGACACACACACAGACACGCACACACACCCCCACGCACACATAGACACAGACAGACAGAGACAGACACACACACACAGACACACCACAAAGACTCATACACACAGACGGAGATACACACTCACAGACACTCACACACACAGAGAGAGACTCTCTCTCACACACACACAGTCTCACACATACACACACACACTCAAACACACACACACATACACGTAAACACACAAACAATTACCCCGATTCTCTGACTTCTCGCTTCCCTTCCTTGACATTTCTGTTTATATTTCATGAGATAGACGAGCCACCAATATCCACCATAAACACCTTGTCTATACATCCTCACATCCTGCAAAGACTGTATTCCATTATCCAACTTCCTCTATCTCCACCACATCTGTTCCAATGATGTAAACTTCGATAAGGGAGCCTCCTAAATATCCACCTTCTTCCTTAACAGAGGATTCCCCAGCTCCGTTGTTGACAGAGCCCGCAGCAGGTCCAACCTATCTCCTGTACTTCGGTCCTCTCCTGTTCATTTCCCTCTCCAACAGAGATAGGGTTCCCATTGTCCTTACCTAGCATCCCACCAGCAATTACATCCAGAGGATCATTAGCCACCATCTCCATTAGCCACCACAGGACATGATCAGGGTAAGTTGAAGTCATCATTTGAAAAAAGAAACACAGGAAGAAGGGAAAAGGGAGAATAAAAGAAAGAAACGGACAAAAAGAACAGGTGGAGCAGAGGAGTTCTGGCTGGAGCATCGTACTCTGCTGCCATTTTGGATCTGCACAAAAAGATGACATGGTCCGAAGTACCATCAGGTCTGAGGAAGGGCCACTCGGGCCACTCGACCCCAAACATTAACTCTGATTTCTCTCCACAGATGCTGCAGACCTGTTTAGCTTTTCCAGCAATTTCTGTTTTTATTGCTGATTTACAGCATCTGCTGTTCTTTCAGTTTTTTATTTCATGATCAAACCTTACCGCTCAGAATGGTGTTTAATTCTTTGTTTTAGGATTTTCTCTCATAGTTTCCCTGACATTGATGAACACTCACTGCTCTGTTATTCCTGGTCAATCCCTACCACTGTTCTTGAAAAGTGGAAACACATCAACTGCCCTCCAATCCCCTGGCAACTTCCCTGTGGCCGGAGAGAAATTAAAGATTTGGGTCAGAGTCCCTGTAAATTCCTCCCTCGTCTCCTTGGATACAACTCCTCTAGATCTTGGGGATCTATCTCTATTTAAGATCCCAAAACTGAGAATATCTGCTCACATCATACATAAGTCTGTTGAAGAGAAGCTGAGAGCAATGTTTTATTTTGGCTTTTTTCCTTCCCATCCTATATGAGGGCAAATTGTATTCAAAGAGTCATAGAGTCATTGAGATGTACAGCATGGAAACAGACCCTTTGGTCCAACCCGAGCATGCCAATCAGATGGGCGGCACGGTGGCACAGTGGTTAACCTCAGGTGACTGACTGTGTGGAGTTTGCATGTTCTCCCCGTGTCTGCGTGGGTTTCCTCCGGGTGCTCCGGTTTCCTCCCACAGTCACAAAGATGTGCAGGTAAGGTGAATTGACCATGCTAAATTGCCCGTAGTGTTAGGTAAGGGGTAAATGTAGGGGTATGGATGTATTGCGCTTCGACGGGTCGGTGTGGACTTGTTGGGCCGAAGGGCCTGTTTCCACACTGTAATCTAATCTAATGTAATATCTCAACCCAATCTAGCCTCACCTGCAAGCATCTGTCCCATATCCCTCCAAACTATTCCTATTCATATACCCATCCAGATGTCTTTTAAATGTTACAATCATACTAGCCTCCAAAACTTCCTCTGGCAGCTCATTCCATACAAATACCACCCTCTGCATAAAAACGTCACTCCGTAGGTCTCTTTTATATCTTTCCCCTCTTATCCTAAACCTATGCCGTCTCGTTCTGAACTCCCCCACTCCAAAGAAGAGACTTTGTCGATATATCCTATCCATGCTCCTCATGATTTTATAAACCTCTATAATGCCACCCCTCAGCCTCTGACACTCCAAGGAAAACAGCCCCAGCCTGTGCAACCTCTCACTGTACCTCAAATCCTCTAACCCTGGCAACATCCTTGTAAATCTTTTCTGAACCCTTTCAAGTTTCACAACATCTTTGCGATAGGAAGGAGACTAGAATTGCACGCAATATTCCAAAAGTGGCCTAACCAGTATTATACACAGCCGCAATATGACCTCCCAAGTCCTGTACTCAATACTCTGACCAATAAAGGAAAGCATACCAAATGCCTTCTTCACTATCCTATCTACCTGCGACTCCACTTTCAAGGAGTTATGAACCTGCACTCCAAGGTTTGTTTGTTCAGCAACACTCCCTAGGACCTTATCATTAAGTGTATAAGTCCTGCTAAGATTTGCTTTCCCAAAATGCAGCACCTTGCATTTATCTAAATTAAAGTTCATCTGCCACTTCTTATCCCATTGAACCATCTGGTCAAAATCCTGTTGTAATCTGAGGTAGCCTTCTTCCCTGTCCATTACACCTCCAATTTTGGTGTCATCTGCAAACTTACTAACTGTACCTCTTATGCTCACATCCAAATCATTAACATAAATGACGACAAGTAGAGGACCCAGCTGTGGCACTTCACTGATCACAGGCCTCAGCAAAATGATATACCCAAACAAAAACTACAACAGAACCTATACCAGTGAATTATTGCAGGGGGCAGAGGGAGGATGTATTGATTGGAATAGGTAGATCACTGTGATCCCTGATTGGGGCTTCTAACCTGAGCCAATCAGGGAACCTGCCTGACAGATGTAAACAGAGGATTCCCAGAGATTCTCTTCATTCGAGGGACTGCCTCTGAGCTGGCAGGTCAGCGCCTACGCACTGTGAACACGTAAATAAAGGGTGACTTTGGGACAAGATAATGACCTCTGCAGTTATTTCACTGTGTAGCAGGATCGAGATACAGAATGGTGTCTTTCTGTTCCACTCTAAAAGACACGACAGGTTGAATGGCCTCCTCCTGTTCCCCTGTAACAGACCTGAGGGGCTGAATGACTCATGTTGTTCCGTTATAACAGACTTGAGGGGCTGAATGGCCTCCTTCTGTTCCCCTGTAACAGATCTGAGGGGCTGAATGGCCTCTTGTTGTTCCCTTGTAACAGACTTGAGGGGCTGAGTGGCCTCCTCCTGTTCCTCTATAACAGACCTGAGGGGCTGAATGACCTCTTGTTGTTCCCCTGTAACAGACTGAAGAGTCTGTTCTGAGGAAGGGTCACTCGACCAGAACCATTAACTCTGATATCTCTCCACAGAGGTTGCCAGACCTGCTGAACGTTTCCAGTAATTTCTCTTTTTGTTTCCTTTTTTATGAGTGCAGGTAAAAGGCCAGAGGGAGAAGTTGGAGGGAGAGTGTTGGAGGAGGGTGAAGGGGTAGGTGGGATGGGGAGAGAACTCTTTTCTATAGAAACGGGCGGGGAGGGGAAAGTGACAGAAAAAAAGTTCACCGTCATGTCGTGCCTGAAATTCATTAAGGTGGGGCCACCAACGGGATAAAAGTCAGACGTTTTCTGAGTCCTGAATGTACAGCATCAGAGCACGCCGCGATGTACCATCAATTTCCTCAGAGCTCAAGTCATTCCGATTCTACAGAATCTGATAAGGTGGAGTTTAGAAGCAAAAACGAGAAGCAAACATTGAGGGGAGTTAGATATGAAAGTGAAAGCCATAACACAAATGGTGAGCATATTATAAAACAAGGAATAGATGTTCGGGTTTGTGGGTACTGCAGTCATAATGGATGAATTCAAGTTGTATCTAAACTGTGGTAAGCCAAGTGAATGCTAATCCTGGGAAAAATGGATACCGTGAGCGTGTTTCAGATGGTTTGCTTGAACAGTATGTTGAGCACCAAGCTTGAGACCAGGTTGTTTAGGAATTGATGTTGTGTGAGCATAAGAGTTAATTAAAAACCTTGCTGTAAAGGAGAGTTTGGGAGAAGTAATCATAATATATTGAATTTAATATGACATCTGAATACAAAATAGCTTTTGCCTTTTTTTTTCCTGAAATTATGATTATAAACCTGAGCCAGGCAAAACCATGAATGTATAAGGGGCAAGTTGGCTTTGCTGAATTGAAAAGGTGACTGAAAAAAATTTAATGGAACCCCCTCCCCCTCCAGTCCACACCTTCCGCCCCACCGACCTCAGCATAAACCGCATTATCTGCTGACATTTCCATCACCTACAAATGGACCCCACTACCAGAGATATATTTCCCTCCCCTTCGTGACTACCTGGTCAGGTTAACGCCCCCCTACAACCCACCCTCCCACCCTGGCACCTTCCCCTGCCACCGCAGGAATTGCAAAACCCGCGCCCACACCTCCTCCCTCACCTCCATCCCAGGCCCCAAAGGAGTCTTCCACATCCATCAAAGTTTCACCTGCACATCCACAAATGT
Source organism: Chiloscyllium plagiosum (assembly GCF_037043375.1). Lineage (NCBI taxonomy): Eukaryota > Metazoa > Chordata > Chondrichthyes > Orectolobiformes > Hemiscylliidae > Chiloscyllium > Chiloscyllium plagiosum. The sequence goes on along the minus strand of NW_028270156.1, from coordinate 89,730,054 downwards.
CACTTATAGTATCTGTTACTCCCAATGCGATCTTCTCTACACTGGAGAGACTGGATGCCTCCTCGCAGAGCGCTTTAGGGAATATCTCAAGGACACCTGCACCAATCAACCCCACCGCCCCGTAGCCGAACATTTCAACTCCCCTTCCCACTCTGCCGAGGACATGCAGGTCCTGGGCCTCCTCCACCGCCACTCCCTCACCATCGGACATCTGGAGGAAGAACGCCTCATCTTCTGCCATGGCATCAATGTGAACTTCACCAATTTCCTCATTTCCCCCCCCCCCCCACCTTACCCCAGTTCCAACCTGCCAGCTCAGCACCATCCTCATGATCTGCCAATCTTCCTTCCGACCTATCTGCTCCACCCTCCTCACTGACCTATCACCTTTATCCCCACCTCCATTCACTTATTGCACTCTTCTCCCCAGCCCCACCCCCTTCTATTTATCTCTCCACCCTGGAGGCTCCCTGCCTCATTACTGATAAAGGACTTTTGACCGAAACGTCGATTTTGCTGCTCCTCGGATGCTGCCTGACCTGCTGTGCTTTTCCAGCACCACTCTAATCTAGACTCTGATCTCCACCATCTGCAGTCCTCACTTATGCTCCGCAAAATTTAATGGAAGTCAGGCAATGTACGTTATTTCTAGAAATGCGGTAAGGTATACAATATATACATATCCCTCCAAGGTGCAAACAGCAAAAGGAAAAGGTGACTCACGATGGTTAACAAACCAGTTAAAGGAGGATAACCCTGAGACTGCTCAGATAGTGGGGCACCTCGGTACAAGGACCGTGGAATGGGTCCAATCTTGAATTCTGGATGGACAGGAAGTTAGAAGTTCTTCGGGAAGCCCACCACATGCCTGAGTCACCTCGAGTGTGTATGAGGTGTCACGGCCGAGTGCCTTGTCTGGAGGCTATGGATAGCTCCGATTGTGAACTGGAGATGGACTGATGCCTTTGCAGTCAATTGTGCCAGCGTTAACAGGCCTGCTCCTCTGCCGTCCAACCCTGCATCCCAAGTTCTTTCCTCCTTCAGCCAGCACAATCCATAGAGGAAGAGCTCCAGTGTGAGCCGACTGTGTCCCAGACTGTGATCAGGTCCAGGTAGAAGACAGGCAATTCCTGGAACAAGACCCGAGTCTGGGACCACATGTAGTTCGGAAAGGAACTACTTGTCCTAACAGAGGCCGCACACCTGACAGAAGAAATACATGATCAGGGCCCACCACCTTGGAGGAGGCTCAACGTGAAGGTATCGCTGCAGAGTCTGAAGGTGGAAAGTTATGGGTACAAAGTCACACCAGCGCTTGACCACCCTCCTCAAGCAGGAGACATCAGAACTTCAGCAGTGACCCGGTGTTACCCTCTAGGCCCAGAAAAACCCCGATGAGTTTTATCTGGATGGGGGTGACAAAGCTATGGGGAGGGGCCAATGTGACCAGCCGGTACCCATCATGGCAGCCACCAGCTGGTTTCTGGCCATCACTCATGCCCTGTAGGGCAACATTCAGAGCAGTGCTGTCTTCTCTGCTGGGAGAGTGGTTACTTGGGTCTCCAACATGGGCCAATTTGCCAGCCAGGTTTCCTCAGCTGGCCAAAGATAGACTCCCAGGTCGAGGAGGTGAGTGGTATGTCCCGTGAAGCACCGGAGCTCATCTGGCAGGGCGTCCATCTGTCACAGTCCGACCAAATGGTCCAAACACCTTGCTCGAGGTGGTCCTTGTAGAGGACATTGCTGAGTGGACCTCCTTGCACTTTCCCATCCTCTGCAGCTCTGTGAACATGACGAGTGAGTCATCGGTGTACACCGCGAAAACCCAGCTCGGGCCCCAGCCTGTACAGAGCCATACCTGAAAGCAGCTTAATGCAAAATATACAGGAGTGGGACCATGCAGAGAGAGAAAAACCGGCCCATACAGGGGACAGGCCTGACCCACTGCTCTCCCAAAGCACAAGGCTGCCTTCGGGGACCTGTTAACCTTTACCGGACACTCTGTGGCAGTGTATAGAGTCAGGTCTGAGTGACCTGCACATTCCGAACACAAAAGATCACGGTGTCCTGAGCAGATACTCTCGATCCACTCTGTTGAGCATCGTTCCCTGATCAAAGGAGAGAAAAGCAGATAACTGGCCAATTCTTTGGGAATAATCTATCATATTCCGTCCCAAGTGGATGTTGTTGTGGATGATCCAGATATTTAACAAACAGAGATCCCCTTCTTAGATAACAGACTGGTGATGACCCTGCCTCAAGAAAGGACAATACCTCCAGCACCCACATATAGTCACCTCCACCCCACCCCCCAGGACATCTCAGAATGCCCTGAGGAACTTCATGGGCAGCCCCTAGGTCCTGCTGCTGGAAAAATGGTGGAGGGCACCAGTTAGTTCCTCCAAGCTCTGAGGGGCATCGAGCTTCTCAGCACCGTTCCAGCTGACCTGCAGCAGGTCGTCCCACAGAACCTTGTCAGCTTCCTCGCTGGACAGCTCCGGAGAGAACAGAGCAGGAATAGACCCTGACTTGGGCCCTGATGCTACCTCAATCTGAGACAAGGGATCGTCGTCAGTTAGCAGCACAAGGAGCTGCTGGTGGAGCCCGTGCCATTTTTCCAGCGAGTAGAAGAAATGGGAGCCGCGGTCAAGATTGCAATGGAACTGGACTCACGATCACATGTACACAGTCCAGGACGCAAAGGGATCCAGACCCTGGGACGCAGCCTTCTGCTCTTCATGCACTGTCCCATAAAGCCAGGTCCACGTCAGGCTAACCGCAACATAACTCTGGATCAAGCACCTCCTTCTCCAACTCCATGATCCTGGATTTCCACCTTTTCATCGACACCCATATGTACCCCTGACAGAAGACATGGATGTGAGTCTTGCTGACATCCCTCATGGAGGGGAAGCTCCCCGTGCTTCCCTCTGTGGGATATAGGTGAATTAATGTTATTTCTGCAATTATAAGTTCTGTTACAGAGTAAATGAATTCACATTAGTTTGGAATAAATGCTGATAAAGAAAGGATTTGCCTAGCGGTGACCTGCAGTAGGATGACGTCAAACAACCTTATGGGGGCCAGAGATAGGCATTTATCATGGACAAGGCCGGATAAACAGAAGTTGTGGGATCAGTCTTAAGGAAATGAGTGACGTAAGCGGAGGAGGGGGCAAACAGTGAAATAAGAAAAAAAAAATGGGGATTCAAATTGTATAAATTTCGAGAGTTTGTTGGATTTGGTGTGTATTTGTCATTGCCTTACTGGCATTAGACATTGCACCCACTTGCAAGTGTACAAATAAACGACACTACTGTTTCAGATTTTTGTCTCGGACTGAAATTATTGAAGTGAGCAAGCTTTGTTTCTCACAATTGGGGGCTGTCCGGGATTTTCTTCCATCGCCAGGGGGAGTGGCTGGCCTTGGACACTGGGAAAACGCGTCCCGTTCCCCATTGAGGAGCGGTCTCATGTCCCGGTTTGGGTGACTGGTGTGAATCCTACAAGAGAGACATCTGAATCAGACAGTGAGAGGAGGTTGATAGACAACACGGCAAAAAGGGCCAGGCAACTCTGTGCACAGATCAAGATAAGAAAATTGACTTTTAAGTATTGCCTTGGTGGCCGGGATTGAGTTTTAGTAGTTAATAAGGGACTAACGAAGGAACTCATTATGGATTGTGCTGTGGGTCAGGAAAAAGCCTCCGGGACAACAAAGTAAGAAAAAGGCAATGGAAATCGAGGCGGGGTCCCTTACAACATACCTCCAGAAAGTCCTTTGGGCAGGATGTTGTGGAATTGGCAAAATAATATTTGTACAAGGGAGAAAGATGATTAAATATTGTTGCTTTGTGTGGACTAAGGAATCCATTCTTCGTCCCGCTGTCTTCTAGCCAAAGTACAGATCGGACGAAGACTGGGTTTGTACATATCTGAATTTATATGTCAATGTGAGCGAGAGAGAGAATGAAAAGAGCTGTACAGCTGGTAGGAAGTTTAACCCTTTGTGATTTGGATTGAGTGAACATTTGTTTGTTGTTGATTGAATGTTTGTGTTTTATTCCCTGGAGCTTGAGTTCCAGGACTGTTTTGGATCTGATTTTTATTATGGAAACTTAACATGATTTCTTTTAAGGTTAAGGATTCTATCGAGAATATGAAGAAAAAAAGAATGATAACTCCTTTTTACAGATCATGACCGCCTTACTATCAGTTTCTAACTAATTTCTTTTATCTTTACATAAAAGCGATTTATGGAGGACAGTTGAAGTTTCAGTTCAACATTAGATTGTAGTAAAAACAAAATTCTATGGTTAATATCTGTGACCTTGGATTCAGCCATTGTTCATGCATTAGAAGTTTTTTTTAAAACTTGAATAGACAAATTCTTTTATGGCAGCTCTGATTATTTTACGACTTATAGTATTGTAATTGAGCAATGATTGGTCAGAACTATTTAAAAAAACTAATTTTGGATTTAACTTAAAGGACTAAAACTGGGTAATTACAGTGAATTTTAAAATTGGGAACTGTATGCATTTTGCATTTTAAATATTAAATACTGAAGAAATGAACGTAAATATATAAATATATTTATAAGTTAGGAATAGGCTTTAAAGGTTAGTCAAGCATGAATTGATGAATTGGTGTTTGAAGTTATGGGGAGCAAGAAATATTGCAATATTTCTTTAAAGAAAAAGGGTAAGAACGTAACGACTTATCCCCTTCGGGAGGTATCCATAGGGGACAAAGAGATTGGGTTTGTAAGTGCCCCTCTCACCAGTGGGGAGGTCAGAACATTTAAAAAGGAAATGAAGGTCCTGGTTGAGGATCCGGTGGGGTTGTCTGAACAAATTGATCAATTTCTGGGGCCCAGTCTGTATACCTGGGCTGAGTTAATGTTTATTTTGAATATACTATTTACTGGGGAAAAAAGGGGACTTATATGAGGAGCTGCCATTATAATATGGGACAGGGAACACCCGATTGGAGATGGGGATGCTGGACAGGGAGAGGTGAAGTTTCCCCTCAGAGATCCCCAGTGGGAAAATCAAAACCCGAAGCATAGAGAAGAAATGAGGGAATTGAAAGACCTGATTCTAAAAGGAATAAGAGAGGCAGTTCTGAAGTCACAGAATTTGACTAAAGCCTTTGAAGTTAGACAGGAGAAAGATGAGACTCCCTCAGCTTTCTTGCTAAGATTAAGGGACTCAATGCGGAAATATTCTGGAATGAACCCTAAGGACCCAGTGGCACAGGGTCTTTTGAAAGTACATTTTGTGACAAAAGCATGGCCAGACATACAGAGAAAGATACAGAAGATAGAAGGGTGGAGTGAAAAACTATTAGATGAATTGTTAAGAGAGGCACAGAAAGTGTTTGTAAGGAGGGAGGATGAGAGACAAAAACAGTAGGCGAAAATGATGGTAGCTACGGTTGATGAGGTAGTTAAGAAAAGAATGGAATAATTAGTGAGCAACCGGAGCGGCGGGTGGCAGCATGTAGGACAGAGAGGAAAGGGGAGAGGGAGAGGACAAGGGGGAGCATTTGATAGAGGGTTCGAGCGACAGGGGCAGAGATGGAAGCCTCCACAGGCGGGATGCAATTATTGCGGAAAGATAGGGCATTTTAAGCGGGAGTGTCCTGATCTACACAGGGAAGAAAGGGCAATTCCGCTTATGAATTTTGATGAAGAATAGGGGTATCAGGGGTTCCTGCCCTCGGGGGCCCACCAGGAACCCTTGATAAACTTGAAGGTGGGACCCTGTAGGGAAGAGGTAGTCTTCCTAGTAGATACGGGGGCAGCACGGTCATTGCTGAATTTTAAACCAAAGAAAGTAGAAATGTTAACACGATCAATTACTGTTTCGGGGGTGAAAGGGGAAGGATTTACTGTTCCACTATTTGAACCTATGATGATAGAAGGTTTTAAAGGTAGGGTTACAGGGGAACTGCTGTATATCTCTGATATAGGAAGTAACTTACTGGGGAGAGACTTAATTATCCTCTTAGGACTGGAGATTGGAATTCAGGAAAGAGAATTAGTTGTACAACTGGCGATGTTGACAGAGGATGCAGAGAGAGAGATAGACCCTATTGTATGGGATAGAGAAGGGAATCGTGGAAAACTACAGATCCCTCCCCTTTTAATAAATTTAAAACAGAAAGGGGACGTTGTCTGTGAACGACAATATCCCATTTCCATAGAAGGTAAACGAGGGCTGCAGCCAGTAATTGCAGGACTGATTAGAGATGGACTGTTGGAACAATGTATGTCTCCTTATAATACCCCAATTCTACCAGTGTGGAAATCTGATGGAACTTATCGATTAGTGCAGGATTTGAGAACATTAAATCGAATAGTACAGATCAGGCATCCAGTGGTACCAAACCCCTATATGTTGTCAAGTAAGATCCCTCATGATTACAGATGGTTTAGTGTGATAGATTTAAAGGATGCATTTTGGGCTTTCCCTTGGCGGAGGAAAGATTTGGGACTATCCCCCTATGAAATCTTATTTGGATTACCCTATCTGGGAACGAATGGAGAATTGCCAATTCCTGAAACTAAAGATTTGTTTTTAAAGAAGTATATACTGGGCTTGTCCTCCTCTTTGTCTTTCCTCAGGAAACAGGGTTCATTGGCACAGACTCCACCCCTTGAATTCACTGTTCACCCCATCCGGCTGGGTGATTGGGTCTTAGTAAAATCATGGACAGAGACTAAGTTGCAGCTGGACTGGGAAGGGCCGTACCAGGCTCTTTTGACTACCGAAACGGCAATAAGGACGGCGGAAAAAGGCTGGACTCATTACACTCGGATCAAAGGGCCTGTGGACCCTCCAGTTGAGGAAGAAGTCTGGACAGCCGAATCAACGCATGACCCGCTAAAACTCAAACTAAAGAGACTTTGAGTAATTATTATACAGTGGCGGTGCGAGCGCGGGATTATTTCTCTAAGATTGTATATTAAGTCTTTTTGTGCTTCAGCATGATGTTTAGAATATTGGGAATGTTTAGAGTTATGATGCTAGCCCTCTTGGTATTGGGATTTTGTCAAATATCATTTTCATATATATTATTAACGGTTCCTGAGTCTGATAATCCACAAGTAATAGACACTGATGCATGCAGCTTAGTAAATTGTGGGGATGTAAATAATCGAAGACAGTACCGCAGCTCAGAGATACATCTTAAGTCATATGGGGATGGTACCTGGTATAATGGTCTCGTCACAGTACACCGGGCCCTCTTCTGACCAGCTCACGATTGTCCCGATGAAAAGTGTGACCCGATATACCTAACAATAAGGAAAACCACATGGCCCGAAGCAATTTGCGGGGGGGGGGGGGGGGGGGGGGGGGCGGAACCTATGAGATACAATTAAATGAAAGCAAATGGGAAGGATTTCATGGGCTTTTGTTTTCGAATTACTGTAGGACAGGGAAAACGGGTAGAATTACTGGGTAATGAGATACAACCCTTCACCCCTCCCGATGATCCAAAAGTAGTAAAAATTATAGAGGTAAAGGACTTGAAACAGACTATCGAAATAGAAACTGGGTACGGGGATGCAAATGCCTGGGTTGAATGGGTAAAGTATACTGTAAAAAGTCTGAACAAGAGCAATTGCTATGGATGTGCCTCCGGTAGGCCAGTGGCCCAGGTGGTTCCCTTTCCGTTCGGGTGGAAGCGAGACAGGAAGGGCATGAAATGTATGATAGCCCTGTACCAGGATGAGACTGCATGGAATGATAGGAATTGTACCTCCCTATCTCTGATGTTCCCTCCCTTGGAGAAGAAAGAAGCAAAAGTTCCCCCCACATTTTCCGCCACAGTTGGAAATCACACGTCGTGTGTGCGCAGGCGAGGTACAAGTTGGTCGAGAGATTTGGGGGAGCTGAAATTACGTACAGAGATTAAGAATGTTACCGAAACGGAGAAGGGAGGGAACTACTCAGCACTAAAGGTTCCCCGAGCGGATCTGTGGTGGTACTGTGGAGGCAAAATATTGAGACCCACCCTACCTACGGATTGGAGAGGGATATGTGCAATTGTACAATTGGCAATTCCATTTCCCTTGGCATTTGAGAAGGAAATGATCGTAGGGAAAAAGGGAAGGGGTAAGAGATTACTGTTAGATACTTCTTTTGATGACAGGATTCCCGAGGGGAGTGCCTGATGAATTCAAGGCTCGTAACCAGATTGCAGCAGGCTTTGAGTGAGCTCTCTTTTCGTGGGTAACAGTTAATAAAAATGTAGATTGTATAAATTATATTTTCTATAACCAATAGCGATTTATAAATTATACAAGAGATGCGGTTAAAGGAGTATCAGAACAGCTTGATACAACATTAGGATGGCATGGGAAAACAGAATAGCCCTTGATATGATTTTAGCAGAAAAAGGGTGTGTGTGTGTGATGTTAGGAGGAAGCTGTTGTACCTTTATTCCTAATAATACTGCGCCTGATGGTTCAATTACTCGGGCCTTATGGGGATTGACTACTTTAGCAGAGGAACTGGCTGAGAATTCAGGAGTAGACAAATCTCTCACGGGATGGCTTGAATCCTGGTTTGGAAAATGGAAGGGGGTGGTGGTTTCTATCCTTACTTCTCTGATAGTAATAGTGGGGGTATTGGTGGCGATTGGCTGTTGTATCATACCCTGTATACGAGGGCTCACCCAAAGACTGATTGAAACAGCCTTGATGAAACAGATGCCCCTAAAAGGGAATCAGGCAGAGGAATTTTATCGGCTAAATAATGAGGGGATGAGTGAAACCAAGATAGATGAAATCTCTGAAATGATGCTTACGAATTTTGGGAACGATGTTTAAAGAAACAAAAAGAGACAAAAATGCAGAAGATAACAAATGGTAATTAAAAAGAAAAAGGGGAAATTGTGGGATATAGGTGAATTAATGTTATTTCTACACTTATAAGTTCTGATGTAGAATAAATTAATTCACATTAGTTTGAAATTGTTTCGGCCAAGAGCTGAATTAGCAAGAATGAGGAAGTATATAATCCGTTAAAAAAAAATGGTATGTTAGCATGAGACGTGATTACAAAACAATGGTAGAAATGCAGGCACTAGATAAAATGCTGTAAAGATAGGTCTGTATAAACAGTAGGTTTTCCACTTGTATGGGGACACAGGAACAAACCTTAATTAAAGAGGTCATAAAGGTCAGAGTGGCCTCCGGAGAGGAATAAATGCTGATAAAGAAAGGATTTGCCTAGCGGTGACCTGCAGTAGGATGACGTCAAACAACCTTATGGGGGCCAGAGATAGGCATTTGTCACGGACAAGGCCGGATAAACAGAAGTTGTGGGATCAGTCTTAAGGAAATGAGTGACGTAAGCGGAGGAGGGGGCAAACAATGAAATAAGAAAAAAAATGGGGATTCAAATTGTATAACTTGCGAGAGTTTGTTGGATTTGGTGTGTATTTGTCATTGCCTTACCTGGCATTAGACATTGCACCCACTTGCAAGTGTACAAATAAACGACACTACTGTTTCAGATTTTTGTCTCGGACTGAAATTATTGAAGTGAGCGAGCTTTGTTTCTCACAACTCTCTGGCCAGTCCTGAAGTAGTGAAGCAAGTCCCAGAACAGCTTGTCCTCCAACAGCAGGGCGTTGAAGTATCAATACCCGACTCGCCCTGGCACGGAACGGACCTAGCTCCACTCACACCAGGTTGTCATCGAACATCAGCTCCTGACACATCGAGGCCTTCAGAACATAGAAGATGTACGCCCTGAAAATGTAAAGACGGCCAGTCCTGGACACTCCAACCCCAGGCCTCACAAATTTGATGGCAATGGAATCAGGGTGTACATTTCACCAGGCATCTACCAACCCTCTCAATTTATCCACTGATGCTGAGCTCTTCTGGGTATCTCCACAGCCCCTCCTCCTGAGATTGCAATTTAAATGTCCACTGAGAAGGATGGGCTCCCCCTCACCGATGGAGGGAAGAAGACGAGATGCTTCCTTGTCCTAGATGCTAATGCACCATCTAAGGTGCAGATACCTTCACGAAGTGAATCATTGAGCCTCTGAAATGAACTGTGAGTTGTAGCAGATGGCTGGGTCTCACTGACGCTCAAGATCTCCAGCTGAGAAAACAGGCTAACAAGATAGCCAGCCCTCCAGAATTGGAGGCCAGCGACTCAGGAAGACACCTCCCTGCCACTCCAGGAGCCATGTAGCATTGTCTTCTGATACAGTAGGATTTCTTGCCGGAGGCTCACTGTGTAGATTCATTCCCTGAGGAGCAAAAGATATGATATCTGCACTGGCCTTCCTGCTGCCTTTGAATTGAGGCTCGCTATGAATGTGTCATCAGCAACAACCAAAAGACTGAGTGGAGGAGGGACTCTTTTCCCCCTCCACACACAGAGGACACTGCAAATGGAGGCACCATCTGCTCACTCAAAGCTTCATCATTGGTCGCTTGGGTGTTGGCAGTGGTCTTCAAGGCAGGCCAGTTCCTCCTTCTTGCAGGCATGACACCGCACAGCCTTTACTGACCAGACTGCCTGGTAAGCAAAGATCTCCTTTACACCAAGCAGTACTGACACCATACCTGACATCATCTCCCCGAGCTGGTGAAGGTGCGATGGAAGTAAATCAAATGGAACAAAGGGCAGGATGTTCATCAAAATGATCCTCTGGGAAATTAACTCGAGAGGGTCAACAACAATAACATCCTAGCGACAGTAATGCCCTTCTCCAGGGCGAGTTGCACCACCTGCTCAGTCTTCAGGAAGAACACTGCCTTCCCATACATCTTTGATGTAGTGACGATGGTGTGGATCCAGACTAGCCCCACCAAGGCCGCTGACCGGTCTTAATGGTCATGTTAGGGTGAATGTAACATTTCGTCCCGAGCTGGTTTGTTTAATAAGGCAAGGGTGACGATGCCCCGGGAGGGGCTGGTGGTAGAAGTGGAAGATGCATCCACCCCCAGTAGGAATGACTGGGCCCCACCCTGGGTGCTGTTTTACAGAGTCCTGTGATCACCATCGTCCCTCCCAAACCAAGACCAACACCTCCCCTCACTCAAATAGTCAGTAAAGGAAACTGAGAGAGTCCTGTTAGGCTTGATCTGCCAGTCCAGTCACCCAGGCAACCATGCCCTGACCTGCTACCCAAACCACAGGTGCAAAGCAATTGTTCCCCAGTGCCCAGAGCAATAGTCACTGGCAGCAAATAGCAAACAAAGCAGGAGAAATAAGGAGATGGTCCAGGCTCCAAATAGTTCCAAGCCCCAGACTCCAAAATACACCCACTCATTGTAAATGTTCAGCATCCCCAAGAAATTAGTGTCCAGGCCAGAATCCCCAAGGGTCTAGGCCTCAACCTACTCCAGCTGCTGTCAGTTGCAACAATTCAGCATCTACTTTCCAAGTACAGCAGCAGCAGAGTGCAGAATCCCAACATACTGCTCTCTATTGGAGAACAATCCTCCGCCATCACTCTGTCCCCTGACATTAAGCCAGTTTTGTATCCAAGTAGCAAGACCACTCTGAATCCCATGTGATCTAACTTCACTAATTAGACTACTGTGTAGAACCTGGTCAAAGACTATACTAAAGTCCAAGTAAACACCATCTACTGCTCTGCCCTCATCTACCTTTTAGATAAGAACAAAGAACAAAGAAAATTTACAGCCCAGGAACAGGCCCTTCGGACCTCCAAGCCTGAGCCAATCCAAATGTACTGTTTAAACCTGTCGCCCAATTCCTAAACATCTGTATCTCTCTGCTCCCCACCTACTCATGCATCTGTCCAGACGCATCTGAAAAGAATCTATCGTGCCTGTCTCTTCGACCTCTGCTGGCAATGCGTTCCAGGCACCTCTGTGTGAAGTGCTTGCCACGTGTATCCCCCTTAAACCTTCCACCACTCACCTTGAAAGCGTGACCTCTCGTTATTGAATCCTTCACTCTGGAAATAGCTTGTCTCTATCCACCCTGTCTGTATCCTTCATGACTTTGTAAACATTAATCAGGTCCCCCCTCAATCTCCCTTTTTCTAATGAAAATAAACCTAACCTACTCAACCTCGCTTCAAAGCTAGCACCTTCCATACCAGGCAACATCCTCGTAAACCTTCTCTGCACACTGTCCAAAGTGTCCACATCCTTTTAGTAATGTGGCTACCAGAACTAGCACAGTATTCTAAATGCGGCCGAACGAATCTCTTGTACAATTTTAACATGACTTGCCAGCTCTGATACTCAATACCGTGTCCAATGAAGGCAAGCATACTATATGCCTTCTTGACCACTCTATCCACCTGTGCAGCAACCTTCAGGGTACAATGGACCTGAACTCCTAGATCTCTCTGCCCATCAACTTATCCCCAAGGCTCTTCCATTCACTGTATAATTCGCTCTGGAATTAGACTTGCCTAATGCATCACCTCACATTTTTCTGGATTGAAAACCATCTGACACCTTTCCACCCAACTCTCCAGTCTATCTATATCCTCCTGTATTCTCTGACAGTCTCTTATGCTTTCTGCTACTCCACCAATCTTCGTGTCATCTGCAAACTTGCTGATCATACCAACAGTGCCCTCTTTCAGATCATTTATGTATATTACAAACAACAGTGGCCCCAACACTGACCCCTGTGGAATACTACTGGTTACCTTTCTCCATTTCGAGAAACTCCCTTGAACTACGACTCTCTGTCTCCTGTTGCTCAACCAGCTCTTTATCCACTGAGCTAGAACACCCTGCACACCATGTGACTTCACTTTCTCCTTTAGTTTCCAATGGGGAACCTTGTCAAACACCTTACTAAAGTCTATGTATATGACATCAACAGCTTCATCTAACAACTTGGTCACATCCTCGAAGAACTCTATTAAGTTGGTAAGGCACGATCTCTCCCGCATAAAACCACGGTGCCTTTCACTGATTTGTCCATTCTTTGCTAAATATAAATAGATCCTATTCCTCAGTACCTTCTTCAAAAAGCTCAATTACATTTCAAGGCACAATTTCCTCATAGAAAATGATACTAACTATCACTGAATCAAATTCTGCCTCCATAAATATCCAAAAGTCTTAGCTTTTAAGCTCACCTCCAACAATTTAACCACAACAGATGTCAGTCTCACAGGTTCAATATGGAGAGAAAATGAGGTCTGCAGATGCTGGAGATCAGAGATGGTAATGTGTTGCTGGAGAAGCGCAGCAGGTCAGGCAGCATTTAGGGAACAGGAGAATCGACGTTTCGGGCATTAGCCCTTCTTCAGGAATAATTCCTGAAGAAGGGCTAATGCCCGAAACGTCGATTCTCCTGTTCCCTAGATGCTGCCTGACCTGCTGCGCTTCTCCAGCAACACATTTCCATCACAGGTTCAATAGTTCTGCTTACAACCCTGCTGAAACAAAGGCACAATATTAGACACTGTCCAGTCATCAGGCACCTCACTTATAGCTATAGATGATGAAAACATTTTGCAAGGGGCCCCGTAATTCCATCCCTTACTGTGCATATCTGAGAGGGATGCATTAGTCCAGGTCCCAGAGATTAATCCATCTTTATATTCCCTAAAACCTCCAGAACATCTTCTTCTGTGATGTGAACTGTTTTTAAAACATTAATATTTATTATTACATCAAAGGAAGAGGCTAACTAAAATATCAGATATCATTTTATGACAGTGAATTCAGAGAAATTTAGAACCCAGCAAAGGAGGACCAAGAAACTGCTCGGGAAATCAAAAGGAGAACGTGAATGCAAACAAGAAACAAACAAATGGAAAAAAGCTTCTTTCGATATTTGATAGCTAAGTTCGGTACCCATAGGGAGGGCCTCAACCGGGACCTTGGGTTCATGTCACATTACAGGTGATCACCATTGCACTATACACACACACTCTCACATACACACGGACACAGGTACACACAGAGACCCACACACACCCTTATAGACACACACACTCCCACACTCACACATGCACCCTCTCACAGACTTAAGACACTCTGCACTCACTACACACATACACACACACCACACACTTTCTCACACTCACAACCCCCAACCCAGACAGACCCACACACACACAGAAAGACAAAGACCCAAATGGACACATATGTTTTGTGGGGTGAATTTGTACTTGCAGAGTTACATTGCACTTTGCTCAAAAACTGCATACATTCATGTAGAACTCTGAGCTCAAAAACGGCATGATTTATGCAAAACTCTGATATATCACACTTTTTAGATTAGAATCAATCTAAACATCAGGTCATGGACAGAGAACACAGGGGGCTAACACCGTCAACATATTGTCTAGCTATCACCATTGTTAACAGCTAACCCGAGAATGCAACTTAAACAAATGGTTTTGTGATTTACACATGAAAGCAGTGAAACAATTACTGTATTTTAACAGATGAAAGGCTTAACAGACAATCAATTTTTCAATGTATAATTTCAGTTACAACACACTGCAAATTTTTGCTACAAATTCTGTGTTACGATCGAGCCCTCCACTACCACCTGATGATGGAGCGTCGCTCCGAAAGCTAGTGTGCTTCCAATTAAACCTGTTGGACTATAACCTGGTGTTGTGTGATTTTTAACTTTGTAGCTACTGAATACAGGAAACATGTAAAGGTATTGCTGTCAGCGGCGGTAGGTTGGAAAGGAGAGGATTCCATTAAGAAGGTGTAGATGGTCAGTCTCATTTCGGTACTGTGTGCTCAATATTGCAATCTGTACAGTTCAGTTTGAGAGGGGAACAGACAAACATTTCAAGTAACAGTTTTTGGTTGAAAGAGCAGATGAGGTTATGGAATTATGCCATCTCATGATGACTGGCATAGAAGTATTGTGAGGATGACAATAAGGTCGAGAGTGATATTTACTTACACAATGTGAGTAGTTTAAATGAGTTTCAGCTGGGCAGCTGCATTCATAACTTCCCATGGTTTTAGTACAGGTTTCACTTATACAGTCACACTGGGGTTTAGCCGGTCTGAGATATCACAGATGGGTTGGTTACAGCTGCGCGCATGGGTTGGGTTTTCATCAGATGCCTGTATCAGTAGTAACACTAGGACTGTGAGGAAGATACAAGCTTGCAATGTCCTTTGTCGCCCATGTTGAACGTCCTTCTACCTTTACTGTAGTTTCAGTTGTCAGATGAATTTCATAAGGATCTTTCCAGCAGAGGCCGAATTTTTCATGATTAAAGTCTTTCAGTGGTAGGTAGTCACAAGGGTTAATGTCTTTAAACGTTGGGGCATTTTCTTCATCCTTCCCTGGTGGCTGATAGGCTTCTTTGACCTGTTGATGATAAGACTGCAATGCTTTGGTTAGCTTAATCAGGTATCTGTGCATCTCTTCTGTCATGGCATGCATCAATAAGGTGTTGGGCAGTTAATGGTGCAGACCAGCAAGTCCTCAAAGGTTTTCCAATATATCAGTTCAGCCGCTAAGAATTCGTCTTTTTCTGTATGATGCTTGGCATATTTAAAAGTGTGATTGGGAGTACTTGCAGCTAATTAACACCCGTTTAGAGTCATAGAGATGAACAGCACGGAAACAGACCTTCGGTCCAACCCATCCATGCCGAACAGATATCCCAGCCCAATCTAGTCCCACCTGCCAGCACCCAGCCCATATCCCTCCAAAACCTTCCTATTGATATACCCATCCAAATGCCTCATAAATGTTGCAATTGTACCAGCCTCCACACATCCTCTGGCAGCTTATTCCATACACCCTCTGCGTGAAAGAGTTGCCCCTTAGGTCTCTTTTATATCTTTCCCCTCTCACCCTAAACCTATGCCCTCTAGTTCTGGATTCCCCGATCCCAAGGAAAATACTTTGTCTATTTGTCCTATCCATGCCCCTCATAATTTTGTAAACCGCTATAAGGTCACCCCTCAGCTTCCGACACTCCAAGGAAAATAGCCCCAGCCTGTTCAGCCTCTCCCTGTAGCTCAGATCCTCCAACCCTGGAAACATCCTTGTAAATCTTTTCTGAACCCTTTCAAGTTTCACTACATCTTTCCGATAGGAAGGAGACCAGAAATGCACGCAATATTCCAACAGTGGCCAATCCAATGTCCTGTACAGCCACAACATGACCTCCCAACTCTTGTACTCAATACTCTGACCAATAAAGGAAAGCATACCAAACGCTGCCTTCACTATCCTATCTACCTGCGACTCCACTTTCAAGGAGCTATGAACCTGCACTCCAAGGTCTCTTTATTCAGCAACACTCCTTCGGACCTTACCATTAAGCGTATAAGTCTTGCTAAGATTTGCTTTCCCAAAATGCAGCACCTCGCATTTATCTGAATTAAACTTCATCTGCCACTTCTCAGCCCATTGGTCCATCTGGACTAGATCTTGTTGTAATCTGAACTAACCCTCTTTGCTGTCCACTACACCTCCAATTTTGGTGTCATCTGCAAACTTACTAACTGTACCTCTTATGCTCGCATCCAAATCATTTATATAAATGACAAAACGTAGAGGGGCCCAGCACCGATCCTTGTGGTACTCCACTGGTCGCAGGTCTCCAGTATGAAAAACAACCCCCACCACCACCCTCTGTCTTCTACCTTTGAGCGAGTTCTGTATGCAAGTGGCTAGGTCTCCCTGTATTCCATGAGATCTAACCTTGCTAATCAGTCTCCCATGGGGAACCTTGTCGAACTCCTTACTGAAGTCCATATGGATCACATCTACTGCTCTGCCCTCATCAATCTTCTCTGTTACTTCTAAAAAAAACTCAATCCAGTTTGTGAGACATGATTTCCCATGCACAAAGCCATGTTGACTATCCCGAATCAGTCCTTGCCTTTCCAAATACATGTACATCCTGTCCCTCAAGATTCCCTCCAACAAGTTGCCCACCACCGAGGTCAGGCTCACCGGTCTATAGTTCCGTGGCTTATCTTTACCACCCTTCTTAAACAGTGGCACCACGTTTGCCAAACTCCAGTCTTCCGCCACCTCAAATGTGACTATTGATGATACAAATATCTCAGCAAAAGGTCCATAAATCACTTCTCTAGCTTCCCAGATTTCTCGGGTACACCTGATCAGGTCCTGGGGGTTTATCCACTTTTAACTGTTTCAAGACATCCAGCACTTCCTCCTCTGTAATATGGACATTTTGAAAGATGTCACCATCTATTTCCCGACAGTTTCTATCTTCCATATCCTCTTCCACAGTAAATACTGATGCAAAATATTCATTTAGTATCTCCCCCATTTTCTGTGGCTCCACACAGAGGCCGCCTTGTTGATCTTTGAGGGGCCCTATTCGCTCCCTACTTACCCTTTTGTCCTTAATGTATTTGTAAAAACCCTTTGGATTCTCCTTAATTCTATTTGCCAAAGCCATCTAATGTCCCCATTTTGCCTTCCTGATTTGCCTCTTAAGTATAGTCCTACTTTCTTTATACTCTTCCAAGGATTCACTCGATCTCTTCTGTCTATACCTGACATATGGCTCCTTCTTTTTTCTTAACCAAACCCTCAATTTCGTTAGTCATCCAGCATTCCCTATACCTACCAGCCTTCCCTTCCACCCTGACAGGAATATACTTTCCCTGGATTCTTGTTATCTCATTTCTGAAGGCTTCCCATTTCCAGCCATACCTTTACATGCGAACATCTGCCTCCAATCAGCTTCCTTCTACCAATTTTCTTACCTGACCTTTTAAGGTACCATTGGCTCTTTCTACAATTCCCGCTGCTTGGGGGTGGTTGGCACAATGGAACTTTTTGTTCATATTCAAACTCTTACACAGAGCCTTGGCTAGCCCCACACAGAAGTGGGGGCCATTGTTGGAAGAGACTGTTACTGGTATTCCAAATCTGGGTATGTTTTCCCTTAGTAGAATTTTACAAGTAGTTGTTGCTGTGCAGTCAGTACAGGGATAAGCTTCAATCCATTTACTAAATACATTGATTATCACTGAGCAATATTTATAACAATGACATCTCGGTAACTCTACAAAATCTAACTGGATAGTATCAAAAGGTGCACTTGGCAAGGGAGTTTCATCTGGTGGATGCTTTACTCCTTTCCCAGGATTATGCTTTTAACAAATTAGGCAATTTGCAGCTGCTTGTTTTGCTTTTTCTTGCAGGTGGGGATTCCACCAAATTTGGAGAATTCTGTCCACCATTCCTTCCTTACCTATATTCTTGCGTGTATGAACATTATCAACTAGAATAGGCAAAGTCGTGTTGGGCAGACATGTCTGTCCTACCGGCATAACCCAAAGCTTATTGTAACATAACAACCATGGTCTATCCATCTTTGTTTCTTCTCATCGGAGGTGTCCCCCTGATGGGTCCGTATTTGCTCTCGGTCAGGCATGGTCAGGGTGTCAGAAGAGGTTCCCTATTCGTCATTTGAGTAACCACGTCTTTTTGCTCAAAAGCTGCTTTCTTTGCCGCTTAGCAGAGTTGTTGCTTTGGGTGACATCGGAAGCATCAGAGGAGTGGTGAAGAAGGCGTTTGGTATGCTTTCCTTTATTGGTCACAGTTTTGAGTACAGGAGTTGGGAGGTCATATTGTGGCTGTACAGGACATTGGTTAGGCCATTTTTGGAATATTGCATGCAATTCTGTTCTCCTTCCTATTGGAAGGATGTAGAAAGGGTTCAGAAAACATTTACAAGGATGTTACCAGTGCTGGAGGATTTGAGCTACAGGGAGAGGCTGAATAGGCTGGGGCTATTTTCCCTGGAGTGTCGGAGGTTGAGGGGTGACCTTATAGAGCTGTATAAAATTATGAAGGGCATGGATAGGATAAATAGACAAAGTCTTTTCCCTGGGAGTCCAGAACTAGAGGGCATAGGCTTAGGGTGAGAGGGGAAAGATATAAAAGAGACCTAAGGGCAACCTTTTCATGCAGAGGGTGGTACGTGTATGGAATGAGCTGCCAAAGGATGTGATGGAGGCTGGTACAATTGCAACACTTAAAAGGCATCTGGATGAGTATATGAATAGGAAGGGTTTAGAGGGATATGGACCAGGTGCAAGAAGTGAGACTGGATTGGGTTGGGATGTCTGTTTGGCATGGACGAGTTGGATCGAAGGGTCTGTTTCCCTGTTGTACTCTCTATAACTTTATGAGTGAACAAAATATTTGATAATTGCTGAGAGGGAAGTTGAATAGCACTGAGGGGATTAGCAAAACAGACAGCATTGAGGATAGGAGTTCCTGATGAGGCAAGGAAGCTGCGCTGCTGCTAGAGTTGACCAAAATCATGGGCACATCCAAAGCGTAGTGGGAATCAGTCTAGGTATTAGCTGTCTTTCCTTTAGTAAGTGTACAGGCATGGGTGAAAGCAATGAGTTCAGCTTGTTAGGTGGAACAGGGTGGGTCGACAGAATGAGCTTCGATTGTTTAGGACAAAGCGACGATCGCATTTCCTGACATGCGTTTTTCCTTTGGAGAAGTAGAAGAAGAACCATCGACATAAAGTGTAAGGTCAAGATTAACAAGAGCCTAATCTGTAACGTCAGGACATGGTTTACTAACAAGTTCATTTATGAGAACACAATCATTGGGAGGATCAGGCAGTTCAACAGGTTCCTCCTGCAGGAATGTACCGGGATAAATTTTGGAGCAATCTCTAAAGGAGAGAAGTGGATTCTGAAGTATTGAAATCTCATAGCGACAGAATCGAGCCACAGTGAGGTGTACAGACTTCTACATTTTGATGTGAAGTTATATTACGTGCAGCCACTACCATAGTATGAATGGCGGGGAGAATTTGGGTGCAGTTTTAAAATAATCGTGTAGCAGCCATATGTACTTTCATCGTGAATGAATTAAATGTGGTCCCAGTAGAATGCCACAGGCTGTCTGTAAATACTAATTAGGAGGCAGAGTTGTAATTGCCAACCTGTACTGTGGCCTAATCCTTCTAATCACAATTTTAAATTGCATTAGTTTGTATCTAACTTGCACTTCTGGTTGGTTTAAAGTTGAACTAAAATACTTTTTTTTAAAAAAGTAGCAACGTTTTGGTTCTTTCAGCAGTACGTTGTTTTCTTTCTGGTTAAAGAATATGAAATGGTTTTAAAAGCAGCAGTAAGATTTGATCAGAATCAGTGGCCTTATGTTCACTTATCAGTGCAATTGTAACACTCCTAAAACACACAGGGACAAATGATTCATTGGGGGAAGGGCATGAGCCTTGGTATGTTGGTCTTCAGAGTGGGGGTGGGGTGTGGTGTTCAGGCGACTTTTTTTTATGAGAGTGTTCATCTTGGTCGGACTGTGGGTGAGGTTTGAGGAGGTCCCCGGTGGGCAATCAGAGGAGATCAGCTGACTGGACTGGAGGCATAAAATATTTCCTCCTCTGAATCTGAGTCCCATCACTCATCCGCGGATGGATCAGGATTTTTTTGTAATGGGTCTTTGGGAGAGGTGGGGTATAAGGAACAGTCTTTGTCGTCCGTTTAGTCCTGCGTGGCTGCAGCTGCAATCTGTTGTTTATTCAGCGTTTCCCTTTTCTTTGGGCCCCTGACATTTCAGTTTCGACTGTGATTCTTTGATTAACCTTTTTATTATGTTTTTATTTTCTCCCTCGGCAATTCCAATTCTGCTTCTAAATCATGTGCTTCATATGTACATTTTAGTTCTGTCCAATTTAGTTCAGATCCTTACTCAGTTAATGGACTAATTCCCCTTTTAATAAAGTTTGGTCTCCATGATGATTGCATGGACTTTTCCCATTTTTCCTGAGCTATCTTTTTCCACACTGATATAGCTTCTTTCTGCTTAGTTCCCTTTCTTTCTACCCCAAATCTATTCTGTTGAGCAGCTGTGGTCGATATTCTCCTGAATTGTTTCTCATATATAGGATACAGACTTATTATTTTTGTTAGGGCACATTTGTTTTCCATCTTACCTAGGGTTGCACCATATTTATCTTATTTACTTTAAACCTTCACAAAACTACTGATCTACAGGGGACTCGAACCCCAATTACTACAGGGGTCTCTAACCCCACAAAACACAGCGGCCTCTAACCCCATAATTTTCTGCTTCGAGTTAAACGATCTCATTTAGGGTTCAGTCAGGGTACTGTGAGAGTGAAATGGGGGAAGCAGCACACAAAGAGCAATCAAGATATAATCTTACCTTGTGAGCCCGACCCTTGGGTAAAGCTCCTCTTTTCCAGTTTCAAACGTGTCGCTTGTTGGAACTCTGATCGCAGCACCAAATTGATAAAGTACAGATTGTGGACTCAACCTATAAGCCTCTCTTGTTTTGTCCCAGAGATCATACTTTTTGGAAGTCTGGAATTAAAAAAAACCTCTTTCAGGCAGTTTAGTTTAATTTTAGTCATCCCTTTTAATTACGATTACAATATAACACTGATATCTATAAGCCAGGCTAATTAGGTTCTAATAACTAAGGTTCTAATAACTCAGCTCCTCTACAGCCCTAGCAGGCTACGCTGCTGTACTGTCACAAACAGGCTTCCTTTATTCAAACCAAGTTGACAAAAATACTGCATGTTCTTAACTAGAAAGATAACAGTGAAGGACAATAATTCAGGAGAGAATTTAATTGATACCGAGTTTCATTTAGAGGTCAGAATCAAACACTGTTCGTAATTTCCCAAGGGAACTGCCATGAATGTTATCACTCTGTGTCCTGCTTACACAGATTCACTGATGCCAAGATAAATATTCTTAATTGCTTTACCTTCCCTGCCTGTCTATTTTCAAGTGTGCATCAAATGTGTTCTATAATTCAACATTACCTTTTAGTCGAAATGTTTACGGACAAGTATTAAGGCTACAGACTTTCTCAAAAGGAGAGGGTAGATCCTGTAACATGGTTCCCTGAGCAGACTGTCAAAAGTAACTTGACAAAATGCCTCATCACCAGAACTTTCCAACAAACAGCATGGCATTGCTTGGCTGGTGTTGGGAAGGGCACTACCTGCGAGACCCTTTTGTCTTCCTAGACTGCGTGTGTGTGTCATCACACTCTGCCCTTGAAGCTGCTGCAGACTGAGTAAAGACTGTATCACATCCTCTTCTGGAATGTACCTTTGCAAAGGAAGTCTGCAGAAAGATGCAGTGGTTTTTGTTGAGGTTCATCCCTAGCAACTCCGTGAAGCAGAACTCTACGTTCTAGGATTCTGTGATACACACTGAGACAAACATTGGCTGTGCCTGGAGGACCATCAACATGGCCAAAGATGCTCTTTGTTCTGCCCAAAACTTGTTGGTCTTACAAAACAAGGAGGTGACCCCCATCGAGTGTTGCAGACTGGCACGTTCCAAGGTCCAGGACTATGTGCCGAGGGATGCACTAAAGCTGGGGACAGCTGCTATCAAGACACATTGGGGAAGGACCACTGTTTGAGGTCTTTCTGCTGAAGGCAGGTGGAGGTCTATTAAGTTAGCGGACCCTTTGGGCACTTCAAAAATATATATTATCTTATACAAGTAAGAGATGCCTTTGGTTTATTTATTGGATAGCGTCCAACTTCAATATTTGTCTTGTTTTTTTTACTTGCTATTGTAAAGAATCACACTTCTTTAGTAACTATGGATATCTATGTATTTTTCATGAATAAAGTGTATTTTTGAAATAAAAAGAATCCTTCCTTAGATACGAGACCCAAAACTGCTCACAATATTCCAAATACCTTATACTGCCTGAGCAACAGATCCCTATTCTAACATTCTCAAACAAGCCCTAACATTGCATTTACTTTCCTAAATGCTAACTGAAGCTGCATTTTAACATGAAGAGAATCCTGACCACGGACTAACAAGTCCCTTTGTGCTTCAGCTCTGGCAGTATCTGCCCAGAGAGAGATAAAGCTGAGACAACGTTTGGGGTCCGGGGGCGGCCGTCATTCGGAAGATCGCGCTGTGGGACTCGTTGCGGCCACACACAATTTCTTCATCACTTTCACCTCTCTGCCTGTGGGAAGGAGTATTTTTCATTCTGATACATATTATTTTGTTTGGCGACACCGAAGTCAGCCCTTTTGTGTTTTTGTTTTCTCTCCTGAAAGAATTATTTCTCTTTAAAGAGTTTATCTTCTGAAGCAGCTGCTAACGGTCACTCGGGGCACGAGGCGGCCATTAACCGCCAGCTCGCGCGGCGGGGCCTGGAGCTAAAATGGCGGCGGTCCCACCCAGAAAGGAAAAGGGTCAGAGGGAGAGTGGACTGTGTCAACAAAATCCCTGTTCCCAAGGTAACGATGGTGGTTATTGGTGGATGGAGGGAGAGTGGACTGTGTCAGTAAAGTCCTGTTGCTGAAGGTAATGATGGTGGACATTGGGGGCTGAGGGTGAGAGGATTGAGCCTGGTCCCCTCCCCACAGTGAGACATCTTGCCAGTAAGCGGGGTCGGGTGACCGTTACCAATTTTATTTTATATTTCACCCCCTCCCCCCCTCACTTAGCTCCAAGGGTTTTTATTTACACTGGAGGATATTGTGTGATGGTGGGGAGCTTGTGCTGGTGAAGGAAGAGGGATGGCTGACCACCGCGACAGCGAGGACCACACCGTTTTATTTTGCCGCTGGGACACGCTCCAGATGCAGGAGGATGCCCGGGGACTGAGGAAAGAAAGAGAACTTGGAGATGGGAAGAGTTGGTAGGGTTTGGGATTCAGTACCTGAAACTGCAGTCTATACCAATTCAATTGTTAAATTTTATATTTGACATAAGCAATGATTTTTATTATGGGGTCAAGGCAGACAAATGGAGTGAGGCCACAGATCAACCCCGATCTTATTGAGGGATTGGAACAGGATCTGGGGGCTGAATGGCCTCCTCCTTTTCCTGTGAAACTTGATTACAAATTTACCAGAGCTCTTCAGTAAAATTGGAAGGTGATAAATGAATAAGGATGGACAATCTCGTGCCCTGGGGCAGCACAGTGGCTCAGTGGTTAGCACTGCTGCCTCACAGCATCAGGGCCCCAGGTTCGATTCCAGCCTCGGGTGACTGTGTGAAGTTTGCACATTCTCCCTGTATCTGCGTGGGTTTCCTCTGGGTGCTCCAGTTTCCTCCTACAGTCCAAAGATGAGCGGGTCAGGTGGATTGGGCATGCTAAAGTGCCCATAATATTAGGTGCATTAGTCAGAGAGAAATGGGTCTGGGTGGGTTACTTTGCGGAGGGTCGGTGTGGATGGTTGGGCAAAAGGGCCTGTTTCCGCACTGTAGGGGAATCTAATCTAAGACAGGGTTCATTCTGCTGAAACTGCTGGGATGGGGCTGTGCATTTCTCATCTAATAGTTACTGTGTCACTGACCCCACTGTGTCGGTATCACTGACTCCAAGGAGAGCAGACTGATACCTTGTCCCTTTACGGAGGATGTGTTCTGTTTCTCTTGATGAGGGATGTTATCAACCTGGTACCAAGGTGTATGTTCCATGGAAAGCAGAGTAAATAACTTTTTGGGTTTTCTTAATTTACGACCAAAGCAGCATGAGGAAGTGGAGTCCGGCTCTCACCGATCCAGGGGCTCAGTGCTGCTTTCAGTTACTGAAGTTGCGTTATTTGGTGTTGAAGCTGTTAGTCACAGCTGTCACCTCTCTCTGCTGTAGGAAAAAAAGCTTGAACTCTCTCTCTGCTGTGAGATTGTTTGTTTTGGTGTTCCTATCTTTTGGATTGGAGGAGATAGTAAGTGAGGGAAATCTGTTTTGCTGAATTTGCCTTTACTAAGGGTCTGTTTATAGGATGTGGCTGTATTGGAACAGTTGATTGGTAGAATTAAATAATATATTATTTTGTTCTGTATTCCGACAGGTTCAAGTTGTGTTTTTTTTTCATTGTTTGCATTTTAATTGTGGTGTAAGAATTAAGTGTGTTTTGTGTAAAGCTCAACATTCTGACCAATCGAGTTCCATCCAGAACAGAACACTCTAGAACTGTCCATGATGCTACCAGCGATGTCTAAGGTTCGACATGACCATTCTCAAACTCACGTGAAATATTGGCCAACAGAGTTCGGTACAATGTAGAAGGGATGTGAGTGCATTGGAGAGGGTGCAGAGGAGATTGACCAGGACGTTCCCTGGGCTGGAGAGTTTTAGTTCTGAAGAGAGTTTGGACAGACTGGGATTGTTTTCATTAAAGCAGAGACGATGGAGAGGAGACATGACTGAGATGTATAAAACTATGATGGGTGGAGGGTATACAGGAAGAGAACATTTCCCATGGATGGGGGGGATTAAGGACCGGGACATAGATTTAAGTGAAGGAAATTGAACCCTTTAGTTGATGGAGGAGTAGCGTGTCAACAACTAAATGGCTGGAGAATAAGAGAAAGAGCTGGAAAGCGCAGCCTAAATGAGTGGTAGAGGTGTGAACCCTGAAGACCATTTGGAATTATATGGATGATATTTTGAAATGC
Organism: Chiloscyllium plagiosum; assembly: GCF_037043375.1. Classification (NCBI taxonomy): domain Eukaryota; kingdom Metazoa; phylum Chordata; class Chondrichthyes; order Orectolobiformes; family Hemiscylliidae; genus Chiloscyllium; species Chiloscyllium plagiosum. The sequence continues at coordinate 89,704,634 of NW_028270156.1, read as the reverse complement.
ACAGTGGACAAGGCTGCAGACTGATGTAGACAGTGAAGCAAGAGGATATGATAGACAAGGAGTGAAACCCACACCTCTCTGTATAGTGGGCCCAGACCCATACCCTCCCTGGCCTCACCCCTCCATCTCCCTTCAAACTGCTCCATCATCAGTCAGCTGTTTTGGGTTTCTACACTGAGCATGCCCAGTACACTGCAGGGAACAAAATGATTCATCCCCATTTGCTGCCATACAGATCGTGTGTCTCAGAGTCAGCTCTGAGACATCTCCTGGGCAATCTCAATCTGTATCTGTGTGTCTCTGACTCCGTGTCATTGAGCATCACCCATACACCCTAATGTCTATGTCTGGAACTGCTTTGTATATTCTGGAATATGAACACATTGTAACCTGAGAAAGGTGAGGGTTTCGGTCCTCCCCGGCTTACTCCCTGTTTGATCGCAGTGAGGCCACTTGAACTGGGCAGGTCAAAGTGTGACCTCACAGAACAAGTGTGACCTCACCGTGTACATCACAGAGAGAGTTCTGACATCACAACTGGTTTGTGAACAGGCTTCAACTGAGACACGAGGCTGTGTCAGGAAACACAGGGAAGGCTAGGTCACTGCACTGACCGTATCTCGGGCTGACCTGTCTGGGAGTGAATATGATCAGAGAGATCATCAAAACAGCTGGACTTTACAAAGAGAAAACAAAGCTTTGAAAACACCATCAGCAATCTGATCAGGCAGAAGATGGGGAAGTTTGAAAGTTTTTTTTTTAGATATTAGATTAGATTCCCTACAGTGTGGAAACAGGTCCTTCGGCCCAACAAGTCCACACCGACCCTCCGGAGAGTAACCCACCCATTCTCATTTCCTTCTAACTAATGCACCTAACACTACAGGCAATTTAGCGTGGCCAATTCACCTGACCCGCACATCTTTGGACTGTGGGAGGAAACCGCAGCACTCGGAGGAAACCCACACAGACACTGGGAGAATGTGCAAATTCCACACAGACAGTCACCCGAGGCTGGAATCGAACCTGGGACCTGATGCTGTGAGGCAGCAGTGCTGACCACTGAGTCACCGTGCTGCCCTAAAAAATGTTAGTGTAAAATTCTTCCTCTTGCACTGACTGAGGATTTGGGGGTAACTGGGGAGTAATGCTCTAGAGATTTATTCTGAGAAAGTTTCGGCCTTCTTGAAACCGGTGAGATACACAGAACTGATTCTTAATGAGGGACAGAAACTGTCCCAAATGCCACCCTTCTCCTCGGACCTAGGCCAATCCCTCTGTTCATCCTTTTGAAAAGCATTAAGGGTAGTAAAAATTGTTCAGTAGAGAACTGATGTGCCAACAGTTTGAGGAGAGCCCAGAGACAATGCATGTGACTGGGAGGAAGACGGGTCAGAAATTGAGTTGGAGAGAGATTGATTGAAGTGGAGCTCCCTGTGAGAGAGTAGGGTGGGAGAGGAGTCTGATGGTGAGGATTAGAGGGGAAGGCATTGTGGAGAGATGATGCCCTGCTTCACATCACCATTGCCCTCAATTCCACCAACATTGCCAAGGGTGCCAACCTCAAGAGCTTGCAGAGATGCGAACAATTCTCAGCATGGGGCCATGGTGCCCAATACTCCTCATTAGCTTTAAAAAAGATGTTTGATTTAATCTTGAGATTTGTGATTTAGTTGGATGGAAGTTGCCGTGGATTTGAAAATCTGTACTCTCTCTTGTATCTCATCCTGCAGACATAATTTGGAGGTGCCGGTGTTGGACTGGGGTGGGTGGACAAAATTAAAAATCGCATAACACCAGTTTATAGTCCAATAGGTTTATTTGGAAGCACTAGCTTTCGAAGCACTGTTCCTGATCAGGTGGTTGTGATAAAGGAGCAGCACTTCAAAAACTAGTGCTTCCAAACAATTCTGTTGGACTATAACCTGGTGTAGTGTAATTTTTAACGTCTTGCAGACACATTTCAAAGTCAAAGAACAAAGAAAATTTACAGCCCAGGATCAGGCCCTTCAGCCCTCCAAGCCTGAGCTGATACAAATCCACTGCCCAAACCTGTCGCCCAATTGATAAGCATCTGTATCCCTCTGCTCCCCACCTACTCATGCATCTGTCCAGATGCATCTTAAATGAATCTATCGTGCCTGTCTCTACCACCTCTGCTGGCAATACATTCCAGACACCCAACACCCTCTGTGCGAAGTATTTGCTGTGTGTATCCCCATTAAACTTTTCACCTCTCACCTTCAAAGCGCGACCTCTTATTATTGAATCCTTCACCCTGGGAAAACGCTTGTCTCTATCCACCCTGTCTGTACCCTTCATGATTTTGTAAACGTCAATCAGGTCCCCCCTCAATCTCCTTTTTTCTAATGAAAATAAACCTAACCTACTGAACCTCTCTTCATAGCTAGCACCTTCCATACCAGGCAACATCCTCGTAAACCTCCTCTGCACCCTCTCCAAAGCATCCACATCCTTTTGGTAATGTGGCAACCAGAGCTATACACAATATTCTAAATGTGGCCGAACCAATGTCTTGTACAATTTTAACATGACTTGCCAGTTCTTATACTCAATACCCCGTCTGATGAAGGCAAACATACCATATGCCTTCTTGACCACTCTATCCACCTGTGCAGCAACCTTCAGGGTACAATGGACCTGCACTCCCAGATCTCTCTGCTCATCAATTTTTCCTAAGGCTCTTCCATTCATTGTATAATTCGCTCTAGAATTAGTCTCGCCTAAATGCATCAACTCACATTTGTCTGGATTGAACTCCATCTGCCACTTTTCCGCCCAACTCTCCAGTCTATCCATATTCTCCTGTATTCTTTGACAGTCTCTTATGCTTTCTGCTACTCCACCAATCTTCGTGTCATCTGCAAACTTGCTGATCATACCAACAGTGCCCTCTTCCAGATCATTTATGTATATTACAAACAACAGTGGCCCCAACACTGACCCCTGTGGACCACCACTGTCACCTTTCTCCATTTCGGGAAACTCCCTTCAACTCCTACTCTCTGTCTCCTGTTGCTCAACCAGTTCTTTATCCACCTAGCTAGAACACTCTGCACACCATGTGACTTCACTTTCTTTATTAGTTTACCATGGGAAATCTTATCAAATGACTTCCTAAAGTCCATGTATATGACATCAACAGCCCTTCCTTCATCTAACGACATCGCTTGCACAAAACCATGTTGCCTATCACTGATAAGCCTATTCTTTTCTAAATATAAATAGATCCTATCCCTCAGCACCTTCTCCAGCAACATTCCCACCACTGACGTCAGGCTCACTGGTCTGTAGTTACCTGGAATATCCCTTCTACCTTTCTTGTACAGGAGGACAACTTGAGCAACCTTCCAGTCCTCTGGCACCTCACCTGTACTTAAGGATGCTACAAAGATATCTGTCAGGCCCCAGCTTTTTCCTGTCTCACCTACCTCAGCAACATGGGATAATTCCCATCTGGTCCTGGGGATTTGTCCACCTTAATAATCTCTAGCCTACCCATCACACCTTCCCTACTTATGTCAACGTGATCCAGACTAATCAAACTTCTATCTCTGATCTCAACATTCATCATGTCCCTCTCCTCAGTGAACACTGATGTAAAGTAATCATTCAGAATCTCACCCATTCTTTCTTGCTTGACACACAGCCTTCCTTCATTATCTTTTAGTGGATCAATCCTTTCTCTAGTTACCCACTTGCTTTTCATATAAGAATAAAATGCTTTGGGATTCTCCTTAATTCTGCTCGCTAAAGCCATTTCATGACCCCTTTTAACCCGCTTGATTCCTCGTTTAAGACTGGTCTTACTCTTCCGATATTCTTCCAGGGCCCGTTCTGTTCTTAGCTGCCTAGACTTTATGTACACTTCCCTTTTCCTCTTGGCTAGTCGTACAATTTTTCCTGTCATCCATGGTTCACCAATTTTGCCCTTCCTATCCTTTGCCTTCAACAGGACGTGACTACCCTGCACCATCTTTAACCTCTCTTTGAAAGCCTTCAACATCTCAAATGTGGACTCCTCTTCAAATAGCTGTGTCCAATCCACATTTCCCAGCTCCTGCCTAATTTTGATATAATTGGCCTTGGCCCAGTTTAGTACTCATCCCTTAGGATCACTCTCATCTTTGTCTACAAGTATTCTAAAGCTTACAGAATTGTGGTCACTGTTCCCAAAGAAATCACCCACCACAACTTCTACCACCTGGCCTGGCTCGTTCCCCAACACCAGGTCCAATATGACCCCTTCCCTCATTGGACTATTGACATACTGCTCTAGAAAACTTTCCTGGACGCTTCGTACAAATTCTACGCCATCTAGACCTCTGACGCTAAGTGTATCCCAGTCAATGTTGGGAAAATTAAAATCTCCCATCACTTCTTCCCCATTGCCTCTACATCTTTCCATAATCTGTTTACCTATTTGTTTTCTACCTCACGCTCACTGTTGGGAGGCCTGTAATACAGCCCCAACAATGTAACTGCACCCTTCTTATTTCTCAGCTCCACCCATCTTGCCTCACTTCTCAAGCCCTCCATAGTGTCCTCCTTTAGCACAGCCGTGATATCATCCCTGACCAACAATGCAACTCTACCCCACCCCCACTTTAACTTCCCTCCCTGTCCTGTCTGAAACACCTATATCCTGGAACATGCCAATCATACCCTTTCTTCAACCAAGTCTCTGTGATTGCAATAATGTCATACTCCCAGGCTCCAATCCAAGCCCTTAAGTTCATCTGCCTTATACACGATACTCCTTGCATTAAAGTAGATACATTTCAGGCCACCAGTTCTTTTGTATTCATCTGGTCTCTGCCTACTCTTCCCTTTATTAATGTTATCTTCATTATTCTTACCATCTCCAGTCTCCACCTCACTGCCTACTTGTTTTCTCTTCTGGTTCCCAGCCCCCTGCCACATTAGTTTAAAACCTCCCCAATAGCCGTAGCAAAACTCCCCCAAGGACATTAGTTCCAGTCTGGTTCAGACGTAGACCGTCCATTTTGTAATAGTCCCACCTTCCCCAGAACCGGTCCCAATGTCCAACAAATCTGAACCCCTCCCTCCTACACCATCCCTCTAGCCACGTGTTCATCCTGCCTATTTTTTCATTTCTACGCTGGCAAGCACATGGCACTGATCGTAATCCCGAAATCACTACCTTTGAGGTCCTTCTCTTTAACTTCTCTCCTAGCTCCCTGAATTCTGCTTTCAGGACGTCATCTTGCTTTTTACTTATATCATTGGTGCTTGTATGCACCAAGACAACTGGCTGCTCACCCTCCCCTTTTAGAATGCTCTGCAGCCGATCGGTAACATCCCTGACCCGAGCACCTGGGAGGCAACATACCATCTGGGAGTCCCGTTTTCGGCCACAGAACCGCCAATCTACTGCCCTCACAGTAGAATCCCCTGTGACTATGGCCCTATGAGTCTTTTTCCCGCCATTCTGAACAGCAGTGCCCACCACGGTGCCGTGATCCTGGCAACTGCTGCCTTACCCTGGTCGGCCATCTCCCCCAACAGTATCCAAAACGGTATATCAGTTTTGGAGGGAGATGAGCTCAGAGGACACCGGAACTGTCTTCCTACTCTTTCTCTGCCTTTTGGTCTCCCTCAGCAATCCTAACCTGCATGTGACCAGTTCACTAAACGTGCTATCCACGACCTCCCCAGCACCGCGGATGCTCCACAGTGAGTCTATCTGCAGCTCCAGAGCCGTTGTACGGTCAAACAAGAGCTGCAGCTGGACATACTTCTTGTAAGTGTAAGGGTCAGGAACGTCAGACACATCCCTGAGCTCCCTCATCAAGCAAGAGGCACAGGACATGGGTCTGAGGTCCCCTGCCATTGTAGGCTTAGCTTTATATCAACTAACTAAATCCAAACAATGCCCTTAAATATATGAAAAAAGATAAAGAAAAAATAAAAGCTTTATCTTACAGAATCTTTTTCTTCCGGTTCGAGGTGGGGGGGTGGGGGGGTGTGCAGGAGGGAGATACTACACGTGTACTATCTCGGGTTGAGCCACTGCCCAAATATAAATTAAGCCCTTACCTTCCCGGCAGCCCTCGCTTCACTCCACCTTCTCTCCTCGCCACTCTGTCAAAATGGAGGCACAGCCAACCCCATTTTCATCTGTCGTCCCATGATCAGCTTTTCCTTTCTCCCTGCCTCACAATTATTGGTCCCCTTTATCTGTCTGACTGCTCTTCTGTCTCTTTCTGGGCTCGATCTCCACCTATTGCAGCAGTGAGATGCCTCACCCCCGAACCCCCCCATCTGCACCTTTTCCTAGCTCCCATCAGTTACCATGAAGGATTACTGGATCTGAAATGTTAACTCTGCTTTAACTCATCAGAATCTGCCAAACCTGCTGAGTTTCTCAAGCGATTTCTCTTTTCATTCACATTCACATCCAGACGACATTCCCAAGGTGGGACCGCACTTCCTATTGGCTATAAGCTCGAGATGGACAGACTTTCTACCAATCAGAGCGGGATGGAGACCCAAGGCCCGCCCTGAGGACTCTCACGGTGTCAAGATTAGAGTGGTGCTGGAAAAGCACAGCAGGTCAGGCAGCATCTGAGGAGCAGGAAAATCAACCTTTCGAGCAGGAGCCCTTCATCAGGAATGAGGCTGGGAGCCTCGGGAGTGGAGAGATAAATGGAAGAGGGGTGGGTAGCTGAGAGTGTAATCGGTGGATGGAGGTGAGGATAAAGGTGATAGGTCAGAAAGAAGGGTGGAGCAAGTAGGTGAGAAGGAAGATTGACAGGTGGGACAGGTCATGGGGACAGTGCTGACTGGAAGGTTGGAACTGGGGTAAAGTGGGGGGGGAGGGGAAATAGAAACCAGTTCCACCAGAGAAGACACCAGATGGCCGCCTTCTTTAAAGACCGTGATGTCCCCTCCCACATGATTGAAAATGCCCTCCAATGCATCTCAGCCATGTCCTGCACCTCTGCCCTCAACATTAGACATCCATGGCTGATGAAGGAACTCAGAAAAAGAGAGAGCCTATAAAGTGGCAGAGAGCACGGGGAAATCGGAAGATTGGGAAGACTACAAAAACAAACAGGATAACAAAGAGAAAAATAAGGAAGGAGAGGATCAAATATGAAGGTAAGCTAGCCAGTAATATTGGAAATGTGAATGAAAGTTTCTTTCAATACATAAGAAACAAATGAGAGGCAAAATTAGAGATCGGGCTGCTCCAAATTGATGCAGGAAGGCGAGTGCTGGGAGATAAGGAAATAGCTGAACAACCTAACAAATACTTTGTGTCAGTCTTCACAGTGGAAGACATGAGTAATATCCCAACAATAGTCAAGGGGCAGAGTTGAGTATGGTAGCCATTACTAAAGAGAAAATACTTGAAAAGCTAAAAGGTCTAAAAACTGACAAATCTCCTGGCCAGGATGGGCTACATCCTAGAGTTCTGAGGGAGGTGGCTGAAGAAATAGTGGAGGCATTGGTTATAATCTTTCAAAAATCACTGGAGTCAGAGAAAGTCCCAGATGAATGGAAAATCGCTGTTGTAACCCCCTTGTTCAAGAAAGGATCAAGACAAAAGATGGAAAATTATAGATGATTAGCCTAACCATGGTTGTAAGTAAAATTCTAGAATCCATCGTTAAGGATGAGATTTCTAAATTCTTGGAAGTGTAGTATTGATTAGAACAAGTCAGCATGGATTTAGTAAGGGGAGGTCATGCCTGACAAACCTGTTAGAATTCTTTGAAGAGGTAACAAGCAGGTTAGACCAGGGAAACCCAGTGGATGTTATCTGCCTAGACTTCCAAAAGACCTTTGATAAGGTACCTCACAGGAGGCTGCTGAGTAAGGTGAGGGCCCATGGTGTTCAAGGTGAACTACTGGCATGGATTGAGGATTGAGTGTCTGACAGAAGGCAGAGAGTTGGGATAAAAGGTTCTTTTTCAGAACGGCAATTGGTGACAAGTGGTGTCCCGCAGGGTTCAGTGTTGGGGCTATAGCTGTTCACTTCCCACACAAATGATTCGGACAAAGAGATTGGGGGCATTCTGGTGAAGTTTGCCGATGATATGAAGTTAGGTGGACAGGCAGGTAGTTCTGAGTAGGTGGGGAGGCTACAGAAAGATTTAGACAGTTTAGGTGAATGGTCCAAGAAATGGCATATGAAATTCAATCTGAGTAAATGTGAGGTCTTGCACTTTGGGAAAAATAACACAGGCATGGACTATTTTCTAAACAGTGAGAAAATTCATAAAGCCAAAGTATAAAGGGATCTGAGAGTGCTAGTTTAGGATTCTCTAAAGGTTGACTTGCAGGTTGAGTCCGTGGTTAAGAAAGTATGTAATGTTGTCATTTATCTCAAGAGGGTTGGAATGTAAAAGCAGTGATGTGCTACTGAGACTTTAGAAAGCTCTGGTTAGGCCCGATTTAGAATACTGTGTCCAGGTTTGGGCCCCACACCTCAGGAAGGACATACTGACACTGCAGCGTGTCCAGTGGAGATTCACACAGATAATCCCTGGAATGGTAGGCCTAATGTACGATGAATGGGTGAGGATTCTGGTATTGTATTTAGAAGGTTGAAGGGAGATCTAATGGAAACTTACAAAATAATGCATGGCTTAGAAAGGCTGGATGCTGGGAAATTGTTTCTGTCAGGCGGGGATACTAGGATTCATGGACACCTCCTTAAAATTAGAGAGGGTCAATTTAGAACGGAAATGAGGAGACATTTCTTCAGCCAGAGAGTGATGGGCCAGTGGAATTCATTGCCACAGAGCACAGTGGAGGCGGGGACGTTAAATGTCTTCAAGACAGAGACTGATAAATTGTTAATTTTGCAGGGAATTAGGGATACAGGGAGTGTGCGGGTAAGTGGCGTTGAAATGCCCATCAGCCATGATTGAATGGTGGAGTGGCCTCGATGAGCCGAATGGCCTTACTTCCACTCCTACTTCTTATGGTTAGATTAGATTACTTACAGTGTGGAAACAGGCCCTTCGGCCCAACAAGTCCACACTGACCTGCCGAAGTGCAATCCACCCAGACCCATTCCCCTACATTTACCCCTGCCCCTAACACTACAGGCAATTTAGCATGGCCAATTCACCTAACCTGCACATTTTTGGACTGTGGGAGGAAACCGGAGCACCCGGAGGAAACCCATGCAGACACGGGGAGAATGTGAAAACTTCACACATTCAGTTACCTGAGGCGGGAATTGAACCCGGGTCTCTGGCGCTGTGAGGCAGCAGTGCTAACCACTGTGCCACCGTGCTGCCCATAAACATTATAACATTACAGTCTCCCCTGGACTGGGAGGAAGTGTCAGGAGACTGGAGGGTTGCCAGCATTACAGCTTTGTTTTAAAAAGGGTTGAAAACCCAAGGCTAATCCTGGCGATTACAACCTTGTCAGTTTAACTATGGGGAACAATTATTTGGGATAAAGTCATATGGAAAAAATATGGGATAGTTAGGAAAAGTCATGAGGAAATTGTGCACATCTGCCATTCCTAGTTACTGAGTTTTACAGCATAGAAACAGGCTGTTTAGTCCATATCCCTCCATATCTGTCCCATTCACGTACCTGCCCAAATGTTTCTCAAATAATGAAATTGCCCTCACTTCCACCACGACCTCTGACAGCTCCTTCCTGACACCATCCTCGGTGTGAAAAAAAATTGCTCCGCTGGATCCTTTAGTATCTCTCCCCCTCTCACCTTATACTTATGCTGTCTAGTTTTAGACTCCCCCACTGTGAGGAAAAGCAGTTGGCTATCTACCTTATCTGTGCCTCTCATTTTATAGATCTCTATAAGGGGACTCCTCCTTCTCCGACGCCCCAAGGAAAAGTTCGAGCTTATCCAGTCTTTCTGGATAACGCAAACTTTCCAGTCCAGGTCGCATCCTCATAAATCTTTTCTGCACTCTTTCTAGTTTAATAATATCCTTTCTAAAGCAGGGTGACCAGAACTGCATGGAGTACTCCATAAGTGGCCTCACCAATGTCTTGTACAGCTGCAACAAAACGCCCCAATCCCTGTATTCAGTGTTCTGACCAATGAAAGCTAGCATGTCGAAAGCCTTCTTTACCACCCTGTCTACCTGTGACTCCACTTTCAAGGAACTATGAACCTGTATCCCCAGATCTTGTTGTTGTATAACGCTCCCCAGAGGCCCATGACTGTAACTCCTGCCCCGGTTTGCCCTACCAAGATGCAATATCTTGCACCTGTCTAAATTAAACTCCATCTGCCATTCCTCGGCCCAGTGGACCAGTTCATCAAGATCTCGCTGTATTCCCAGATAACATTCTTTACCATTCACTAAACCATTGATATTGGTCTTATTCACAAATTGGTTAACCATTCCTACTAAATTCACGTCCAAATCATTTAAATAAATGATGAATAACAGTGGACACACAACCTCCACCACCCTCTGTCAAATCAATTTTGGATCCAGTTGGCTAGCTCTCCCTGAATCGCAGGAGCTTTAACCTTACTCAACAATCTACCAGGTGGTACCTTGTCAAAAGCCTCACTAAAGTCCACATAGACAACATCTCCTACATTGCCCTCATCTACTTTCTTGATCACCTCTTTGAAAACTCAGTCAAATTCATGAGACACGATTTCCTATGCAAAAAGCTATGCTGACTATCCCAGACTATTGTTGCCTTTCCAAATACCTTCAATCCTGTCTCTCAGAATCCCCTGTAGCAACTTACACAGATGGTAAGCTCAATGGTGGAAAGTTCCCATGCATTTCCCTGCAGCCTTTCTTAAATAATAGTACAACATTAGTAACTCTTCAATCTTCGGGTATTCCATCCCTGGCAGTCGATGATACAAATATCTCCACCAGGGACCTCTCAGTATCCTCCCTAGCCTCTCACAGTCCAGGAAGACATTTAATCAGGTCCTGGGGATTGAACCTTAATTCACGTTAAGACTTCAAGCACCTACTCTTCTGTACTTTGGACTGTCTTAAAGACATCACAATTTATTTCACCAAATTCCCTCGCATCCATGCTTTTCTCAACAGTAAATACTGACAAGACATATTCATTTAGGATCTCATCCATCTCTTGTGGCTCTAGCAGGTCTCCCAACCTCCAGTTCCGATCATCTCTACGCCAGGAGAGATCCCAATGATCCAAGTACCTGAATACCTGCCCCATCTCTCAAGCCACGCACTCATCAGCCACATCCTCCTATTCCTACTCTCGCTTCCACATGGCACCGGAAGTAGTCCAGAAATTACTGCCCTCGAGGTCCCACATTTTAACCTTCTGCCTGACTCCCTACTATCACTGTTCAGGACCTAATCCCTTTTCCTACCCATGCAGTTGGTACCAATATGTACAATGACTGCTCATACTCCCCTTAAGAATTTTATGCAACCACTCAGGGATGTCCCTGACCCTGGCACCAGGAAGGCAACACACCACTTTGGTGTCTTGATTGCTGCCACAGAAACATTTGTTTTTAACTGTCCGTAACCGTTACAGGCATCTAGAAATAATTCTTGACTGCGGAAAAATAGTTGTCACCACAACCCTCTCACGTGGACCTGATCAATCACTATTCTTTTTCCTTTGCATGTAACCTGCCCTCAAAGTTGAAAGATTGAAGCCCGTTTGTGTAACCTTTGTTCGGGACTTGCAATGATAGATCGTAAACTGATGGCTTCCTATCAACAAGTATAATTACAAATCAATAAAAACTAGTGCTTATCAGATTGAGTCACCCTTGGTAATTGTAATCGGAATCTCAACTTTGACCAGAGAGTGGGACAAATTGACTATAAGGACGGGAAGAAGACTCTCAATCAGTGGCCTTTGGTTCGGCTGTGTGGTTAACATGATACTGTATACATCCAATTGTGTCACTTTGCACAGTGCTCGTTATGAGGTAGGAACAAAACCAATGAAGCATGGCTCGAAACACCACCATTCCAGTAAAACTCTACTTGTCCCACTAATTGGAGTAAAAAACAAAAGCCTGAGGTATCAGTCTGATTATTGCGTCACTTTGTTTCGAAATAAGAATAAATGTGAGTGTTATCTATTTCGGGTATTTTCACAGACGGTCAGACTTGTCCTCTGCTCTTTGCAGCCTCCTTCCTAAGCAAGTTGTCAGAAAAAGCTCAGCAGAGAAGATGGAAAATTGATCACATTAATTTCCCAAGCCAGGTATTGACGTGGTTGAATCTGCAGCTATTACCAGAGTCTCAGTGTTAAATGGAAGGATATTTGATAGTGACTGAAACAAACAGAAATTGCTAGAAAAGCTCAGCAGGTCTGGCAACAACTGTGCAGAGAAATCAGAGTTAACGGTTCGGGTCTAGTGATCCTCCCTCAGAATGTTTTACACTGTATAAGGGATCCTTTTGAAATTATTGTAACAAAGAGAAGTAGAGAATAGTTCTGAGGACAGGTCACTGAATCCCAAACATTGTCTGATTTCGCTCCACAGATGTGACCAGGCCTGCTGAGCTTTTCCAGCAATTTCTGTTTTTGTTTCTGATTTCCAGCATCCCTAGTTCTTTCAATTTTTATTTGATAGTGACTACTTCAAACAACTATAAACATGACTGCACTTGGAGCATACATTGCCACGGCACTTCTATTTGCCATTAAGCCAAACAAAACCCAATTCCTAAGCTGCTATACCTAATCTTTTGTCATCCCTAAACACGATCCTGTATGAGTATCCTTTCACATTGTTGTGGTTCTGTTCGCCGAGCTGGGAATTTGTGTTGCAGACGTTTCGTCCCCTGTCTCGGTGACATCCTCAGTGCTTGGGAGCCTCCTGTGAAGCGCTTCTGTGATCTTTCCTCTGGCATTTGTAGTGGTTTGAATCTGCCGCTTCCGATTGTCAGTTCCAGCTGTCAGCTGCAGTGGCCGGTATATTGGGTCCAGGTCAATGTGCATATTGATTGAATCTGTGGATGAGTGCCATGTCTCTAGGCATTCCCTGGCTGTTCTCTGTTTGGCTTGTCCTATAATAGTAGTGTTGTCCGAGTTGAATTCATGTTGCTTGTCATCTGCGTTTGGCTATTAAGGATAGCTGGTCGTGTCGTTTTGTGGCTACTTGGTGTTCATGGATGCGGATCATTAGCTGTCTATGTAGTGTACAAAATCCCATGCAAGGACTGCACAAAATACTACATAGGACAAACAGGAAGACAGCTAACGATCTGCATCCATGAACACCAACTAGCCACGAAACGACACAACCAGCTATCCTTAGTAGCCACACACGCAGATGACAAGCAACATGAGTTCGACTGGGACAACACTACTATTATAGGACAAGCCAAACAGAGAACAGCCAGGGAATTCCTAGAGGCTTGGCACTCATCCACAGATTCAATCAATACGCACATCGACCTGGACCCAATATACCGACCACTGCAGCTGACAGCTGGAACTGACAACCGGAAGCGGCAGATTCAAACCACTACAAATGCCGGAGGAAAGATTACAGAAGCGCTTCACAGGAGGCTCCCAAGCACTGAGGATGTCACCTAGACATGGGACGAAACATCTGCAACACAAATTCCCAGCTCGATGAACACAACCACAACAACGAGCATCCGAGCTATAAATCTTCTCACAGACTTTGAAATCCTTTCACATTATTGTAACGAATAGAAGTAAAGAACATTTATTTTGCACAGAGGCAG